>NC_090437.1:1299901752-1300508865 GCF_031143425.1 Pleurodeles waltl | reverse complement strand
GTATTGCAGGTAGGTACTTTAGGAACTTTGAATTAGCAAAATAGCATATATACACTTTTCACATAAATCACATATAGCTATTTTAAAACTAGACACTTAGTGCAATTTTCAACAGTTCCTGGGGGGAGTAAGAGTTTTAGTTTTTGCAGGTAAGTAAACCACCTACGGGGTTCAAGTTTGGGTCCAAGGTAGCCCAACGTTGGGGGTTCAGAGTAACCCCAAAGTTACCACACCAGCAGCTCGGGGCCGGTCAGGTGCAGAGGTCAAAGTGGTGCCCAAGACACATAGGCTTCAATGGAGAAGGGGGTGCCCCGGTTCCAGTCTGCCAGCAGGTAAGTACCCGCGTCTTCGGAGGGCAGACCAGGGTTTTTTTGTAGGGCACCGGGGGGGGGGGGGGGGGGGAGGTACACAAGTCAGCACAGAAAGTACACACTCAGCAGCACGGGGGCAGCAGGGTGCAGTGTGCCAACACACGTCGGGGTTTCAATGGGAGACCAAGGGGTCTCTTCAGCGATGCAGGCAGGCAAGGGGGGGGCTCCTCGGGGTAGCCACCACCTGGGCAAGGGAGCGGGCCTCCTGGGGGTCACTCCTGCACTGGAGTTCGGATCCTTCAGGTCCTGGGGGCTGAGGGTGCAGAGTCTTTACCAGGCATCGGGATCTGAGGAGCAGGCGGTCATGGGGAGCCTCGGGATTCCCTCTGCAGGCATCGCTGTGGGGGTTGGGGGGGGGGGGCAACTCTGGCTACTCACGGTCTCGCAGTCGCCGGGGAGTCCTCCCTGAAGTGATTGTTCTCCACAAGTCGAACCGGGGGCATCGGGTGCAGAGTGTCAAGTCTCACGCTTCCGGCGGGAAACGCAAGTTGTTTTAAAGTTGCTCCTTTGTTACAAAGTTGCAGTCTTGGGTGAACGGAGCCGCTGTCCTCGTGAGTTCTTGGTCCTTCTAGATGCAGGGCAGTCCTCTGAGGCTTCAGAGGTCGCTGGTCCCTGGGGAGAGCGTCGCTGGAGCAGTGTCTTTAGAAGTGGGGAGACAGGCTGGTAGAGCTGGGGCCAAAGCAGTTGGTGTCTCCGTCTTCTCTGCAGGGTTTTTCAGCTTAGCAGTCCTCTTCTTCTTAGGTTGCAGGAATCTGAGTTCCTTGGTTCTGGGGAGCCCCTAAATACTGAATTTAGGGGTGTGTTTAGGTCTGGGAGGGCAGTAGCCAATGGCTACTGTCCTTGAGGGTGGCTACACCCTCTTTGTGCCTCCTCCATGAGGGGAGGGGGGGCACATCCCTAATCCTATTGGAGGAATCCTCCATCTGCCAGATGGAGGATTTCCAAAAGTCAGTCACCTCAGCTCAGGACACCTTAGGGGCTGTCCTGACTGGCCAGTGACTCCTCCTTGTTTTTCTCATTATCTCCTCTGGACTTGCCGCCAAAAGTGGGGGCTGTGCCCAGGGGGCGGGCATCTCCACTAGCTGGAGTGCCCTGGGGCATTATAACACGAGGCTTGAGCCTTTGAAGCTCACTGCTAGGTGTTACAGTTCCTGCAGGGGGGAGGTGTGAAGCACCTCCACCCAGAGCAAGCTTTCTGTCCTCAGAGAGTACAAAGGCTCTCACCGCATGGGGTCAGAAACTCGTCTCTCAGCAGCAGGCTGGCACAGACCAGTCAGTCCTGCACTGAACAATTGGGTAAAATACAGGGGGCATCTCTAAGATGCCCTCTGTGTGCATTTTTTAATAAGTCCAACACTGGCATCAGTGTGGGTTTATTATTCTGAGAGGTTTGATACTAAACTTCCCAGTATTCAGTGTAGCCATTATGGAGCTGTGGAGTTCGTTTTTGACAGACTCCCAGACCATATACTCTTATGGCTACCCTGCACTTACGTCTAAGGTTTTGCTTCGACACTGTAGGGGCATAGTGCTCATGCACCTATGCCCTCACCTGTGGTATAGTGCACCCTGCCTTAGGGCTGTAAGGCATGTTAGAGGGGTGACTTACCTATGCCATATGCAGTGTGAGGTTGGCATGGCACCCTGAGGGGAGTGCCATGTCAACTTAGTCATTTTCTCCCCACCAGCACACACAAGCTGGCAAGCAGTGTGTCTGTGCTGAGTGAGGGGTCCCTAGGGTGGCATAAGACATGCTGCAGCCCTTAGAAACCTTCCCTGACATCAGGGCCCTTGGTACCAGGGGTACCAGTTACAAGGGACTTACCTGGGTGCCAGGGTTGTGCCAATTGTGGAAACAATGGTACATTTTAGGTGAAAGAACACTGGTGCTAGGGCCTGGTTAGCAGGGTCCCAGCACACTTCTCAGTCAAGTCAGCATCAGTATCAGGCACAAAGTGGGGGGTAACTGCAACAGGGAGCCATTTCTTTACAGGTACTGCTTAAGTGCACCCTAGGGAAATCAAAAGCTGTTTATTGAATGGTTAACTGCTTGCCTAGCACAAGCAGAATGATCAGAACCAAGATTACTGGGCTCCATTCTGCCACTTCAATATATACTGCAGTATACACATACACATATATATCTGACCTTTGCGTACACATTCCGGAGCAAACACCCATTTATTATTCTCAAGCCAAGTTTAAAAAAAAAAAAATAAATAAGTCCTTGGTATGCTGAGGAACACATTACATGGGTTCCCTTCCAAGCTCCAAAGGACAGCTTTGCTTTCGAGAAAAAATTCTGACTGCTTAAGGTTACAGGCATTCCCAAAAGTGGGCAGCTGAACAAGATTTAGCAAATACAATTGTATAAAAACTTGTGTTTAAACTCACAACCGTAATTGAAAGAAGAAGAAAAAAAAAAAGATAAAAGCAGACAGTGCTATATTACCTGGAGTTCTACTTGTCTTTCTTGAAGAACGTTCACCACTTGAAGTCTTTCGGTACCTTGGACTAGCTCTTGAAATGCGCCGTGGGCTTCTTGAACGTCTTGGGCTGCGACGAACCGCACGCCTTGGGCTTCGACTTCTACTTCTCGGACGTGTGAATTTGTCAGGACTCCTGGATCGACGTAGTCTGTGGCTGGGCCCTGAAGATCTAGAATGTCTAGGGCTGTTACTGCCAGAGCCAGACCGTCCCCTTGGGGACCGATCTTGGTTTGCTTCATTTCTGTCAACATACAATTAAAACTATTTAAGCAAACAGGTCATTTCAGATTTTCTGTAAGTTCTTAGTCTAAAGAGCAATAAATAAAGCACAAATACACATATTTTCAACATCGCTCTCCAGAAACGCTGGTATTATCACTACTTCAAATGGGAATCGCTCCTTCGTGTACATTTTTTCATGGATTTGCATACTGAATGTATTTGACCTCCATTCCATACTCAATAAGGCCGAAGATAAATCTAACCTCCAACAAAAGAAATTTGGGGGTGGGGGGCGCTAAGACGTCTTGTGTTAAACGTGCTTTTCTTAGCGGTAAGTTTTAGAAGCAGGAGCTGCTAACAAATGTGGACTCGATCCTCAGAAAATACTACGACCTACATACCAAACAAACTAGAGCCTGCAAGGTTGTTTCAAGAAACTGCAAATCCAATGACAGGGGGTGGCGGGGGGTTGGGGTGCCAATCAGTAATGGGTTCTGAAATGCTTACTGTAGGAAGATGGCTCTGTATATACTATCTTAAAGTCAGAGATAGTGTGCACAGAGTCCAGGGGGTCCCCTTAGAGGCTGATAGTGGCAATAACATAATACTAATGCTCTATTTGTGGTAGTACGGTTGAGCAGTAGGCTTATCAGAGGGTAGTGTTAAGCATTTGTTGTACACACAGGCAATAAATGAGGAACACACACTCAAAGACTTACTCCAGGCCAATAGGTTTTTATAGACAAAAATATTTTTATTTATTTTAGCACCACAAGATACAGAATTCAAGAAAGTACATAAATTGTAAGGTACTTAGCATAGGTAAATATAGAACTTTGAAGTAAAACAGTAATGTACACAGTTTGGCATAAAATGTCAATAAGCTATTTTAAAAGTGGACACTGCAAAATTCAACAGTTCCTGGGGGAGGCAAGTACAAGTTAGTTTAGCAGGTAAGTAAAGCACTTACAAGTTCAGTCTCCTGGGCATAGGCAGCCCACCGTTGGGGGTTCGAGTTAACCCCAAACGCCCAGCACCAGCAACACAGGGCCGGTCAGGTGCAGAGGTCAAAGAGGGGCCCAAATAACATAGGCGCCTATGGAGACTAGGGTTGCTCCGGTTCCAGCCTGCTAGCAGGTAAGTACCTGAGTCCTCTGGGAGCAGACCATGGGGGATTTTGTAGAGCACGGGGAGGGTGGGGGGGGGGGGGGGGGGGGGGTCCCCAACAGGGACACCAAGTGCACCCTCAGCGGCACAGGGATGGCAGTGCGGTGTGCAAAGTAGGTGTCGGGTTTTGTATTAGTTTCAATGGAGGGACCCAGGGGTCACTCTGGTGATGCTGGCAGGGCACAGGGGGCTTCTCAGGCCAACCACCAACTGGGCAAAGATGAGGGCTGCCTGCTGGTCACTTCTGCACCTGTAGTTTCTTCTCGGGCCTGGAGCAGTGGGTGCAGTGCTTCTTCCAGGTGTCTGGTTCTTTGTTACCGGGCAGTCGCGGTCAGGGGGAGCCTCTGGATTCTCGCTGCAGGACTCGCCATGGGGTGCAGGGAGGTCGTCTCAGGGTGGCCACGACATGGGAGTCACCTGGGGGTCCTCATTGCAGTGTTGATTTATCTGGACAAGTGCCAGGGGCCTCGGGTGCAGTGTTGGGGGACTCGCACTTCAGGAGTGAGGCGAGAGTCCTTTTAAAGATGGTTTCTTCTTGTTGCTGTGGACAGAGCACCTGTCCATGGGAGTGTCTTGGTCCTTTGGGTTGCAGGGCAGTCCTCCGAGTCAGCAGAGGTCGCTGGTCCCGCTGGATGCGTCGCTGTTGCAGGTTCTAGTCTGGAGACAGGCCGGTAGGGCTGGGGCCAAAGCAGTGTTGTCTGTCTTCTCTTCGGGGTTTTCAGGCCAGCAGTCCTTGTTAGGTCGTCAAGAATCTGATTTCCTGGCTTCAGGGTAGGGCTGGAGGGCAGTAGCCAAGGCTACTGTTCCCGAGGGTGGCTACACCCTCCATGTGCCTCCTCCTTTTTGGGAGGGCTTACATCCCTAATCCTATTGGGCTAAATCCTCCAAAGCAAGATGGAGGATTTTCTACAGAAGGGGTCACCTCAGTTCAAGACACCTTAGGGGCTGGCCTGGCTGGAGGGTGACTTCTTTGTTTTTCTCATTATCTCCCCGGACTTGTCACCAAAAGAGAGGGCTGTGTCCAGGGGGGATATTGGGCGGGGAGGTGTTGGGGGGAGGTGGGGGGGGGGGGGCGCATCTCCACTAGCTGGAGTGCCTTGGGGCATTGTAACATGAAGCCTGAGCATTTGAGGCTCACTGCTAGGTGTGGGTTTAGTATTCTGAGAAGTTAGGTACCAAACTTCCCAGTATCCAGTGTAGCCATTATGGAACTGTGGAGTTCGTGTTTGACAAACTCCCAGACCATATACTCTTTATGGCTATCCTGCACTTGTCTAAGACTACAGACACTGTAGGGGCATATTGCTCATGCAGCTATGCCCTCACCTGTGGTATAGTGCACCCTGCCTTAGGGCTTTAAGGCCTGCTAGAGGGGTGACTTACCTATGCCACAGGCAGTATTTTGTGTGCATGGCACCATGAGGGGGATGCCATGTCGAATTTGCCTTTTTCTCCCCACCAACACACACAATCTACAATGGCAGTGTGCATGTGTTAGGTGAGGGGTCCCTTAGGGTGGCACAACATGCTGTAGCCCTTAGGGACCTTCCCTGGTCACAGGGCCCTTGGTGCCTTTTACAAGGGACTTATCTGTGTGCCATGGTTGTGCCAATTGTGGTTAGCAGGGTCCCAGCACACACTCAGTCAAGTCAGCATCAATATCAGGCAAAAAGTGGGGGGGTAACTGAAACAAGGAGCCATTTCCCTACAACTACCAAATATCAAGTCTACCATTCCACAGTACTCAGAGTTTACAAAAAAGTCCAGGACTGGTACCAAACACTACAGGAGTGAAAACCTAAGAAAATTCACCCGATATCAAATTGCTAGACTCTCCTAAAGATATGATGTAGGAAGTTGGCTCTGTATGTGCTATTTCAAAGTAAGGAATAGCATGCACAGAGTCCAAGGGTTCCCCTTAGAGGTAAAATAGTGGTAAAAATAGATAATACTAATGCTCTATTTTGTGGTAGTGTGGTCGAGCAGTAGGCTTATCCAAGGAGTAGTGTTAAGCATTTGTTGTACATACACATAGACAATAAATGAGGTACACACACTCAGAGACAAATCCAGCCAATAGGTTTTTATATAGAAAAATATCTTTTCTTAGTTTATTTTAAGAACCACAGGTTCAAATTTAACATGTAATATCTTGTTCGAAAGGTATTGCAGGTAAGTACTTTAGGAACTTCAAATCATCAAAATTGCATGTATACTTTTCAAGTTATTGTCAAATAGCTGTTTCAAAAGTGGACACTTAGTGCAATTTTCACAGTTCCTGGGGGAGGTAAGTTTTTGTTAGTTTTACCAGGTAAGTAGGACACTTACAGGGTTCAGTTCTTGGTCCAAGGTAGCCCACCGTTGGGGGTTCAGAGCAACCCCAAAGTCACCACACCAGCAGCTCAGGGCCGGTCAGGTGCAGAGTTCAAAGTGGTGCCCAAAACACATAGGCTAGAATGGAGAGAAGGGGGTGCCCCGGTTCCGATCTGCTTGCAGGTAAGTACCCGCGTCTTCGGAGGGCAGACCAGAGGGGTTTTGTAGGGCACCGGGGGGGACACAAGTTGACACAGAAATTTCACCCTCAGCAGCGCGGGGGCGGCCGGGTGCAGTGTAGAAACAAGCGTCGGGTTTGTAATGGAAGTCAATGGGAGATCTAGGGATCTCTTCAGCGCTGCAGGCAGGCAAGGGGGGGATTCCTCGGGGAAACCTCCACTTGGGCGAGGGAGAGGGACTCCTGGGGGTCACTCCTCCAGTGAAAGTCCGGTCCTTCAGGTCCTGGGGGCTGCGGGTGCAGGGTCTCTCCCAGGCGTCGGGACTTTAGGTTCAAAGAGTCGCGGTCAGGGGAAGCCTCGGGATTCCCTCTGCAGGCGGCGCTGTGGGGGACAGGTTTTGGTACTCACAGTATCAGAGTAGTCCTGGGGTCCCTCCTGAGGTGTTGGATCGCCACCAGCCGAGTCGGGGTCGCCGGGTGCAGTGTGGCAAGTCTCACGCTTCTTGCGGGGAGCTTGCAGGGTTCTTTAAAGCTGCTGGAAACAAAGTTGCAGCTTTTCTTTGGAGCAGGTCCGCTGTCCTCGGGAGTTTCTTGTCTTTTCGAAGCAGGGGCAGTCCTCAGAGGATGTCGAGGTCGCTGGTCCCTTTGGAAGGCGTCGCTGGAGCAGGATCTTTGGAAGGCAGGAGACAGGCCGGTGAGTTTCTGGAGCCAAGGCAGTTGTCGTCTTCTGGTCTTCCGCTGCAGGGGTTTTCAGCTAGGCAGTCCTTCTTCTTGTAGTTGCAGGAATCTAATTTTCTAGGGTTCAGGGTAGCCCTTAAATACTAAATTTAAGGGCGTGTTTAGGTCTGGGGGGTTAGTAGCCAATGGCTACTAGCCCTGAGGGTGGGTACACCCTCTTTGTGCCTCCTCCCAAGGGGAGGGGGTCACAATCCTAACCCTATTGGGGGAATCCTCCATCTGCAAGATGGAGGATTTCTAAAAGTTAGAGTCACCTCAGCTCAGGACACCTTAGGGGCTGTCCTGACTGGCCAGTGACTCCTCCTTGTTATTCTCATTATTTTCTCCGGCCTTGCCGCCAAAAGTGGGGCCTGGCCGGAGGGGGCGGGCAACTCCACTAGCTGGAGTGTCCTGCTGGGTTGGCACAAAGGAGGTGAGCCTTTGAGGCTCACCGCCAGGTGTGACAATTCCTGCCTGGGAGAGGTGTTAGCATCTCCACCCAGTGCAGGCTTTGTTACTGGCCTCAGAGTGACAAAGGCACTCTCCCCATGGGGCCAGCAACATGTCTCGGTTTGTGGCAGGCTGCTAAAA
Source organism: Pleurodeles waltl (assembly GCF_031143425.1). NCBI lineage: Eukaryota > Metazoa > Chordata > Amphibia > Caudata > Salamandridae > Pleurodeles > Pleurodeles waltl. The sequence goes on along the minus strand of NC_090437.1, from coordinate 1,300,500,817 downwards.
CTAGTCAGCCTACACAGATAGTCGGTTAAGTTTCAGGGGGCACCTCTAAGGTGCCCTCTGTGGTGTATTTTACAATAAAATGTACACTGGCATCAGTGTGCATTTATTGTGCTGAGAAGTTTGATACCAAACTTCCCAGTTTTCAGTGTAGCCATTATGGTGCTGTGGAGTTCGTGTTTGACATACTCCCAGACCATATACTCTTATGGCTACCCTGCACTTACAATGTCTAAGGTTTTATTTAGACACTGTAGGGGTACCATGCTCATGCACTGGTACCCTCACCTATGGTATAGTGCACCCTGCCTTAGGGCTGTAAGGCCTGCTAGAGGGGTGTCTTACCTATACTGCATAGGCAGTGAGAGGCTGGCATGGCACCCTGAGGGGAGTGCCATGTCGACTTACTCGTTTTGTCCTCACTAGCACACACAAGCTGGCAAGCAGTGTGTCTGTGCAGAGTGAGAGGTCTCCAGGGTGGCATAAGACATGCTGCAGCCCTTAGAGACCTTCCTTGGCATCAGGGCCCTTGGTACTAGAAGTACCAGTTACAAGGGACTTATCTGGATGCCAGGGTCTGCCAATTGTGGATACAAAAGTACAGGTTAGGGAAAGAACACTGGTGCTGGGGCCTGGTTAGCAGGCCTCAGCACACTTTCAATTGTAAACATAGCATCAGCAAAGGCAAAAAGTCAGGGGGCAACCATGCCAAGGAGGCATTTCCTTACACAACCCCCCCCCAAACGAAAGAGGATGAGACTAACCTTTCCCAAGAGAGTCTTCATTTTCTAAGTGGAAGAACCTGGAAAGGCCATCTGCATTGGCATGGGCAGTCCCAGGTCTGTGTTCCACTATAAAGTCCATTCCCTGTAGGGAGATGGACCACCTCAACAGTTTAGGATTTTCACCTTTCATTTGCATCAGCCATTTGAGAGGTCTGTGGTCAGTTTGAACTAGGAAGTGAGTCCCAAAGAGGTATGGTCTCAGCTTCTTCAGGGACCAAACCACAGCAAAGGCCTCCCTCTCAATGGCACTCCAACGCTGCTCCCTGGGGAGTAACCTCCTGCTAATGAAAGCAACAGGTTGGTCAAGGCCATCATCATTGGTTTGGGACAAAACTGCCCCTATCCCATGTTCAGAGGCATCAGTCTGCACAATGAACTGCTTAGAATAATCTGGAGCTTTGAGAACTGGTGCTGAGCACATTGCCTGTTTCAGGGTGTCAAAGGCCTGTTGGCATTCCACAGTCCAGTTCACTTTCTTGGGCATTTTCTTGGAGGTGAGTTCAGTGAGGGCTGTCACAATGGATCCATATCCCTTCACAAACCTCCTGTAATACCCAGTCAAGCCAAGGAATGCCCTGACTTGAGTCTGGGTTTTTGGAGCTACCCAGTCCAGAATAGTCTGGATCTTGGGTTGGAGTGGCTGAACTTGGCCTCCACCTACAAGGTGTCCCAAGTAAACCACAGTTCCCTGCCCTATCTGGCATTTGGATGCCTTGATAGAGAGGCCTGCAGATTGCAGAGCCTTCAAAACCTTCCTCAGGTGGACCAGGTGATCCTGCCAGGTGGAGCTAAAGACAGCAATATCATCAAGATAAGCTGTGCTAAAGGACTCCAAGCCAGCAAGGACTTGATTCACCAACCTTTGGAAGGTGGCAGGGGCATTCTTTAAACCAAAGGGCATAACAGTAAACTGATAATGCCCATCAGGTGTGGAGAATGCTGTCTTTTCTTTTGCTCCAGGTGCCATTTTTATTTGCCAGTACCCTGCTGTCAAGTCAAAGGTACTTAGAAATTTGGCAGCACCTAATTTATCAATGAGCTCATCAGCTCTTGGAATTGGATGAGCATCTGTCTTGGTGACAGAATTGAGCCCTCTGTAGTCCACACAAAACCTCATCTCTTTCTTTCCATCTGTGGTGTGAGGTTTGGGGACTAAGACCACTGGGCTAGCCCAGGGGCTGTCAGAGCGCTCAATGACTCCCAATTCCAGCATCTTGTGGACTTCCACCTTGATGCTTTCCTTAACATGGTCAGACTGTCTAAAGATTTTGTTCTTGACAGGCATGCTGTCTCCTGTGTCCACCTCATGGGTACACAGGTGTGTCTGACCAGGGGTTAAGGAGAAGAGTTCAGGAAACTGTTGTAGGACTCTCCTACAATCAGCTTGCTGTTGGCCAGAGAGGGTGTCTGAGTAGATCACTCCATCTACTGTGCCATCTTTTGGGTCTGATGACAGAAGATCAGGGAGAGGTTCACTCTCTGCCTCCTGATCCTCATCTGTTACCATCAACAGATTGACATCAGCCCTGTCGTGGAAGAGCTTAAGGCGGTTTACATGGATCACCCTCTTGGGGCTCCTGCTTGTGCCCAGGTCCACCAAGTAGGTGACCTGACTCTTCCTCTCTAGTACTGGGTAAGGGCCACTCCATTTGTCCTGGAGTGCCCTGGGAGCCACAGGCTCCAGAACCCAGACTTTCTGCCCTGGTTGGAACTCAACCAGTGCAGCCTTTTGGTCATACCAAAACTTCTGGAGCTGTTGGCTGGCCTCAAGGTTTTTGGTTGCCTTTTCCATGTACTCTGCCATTCTAGAGCGAAGGCCAAGTACATAGTCCACTATGTCCTGTTTAGGCTCATGGAGAGGTCTCTCCCAGCCTTCTTTAACAAGGGCAAGTGGTCCCCTTACAGGATGACCAAACAGAAGTTCAAAGGGTGAGAACCCTACTCCCTTCTGTGGTACCTCCCTGTAAGCGAAAAGCAGACATGGCAGGAGGACATCCCATCTCCTTTTGAGTTTTTCTGGGAGCCCCATGATCATGCCTTTTAATGTCTTGTTGAATCTCTCAACCAAGCCATTAGTTTGTGGATGGTATGGTGTAGTGAATTTATAAGTCACTCCACACTCATTCCACATGTGCTTTAGGTATGCTGACATGAAGTTGGTACCTCTGTCAGACACCACCTCCTTAGGGAAACCCACTCTGGTAAAGATACCAATGAGGGCCTTGGCTACTGCAGGGGCAGTAGTCGACCTAAGGGGAATAGCTTCAGGATACCTGGTAGCATGATCCACTACTACCAGGATATACATATTTCCTGAGGCTGTGGGAGGTTCCAGTGGACCAACTATGTCCACACCCACTCTTTCAAAGGGCACCCCCACCACTGGAAGTGGAATGAGGGGGGCCTTTGGATGCCCACCTGTCTTACCACTGGCTTGACAGGTGGGGCAGGAGAGGCAAAACTCCTTAACCATGTTGGACATATTGGGCCAGTAGAAGTGGTTGACTAACCTCTCCCACGTCTTGGTTTGTCCCAAATGTCCAGCAAGGGGAATGTCATGGGCCAATGTTAGGATGAACTCTCTGAACAGCTGAGGCACTACCACTCTCCTAGTGGCACCAGGTTTGGGGTCTCTGGCCTCAGTGTACAGGAGCCCATCTTCCCAATAGACCCTATGTGTTCCATTTTTCTTGCCTTTGGACTCTTCAGCAGCTTGCTGCCTAAGGCCTTCAAGAGAGGGACAGGTTTCTTGTCCCTTACACAGCTCTTCCCTTGAGGGTCCCCCTGGGCCTAAGAGCTCAACCTGGTAAGGTTCAAGCTCCAAAGGCTCAGTTCCCTCAGAGGGCAGAACATCTTCCTGAGAAGAGAGGTTCCCTTTCTTTTGCTGTGTTGCAGTTGGTTTCCCAACTGACTTTCCTTTCCTCTTGGTAGGCTGGGCCATTCTTCCAGACTCCAGCTCTACTTGTTCACCCTGTGCCTTGCATTGTGCTCTTGTTTTCACACACACCAGTTCAGGGATACCCAGCATTGCTGCATGGGTTTTTAGTTCTACCTCAGCCCATGCTGAGGACTCCAGGTCATTTCCAAGCAGACAGTCCACTGGGATATTTGAGGAGACCACCACCTGTTTCAGGCCATTGACCCCTCCCCATTCTAAAGTAACCATTGCCATGGGATGTACTTTTCTCTGATTGTCAGCGTTGGTGACTGTGTAAGTTTTTCCAGTCAGGTATTGGCCAGGGGAAACCAGTTTCTCTGTCACCATGGTGACACTGGCACCTGTATCCCTCAGGCCCTCTATTCTAGTCCCATTAATTAAGAGTTGCTGTCTGTATTTTTGCATGTTAGGCGGCCAGACAGCTAGTGTGGCTAAATCCACCCCACCCTCAGAAACTAGAGTAGCTTCAGTGTGGACCCTGATTTGCTCTGGGCACACTGTTGATCCCACTTGGAGACTAGCCATACCAGTGTTACCTGGATGGGAGTTTGGAGTGGAACCTTTCTTGGGACAGGCCTTGTCTCCAGTTTGGTGTCCATGCTGTTTACAGCTATGACACCAGGCCTTTTTGGGATCAAAGTTTTTACCCTTGTACCCATTGTTTTGTGAAGAGGCTCTGGGCCCACCCTCCTGTGCAGGTTTTTGGGGGCCTGTAGAAGACTCTTTACTATTTTTAGTTTTGGTTGTCTCATCACCCTTCTGCTGGGGAGTCTTTGTGACCCCTTTCTTTTGGTCACCCCCTGTTGAAGTCTTGGACACCCTTGTCTTGACCCAATGGTCCGCCTTCTTTCCCAATTCTTGGGGAGAAATTGGTCCTAGGTCTACCAGATGCTGATGCAGTTTATCATTGAAACAATTACTTAACAGGTGTTCTTTCACAAATAAATTGTACAGCCCATCATAATTACTTACACCACTGCCTTGAATCCAACCATCTAGTGTTTTCACTGAGTAGTCAACAAAGTCAACCCAGGTCTGGCTCGAGGATTTTTGAGCCCCCCTGAACCTAATCCTGTACTCCTCAGTGGAGAATCCAAAGCCCTCAATCAGGGTACCCTTCATGAGGTCATAAGATTCTGCATCTTGTCCAGAGAGTGTGAGGAGTCTATCCCTACACTTTCCTGTGAACATTTCCCAAAGGAGAGCACCCCAGTGAGATCTGTTCACTTTTCTGGTTACACAAGCCCTCTCAAAAGCTGTGAACCATTTGGTGATGTCATCACCATCTTCATATTTAGTTACAATCCCTTTGGGGATTTTCAACATGTCAGGAGAATCTCTGACCCTATTTATGTTGCTGCCACCATTGATGGGTCCTAGGCCCATCTCTTGTCTTTCCCTCTCTATGGCTAGGATCTGTCTTTCCAAAGCCAATCTTTTGGCCATCCTGGCTAACTGGATGTCCTCTTCACTGGGGCTATCCTCAGTGATTTCAGAGGTGTTGGTCTCTCCTGTGAGGGAACCAGCATCTCTGACTATTATTTTAGGAGTCAGGGTTTGAGGGACCCTGTTCTCCCTAGATAGGACTGGTAGGGGGGAATTGTCCTCCAAGTCACTATCCTCTTCCTCTGAGTTGCCACCCTCAGAGGGGTTGGCCTTTTCAAACTCTGCCAAAAGCTCCTGGAGCTGTATTTTGGTAGGTTTGGGGCCCATTGTTATTTTCTTTAGTTTACAGAGTGACCTTAGCTCTCTCATCTGTAGATGGAGGTAAGGTGTGGTGTCGAGTTCCACCACATTCACATCTGTGCTAGACATTTTGCTTCTAAAAGTTGGGATACTTTTTAAGAATCTACAACTAGTTCTAGGTTCTAATTCAAACTTTTACAAACTTTTAAACTCTAAAAGAAATGCTAAACAGGATCTAACACAAGGCCCTAGCAGGTCTTTTAAGAATTTAGAAAACTTTTCAAATTGCAAAAATCAATTTCTAATGACAATTTTGGAATTTGTCGTGTGATCAGGTATTGGCTGAGTAGTCCAGCAAATGCAAAGTCTTGTACCCCACCGCTGATCCACCAATGTAGGAAGTTGGCTCTGTATGTGCTATTTCAAAGTAAGGAATAGCATGCACAGAGTCCAAGGGTTCCCCTTAGAGGTAAAATAGTGGTAAAAATAGATAATACTAATGCTCTATTTTGTGGTAGTGTGGTCGAGCAGTAGGCTTATCCAAGGAGTAGTGTTAAGCATTTGTTGTACATACACATAGACAATAAATGAGGTACACACACTCAGAGACAAATCCAGCCAATAGGTTTTTATATAGAAAAATATCTTTTCTTAGTTTATTTTAAGAACCACAGGTTCAAATTTAACATGTAATATCTTGTTCGAAAGGTATTGCAGGTAAGTACTTTAGGAACTTCAAATCATCAAAATTGCATGTATACTTTTCAAGTTATTGTCAAATAGCTGTTTCAAAAGTGGACACTTAGTGCAATTTTCACAGTTCCTGGGGGAGGTAAGTTTTTGTTAGTTTTACCAGGTAAGTAGGACACTTACAGGGTTCAGTTCTTGGTCCAAGGTAGCCCACCGTTGGGGGTTCAGAGCAACCCCAAAGTCACCACACCAGCAGCTCAGGGCCGGTCAGGTGCAGAGTTCAAAGTGGTGCCCAAAACACATAGGCTAGAATGGAGAGAAGGGGGTGCCCCGGTTCCGATCTGCTTGCAGGTAAGTACCCGCGTCTTCGGAGGGCAGACCAGAGGGGTTTTGTAGGGCACCGGGGGGGACACAAGTTGACACAGAAATTTCACCCTCAGCAGCGCGGGGGCGGCCGGGTGCAGTGTAGAAACAAGCGTCGGGTTTGTAATGGAAGTCAATGGGAGATCTAGGGATCTCTTCAGCGCTGCAGGCAGGCAAGGGGGGGATTCCTCGGGGAAACCTCCACTTGGGCGAGGGAGAGGGACTCCTGGGGGTCACTCCTCCAGTGAAAGTCCGGTCCTTCAGGTCCTGGGGGCTGCGGGTGCAGGGTCTCTCCCAGGCGTCGGGACTTTAGGTTCAAAGAGTCGCGGTCAGGGGAAGCCTCGGGATTCCCTCTGCAGGCGGCGCTGTGGGGGACAGGTTTTGGTACTCACAGTATCAGAGTAGTCCTGGGGTCCCTCCTGAGGTGTTGGATCGCCACCAGCCGAGTCGGGGTCGCCGGGTGCAGTGTGGCAAGTCTCACGCTTCTTGCGGGGAGCTTGCAGGGTTCTTTAAAGCTGCTGGAAACAAAGTTGCAGCTTTTCTTTGGAGCAGGTCCGCTGTCCTCGGGAGTTTCTTGTCTTTTCGAAGCAGGGGCAGTCCTCAGAGGATGTCGAGGTCGCTGGTCCCTTTGGAAGGCGTCGCTGGAGCAGGATCTTTGGAAGGCAGGAGACAGGCCGGTGAGTTTCTGGAGCCAAGGCAGTTGTCGTCTTCTGGTCTTCCGCTGCAGGGGTTTTCAGCTAGGCAGTCCTTCTTCTTGTAGTTGCAGGAATCTAATTTTCTAGGGTTCAGGGTAGCCCTTAAATACTAAATTTAAGGGCGTGTTTAGGTCTGGGGGGTTAGTAGCCAATGGCTACTAGCCCTGAGGGTGGGTACACCCTCTTTGTGCCTCCTCCCAAGGGGAGGGGGTCACAATCCTAACCCTATTGGGGGAATCCTCCATCTGCAAGATGGAGGATTTCTAAAAGTTAGAGTCACCTCAGCTCAGGACACCTTAGGGGCTGTCCTGACTGGCCAGTGACTCCTCCTTGTTATTCTCATTATTTTCTCCGGCCTTGCCGCCAAAAGTGGGGCCTGGCCGGAGGGGGCGGGCAACTCCACTAGCTGGAGTGTCCTGCTGGGTTGGCACAAAGGAGGTGAGCCTTTGAGGCTCACCGCCAGGTGTGACAATTCCTGCCTGGGAGAGGTGTTAGCATCTCCACCCAGTGCAGGCTTTGTTACTGGCCTCAGAGTGACAAAGGCACTCTCCCCATGGGGCCAGCAACATGTCTCGGTTTGTGGCAGGCTGCTAAAACTAGTCAGCCTACACAGATAGTCGGTTAAGTTTCAGGGGGCACCTCTAAGGTGCCCTCTGTGGTGTATTTTACAATAAAATGTACACTGGCATCAGTGTGCATTTATTGTGCTGAGAAGTTTGATACCAAACTTCCCAGTTTTCAGTGTAGCCATTATGGTGCTGTGGAGTTCGTGTTTGACATACTCCCAGACCATATACTCTTATGGCTACCCTGCACTTACAATGTCTAAGGTTTTATTTAGACACTGTAGGGGTACCATGCTCATGCACTGGTACCCTCACCTATGGTATAGTGCACCCTGCCTTAGGGCTGTAAGGCCTGCTAGAGGGGTGTCTTACCTATACTGCATAGGCAGTGAGAGGCTGGCATGGCACCCTGAGGGGAGTGCCATGTCGACTTACTCGTTTTGTCCTCACTAGCACACACAAGCTGGCAAGCAGTGTGTCTGTGCAGAGTGAGAGGTCTCCAGGGTGGCATAAGACATGCTGCAGCCCTTAGAGACCTTCCTTGGCATCAGGGCCCTTGGTACTAGAAGTACCAGTTACAAGGGACTTATCTGGATGCCAGGGTCTGCCAATTGTGGATACAAAAGTACAGGTTAGGGAAAGAACACTGGTGCTGGGGCCTGGTTAGCAGGCCTCAGCACACTTTCAATTGTAAACATAGCATCAGCAAAGGCAAAAAGTCAGGGGGCAACCATGCCAAGGAGGCATTTCCTTACATATGACAAAGAATTTCTAAGCTAAATCCAGGGATCCATAGACCACTCATCCATAGGACTGTCAGTTAGACAGCCCATGAATCTATCATTAGGAAAATACTGCCTTTTGTAAAAGAGTAGCCAGCAGACAGCCTTCTCTCCAAAAAGCACATTGTTCGGCAGTTTTTGTTCGCAAAATAGAACCTCAGTTCTATTCCGGAACCCAGCCTTCTGGAAAGGAGACCACAGCGCTGGCTTTTTTTGGGGGGGGGGGGGGGAGATTTACAGCCACAGTATAAGGATGACTCACCACCAAGAATTTCTACATGTAAATGAACTTCTATCCAACAATAAAGAAGTTGATTAACCCACACAGTGAGCCAAAATACCAGTAAAGATACAACTGAATAGCCCCAAAAAAAAAAATGGAAGGAAGGATTTTGGAATGGCCAAGTCAACTCCCAGTGTGCAAACTAGGGAGATGCTTCAGCATCTAAAGACAGCAGCAAATATACAAATACCCTTAAACACTTCCAGGCCCAAGTAGTTTTGTAAGTAAGAGCGGGCCAGAATTCCTCCAGGTGTAATAAGACTAAAACAAAACGTTTAATTTAAGCTATTGCTGCTAAAAGGAATTCTTGCGATGTTGGTCTATTTGTTATGAGGTTAGATGTTATTACTTTTAGGGCATTTTAAGGATTAGATCAAGTTCAGTTATGTTTCAAAATGTAAAAGTACTGAATCAATGGTGGACTAACTTTTTTTATACTACTGTAAATCATCTTATACAACCTAAGGTCTGTAAGTATCTGCATATCATAGGTTTGAAATAAAAACGGCAAAGACTCATGGAAATGGGTGGGGGGTGGGGTTTCAAATTTATCGAACAGTACAAAAAAATAGAGCTGCAACAACTCCCATCGTCATCACTGATAACTGGTCTTTGTAGGATCACAACTGACCTGAACTTCAAGAATCAACTACTAAATACACACATGCTAGAAGACTGGCTCAGGTTTGAAGGATCAGTACAACCACTTTTGGGGGTGGTGAAGGCAGACTGTCTCTTGTTACATCAGCGAACGCGTGACACAGATGTATCAATGCATTTGAAACTGAGCTGCAGTGCTGCTGCACGCAGATCTTGTTCTTCATGCCTTTATTTCTGGCTAGCAAGGAGCATAACTCATTTAACAATGAATTAGTGGGTCATACTAATTTCTCTCTAAGTAGCACAATATAAATTAAGAATAACTGTGACAGAAAGGAAACATTTATGAACAAACCTCTAGGAATTAATTTGCATGCTTTTTTCGATTTAAGAGTAGGAAAAAGTGATTAATCTCACCCAAAAATATGAGTTGTGCTGATCAATACCACCTAATTTTCCTATCGCCACTCTGAGCTTAAATACTCAAAGAATATCCTACCTCAAAGCACCAAGAGCTTGCGGGTTCCAATCAGGATATCTACAAAAGATATAAAGTGTCAGCCTGCAGAGGTTCATTCAGTGAGTATTTACATGTAATTAAATTAATCTAAAATTAAGAATTATGAAGGGATATACAAGTTTACATCTGGTGCACTTTCAATATATATTTACAGTTTTGTCATGGTTTGGATGTTCAGAGACCAAGGATAGAATGGAAAATAGAGCAGAAAAGATGGGCTGGGAGATAGATGGTTGGGAAAATAAGGCCTTCGGAAAACTTGAAGAAAAAAAAATGTACTACTATGTCTGAGGTTTTTCCTCACCCAAACCAGAAAACCCATAAACCCACCAGAGGTGCTGCACATTATATCAAGAAGCACTAGACACTGTTAACTTAGCTCTGCTTAAAGTATGCAACCCAAGCATAGGAAGTGAATAGCTGTGGCAGCCATAAAGTATAAGCTTGAAGGAAGAATGGATTACATTCTTAACTATCTTTCTGGTGGACAGTCAATCTACAAGCAGATCCATCAACTTTAAATATCCCAGGTGCAGACTGGACCCAGAAACTTTTGCCACAGCTCACACCGGCAGATGGCACTGGCTCCAACTCCACATGTGGAGTTATGGGGACTTACTGAAGTCATAAAATGGCCAAGGAAATTGTAAGTGTATTTATATAGCGCTTACTACCCCCGACTAGGAGTCGAAGCGCTTATCAGCGAGATGCACGCTACTCCAGAACCCCAGAGGAATTAGTGGTGGATTAGTATAGGGAAATTGGAGTAGAGTATTGGTTCATTTGAGCTGAGGATATGAGAGTTTGTTAGTTGGATTGACTAGAGTAATCGAGGGATAAAGGGAGGGAAGAATCCAGAAGTGTTAATTGGGAGTTTATAGTTATAGGATGAGGCTTGGGGTGAGTAAAGGAGAGATGGAGGAGGGAGGAGTCTGTGGGAAAGTGTTAGGGAGATTATAGTAGCAGATGGTGTTTTGGAGGAGTCAAAGGTGAGAAATGACGGAGAATTTAGTAGGGTTATTTGGGACATCATAGTAGTAAACTGAGGTGTGGGTTAACGGTGAGTCAGAGTGGGTGATGGAGGATAGATTGATGAGAGGGGTGAATATATGTTTAAGGAATATAATACTGGGTATAATACAAGAAGTAAAGTTGTGTAGTATAAACACAGACTTTCAAGATTTGTCAAATTTGATGTTAACAAGTGTACTTTCCTAACATTCATTTAGCTTTCCTCAGTTTTTCAATAGCGAAATGCCTGCTGTTAAATAGTTATATATACCCGTGAGTAAATATACATTTGTTAAACAGGCTTAAAGACTACGTATATAGTTTATTATGGAATAGTAACTATACATATTTCTGAAAGAACTATACATATCTAGAATATACACAATCAGATTACAAATATTTATCAACACAGGCATATGCAGTCCATTGCTGTTTGGATATGGTGGTTATGAAGGAAAGAGACCGCTTTTGAGTAGTCTTCTGAAGACCAGATAGTTATACGTGGATCTTATATTTAGGGGTAATTAATTCCATAGTTTTGATGCTTCAACAAAGACCTACCTAAACATCCGTTCAAGTCTTTCTACTGAATTTTTGCAGCAGGTGTGACGCACCAGAAGGAAAATGTCACTTACCCAGTGTACATCTGTTCGTGGCATGAGTCGCTGCAGATTCACATGCTGTGCACAGTCCGCCGTCTGGTGTTGGGCTCGGAGTGTTACAAGTTGTTTTTCTTCGAAGAAGTCTTTGAGTCACGAGACCGAGGGACTCCTCCCCTTTCGGTTCCATTGCGCATGGGCGTCGACTCCATCTTAGATTGTTTTCCCCGCAGAGGGTGAGGTAGGAGTTGTGTATGTTAGTCATAGTGCCCATGCAATGGAATGAATACGTATGTACATAATAAAGGTTAAAGTAATATATTTACAAATGTACAATTGTTTAAGATCTACTTCTAAACGGCTACAGGCTCCCGGGGAGGCGGGTGGGCGCATGTGAATCTGCAGCGACTAATGCCACGAACAGATGTACACTGGGTAAGTGACATTTTCCGTTCGATGGCATGTGTAGCTGCAGATACACATGCTGTGCATAGACTAGTAAGCAGTTATCTCCCCAAAAGCGGTGGTTCAGCCTGTAGGAGTTGAAGTAGTTTGAAATAATGTTCTTAGTACAGCCTGACCTACTGTGGCTTGTGCAGTTAACACATCTACACAGTAGTGCTTGGTAAATGTATGAGGCGTAGACCATGTTGCTGCCTTACATATTTCGTTCATTGGAATATTTCCTAGAAAGGCCATGGTAGCCCCTTTCTTTCTGGTTGAGTGTGCCTTTGGTGTAATAGGCAGCTCTCTCTTTGCTTTAAGATAGCAGGCTTGAATAAACTTAACTATCCACCTGGCAATGCCTTGTTTTGGAATTGGATTTCCTGTATGAGGTTTTTGAAAGGCAATAAATAGTTGTTTTGTCTTCCTAATTTGTTTTGTTCTGTCAATGTAGTACATTAGTGCTCTCTTGATGTCTAATGTATGTAGTGCTCTTTCAGCTACCGAATCTGGCTGTGGGAAGAACATTGGCAATTCTACTGTTTGATTTAAGTGGAACGGTGAGATAACCTTTGGTAAGAATTTTGGATTTGTTCTTAGAACTACCTTATTTTTGTGTATTTGAATAAATGGTTCTAGTATGGTAAATGCCTGAATCTCACTCACTCTTCTTAGAGATGTGATGGCAATGAGAAATGCAACTTTCCACGTTAAGTATTGCATTTCACAAGAATGCATGGGTTCGAAAGGTGGACCCATGAGCCTTGTTAAGACAATGTTGAGGTTCCATGAAGGAACAGGTGGTGTCCTTGGTGGTATAATTCTCTTTAGGCCTTCCATAAACGCTTTAATGACAGGTATTCTAAATAGGGAAGTTGAATGAGTAATCTGCAGGTAAGCAGATATTTCGGTGAGATGTATCTTTATGGAAGAGAAAGCTAGATTTGATTTTTGCAAATGTAGTAAATATCCTACTACATCTTTTGGAGATGCGTGCAATGGTTGAATTTGATTATTATGGCAGTAACAAACACATTTTTTCCATTTATTTGCATAGCAGTGTCTAGTGGAAGGTTTTCTAGCTTGTTTTATGACCTCCATACACTCTTGTGTGAGGTCTAAGTGTCCAAATTCTAGGATTTCAGGAGCCAAATTGCTAGATTCAGAGATGCTGGGTTTGGATGCCTGATCTGTTTGTGTTGTGTTAACAGATCTGGTCTGTTGGGTAGCTTGACATGAGGTACTACTGACAGGTCTAGTAGTGTTGTATACCAAGGTTGTCTTGCCCATGTTGGTGCTATTAGTATGAGTTTGAGTTTGTTTTGACTCAATCTGTGTACTAGATATGGAAGGAGAGGGGGGAAAAGCGTACGCAAATATCCCTGACCAATTCATCCATAGAGCATTGCCTTGGGATTGATGGTGTGGGAACCTGGATGCGAAGTTTTGGCATTTTGCGTTTTCTTTTGTTGCAAATAGATCTATTTGAGGTGTTCCCCAAATTTGAAAGTAAGTGTTCAGTATTTGGGGGTGAATTTCCCATTCGTGGACTTGTTGGTGATCCCGAGAGAGATTGTCTGCTAGCTGGTTCTGGATCCCTGGAATAAATTGTGCTATTAGGTGAATGTGGTTGTGAATTGCCCAATGCCATATTTTTTGTGTTAGGAGACAACTGTGTCGAGTGTGTCCCCCCGTTTGTTTAAATAATACATTGTTGTCATGTTGTCTGTTTTGACAAGAATGTATTTGTGTGTTATCATGGGTTGAAATGCTTTCAACGCTAGAAATACTGCTAACAGTTCTAAGTGATTTATGTGAAACTTCCTTTGATGTATGTCCCATTGTCCTTGGATGCTGTGTTGATTGAGGTGTGCTCCCCACCCTGTCATGGAAGCATCCGTTGTTATGACGTATTGTGGCACTGGGTCTTGGAAAGGCCGCCCTTTGTTTAAATTTGTACTGTTCCACCATAGAAGTGAGATGTATGTTTGGTGGTCTATCAACACCAGATCTAGAAGTTGACCCTGTGCATGTGACCATTGTGATGCTAGGCATTGTTGTAAGGGCCGCATGTGCAATCTTGCGTTTGGGACAATGGCTATGCATGAAGACATCATGCCTAGGAGTTTTAATACCATTTTTGCTTGTATCTTTTGTGTTGGATACATGGCCCGTATCACCTTGTGAAATGTTTGAACCCTTTGTGGACTTGGAGTGGCTATCCCTTCTGTTGTGTTGATTGTCGCTCCTAAGTATTGCTGTGTTTGACACGGCAAAAGGTGTGACTTTGCATAGTTGATGGAGAAACCCAGCTTGTGAAGGGTCTGTATGACATACTTTGTGTGACGTGAACACCTGGTTAGCGTGTTGGTCTTGATTAACCAGTCGTCAAAGTAAGGGAACACGTGTATCTGCTGCCTTCTGATATGTGCAGCTACTACTTCCAGGCATTTTGTAAAGACTCTTGGCGCAGTTGTTATTCCGAATGGCAACACTTTGAATTGGTAATGTATTCCTTTGAATACGAACCTTAGGTATTTCCTGTGGGAAGGATGTATCGGTATGTGGAAATACACATCCATTAGGTCTAATGTTGTCATGTAGTCTTGCTGTTTGAGCAGTGGGACTACGTCTTGTAATGTGACCATGTGAAAGCGGTCTGATTTGATGTAGGTATTTAGTGTTCTGAGATCTAGTATTGGTCTCAGAGTTTTGTCCTTCTTTGGTATTAGAAAATACAGTGAGTAAACTCCTGTGTTTTTCTGTAGGCTTGGTACTAATTCTATTGCGTCCTTTTGTAGTAATGCTTGAACTTCTAGTCCTAGAAGATCTATATGCTGTTTTGACATATTGTGTGTTTTCGGTGGGACGTTTGGAGGGAATTTGTGAAATTCTATGCAATAGCCATGTTGGATAATTGCTAAGACCCAAGTGTCTGTTATTTCTTCCCAAGATTCGTAGAATTGGCTAAGTCTTCCCCCCACTGGTGTTGTGTGATGGGGTTGTGTGACTTGAGTCACTGTTTATTTTGAGGGGTTTTGGGACCTTGAAATTTTCCCCGACTTCTTGGGAATTGGCCTCCTCTATATTGTCCCCGAAAACCTCCCCTTTGATATTGACCCTGGTAGGTAGGTGGTCTTGTCTGTGAAGTGTTGGTTTCTGTGGGTTGACCCCGAAACCCTCCTGTAAGGAAATGCCTCCTTGGCATGGTTGCCCCCTGACTTTTTGCCTTTGCTGATGCTATGTTTACAATTGAAAGTGTGCTGAGGCCTGCTAACCAGGCCCCAGCACCAGTGTTCTTTCCCAACCTGTACTTTTGTATCCACAATTGGCAGACCCTGGCATCCAGATAAGTCCCTTGTAACTGGTACTTCTAGTACCAAGGGCCCTGATGCCAAGGAAGGTCTCTAAGGGCTGCAGCATGTCTTATGCCACCCTGGAGACCTCTCACTCACCACAGACACACTGCTTGCCAGCTTGTGTGTGCTAGTGAGGACAAAACGAGTAAGTCGACATGGCACTCCCCTCAGGGTGCCATGCCAGCCTCTCACTGCCTATGCAGTATAGGTAAGACACCCCTCTAGCAGGCCTTACAGCCCTAAGGCAGGGTGCACTATACCATAGGTGAGGGTACCAGTGCATGAGCATGGTACCCCTACAGTGTCTAAACAAAACCTTAGACATTGTAAGTGCAGGGTAGCCATAAGAGTATATGGTCTGGGAGTCTGTCAAACACGAACTCCACAGCACCATAATGGCTACACTGAAAACTGGGAAGTTTGGTATCAAACTTCTCAGCACAATAAATGCACACTGATGCCAGTGTACATTTTATTGTAAAATACACCACAGAGGGCACCTTAGAGGTGCCCCCTGAAACTTAACCGACTATCTGTGTAGGCTGACTAGTTCTAGCAGCCTGCCACAAACCGAGACATGTTGCTGGCCCCATGGGGAGAGTGCCTTTGTCACTCTGAGGCCAGTAACAAAGCCTGCACTGGGTGGAGATGCTAACACCTCTCCCAGGCAGGAATTGTCACACCTGGCGGTGAGCCTCAAAGGCTCACCTCCTTTGTGCCAACCCAGCAGGACACTCCAGCTAGTGGAGTTGCCCGCCCCCTCCGGCCAGGCCCCACTTTTGGCGGCAAGGCCGGAGAAAATAATGAGAAAAACAAGGAGGAGTCACTGGCCAGTCAGGACAGCCCCTAAGGTGTCCTGAGCTGAGGTGACTCTAACTTTTAGAAATCCTCCATCTTGCAGATGGAGGATTCCCCCAATAGGGTTAGGATTGTGACCCCCTCCCCTTGGGAGGAGGCACAAAGAGGGTGTACCCACCCTCAGGGCTAGTAGCCATTGGCTACTAACCCCCCAGACCTAAACACGCCCTTAAATTTAGTATTTAAGGGCTACCCTGAACCCTAGAAAATTAGATTCCTGCAACAAGAAGAAGGACTGCCCAGCTGAAAACCCCTGCAGCGGAAGACCAGAAGACGACAACTGCCTTGGCTCCAGAAACTCACCGGCCTGTCTCCTGCCTTCCAAAGATCCTGCTCCGGCGACGCCTTCCGAAGGGACCAGCGACCTCGACATCCTCTGAGGACTGCCCCTGCTTCGAAAAGACAAGAAACTCCCGAGGACAGCGGACCTGCTCCAAGAAAAGCTGCAACTTTGTTTCCAGCAACTTTAAAGAACCCTGCAAGCTCCCCGCAAGAAGCGTGAGACTTGCAACACTGCACCCGGCGACCCCGACTCGGCTGGTGGCAATCCAACACCTCAGGAGGGACCCCAGGACTACTCTGATACTGTGAGTACCAAAACCTGTCCCCCCTGAGTCCCCACAGCGCCGCCTGCAGAGGGAATCCCGAGGCTTCCCCTGACCGCGACTCTTTGAACCTAAAGTCCCGACGCCTGGGAGAGACCCTGCACCCGCAGCCCCCAGGACCTGAAGGACCGGACTTTCACTGGAGAAGCGACCCCCAGGAGTCCCTCTCCCTTGCCCAAGTGGAGGTTTCCCCGAGGAACCCCCCCCTTGCCTGCCTGCAGCGCTGAAGAGATCCCGAGATCTCTCATAGACTAACATTGCGAACCCGACGCTTGTTTCTACACTGCACCCGGCCGCCCCCGCGCCGCTGAGGGTGAAATTTCTGTGTGGACTTGTGTCCCCCCCGGTACCCTACAAAACCCCCCTGGTCTGCCCTCCGAAGACGCGGGTACTTACCTGCAAGCAGACCGGAACCGGGGCACCCCCTTCTCTCCATTCTAGCCTATGTGTTTTGGGCACCACTTTGAACTCTGCACCTGACCGGCCCTGAGCTGCTGGTGTGGTGACTTTGGGGTTGCTCTGAACCCCCAACGGTGGGCTACCTTGGACCAAGAACTGAACCCTGTAAGTGTCTTACTTACCTGGTAAAACTAACAAATACTTACCTCCCCTAGGAACTGTGAAAATTGCACTAAGTGTCCACTTTTAAAACAGCTATTTGTGAATAACTTGAAAAGTATACATGCAATTTTGATGATTTGAAGTTCCTAAAGTACTTACCTGCAATACCTTTCGAATGAGATATTACATGTAGAATTTGAACCTGTGGTTCTTAAAATAAACTAAGAAAAGATATTTTTCTATATAAAAACCTATTGGCTGGATTTGTCTCTGAGTGTGTGTACCTCATTTATTGTCTATGTGTATGTACAACAAATGCTTAACACTACTCCTTGGATAAGCCTACTGCTCGACCACACTACCACAAAATAGAGCATTAGTATTATCTATTTTTACCACTATTTTACCTCTAAGGGGAACCCTTGGACTCTGTGCATGCTATTCCTTACTTTGAAATAGCACATACAGAGCCAACTTCCTACATTGGTGGATCAGCGGTGGGGTACAAGACTTTGCATTTGCTGGACTACTCAGCCAATACCTGATCACACGACAAATTCCAAAATTGTCATTAGAAATTGATTTTTGCAATTTGAAAAGTTTTCTAAATTCTTAAAAGACCTGCTAGGGCCTTGTGTTAGATCCTGGTTAGCATTTCTTTTAGAGTTTAAAAGTTTGTAAAAGTTTGAATTAGATTCTAGAACCAGTTGTAGATTCTTAAAAAGTATTCCAACTTTTAGAAGCATAATGTCTAGCACAGATGTGAATGTGGTGGAACTCGACACCACACCTTACCTCCATCTACAGATGAGAGAGCTAAGGTCACTCTGTAAACTAAAGAAAATAGCAATGGGCCCCAAACCTACCAAAGTACAGCTCCAGGAGCTTTTGGCAGAGTTTGAAAAGGCCAACCCCTCTGAGGATGGCAACTCAGAGGATGAAGATAGTGACTTGGAGGGAAATTCCCCCCCTCCAGTCCTACTTAGGGAGAGCAGGGCTTCTCAAGCCCTGACTCCACAAATAATAGTCAGAGATGCTGGTTCCCTCACAGGAGGGACCAACAACTCTGAAATCACTGAGGATAACTCCAGTGAAGAGGACATCCAGTTAGCCAGGATGGCCAAAAGATTGGCTTTGGAAAGACAGATCCTAGCCATAGAGAGGGAAAGACAAGAGATGGGCCTAGGACCCATCAATGGTGGCAGCAACATAAATAGGGTCAGAGATTCTCCTGACATGTTGAAAATCCCCAAAGGGATTGTAACTAAATATGAAGATGGTGATGACATCACCAAATGGTTCACAGCTTTTGAGAGGGCTTGTGTAACCAGAAAAGTGAACAAATCTCACTGGGGTGCTCTCCTTTGGGAAATGTTCACAGGAAAGTGTAGGGATAGACTCCTCACACTCTCTGGACAAGATGCAGAATCTTATGACCTCATGAAGGGTACCCTGATTGAGGGCTTTGGATTCTCCACTGAGGAGTACAGGATTAGGTTCAGGGGGGCTCAAAAATCCTCGAGCCAGACCTGGGTTGACTTTGTTGACTACTCAGTGAAAACACTAGATGGTTGGATTCAAGGCAGTGGTGTAAGTAATTATGATGGGCTGTACAATTTATTTGTGAAAGAACACCTGTTAAGTAATTGTTTCAATGATAAACTGCATCAGCATCTGGTAGACCTAGGACCAATTTCTCCCCAAGACTTGGGAAAGAAGGCGGACCATTGGGTCAAGACAAGGGTGTCCAAGACTTCAACAGGGGGTGACCAAAAGAAAGGGGTCACAAAGACTCCCCAGCAGAAGGGTGATGAGACAACCAAAACTAAAAATAGTAAAGAGTCTTCTACAGGCCCCCAAAAACCTGCACAGGAGGGTGGGCCCAGAGCCTCTTCACAAAACAATGGGTACAAGGGTAAAAACTTTGATCCCAAAAAGGCCTGGTGTCATAGCTGTAAACAGCATGGACACCAAACTGGAGACAAGGCCTGTCCCAAGAAAGGTTCCACTCCAAACTCCCATCCAGGTAACACTGGTATGGCTAGTCTCCAAGTGGGATCAACAGTGTGCCCAGAGCAAATCAGGGTCCACACTGAAGCTACTCTAGTTTCTGAGGGTGGGGTGGATTTAGCCACACTAGCTGTCTGGCCGCCTAACATGCAAAAATACAGACAGCAACTCTTAATTAATGGGACTAGAATAGAGGGCCTGAGGGATACAGGTGCCAGTGTCACCATGGTGACAGAGAAACTGGTTTCCCCTGGCCAATACCTGACTGGAAAAACTTACACAGTCACCAACGCTGACAATCAGAGAAAAGTACATCCCATGGCAATGGTTACTTTAGAATGGGGAGGGGTCAATGGCCTGAAACAGGTGGTGGTCTCCTCAAATATCCCAGTGGACTGTCTGCTTGGAAATGACCTGGAGTCCTCAGCATGGGCTGAGGTAGAGCTAAAAACCCATGCAGCAATGCTGGGTATCCCTGAACTGGTGTGTGTGAAAACAAGAGCACAGTGCAAGGCACAGGGTGAAAAAGTAGAGCTGGAGTCTGGAAAAATGGCCCAGCCTACCAAGAGAACAGGAAAGTCAGTTGGGAAACCAACTGCAACACAGCAAAAGAAAGGGAACCTCTCTTCTCAGGAAGAAGTTCTGCCCTCTGAGGGAACTGAGCCTTTGGAGCTTGAACCTTATCAGGTTGAGCTCTTAGGCCCAGGGGGACCCTCAAGGGAAGAGCTGTGTAAGGGACAAGAAACCTGTCCCTCTCTTGAAGGCCTTAGGCAGCAAGCTGCTGAAGAGTCCAAAGGCAAGAAAAATGGAACACATAGGGTCTATTGGGAAGATGGGCTCCTGTACACTGAGGCCAGAGACCCCAAACCTGGTGCCACTAGGAGAGTGGTAGTGCCTCAGCTGTTCAGAGAGTTCATCCTAACATTGGCCCATGACATTCCCCTTGCTGGACATTTGGGACAAACCAAGACGTGGGAGAGGTTAGTCAACCACTTCTACTGGCCCAATATGTCCAACATGGTTAAGGAGTTTTGCCTCTCCTGCCCCACCTGTCAAGCCAGTGGTAAGACAGGTGGACATCCAAAGGCCCCCCTCATTCCACTTCCAGTGGTGGGGGTGCCCTTTGAAAGAGTGGGTGTGGACATAGTTGGTCCACTGGAACCTCCCACAGCCTCAGGAAATATGTATATCCTGGTAGTAGTGGATCATGCTACCAGGTATCCTGAAGCTATTCCCCTTAGGTCGACTACTGCCCCTGCAGTAGCCAAGGCCCTCATTGGTATCTTTACCAGAGTGGGTTTCCCTAAGGAGGTGGTGTCTGACAGAGGTACCAACTTCATGTCAGCATACCTAAAGCACATGTGGAATGAGTGTGGAGTGACTTATAAATTCACTACACCTTACCATCCACAAACTAATGGCTTAGTTGAGAGATTCAACAAGACATTAAAGGGCATGATCATGGGGCTCCCAGAAAAACTCAAAAGGAGATGGGATGTCCTCCTGCCATGTCTGCTTTTCGCTTACAGGGAGGTACCACAGAAGGGAGTAGGGTTCTCACCCTTTGAACTTCTGTTTGGTCATCCTGTAAGGGGACCACTTGCCCTTGTTAAAGAAGGCTGGGAGAGACCTCTCCATGAGCCTAAACAGGACATAGTGGACTATGTACTTGGCCTTCGCTCTAGAATGGCAGAGTACATGGAAAAGGCAACCAAAAACCTTGAGGCCAGCCAACAGCTCCAGAAGTTTTGGTATGACCAAAAGGCTGCACTGGTTGAGTTCCAACCAGGGCAGAAAGTCTGGGTTCTGGAGCCTGTGGCTCCCAGGGCACTCCAGGACAAATGGAGTGGCCCTTACCCAGTACTAGAGAGGAAGAGTCAGGTCACCTACTTGGTGGACCTGGGCACAAGCAGGAGCCCCAAGAGGGTAATCCATGTGAACCGCCTTAAGCTCTTCCATGACAGGGCTGATGTGAATCTGTTGATGGTAACAGATGAGGATCAGGAGGCAGAGAGTGAACCTCTCCCTGATCTTCTGTCATCAGACCCAAGAGATGGCACAGTAGATGGAGTGATCTACTCAGACACCCTCTCTGGCCAACAGCAGGCTGATTGTAGGAGAGTCCTACAACAGTTCCCTGAGCTTTTCTCCCTAACCCCTGGTCAGACACCCCTGTGTACCCATGATGTGGACACAGGAGACAGCATGCCTGTCAAAAACAAAATCTTCAGACAGTCTGACCATGTTAAGGAAAGCATCAAGGTGGAAGTCCACAAGATGCTGGAATTGGGAGTAATTGAGCGCTCTGACAGCCCCTGGGCTAGCCCAGTGGTCTTAGTCCCCAAACCTCACACCAAAGATGGAAAGAAAGAGATGAGGTTTTGTGTGGACTACAGAGGGCTCAATTCTGTCACCAAGACAGATGCCCATCCAATTCCAAGAGCTGATGAGCTCATTGATAAATTAGGTGCTGCCAAATTTCTAAGTACCTTTGACTTGACAGCAGGGTACTGGCAAATAAAAATGGCACCTGGAGCAAAAGAAAAGACAGCATTCTCCACACCTGATGGGCATTATCAGTTTACTGTTATGCCCTTTGGTTTAAAGAATGCCCCTGCCACCTTCCAAAGGTTGGTGAATCAAGTCCTTGCTGGCTTGGAGTCCTTTAGCACAGCTTATCTTGATGATATTGCTGTCTTTAGCTCCACCTGGCAGGATCACCTGGTCCACCTGAGGAAGGTTTTGAAGGCTCTGCAATCTGCAGGCCTCTCTATCAAGGCATCCAAATGCCAGATAGGGCAGGGAACTGTGGTTTACTTGGGACACCTTGTAGGTGGAGGCCAAGTTCAGCCACTCCAACCCAAGATCCAGACTATTCTGGACTGGGTAGCTCCAAAAACCCAGACTCAAGTCAGGGCATTCCTTGGCTTGACTGGGTACTACAGGAGGTTTGTGAAGGGATATGGATCCATTGTGACAGCCCTCACTGAGCTCACCTCCAAGAAAATGCCCAAGAAAGTGAACTGGACTGTGGACTGCCAACAGGCCTTTGACACCCTGAAACAAGCAATGTGCTCAGCACCAGTTCTCAAAGCTCCAGATTATTCTAAGCAGTTCATTGTGCAGACTGATGCCTCTGAACATGGGATAGGGGCAGTTTTGTCCCAAACAAATGATGATGGCCTTGACCAGCCTGTTGCTTTCATTAGCAGGAGGTTACTCCCCAGGGAGCAGCGTTGGAGTGCCATTGAGAGGGAGGCCTTTGCTGTGGTTTGGTCCCTGAAGAAGCTGAGACCATACCTCTTTGGGACTCACTTCCTAGTTCAAACTGACCACAGACCTCTCAAATGGCTGATGCAAATGAAAGGTGAAAATCCTAAACTGTTGAGGTGGTCCATCTCCCTACAGGGAATGGACTTTATAGTGGAACACAGACCTGGGACTGCCCATGCCAATGCAGATGGCCTTTCCAGGTTCTTCCACTTAGAAAATGAAGACTCTCTTGGGAAAGGTTAGTCTCATCCTCTTTCGTTTGGGGGGGGGTTGTGTAAGGAAATGCCTCCTTGGCATGGTTGCCCCCTGACTTTTTGCCTTTGCTGATGCTATGTTTACAATTGAAAGTGTGCTGAGGCCTGCTAACCAGGCCCCAGCACCAGTGTTCTTTCCCAACCTGTACTTTTGTATCCACAATTGGCAGACCCTGGCATCCAGATAAGTCCCTTGTAACTGGTACTTCTAGTACCAAGGGCCCTGATGCCAAGGAAGGTCTCTAAGGGCTGCAGCATGTCTTATGCCACCCTGGAGACCTCTCACTCACCACAGACACACTGCTTGCCAGCTTGTGTGTGCTAGTGAGGACAAAACGAGTAAGTCGACATGGCACTCCCCTCAGGGTGCCATGCCAGCCTCTCACTGCCTATGCAGTATAGGTAAGACACCCCTCTAGCAGGCCTTACAGCCCTAAGGCAGGGTGCACTATACCATAGGTGAGGGTACCAGTGCATGAGCATGGTACCCCTACAGTGTCTAAACAAAACCTTAGACATTGTAAGTGCAGGGTAGCCATAAGAGTATATGGTCTGGGAGTCTGTCAAACACGAACTCCACAGCACCATAATGGCTACACTGAAAACTGGGAAGTTTGGTATCAAACTTCTCAGCACAATAAATGCACACTGATGCCAGTGTACATTTTATTGTAAAATACACCACAGAGGGCACCTTAGAGGTGCCCCCTGAAACTTAACCGACTATCTGTGTAGGCTGACTAGTTCTAGCAGCCTGCCACAAACCGAGACATGTTGCTGGCCCCATGGGGAGAGTGCCTTTGTCACTCTGAGGCCAGTAACAAAGCCTGCACTGGGTGGAGATGCTAACACCTCTCCCAGGC
Source organism: Pleurodeles waltl (assembly GCF_031143425.1). Lineage (NCBI taxonomy): Eukaryota > Metazoa > Chordata > Amphibia > Caudata > Salamandridae > Pleurodeles > Pleurodeles waltl. Next base: position 1,300,477,075 of record NC_090437.1, on the reverse strand, counting down.
AGGAATTGTCACACCTGGCGGTGAGCCTCAAAGGCTCACCTCCTTTGTGCCAACCCAGCAGGACACTCCAGCTAGTGGAGTTGCCCGCCCCCTCCGGCCAGGCCCCACTTTTGGCGGCAAGGCCGGAGAAAATAATGAGAAAAACAAGGAGGAGTCACTGGCCAGTCAGGACAGCCCCTAAGGTGTCCTGAGCTGAGGTGACTCTAACTTTTAGAAATCCTCCATCTTGCAGATGGAGGATTCCCCCAATAGGGTTAGGATTGTGACCCCCTCCCCTTGGGAGGAGGCACAAAGAGGGTGTACCCACCCTCAGGGCTAGTAGCCATTGGCTACTAACCCCCCAGACCTAAACACGCCCTTAAATTTAGTATTTAAGGGCTACCCTGAACCCTAGAAAATTAGATTCCTGCAACAAGAAGAAGGACTGCCCAGCTGAAAACCCCTGCAGCGGAAGACCAGAAGACGACAACTGCCTTGGCTCCAGAAACTCACCGGCCTGTCTCCTGCCTTCCAAAGATCCTGCTCCGGCGACGCCTTCCGAAGGGACCAGCGACCTCGACATCCTCTGAGGACTGCCCCTGCTTCGAAAAGACAAGAAACTCCCGAGGACAGCGGACCTGCTCCAAGAAAAGCTGCAACTTTGTTTCCAGCAACTTTAAAGAACCCTGCAAGCTCCCCGCAAGAAGCGTGAGACTTGCAACACTGCACCCGGCGACCCCGACTCGGCTGGTGGCGATCCAACACCTCAGGAGGGACCCCAGGACTACTCTGATACTGTGAGTACCAAAACCTGTCCCCCCTGAGTCCCCACAGCGCCGCCTGCAGAGGGAATCCCGAGGCTTCCCCTGACCGCGACTCTTTGAACCTAAAGTCCCGACGCCTGGGAGAGACCCTGCACCCGCAGCCCCCAGGACCTGAAGGACCGGACTTTCACTGGAGAAGCGACCCCCAGGAGTCCCTCTCCCTTGCCCAAGTGGAGGTTTCCCCGAGGAACCCCCCCCTTGCCTGCCTGCAGCGCTGAAGAGATCCCGAGATCTCTCATAGACTAACATTGCGAACCCGACGCTTGTTTCTACACTGCACCCGGCCGCCCCCGCGCCGCTGAGGGTGAAATTTCTGTGTGGACTTGTGTCCCCCCCGGTACCCTACAAAACCCCCCTGGTCTGCCCTCCGAAGACGCGGGTACTTACCTGCAAGCAGACCGGAACCGGGGCACCCCCTTCTCTCCATTCTAGCCTATGTGTTTTGGGCACCACTTTGAACTCTGCACCTGACCGGCCCTGAGCTGCTGGTGTGGTGACTTTGGGGTTGCTCTGAACCCCCAACGGTGGGCTACCTTGGACCAAGAACTGAACCCTGTAAGTGTCTTACTTACCTGGTAAAACTAACAAATACTTACCTCCCCTAGGAACTGTGAAAATTGCACTAAGTGTCCACTTTTAAAACAGCTATTTGTGAATAACTTGAAAAGTATACATGCAATTTTGATGATTTGAAGTTCCTAAAGTACTTACCTGCAATACCTTTCGAATGAGATATTACATGTAGAATTTGAACCTGTGGTTCTTAAAATAAACTAAGAAAAGATATTTTTCTATATAAAAACCTATTGGCTGGATTTGTCTCTGAGTGTGTGTACCTCATTTATTGTCTATGTGTATGTACAACAAATGCTTAACACTACTCCTTGGATAAGCCTACTGCTCGACCACACTACCACAAAATAGAGCATTAGTATTATCTATTTTTACCACTATTTTACCTCTAAGGGGAACCCTTGGACTCTGTGCATGCTATTCCTTACTTTGAAATAGCACATACAGAGCCAACTTCCTACACCTCCCCTAAAAAGGTGTCTTCCGAAATGTGCCTCTGCTCTGCGGGGAGTAGAGTGCGCCCATGGCTTTGGCTGTATCGGTGTCCTTTTTTAGTTTTTCAATGGCAGTGTCTACCTCCGGCCCAAACAATTGCTGTTCATTAAACAGCATATTGAGCACAGCCTGTTGGATTTCGGTTTAGAACCCAGAAGTGCGCAGCCAAGCGCGCCTCCGTATTGTGACTGCAGTGTTTATTGTCCTTGCAGCTGTATCGGCTGCATCCATGGAAGACCGTATCTGATTGTTCGAGATACTTTGTCCCTCTTCCACCACTTGTTGCGCTCTTTTTTGGAACTCCTTGGGAAGGTGTTCGATGAGATTTTGCATTTCATCCCAATGAGCCCCGTCGTATCTTGCCAAGAGTGCTTGCGAGTTGGCGATACGCCACTGATTTGCTGCAACTCTTTTTCCCGCTGCATCAAATTTGCGGCTCTCCTTGTCTGGAGGTGGTGCGTCGCCTGATGTATGAGAGTTGGCTCTTTTACGAGCTGCCCCCACAACTACTGAGTCCGGTGTTAGTTGTGTTGTAATAAATATTGGGTCTGTGGGAGGTGCCTTATATTTTTTCTCCACCCTTGGAGTTATGGCTCTGCCTTTAACTGGCTCCTGAAATATTTGTTTTGAGTGCCTTAGCATTCCTGGGAGCATGGGAAGGCTTTGATACTGGCTATGGGTGGAGGACAGGGTGTTAAAGAGAAAGTCATCCTCAATATGTTCCGAATGTAGTGAGACATTGTGGAATTCGGCTGCCCTTGCGACCACCTGTGCATATGATGTACTGTCCTCAGGTGGTGACGGTTTAGTTGGATATGAGTCTGGACTATTGTCAGACACTGGGGCGTCGTAGAGGTCCCATGCATCGGGATCATCCTGGCTCATTGTGGTATGAGCTGGTGAGTGCATTAGTGGTGGAGTTTGCGCCGGTGATGCATGTGTTGATTGTGGTGGAGAAGGTGGTGGTGTTACTTTCTTTACCACCTTTGCTTGTGGTTGCTTGTCCCCTTGTTGGAAAACAAGTTTCCTTGTCATCTTGATTGGGGGTAGAGTGGTTATCTTCCCTGTGTCTTCCTGGATGTGAAGCCTCCTTTGAGTGTAGTCAATTTCTACAGTTTTAAGCTCTTCACCAAATCTATGCAATTGGGTGTTTAGTCCTTGTTCCTCTGTATAGGAACTAATTTTCGGTTCCGAGGCTTTTTTCGGTACCAAAACCGTTTCGGTAGGCTTTTTAGGCTCCGAAGAAGATTTTTGATTTCGGCATGGTATCTCGGTGCCGAACATCTTCGGTGCCGCTGTCTCTGTGCCGAATTGTCTCAGAGCCGGTGTCTCGGCTCAGAGGTTGCTGTGTGGCAGTATCACGACCGGAGTCGGATGACTTCAACACCAGCATGCCCTTTTTCGGTGCCTTGGCTCGGTCACCTAGTTTTTGGGTTAAGCCATGGCCTGTTGGCAGTGGCGTCCCCTGGGCTTTTGTGGACTTTTCGTGAGTCCTAATTTTCGACGTCTTACTCACGGTTGTTATGTCTTCGGCGTCGGATTCCCCCAAATCCGACTCGTGGATGGAGAACGCTTCCTCTTCGTCCTCGAACCGATGTTGTCCTGTCGGCGTGGACGCCATTTGCAATCTTCTGGCTCTTCGGTCTCTGAGCGTCTTCCTCGACCGAAACGCTCGACAGGCTTCACACGTATCCTCCTTGTGCTCCGGGGACAGGCACAAGTTACAGACCAGATGCTGATCCGTATACGGATATTTGTTATGGCATTTAGGACAGAAGCGGAACGGGGTCTGTTCCATCAGTCTTGAAGTCGCACGCGGTCGGGCCGACCAGGCCCCGACGGGGGATCGAAATTACCCCGAAGGGCCACCGGAGCTCTTCAAGATTCGGTGTCGATTTGTTCTAACCCGATACCGAACGAAACAATACCGACGTTTTTTTCCGAGATTCTAACTAACTTTCCGACCCGAAACACGGAGCGAAAAGGAACACGTCCGAACGCGATGGCAGAAAAAAAACAATCTAAGATGGAGTCGACGCCCATGCGCAATGGAACCGAAAGGGGAGGAGTCCCTCGGTCTTGTGACTCGAAAAGACTTCTTCGAAGAAAAACAACTTGTAACACTCCGAGCCCAACACCAGACGGCGGACTGTGCACAGCATGTGTATCTGCAGCTACACATGCCATCGAACAGATAGTTACTGAAAGTAATTGATCAACTATTGTTCGGACTGATACTTCTACCTGCAGATTCCCAAGCAATACTAGAAAGGCGGTAAGTCTGAAAGGAAGTCTAAGGAAATCCTGTAGTGCTGAGCAGGCAAAATGCCCATCCCTACACACTTCAGAGTCCAAACAGCGGTGAAGGTGTGGCCACGTTGCTTCTGTACATTTGTCCACTACTGGCATTCCTCTCGCTGGGGCTTCAGTAGCAGATTTTTATCTAGTAGAATATGCTAGGGTTCCCTAGGACAGATCCTTTCTTTCTACAGCAAATCGTTATGCACAAGAGAGCTCAATGAGAGGATTCTTCCTTATTGTTTGGATAACCGATAAAGAGCTGAACTTCTGATATCTTTACTGCCATCCATGTAGATGACCACACATCTAGGGTCCAACTTTGACAGTCTCCAATTCCTTCATTGGGGTGGGGAGCGGAGAAGAGGAATAAAAGGTTGAAAGGCCGATTAAGGTGGAACTGAAACACTGCAGTAATTTTTTCAGGAAGAAATATGTAAAGGGTGGACAACTGCCAGAGGCCTGCAGGTGACAAATATGAAGGGCCAGGGTAAGAAGGATAAGTGGTAACAATAGCAAAGCTCAAATAGAGGTCCAATCACATTACAACTAAGAACGTTAAAGCTACAGCCAACTCCTATTCAGGAATTTTAATTAAACAAATAACAAAAAGTAAATAGATTTTAGTCCCTTGAAAAAGCAAATGGCCCTGGTGACCTGAATAATGATGGTCAATCTGTCTGGCACAAAAAGGTTGACAAGTTTGCAATGTGTCCTTGGACACTGCCAAGAACATGCCCTGGTTGGGCTAAGGACAAGGCAAACTGCAGGATATTGGCCACACTAGCCTTCAGAGGGTCAATACTTCATACTGGAACTCAAAGAAACAAGTTTACGCCACCTACCTGAAAGGACTGATTTACTTGATGGCAGACAAGCGGTTAAGATCATGTCAACCACTTCTGATTGGACACAGAAAGCACTAAAACTGCCCCATTATCTCCAGGCATGAAAGTGGAGAGCTTGGAGATTGGAGTTCAGAGTCTGCCCTTGCCACTGGAGAATACATTCACTCGTAGTTGAAGCAGACCATAGAGAGGTGCAGAAGATCGTTGTATCACATCTTTCCTGGCCAATCTGGTGTGATGAAGGTAAATTGGGCTTGGTGTTGGAAAGCTTTACAGGAATCTAGACTACAGGAGCAAACGTAGTGTAGCGGAAAGAACAAGGCACTTACCTTCGGTAATGCCTTATCTGGTAGAGACTAACCACAAACTCTCACCATATGAACAGATACCAAAGCAGTGCCCCCCCACAGCAGAAAATCCTACGGGATTTTGCACCACTTAGCACTTTTTTTTTTTTCTTTGCTCCAGACACTTATGATCCATAGAGCGCTGTTGGCTGAGGATGTCAGGAAAGATGTCCCACCATGGCTAGTTGGTTTACAACCATCTAAAGCACCTGCTGGCAAACATATGTACTACACACCCGCCCCCCCCCCCCCAACCCATATGCCAGGTCACCTAAGACAGAGTGCATTAAGGCACATGTAAGGGCATATATGCAGGAACAGATATACACCTGCTATATCCCGGTCGTTTCTGAGTCATAATAAGGGAACAGGGAAGCCATTTTACATGCATATGGCAGGCACTGGTCATTACAAGTTCCCCAACTATATGATGGCTTCTCTGAATCCTGAGATGTTTTGTATTAAACATCTCAGAATAATAAATCTGTCACTGGAATCAGTGAGTTTATTAATAAATGCACAAAGAGGGCACCTTAGAGGTCTGAAAACCCACCAGCTACTGTGTGGACTAAGAGGTCCTGACCAGTTCAGCCACCACAGACTCGTTTCCAACAGCTCACCCACAAAATAGAGCATTAGTCCTATCTACATTTGCCTCTGCAAACCAACTGGGGATCCACTGAACTCTGCAAGCTTTAGTGCACCATACAGCAAGCCAATTAATTACACTGTTTAAGGACCAACTGACCACGAAGAGGAGGAAGGCCTTGAGCACTAGTCAAATAGTCTGTAGCAGACTGATAAGCAATCTCCAGATTGCTCAGATGCACACACCCCATCCAAAAGGGAAGGTGTCCGTCACTGTCGCCACTACTGGCAGGGCACACCAGTATCTCTTGTGAGGAGTTATTTTGTTTTGTAACAGGCCAAATCTGCAGCAGTGACCGTGGAGATATGGAGTCTTAAATCTCATTGGTGCTGAAACCACAGCCTACAGAGGTACTGAGTGCCTACAAGTCAGTTTACACAAGTGACCAAGAGAATGCATGAGGCCAGACTGAACAGGTGTAAAACAGTCAGGACTGGAATAGGAGCATGTGGTTGAAACATGCCAATCATGTTCCAAATGTCCTGAATCTTCTGTGGAGGAGGGAATGCTCAGAGTACGGTAGCATCTAGTACTGTTCCTATGAAACAGACAAGCAGAGAGGCTCCAGATAAAACCTGGAGACATTGAAGAGCCCAAGTAGAACAGGCATACTGTCCTCCAAGTGGTGCAAAACCATCTGGTGTAAACCGGCTGGTTCATCTAAGGAAACACTGATTCCTTCTGAAATAAGCTGCTATCACCATAGTGCAGGCTTGCGGAGCCAAAGTAAGGCCAATTGCAAAGGCTTCTAACTAGTAGAGAACTTCACTACGAATTGTAGATACTTCCTATAAACTGGCAGGATAAGGGTGTGACAATAGGCATCCCTCATGCCGAGAAATACCATCAAGCCTTCTGCATCTAGCACCAGAAGACGTGGAGCTAGAGAGATTCTTCTACTTGCATGAGAAGAAATTCAAGAGCTGAAGATCTAAGATCAGAGGAAGGCTGCCATCATTTTTGGGGATTAAGTATTGAGAGTAGGATCCCTGTCCTTTTTCCTGCTCTGACCTTGACTCCACTGCTCCTTTCTACAGCAGGGCTGCCATTTACTGCTGCAGATTACGTAGATGTTCTTCTGCTTCAAGAGAGACATGAATGCATTCTAGGGGAGTTGCTGAGGAAAAGGTAGTGTGGAACCCTCTCCACTATTTGTAAGATCTATAGGTCTGGTGTAAAAGCCTTCTGATCCTGTAGATAAGAGGTTACCTATCCTCCCACTGTCTGTACTTTATAGCCAAACTACTGTGGCTCCCTGGTGGTGCCAGGGAGGAGAACTTAAGTGGTTTTGCACAATCTTTTCTCTGCCTCCTTCCTGGTGTAGGGGAGGGGTGTGGGTTGCTGTGCTTGTAGGCCAATGAGAACTGGTTTTATTGATTGAAAATGGACTTTAACGCCTCTCAAAGCTTGGAGACCTAAATAGCCTGCAGTAGCTCAACCCTCCATAAACCTTTTCCAAAGCAGCCATTAAGGTATTTTAGATGTCTCTCAAAAATCCAGAGGAACTGAACCAACATCTCCTTAAAGAGGAGGAGGAGGAGATACATGTAGCAATGGAAACAGTCATGCCCAGTTTTGGTTGTGTGACAGGCTGCATCCTGTTTGTTGCGATCTACCTCAGCAAAGCATGTCTGAGGTAGTCTGATAGGCTAGGAACAACCATAGCTGATGTATACCACACAGCATACATGCAACAGTCAAAACAACATGCTGCATTTATGGCTCTTAGACCTAGGTTCCCCGAGGAAAACACTGTCTAAACTTGAATTTTTGGGATTTTCTATCAGGGGGTGAGGAAGGCACCCGAGTTAAGCCGATTAGTTCCTTAGGACTTGAATTAGTAAGCTCTCAGAGGAGGAGTGAAGGTAAAGAAAGACTAGCTCCCTGGGAGCAAGTCTATAGCTTCTTATTAGAGTTCTATTCACCTCCGAAGTAAAGGAAGCATGTGTCTAGGGTTTTGATTGACAGGCCTCACAATCTTTTGTGATCAGGAGAAAGACCGATTACAAACCAGGTATTGGCCTGCGTACGGAAACTTTGCGTGGCACCGAGGGCAGAATCGAAATGGAGTCCGATCCATCAGGCTTCCACGCAACAGGCCAGAGACGGGCACACGTGCCCAGAAGGGCGAAATCTAGATTCCAACAGTACTATCGGTTCGAGGCTAGATGGAAACGCAAAACAATACAGACGATTAAAGGAGTTTTCTAAAGTTTCAGATTTGAAATCACAAAGTGAGAGGAAACCCGTCCGAACCAGACAGCGGAAAGAAAACAATGGAGTCGATGCCCATGCGCAGTATGACCGAGAGGAGTAGTCACTCGATCCTGTGACTCCGAAAAGACTTCTAGTGTAGCAACGACTTCTGTGGCCGTCTTTATCCCTAGGCATAAATACATTTGGCTTCTCATTTATTTATTACATTCAGATTAATAACTAAACCAAGATCACACCTCAAGTCTTGTCTCAAGCTGGGACGCCAAAGGCAATCACAGTTTGGCTCTATAATGGACATTTGTACATCACGTTTTCAACAGGGTATTAACCTTGACTTTTTTAAGTGACATTACTTGCACAAAACTACTTCCCCTGCATGAGTGAAGAGAGCAGCTCATACACTAGTTAAAAGTAGTAAAAAAAGAAAGAAAAAAAAAAAAAAAACACACAACTAACGTTGAGGTGCCATAAAGGTTGATTTATGGTTCCAGTACGGTCACCATGATTATCTTCCAGGTCGAGAAGAAGCTAGGCCCGCTGGAGAGCTATGGCAAAAGCTTCTGGATCCAGTCTGCGCCTAGGATATTCAAATGTGAGGAATCTACAGTGAGTAAGTATCCATTAGTGGAGCAAGTAGGCACACCTCTTCTCCAACAATGAGACCATCTTCTGGCCATTCCTTGTATTAGCGTAGCCCGAACTAGAACCGTAAGTAGAATAAAATCAGGTCGAACAAGTCTCCCAAGATTTGAGGAAAAACTGTTATTCTATAGAAAACTCTTAAGAAATGCAAGAAAAGATGGACGTAGTTTGAATTAAATCACTCTTTTTTACTTCAGTAGAAGCGATAAGTAAGTCATCTTCTAAGAAGGCCATCTGCCATTGTTGATGGGGTTGAGTCCTGCCAAAGTTTCGAATTTCAAACCAGATGGTGACAGTGTAGGAGGTACTATGCCGTGTGCATGAGTTGCACAAAATAACAAAAAAAAAATAATAGCTTACATTTAAAGAAGAAACGTTGTTATCCAGGAATGCAAGGCACCACACAGCTCTCAATGAAATAGCATTAACTGAGCAATATATAACCACTGACACAAAATACTCAAAACATAATAGCTGTACTTAGTGATGAGGGCCAAAGCAGCCCCACATAAGTTTTGTTGTATTCCTATACAAATGGAGACTGCCAAGCAGTTCACACTACCCACAGTAAAGGCCTGTAACTGAAAAGTCAATCTTTCCAACCACCACATTTTGACCTTTATATCGTACTAAAGTAAAACATTGATACCAACATACATACAATAAGTAATACTCACTTGCTGCGTATTTGACGACAGCTCTCAATGTGAGTAGTGGTATTCTGGTGTTGAATCCAATCCTGATGAAAGTAAACAGTCACATACTTCCTGTTAATGTCGTGCCACTGTTTACTAGTAAAATGTCTAAGGGTGCATTATGGTAAGATAAAAACAATTTAAAGTAACATTTAAAAAACTACTTACAAATCATAGAAATAGTCAGTTATCGTTGCAATTGTGTTTTTGCCACATACATTACTATCAAGTTAAATTGTTAAAATCAACTACTGACTGGAAAATTAAATTCAGACAAATATTCTTATTATTGTAAGGATTTACTGACACCTTATCTGATAATTAAGGAACAAGTGCAATGTTTGCAGGAACCAATAACCTAGAATCAAACTTATTTTAGTTCTTGAAATAGAAGGTAAAGACTCCCAGGTATAAACTGTTTTAGTGCATGATGCAGTGGTACTAAGCGTAGAAGTGAAATAAAAAATTATAAATTTAAAAAAAAAAAAAAAGCCAAAAGGATTTCATGCATGAAAATACAGGTAATATGTATTCAGCATGCACTTTTGAATAGTCCAGTTCAGGTCCTATAAGGTTTTTAGAAAAGTGATGTTTGAAGTCATGCTTTAAAAGCTTGATTGGCACAGCCAATTTGATATGCACCAGGAAAGCATGCCACATTATTCCCACATTTATGGGGAAAGACTGGGGGTAGCAGTATTTCAAAATCTGGGAGTGTCCAGAAAGTTGTTCAGGTGGATCACCTTGTAGGCAAGACATGCATTTTTACACATTGACCAAGGTTCCAAAAAAAGTCAGCCACTACTTTAATAATAGGTGAGACATGTCAACACAACTGGAGACCCTTGGAGGATTGGTCTGAAATGATTTCCAAGTTTTAAGCAAGAAACTCAGCAGAATCTTGCCACAGTTCAGGTGAGATGATTAAGGCCTGGATGCCTAAGTCAAGTCTTTATCTGGAAGAAAGGACTTGAGCTTTCCCAGATTACATTGTAAACATCCCCACAGTCTCAACCATAGTCTCAAATTGGAATACTTTGCCTTGTCTGCAGCTTATGGACATTGAGGTATTCAATTAGAAATGCCTAAAGTTATTTATCCAGTCCTTGTAGGTGAATGACTTTTGCTGAGGGGAGCAGAAATGCTGTCTTATGGATTCAACCTTAGTTTTTCATATTAGTTTCATAGTTCCTTTAGGCCATTTTAACATTTAATTTTAGTATACAGATGGGCATCATCCGTATACTAGAGAAAGGAGAAGCCCATTTTGTTAGGACATCACTTTGTGACTGCAAGTAAACATTGAAAAGGAAGCGTGAAGGAAATCCTTATGGTATTTCAAAGGGAGAAAGTTTCCTATTCTGATGGGCTGTGACCAATCTATAAGATATCTATAAGATAGGACAGAAACAAGTTTGACAAGTCTAAGGCTAAAGTTAAATCACGAGTAATCCTTCAAAAACACCAAAACAAAATCCTTTATTGGCGAGACCCCGATCACTAAGGTTTTACGCTTCAATTATTTAGGCATCCTATTTGAAGCAAATTTGTCACAAGGCAGCATGACTGATCAAAGAATACAAATACAGAAAATGTGAGTAGTGTGCAAATCTATTTTTAGATTTGTTAATAAAAAAACAGGGCATAAGCCAATTAAGGACATGGTTCCATAAATCTAAATGAGTGGTAACATGGAGCTGGCTTGTGGGGTCACGAAATGCCAATGAGAAAGAAGGTTTTTGAAAACAAGTGCCTTTGCTGATTACTGACTATCCCCATATCGAATCCAATTGTTATTTTCCCCAGTGAATTGGGTCTGAACTATTTTACTCTGGGTTAAAATTTAGTGTACCCCTCAAGCAGGTTTTTTCGAGAGACATTCTGATTGATTGCCCAAAACTGGACAATAGGTACTCTATCCCCGGCTGTCATAGGTCAGGAAAAGGATATGAGCCTAACCAATCTTTTTGAATATACAGATAGTATTGGGCCCCTAACCAAGGCCATAGCTGAAGAAAAATTTCTAACTATGAATGGAGGGATTAGAATCACAAGATTAGGCCACCTAACTTCAGTTAGTAACTATTTGCCAATTTCCACAACTCCTGGGATAGAGCTGTATCTAATCTGGGTGGAAAAGCCAGAACACAGGTTTTTACCTCATGAGGCTCAGGCTATACCGAATTCATTTTTTTGGTTGCTTTTCATAATCCTGGTTTGAATCTGTCCATGTATTAACTCCTCATCCCAATCAACAGTTAATTTTATGCTTTCTTGCACTTTACATAGCAACCTGAGAAAACTCATTACCTCTTTCAAAGCATAAGCACTTTACATCGCATCAAGAGGGGTTGATTTTTAAAATGTTTAAATACCCCTACAATGTAGGTTTTTAATTATACTGTGTCTGCAATAAAATTAAGAGGTATGCTACATAAGAATATTTGAGTTCTGATGAGACGTTAACAGCATTCAAATGAAACTTAGTCTCCATGGGTGTTCATAAAGCAATTTTATATAATTTGTTAAATGTATACATTTTTGTGGTGCTTTTGAACACTGCTAGTTGCTGTGTAACATTTTCTTAATAAGATTCTGAAAAATCATATGATATATGTTTTTTTAAATTGGTTTCTTCATAGTCACTTATGATCGAATAATGGCTTTAGAACGAACAACCAGGAGGCATTCATCGAAAGAAATGAATCTAATCCACATCAGTAACAATGGTCTCTTTCCAATACGGTTTCAGATCTGGTCACAGCACTTAAACAACCATTCTCAAGATTATACTTTTCCTATTGGTTGGTGATATTTTTCCAGCTACTGGAAAGAGAGGGAAGGACAATGAGGCCTCTGTTTAGAGCTTCTCGATCATGACAACCTTTGGAGCCATTTGGGCATTCCTAAGTAAAATGGGATAAGTGTGGCAAAAGAGAAATCTCATTTAGAATGTTACCTTTTCCTCTCCAACATAGTATTAATGGGATGAAGGCACTACAGTTGTAAGAAATATTGCCCATGAATTTTTAATTTTCTTTGGCAGACAGGATTATGCGTTGAGCTATGTCCTCCCTGTTAGCCATCATTCGGATTGAGAAGTGAGAGAAGGAGCTGCTGCATTTAGAGCCCGCATGAGGAGGTGGGTTAAGCACTGGTGATTATTTCTGATTGCTTTGGAGAAGTTCTATGGTGCAATGAGCTGCTCGCATAGGTTATGATTCCAGGATGGAGGATTACAGTATAGAAGGATTTCCTGGCAATCTTGGGTTTGGAGAGGTGGGCATATGTGTGGATCTTCAAATACTTTCAGATGGGTTGTCCACATTGCAGAGGTTTTCCTATATCGTTTAGGTTTAGAGGTGACATGAATCCGTGTTTACAATGCTGGGGAGCTCTTCATACAGCTCTAATAGCTTGGAGAAGTCAACTCACTCTACTGGGAATGCTAGATTCAAAACATTGAACGAAAAGTAACAGTACATACGTACTGTTAAACTAAAAACTTGAATATCTATTAAGCTGAAAACCATACCTTTAATACAAGTTCATCATTGATTACTAAATATAGAAATATTGTAATCTCTGTACATGTGCAATAATCCTCAGCTACATAGAAAGACAAACATTAGCTTTACTTGTGCACAGCTTGTTCTTGTCAAATGAAAAAAATACAATCACTACTACAGCTTAAATCATTAAATTCCTACCTATAAAGAGAAAATATTTCAAGTACACTGTTCTTGTATACATATAAAGGGAAAAAAAAAAAAGAAACTTTTCTCTTGCTTCAGCGAACATGCTGACCATTATCTGCAGCACAGAGTTCCTCATTTTTGATTAGTTAAGGATATAAAAAGATACTTTCATTCAAATAAAACTCTAAAAAGGGAGGGTGGGCAGTTAGGAATTTAAAGATATCCATGATGGAGAATTGATGTTACATACATGTAAATCTGAACTCTCCAAAATGAAATCTTCATTAGTATCCATAACCATTAGATTGTAACCTTGTTTCTGTCCAAATTGAACGGGAGACCTAGGCAAAAGTGAAGCACTACTAGACAGACCAGAGCGGCTGAAACACATGCTGCATATGGTGAAAACTGAGCTACTTGTATGCAACTTTGTAGGCAAGATTAGCACACAGGGGTTAAACCCTTCTACAGAGTGTTTACAAAATTAAACCCTTTAGAATGGCGAAGATGCAATGAAAAAAAGACAGTTAACCCTATAATCCACAGGCTCAGGTGCTCAAGAATCTGAGAGCTGTTTCTACTGCTCTACCAACCTGCTTATCTAACTGTTTTATGCACTTGCAATCATAGGAAGCATTAATGTCGGTCAGGTGCACCTGGCTGAACAAAATATGGAAACACTCAAAGGACCATACCCTGAAGAAAGATATTTGCAAGAAGGCAAAAGAAAGGTAGATATAATGGTACCATTGTTGTATAGCTGTTTTGGCCATGTTTTGACATGTTATTTTAGCAAACAAGGCCTGCTGTGATGCACTTTGGCCCAGTTACATTTTATTCAGCATCCCTTTGTTTTTCTAGCATTAGCCACATCTATGGTGTTTTTATTTTCTTTATCTAGTTGTTCCTTCGCTGGATCTCCGGCATTTGCAGAAACATACATATCCTTACGTGGGTACCCTTTCTTAGAACACCAGTTGTTGGATTATAAAACCCCTTCTCTGTCCCATACACGTTAGAGGGAGATTCTAGCCAGATGACCACTACTGCATGCTGATTGCTTAGCTACAGCTGCTTGCTTAGACAGCCGAATCCCTGCATATGGGCGTTGATGTCTTCCCAGGGGGTGATACCTGAAGGGCCGATTAGGGCTTTTCATGCTGTGCTCTAACATAGGTTAGGTAGGAAATGCATATTTATTATCCATAATGACAGTATGGTGGGACTGTGCGTCTCACTCTCCTGGTCAAAATTGTGTTTGTGTGTTTTATCATCCTACTCATTGCAATACATGCCATTTTATTTAAGATGCAGTTACTTCAATAAACCTTATTGAACTATACTCTGCTTCAGTTTGTCTTTGCCTGTGTGAGACTAATGTAACATGGAAAGGGATGAGATCTGATCGACCACGATTGGCCCGAGTCCTCGGTCATGCGCCCGGCTGCCATAATTAATCCCTGCTCTCGGGTGGAGATAAGGCACTGCTAGTTGGCCCAGAAACCGGGACTGGGTCGACAGTGTCACATGGTGTGCAATTGAACTCCGGATCTACACTTCAGGTCAATCTGCCGCCCAAATCCAGTAGTCTCATTAGGATAATGATAACCTATGCGACACCATGAAAGAGAAGTATGGACTTAAGCCTTAAAAACATTTTAGCTCATACGAATGCAACTCCTGTCACCCAAATAAGTTGCACAGAGAATGAAAGTCAGCAGACCTACTGCGGAAGATCAAAAATGCCTGGTTTGGTCAAAATGAGCCATTCGGGATAGGCACAATAAAATTAAACTACATACATATATAATGAGTGGAAAGCAAAACACTGGCTGATATTTCAGTCTACTGACGTTGAGAAAAAGTATTAAAAAAAAGCCAATTCCAACTGGAATAACTGATCAAGATTAACCAAATTTCATCATTAAACATAAGAGGTCATAGTTAAGAGATGAGTCTCTTCCCCAAACGTCTGGGGGTACATGAATAAAAAAAGTGCCTGCAGAGAGTCTCTTGATTCACTTCAATTAAACAGACTTGTTTTGGGGGCCAAGATATACGAAAACTTGACTTTAAGCCATTAAGCAACCTGGAGAGAAAACTAGTTGAATCAAATATTAGTCAGAGAAAGGACACTACCCTCTGGGATGTTTTAAGTATATTAGGTGTTCTAAACCATGCAGGCACACCTCAAGTAACCGAGAAATGTTAACCAGTTACCAATTCTTTCTCCCGAGCTCGAGATGTGGAGAACCCGAAGGTGCAGATACATAAAGGAACAGTGGATACATCTTCAGGTTGGGTTCTCATTGGTGAAGTTGCTGAAACCTTCACATATGGGAAATGGATACCTAGTTGACAGTGCAAGCACCATCACTCAAAGACCAGAAGATCAGTCTCTCATGATGAGTTTCTGATCTGCTCATCAGAAGCAGATAACGTAGATCCCAAAATAAAGGCAGTAACTATAGCGCTGATGTACAAGAAGACAGCCACTGCCCACCAGTGAGACTCCTCCTCCTAGACCCTGAACCATCTAGCTAAGGGGCATGATGGCAGTGTAACTGGTGCGGGCTAACCAGTTGCCCTGGTGCTGCCTCCGAAACCTTTGCCCCTTTCTGAACAATTGGCCCAAGGCACACAGCCTAAACATACTGGAACTGGAAGGGGTGGGTGCTCAGGGTGAAAACATCCGGCTAGCAAACACTCAAATAAAATACATTGAATTGAGGTGGCTAATCCTATCCTGTGCAATGACGGGGCTGCAGGCCCAGTTCAGGGGAAAACAGGGGAAAACTGACAATTTCACCAAGCCTGGGGCAGGCAAGGATGGCACGGATAATACTTCTCTGTCCGAGCCCACAGATACGATTACAAGCAATACAGGATTTCCGCTCGTCTTTTGAATGCAAGATAGGGGAGATGAGTGTGTACCTTCCCCTGTTCCCCCAAGAACTCAGCAACTCAGTGGAGAGCATGAAGGAGGCTGAGGGCCGGCCTTCCAATGTCAAAGATGGCACCATGTTGCTCCAGGCGGAATTAATTATGCTTTGGCAGAGGGTGGACCTGAGTTCAGGGAGGAGGATGCAGAGGGCAGGTCCCAAGGGGCATGTTTTTATTTCTAGGGCGACATCTGCTTTATTGAGGGGTTGGGTCTGGGGGGGGGGGGGGGGGGGGGGGCAGTGGCTCCCTGTTGCAGCATCACAGGAGTTTAAATGGAGAGTTCCGATGTTTATTTCACAGGTGCACAAGCTCCACTGTAGGAGGCTTTGTGGACCCCCATGGGTCCCCGGACTACAGGCTAGGAACCACTAGTATGCTGGATCGAGTGGCATGGACGCTGGGAAGTGCATATGCACTGCCACATTTGCTGGGAGCGACCATTGAGGTGGTGGTAGGTCACCTAGCAGCAGCCATCCCCAGGTTCACTTTACTGAGGAGTGAATGAGACTTTAATGCTCTGATGGATCTTGCGGTGGATCCAACGTCCATGTTGGCAGCCCACTGAGCTACCAGGCTTAAGTGTTGCCCTAGGTTTGGTAGACATTCGGCATCTAACACCACACAGAATGGCAATACACTCACCACTATTCCCTATATGGCACCTCTTCGCAACTTGATCATAATTTCCACCCGTCCTCCGATGTGGGGCCGCCATTCAGTTTCACATACTCCTCCGGAGTCTGACCACTCCACAGTGCCACTGGTGGTGGGCAGGGGCACCCAGGATGATAGGGGGCTGAGACAACTGAATACATGATGGCTGCAGGACGAGATCTCATAGAAGAGATTAGAGATACCATAACAGACTATTTCCAATTCAATAAGGTGGACTCCCCAGTGTCATTATGGGAGGCGTTCAAGAATGTCCTTAGGGGCTGGGCTTTCTCTGCTGTTGGGGTCGTGCGCATCACCTGGAGGGTGAGATTAGGGACCTGAAAGGCGAGACAGGACTATTGAATCCCTCAAATCCCAGATGGTATTCTGGGAAACACTCCCATTGTCAGTAACAGGTTGAGTGGCACTTCATAAGATGGTTGCACTGCCTCATTTCCTAAATATTTTTTTAACCTCTCTCTACACACAACAGCTTCCTTCTTTTGCCGTTTTGAACGTACCATTCGAGAGTTCATCTGGAGTACCTCGTGTTGTAGAGTAGCCCTCTCCAAACTTTCCGGACCAACAGATCAAGGAGGTCCGGTGCTCCCTAATCTGGAGCACTATTACCTAGTCTTCAGTCACCTGTCCGATACGGCCACGATGTCCCCTGCTAGGCATCACTCAAACGTCCTACCGTATGCCAAATCCCCCATGCCCCAGCCTTTACTATTGCAGGTAGCAAATCGTTGCTTACGTAGTTGTTTATATCTCACTAAAGTGACTGCTCCTTATGCTTCAGCCATTTCTCTATTGGGGACACCACTGGGCACCTGCGCCTCTACACTGTCTGATGTGCTACCTTGGCGTGCTGCAGGGATCCACATCCTGGGTGATCTTTCATAACAGCACACTCCTTCAGCATGAAACTCTAATGGAAGATACTGTTCTACCCCCGGGGAGGATTCCTTCTTTATCAATCCCTTATTGGTGCGCTGAGACAGTCGAGGAGAGACCTAGCTCAGGAGCCTGCCATGCACCTTACTCTGCAATACCTGCATGTGTTCGGTAGAGTTAGACACTTGGTGTATTGATTGGCGGAGTCGCTAAGACATCTCACCTTACCACTCGCACATCCGAGGTCATTGGGAGGGAGACAGAGGATGCCACATACAGACAAGGAATAAACTGCCCTGCTAGAAGCCCCTGTACAAGTACTGTGTAACTCAAGGTTTAGGCTGATACAACTATACATTACTCACAGATTGATTTTATTTCACACTGGTTGATTTTATCTTACACCTGCTAAAAAACAATCGGCATTTCAACCGTACTGAAGCGGAGTGCCTGCATTTTTTTCCCTTGTTAAAGGAATACTTCCTACATGTTATGGACATGTCCACGCTTGCACCACTATTAGAGCGCAGGGACATGACATCTCACCCACTGCGTGAATCAGACCCCTATATACTGGGACTCTTCTGAAGAGACAAAAAGCATAGAGCCACAACCCGATTTTTAGACCTGGGACTTCTATTAGCCAAGAGAAGTATCACATGTAACTTGCCATCACCTGACACCATTCTATGAAGCCTGGCTACAATCTGTCGATCTGGGCGAAAGCAGAGTACTGCCCTCTACCGGGAAGATAATCTCAGACTCCACAAATACCCAATAGCCCCCAACTAGGACACAATACTGGCAGACCTACGCACGCATACCCAGACCCGACACGTTCATGCATCTACATACACTGGCACCAATACACCCAAAAAAACAAAAAAAAAAAAAAAACCCTCGCTGATATCGCTCATCTCCTCCTGGAATGTATAACACCAACACTGCGGTCCAACTGCATGCAGTTGGAACTTTGACTCCCATTTGGTTCCACCAGTCCCAGCTCAACTAATCATTCCAGCATTTCTGCCATAGAGGCTTGAAACACATCTGTTGTAGCGCATTGTCGCCATTTCCAGATAGATAACTATGCATGTATGTATGTATACACACTCATTGACCTCCTATGCATCCTATCTAACCAGAATCCTGTGTAATTGTGACCGATAAGTGAGTTTTTAACCATTAGGATGCATGTGATGTATACTATTATGCTACACTGGACAGGACTTTGTTGTATTTACTGAATGATACCACATGCTCGAATATATATATACATACACACACACATACATATACATACATATACACACACAAATTGTGTTTAAATGTTAAAAACGCAATAAAACAGATTTCTTTTTTTTTAAATGGAGGGGCGAGGAGGGAGCTCTGCATAAGCCAAAAGAGCAACGGAAGCTGGCACAGACATGCCTGGAGCTCCGCAATAAATTAGACGTCGTAAAAAGGAGTTGGCTTCCCTACCTAGGAAGGGTCTACTAGGTGGGTGATCAGGCAGGCAAGCCGATTTACTGGTTGGCGACCGACAACTAAACCCACTACCATCATCTATGAGCTTAGATCCGCAGGAGATGTCATTACGGGAGCGGTAAGTCTGGCACAATTGTATCTCCTACTTAGAGTAACCCCCAGTCCAGGAGCTAGAACAGCCCATTATTCACAACATTCCTGTTAGGAAGCTGTCGACCTCAGAATCTAGAGCTCCTAATGAACAACTCACCATCAAAGAGATTCATATTGGCCACGCCTTCGGGTAAAGCCCCAGGCCCCAAAAGAGTTCTCGTTTCAAATGTACAAACGGTTTACTCCAATACTGATACCCAATCTGCTGACACTCGTTTGCTGCAGCTCCTTAACCCAACCACATTAATGGGACCTCAACGTACTCCCCTTGAAGGCCCGAACAAGACGTAATATGTCCCAGTGGTCCAGGTTGCTGCTTACCTATAGCAAGCCAGGGAACACTTTTCAGGATGGTGGCTCTCCAGCCAGCCCACCCCCCCCCCCCCAACCCCAGAACTCCCCCCCCCCCCCCCCAATCCCATCAGCGGGTAGCATTCAGCACTCCAACATATGCGGTGCCATGGCGCGCAGACAGAAGCTATTCCCCTAAGTCATATGACATAGTTGGCCAAGACCGCAAAACTTGATGGATTCTGGCTGTGGGACCTCAATGCCGGGCGACGTCTGGAGAGGCGGCTATATGCACTTTCAGGGCCTGGCGGACTTCTGCCTTCACCCCCTCCCAGTTCTACTGCTACCTGCAGTTAGGGCATGCCTTGGAGCACTATAAAAGACATGCTAAGCGCACTCCCCGAATATAACTCGCTGAAATGCACACTAGTGACTGACACCCTAAGCAGGGGTGGAATATCCCAGCTCTATAAATCCTTTGTCACAAACGCACTGACCCCTTGGAAACACTGAGGGCCAGGTGTGAGGAGGATGTAGGGACCTTCGATGACGACTGAGTGGAGGAGATTTTGGCTCCATAGGGCATTAGCAATATCAATGAAATTACAACTAGTCCAATTCAAATACTTTCATAGCATCTACAGCACCCCAGAAGACCTCTGGTGCATGGCCCAGGACCCCACCTTTCAGCACTGTGGGTCCGTCCTTGGTAACTTTGACCACATTATGAGGACATGCCCAGGTGGGGCAGGAATATTGAACATGGATTACTGGTCACATGGGTCGGTGCTGGGCATAACTCTGAAACTTGATCTCAGAAGTCAGACTGCTGTTATGCTCCAATGTTACGGTGAAGTGTGCCTGCACCTCAGCCGCTGGCCTATGTATCTTTGATGCAGCCAACATTTTCAGTAACTTACTTGCGTTTTTCACTGTTTTCTACTTTGGCCCATGTGGCTCAAGTGAATGTTTGTGTTGCCAACCAATAAAAGGAGTCAATTAAATTCTGCTTACTAAATACCTCCCTACCGCACCAATTTGGTGCAACACAACATTTTAATGCTCCATTATGCACCTCGGTAAAGCCTGTTCTGGTAGTGGTAAGCATTTGAGCGCTTTAACTTACTGAAAGAAAAATCAGACACCTTCACATAAAAATGTCCCTATACTGCAAGAAATAAAAGTATGTAAATAATTAAAGACAGCATTAACAATTTCACAATTGTGAGGCTGCCTCATCTGCCTCAACAGCAGTGACTCAAAAGTATTGTCTAAGAATGGTTAAGCACACACATTTAAGCTGGAATATATAGAAGAATTAGCTAAAACCCATCAAATTCCCTTGAGTAAAGGAGAAACATTCACGTCACAAATGAACAATTTCTGCCCCACTAATAAATATTAGTCCAATGCAGTCCCAACCACCAACTGAAAATGCAAAGGACACTTAGTAGTTTGGGGGATATCAAGAGAATATATGGCTTCTTTAAAAGAACTCACCTTTATATGTTTACATTCAATGTTACACAGAGAACACATATGAGGAAATATTCTTGGAGATGCAGCATAGTAATCATTCATCATTGAAGGAGTTGGAAGTAGTTTGGTCTTTGCTGGATCAGGCTGTGGTGACCTTGAGGACCAATTCCCTTTCCCATAGCTTGCAGGCCCAGCAGGAGGTGGCATAGTAGGTGGTCGCATAGATCCATCTGTATGCGAAGGAAAATTCATTGGACTCCCTCCTGGCTGCAGATCAGGATGGTTTCCCAGTGGATAACTAGTTGGAGGGCCTCCAACGGAAAAATTAGGAGGTTGGTTTGCCATCTGGAAACTGGGCATATTGGACATCTGCTGCGTTCCCATCTGTAAATCTGATGTATGATCAGGTGTTGACTGATTTTTATCCCTGAGCAACTTTCTGTTAAGAACCTCAATTGGTAACCCTGGTGGCGTACCAGAAAATGAATTCTGGCCACTAGAAGCGCCCATTTTGTTTGTGGGAGTAATAGGGAATATCTGCTTATTTATATCTTCTTTTTGGAAGCCCACATGACCCATTGATTTTTCAGTACGAAACCTTTCTTCAGTATTATCTGAGCGATGGGAATCCATGCCTTGTGTGTACATGCCCCGGTAATCTTTCCTTCGCTGGTCATCTATTGGGTCGTTGAATAGACGTGTCTGCACTGGTTCATCATTGAATCCGAGCTTGCTCGAATGACCATAATCAAACACTTTGCTTTGCACAGACTCGCCTACCCCTCTACTTTGTGCCGATACACTGGGCCCCTGCCTGTTCATCTTGCGCAATCTTATTTCTCTCAAAATTACTGGCATGTTCTCGGGGGTCAACTGGTCATCTGGGTAACGACTGAGCTCCTCTAGATCTTCATTCGATAACCCAAAGCTTGCTAGAATACTTGTAGCACTCTCAGTATTATACCGGCTTTGGAGAGTTCTTCTTTCCTCTATGACTTGTGAGGACGGCATTGGGTTCATCCCCATGACTGCAGAGGAATTTCCCGAAGATCCAACGTCAACAGCCCATTTATTTGGAATACTTTTTGTTTCCATTGTCAGTTGATGTACAGCTTCCCGCAAACTCATTTTGTCACCTGACAGCCTTGAATCCCCTTGTTGGTCACCGTGAGGAATCATCGGAGGACCTGGAGGATGAAGATTGGGTTGTCCCATATTGTGGAGAGGACCTGCAAACCTTGGCAGATATCCTGGAGGAGTCTGACCAACCATGCCACGACTATCCATTCTTTGAGACATTCCTTGTAGGTTCATTCCTCCTGAAGGATTTCCCATAAAAGGACTAGAGTTGATCAGCGACTGATTCATAGCAAACTGATTCACGCTGGGCTGGTTCATGCCGAACCCCTTCATTTTTGCAGGTAGGTTCAAGCCACACTGGTTCGATTCTTTTAGTCCTTGACCAGGAAACACTCCTGTAGAACTGAACACGGGAGGAGCAGTTTCAACTTTCAGTGCAGCCTGATCAAGAAAAGTATAGGATGGTGATGATTTGTTGGAGGTGAGCAAAGTCAATTGATGAAGCGCAAATGGAGTCTTAATCAGAGCGAGCTGTAAAGGAGGCAGGCCCAATAGAAGTGGACTTGCAATGCCAAAGTTCAAGGAATTCACAAGTGGTGCACACTTTTCCAAGAATACCACAAAGCTGAAAGTGAAAACACAAACATAAGATCAATATTTATATGTAACTTGCCATGCAGCGTTTCACAGCCAGTCAGCAACACATTTTGAAGACTCATGAAATGTTATTGTCAAAAAGTTTATTAAAAGATCGCAAAGTACATCATCCATGTGCAGACGAAGGAGATTCAATAACAAAGAATATGCTTTCTGATACCGTTCCATGATCACTGCTGAGCAGGCTGCAAAACTAGCCTTCCCGACTAGTAATCAAAAGGTTTACTTACAAACAGAAAATGTAGATTAGCAAAACCGAGCAGCTCAGTCTGTACAAGTATGGCTCCAATACCTCAAAGATCGAGCAACACGGATAGCTGCTCAAAATAATCCACAATTTGGAAAGCAGCTATCACTGCACACTTGTGTTGGACGTGATGCTGGACTATAAATTGCGATTTCCAAGTGCAATGAAACACTACTAGAAAAATAAACTTAACAGTGAGAGGGTGACTACTCAAGGCAACAGGGGACATTAATGTTTCACCATAAGATTACATCCTACTTTAAGCAACATGGATATATACATTCTCAGCCCAGGTCCTTTAGTACCTGAAATTAAAGAAAGGCCCAGTAATTTCTGGGTAATTATTTGTAAATCTAATCAATGTAACAGTGATCTCTACGGAATCTTAAACAAGGTACAGTCTGCTACTCTTCAAGGTTCTGCTCTTTTAAGCGCAGTATTACTTTTCTAGCAATTTAAAGCGACTTTCTGAGAAAGGGGAACTCAGTTGTGAGAAACGAATGCACAAAGTTGCTGAACAGAAACTGCTGAAGATGCAGTAATAAAAGATGGGAGCATTTCCTCAAATACTTGGTAAGCATTTCAAGCCACATCTTAAGAGCAGAAGGGATAGAAGTGGGCTATTCTATTGGACATCATAAACAACGAATCTATTTAGACTTGCAAGAGGGGATACCTTACTAGTGTACCTAAATTTGGAAAGCGATGGCCAGTTTGAAGAAGTTTGGCATCTCAACCACTGAGATGTTAAGCACCACTAACATTACTGCAACTTTAAGTTGTGGGTCGATAGTCCCAACTTGGATGCTACCTGTTCTAAGTGCCAAGGCTGAGCATGTTTGCTATCTAATTTGAATGCATATGGGCTTTGACATATCAGTAAGAACAGACTGCATAGACAGCAAGTGGGTGAATGCCTGCCCAGAGTGGGAAGTGTATCCTCTCTTTCTGACCTAAAGGTTTATTAATGCACAACTCCAGGCACGCAAGAACAAACATTCTTGTGTCCCAAAATATGAGATCTGCAACTCCTATTCAGAGTCAATCAGCCAGATCCCGCTTCCTTTCCTCACTCTGTTGTACTGGTCTTTGCGGACTGCTGTACTGACAATTTTGCTCTCTTTAGTGCTAGGGAAAGGCACTATTTTTGCAGTCTTTCAGAGGCAAGTGGCTAGATAAGCTGGAGTGAGCAGAGAGCGCAGGTAGGAAAGAGGGTGAGTGGATTGAGTTTCCACAGTAAAATCTTGAGCAGTCTGCGATTATCGCAGACAAAAAGGAGTCTTCTCTAGAGATTGGTAGGCAAAGAAAAGCAATGAACACTTAGGAGAGCTAAACCATAGAACACCTGCACACATTGCTTTCCTAGTGGAATTAACTTTACCTTAATAAACTTTCTCATGGGTTATTCTAAACTTCCCAAGAACTCATTTCCACATTTTTATAACCCCAAATGTTTTAAAAGGTTTCTGTGCTGTTCTTCTGCAGTCCCACGCCCAGAACTAGACAAGTCTTACCATATTCTCACATCCCCTGACCAATCTCAATTAGTTAATACATCCACAAGAGTGAAAGTGGTGTGTGCTCTCCATTTCTCTCCATTTTGTTTTGAAGGATGTGTTTTGTATCCTTGCTGTGCAAGTTGTGTTATAACTGCCATGCATTTTGTTTGTATTCCTGAACAGATACGGATTACTGGAGACTTGCCATTTAGATCATTTACAGCTGGTGTCCTGTGGACAGTAGTGTTGCATCCCTACCCAGCACCCCTCAACTTTCAGTAACTGGCACAGTGTGACATGATTGGACACTCAGTTTACACAGCAAACATACTTCCAAGGAACCGAGGTTTATTAACTGAAAACAAAAAGGTACTCTAGAGTAAGTAAAATGTTAAACAAGGAAAAATAATTATAGCATTTAAGACCAGAAGTGTCTAGTATCACCCAAGTAGTTAGGATCCTGAAAGGATTTATAATTTCAGCATAAATGACCCGCTGATCAGGTTATTCTATTCAAAGCGGGGGCCAGGATAGACCAGGTTCACCAACCTTGACGACTGAAGGTGAACAAACCTCTTAGACTCCGGTCTCATGCTAGAGTTGATTCCTCAAGCAAGATGGGTGGGAACTTCTAGTCTCTGAAGAGACTCTCGATGCTTTCTTTTTCCAAAACAGGTCCCTTTCCAGCAGGTTGGATTTGGCAGGCTATGAATCAGAACACTCCTCCTAGCAGTATTAATAAAGCTCTTCAGCAAGCTGTTCTACCTCCTTCCACAGCTTCAAGGAAACTTTACCAGATATGGGCCACATTTGGAGAAGAAAACCAACTTAGCTTTTGCATATTCTTTTCTCTTATACCGGTGTGTTGATAAGAGGAAAAGGATGGACTAAACACTGGTTGTATCTGTCAGTAACTCTTTCACCGATGGCCAGGCTTAGCCAATCAATGGATTAAAATTTTCTAATTTTGGATGGGATTTCCAGTGAGAACCGCTGCAGAGTCTTTATGAGGTGGAGTTCTTAACATCCAACATGGATTCAAGTAAAAATGTACAGTAGCTTGTATGCAACACAAATGGTGCTGCCAGAATTGTCAATCTACATGCAGCCTGGACAGAGAAGAATCTCCCAAAGAAAGAAGGGGTGCACTTGTGAGGTCTAGTTGTCATCCGAACTGAGCTCAGATGGTTCACATCAGAAAAAGCTGTGTACCTCACGTGGACTTTCTAATATTGTTAAGCTCACAGGGGAAAAAGGGCTGTCTGAAAACAAACATGGCCAGACAGCAGAGCTTCAAAAAGCTAGATGAAGACACAATTCAACAATACTTTTAAAACTATCAACACCTTCCTTCCAATGACTGCAACAGAATCAACAGATATGTCCTATTTCTACATAACCATCTGAAGTGTCTACTAGAAATCTCAATCTACTAAGAATCATTTATTGAGCCACGTTTAAACACTAGAATGACATGGCAAGAACATTTATCAACAAACGTAATCTGCTTTTCATCGCAAAGAAAACAATATCTAGATGCCTTAACCTTTTGACATTTTTAACTCCCAAATGAAAACAGGAAGTTTGCTTCTGGCTTTAGATGCCAAAATGCATTCTGAGCATAGACTGTGAACTGTTTTGTTGATTGCCATAGACACCAGTGAAAATAAAAAGTGACATCACAGCTAACTAAAAAAAACTAGCTCTCTCATTTCCTTTCAACCAGTTGGAGGATTCACATGGATGGCAAAAGGCGTTGGAAAGTGTGGTCTAGTTCAAAGTTATCTTGAGAATCGTCATTTTGTCCCCTTTAGTCAAGTTTTGCCCATACACAGCACTGAAATGGCATTGCTAGGTGTCTAGGACA
Organism: Pleurodeles waltl; assembly: GCF_031143425.1. Lineage (NCBI taxonomy): Eukaryota > Metazoa > Chordata > Amphibia > Caudata > Salamandridae > Pleurodeles > Pleurodeles waltl. Next base: position 1,300,450,555 of record NC_090437.1, on the reverse strand, counting down.
GTCAATCATGCAAGCCTGCTCTGGCAATAAAGTTAGATCGGTCTACAGATTTTATTACCATGAATTACTTAAAAAAATTGAAGAGCACCATATATCACCTTTAATGGTTTGCTCGGTTTCTTTAAAACAGATGACTACATGTTAAGCTAGACCTCATGCTGTGTGCCCCTTTGCAGTTAACTAATTTGGTTCCTGAGAGAGCAGCTCGTACATAAAAAAGCAAGATGCAGTTGGCCCTACAGACCTTAAACTCCAGCTTAAGTGCAGACAAGAGAATTAATGCTGCTATGCCCTAAACAACTGTAGCCATGTTCCTCTTGTCCAGGTTCTCCCAACCCATTTAGTGTCCTTAGGTAGCCATGGATAACTGGCACAAGGTACTTCCATTCAGCAAAATTATTTGCCTTTATCAGAGTAAATAATAGGGTGGAAGCTCTCATCACCAAGCTAGACTGTACCAAAACCCTATTTGGCTGCCTTCCAGGCCATCTTTCTTACCCAAGAAAGGCCATCCACTTTAGACATTCAGGGGTGTGGAATTTAACGTATCTACTTGTCCAGGGGACAGGTTGCTTCATAAATCTACTTGTCATGTTAAAAAAACAAACAAAAAAAAAACAACAACAAAAAACATGACCTGTCCCTTTGGCACCATGTATCGCAGCAACAAATTATGGCAGCAATCCCATCAGGTAAGAGCTCTGATAATAGCCTTTCTGATTAGGACAGGGATAATACTATGGTAGGGCTTGAAAACTAGCAATTTCAAACCCTAATATAGCAATTTCCTTAATGTGCCTTCTTTCAACAGCCCTATTATGTGGATCTGGAGAAAGCAGTAAGCAATGGTTCTAGGACTGGAATGCCTTTAAGTCTGCGCAAACCTACTAACTTGCATGTTTTAATGATTTTCAGCTATGCTATAATCTTTTCCCATACTGATAAAGGTTGGAAATTTTCTCCTGACAAAAGCGAGAGTAGAAGCCTGCTCCTCTCCAATTCCTTTGTACGATCTCTATTGCTCCCTTATCTATAGAAATGACAATCTGCACTAGGCGTTCCTTTAGATGGGTCGGTGGGGGTCCCTTTGGTGGTACGTGTGGGGGAGGCTGATTGAATTCTAGTGTGTCCCCCTTGCTGACAATATCGAAGACCCATTTGTCTGATGTAATCTGGGACCACTGGCGAAGGAAATTGGAAATTCTGCCCCCTATCAGAATGTTGGAATAGGGGTTGGGTGCAGGCAACTGATGAAGGTCAGTGTTTTCTTGCTGCTTCTTTGGCCTTGTAAGCAGATTTTCCTCTGGAGGTTTGTCAGAAGTGTGTAGATGGTGGTTGTCGATAAGTATGCGGCTGCCGTTGACCAATAGTGGAAGGAAATTGGCCTTGGTAGGATGAATATTAGCAGTACTGGTGTGAGCCGCCTCTAAGAATAAAGCCCTCTTCCTCTCGCTCCTCGAAAGGGCTGTCTGCTGAATTGTTATGTACCTAGGGATCTGGCTGTTTCGGTGTCTGTTTTAATGGATTGCAAAGCATCATCAACATGCTTACCGAATAACAGTTCACCATCATAGGGCATGTCTAAGATCTTTAACTGCACCTCTGGGCGAAACGTTGTAGCCTCCAGTCACCCCTGACGTCCGAGTACAGCAGCCCCGGCTAACTAGTGGAAACCCGTAGACGAAACATCGATGGCACAATCTCAGCCAAGATCTTCTCACCCACCTGTAATATCTTGCACGCCTCCGCTCTACTATACTCAGGCATTAGGTCTATAAACTGTGATATGTCGGACCACATTTGACAGATATACAGACAGGATTGCCAAGGAATTCGCTGCTCTGACCGTGGTGGCCGTCAGTCAAAAATTTCTTGACAATTGAATCTAACAGTCACCCCTCCCTATCCGGGGGCGCAGTCAAAGGTGAAGACTGATTCCTGGACCTTCGCTGAGCTGCCTGGGATATCACAGAGTCCGGCTTAGGGTGACTAACCAAGCAGGCTGATGAGTTATCTGGTGTCTTGTACTTCTTTTCGAGCCTTGGTAGCACCGCTGGTATTGAAGACTGGGTCTGCATGACCTTAAGCCCTTCTTCCCAAATAAAGTCAACAATAGGCATTGCTCTTACTGACTTTCTAGTGTCATCCTTGAAATCATAGAGGAAATAGTCTGTTGAAATCTTTTTGCTGCGCTCTCCATTACACTGTGGAAACCACCAATGTCTTGTGGTGGAGAGTCGACCGGTGGGTGTGTAGAAGGGGACGGCGTCTGAATAGGATATTCATCCCATTCCTGGATTAGCAAGTCAGTCTTGTATTTCGCCTTCCTCTTGTTCGTCATCTGACGAAGGTGGATCAACATCCTGGCCAGATGATGGGACTAGGATGGGTCCCCTAGAATCCGATGGTTGAATGGGAGTACTCAGCAATGTGGGTGGAGGGTTCACCGGAGTAGTGGAGCCAGGTGGAGGAAATCTAGTGTAATAATCTTGCATCATCTGCTGAAGGTTGGCAATCAAGGAGACAGGCATCTGGATAGTTTGTTCCTGTTGCAACTCCTGAGGTTCCTTGTGACTGCGCCTGTTGTCCTAAATAGAGTTGATCACTCTCCTCTTCCTTCTGACATTTAATGTGCAGTTCTGAAGGGCTACGTGCCATCGGGAAAAGGACGTCATCTGAATATATATCGTCCTCTTCCTCATCATCAGCAAACAGATGTTGTGGGATGCTGGCGACACCTTACTAGGTGATGTATGAGGAGACAACAGGTGAGTAGATTTACTTCTTATTGGCAGAATCCTTAGAGGCAAGAAACGAGATCCTCCATATTGTTTGGTTGAAGACTCAGAAAAATTGAGCCGTCGACGGTGCGGGCGTCGACGGAGCTGTCGTCATCGGCAATGCCGTCGACCGCAAAGTAGATCTTCGTGCCGACGTCTATGCAACCGTCAGTGGAAACGTAGGCGCTGAGCTTTGCAGCTTACTCGTTGATGTCGACGGTGTGTTCGTCAACAATAGAGACCTCACCTTCTTCCCTGTCGACGGTCTCTTTGAAATTTTGATGGTCTGAGCAGGTGAGGGACCGTATTTTAAACTCACTGACGTTATATGTTAGAAGCTGACAACAGGGAAGAAGTCAATCATTGGCGATGACGGAGCTGTACATGTGGCCGTCGCTGTAGTCGTCGATAAAGCAAAGCCTGTCGTCAACGGTGTGGAAATCTTGGATGTCGACGGTGGTAGGGAGCATGAAGATTTCTTGAACTTCTTTGATGTGGTAGCTGGAGTAGATGGCTCAGAACGAACCTTACCACTATGTTCCCTGGAAGTTGATGGATGTTCCTCAGCTCTCTCCTTAAACACATGCAGCTTTTTGGCTGACTTACTGGTTTTGGGGGGGTGGGGGGGGGGGGGGGGGAGAGCTCTCCACAGACCTCTTCCTTGAGGCCACTGAAGCATCACGGTCCTCCTCCTCAGACAAAGTCTCTCTGGACTTCTGCTTTTGTAGCCAAAGCAGGAGCCTGGCTTCTCTGTCTCTGAGAGTCTTACTGGGAAATGTTCTGCAGATCTTGCAATCCTTGACTTTGTGTTCAGGATGGAGACAGTAGATACAGTCCTTGTGAGGGTCTTCACAATGAAGTCTTAATTTTCGACAGGTACCACAAGGTCTAAATAAACCTTTTCTAGCTGTAGACATGATGGAGAAAGAACTACAGCCAAGGTAAGAATGGAAAGCTGAATAATATCTCCTGAAGAGAAAGTAAACTGAGCAGAGCTCAGGGAGACTCCCTTACACACGACGTGCAGTAGAAAATCTGAGAGACTGAGCCTCTGTGCTGAGGGCTCTAAAGGAGTGGTCTTGCCTTGAATTTTGGGCCTTTCCTAATTAAGCTAATAAGCTAGGAAAGTGGATGTATTTTTGCCATTGACTACAATGAAAAAAAAAAAAAAAGATTTTTTACACTGCTTTATGTACCATGGGACTCCCACTTCGATGACAGAGAAGGATTCAAACATGTGAATCTATGAAAGATACCCCAATACTGGAGAAACACTTTTTACTGGAACCCTTGTCAGTAATGCAATGTGACCTTACTTTTAGAGAACTCTCCCTAATAAAGGCTCTGCATTAATGAACCAAAATAAAAGTTAGAACCACATTAACATATGGACACATATTACTTCAACTGCAGACACTTTCCTTCCCTGTAAACTGTCCCCCAAAGGGCTATAGTAATTCCACACCACTGGATGTGGATGAGAGGGTTGATCTTCCAGTTCTTAGCACGGTCCGCAGATGCATTTATAGGTCTGCACACAATTATGGGTGATTAAAACACATTAGTACCAACCTTGTCCAAAACTCCAATTGGAAAAAGCTCTTTCTTCTCAAGATATACTTAGCTAAGCATAAAGCTACCTGCAGATAATTCGAAAGGTAATACCTAAACTCTTGATTCACCTTCAGCAACACCATTCTCAATTATCTTTCAGGAATATCCTGAGGGCCTGGTAATTCAGTCAATTCCGGTGTATGTATTTTTATGTATATATGTTTTATTACTTACATATGGAAGCCCAGAATAGGAGCAAAGCAGCATTGTAAATATAAGGGTGCCAGGAAATTTTATCAAATAGAGATCTAAATTAGATTTGATTCTTCGAATTATATCACATTTCATATGTTTACAACCCAATTTCATGTTTACATTTTTGGGTATAGAAAGGATACACGATTTCCCGAAATTCATAACATTTTCTCAACTTCCAAGGTCAATATGTAGTTGCAAAACAGGTATTACAATCTGACCACAGAAAAGTAGCCGTTGTTGCGGCAGCTGAATATTTGCATGCAGCCTGGCTCATTTGCAACCCCAATACTCCTATGCTGAGTGAGCGAAACAACTTAGTCAGCGCTCCATGACTATACCTTCCTACACATTGTATTTTGCACTGGAATGTGACTTATTCTAATAGAATTAGAGCAGATGTTGGGTGCTTCAGCAGGCCTAAGCAGCAACCCTTTGGAACAGATCTTCAATCTGGGGGGCAGGAGCCCCCCCTCTCCCCCCCACCTAGAGGGGCCTCACCTGATCACAGGAGGAGGCACCAGGCTCTTGCCAAGAGTAGCATTAAGCTGATAACAGGGCTTTCTTTTGAACTGGAAAAAAAAGAAAAGCATTTGCAATGCAACGGGTCTTGCATTTCTCAGAGTTAGAGCTATTAGCAGTTGTAAACTACCAACCGGATTTTTCTTGCCACATTAAATAGGGGAAAAAAGCTGCAGTTCACTCGTAGTGAAATCTATCAGCAAAAGTGCAGTTATCTACGTAACCTGCAAAAGTGCAATTAACTATGTGACAGGGTCGATGTCATGCAAAGCGCTTGACTTCTGCCAAGCAAAATCATGCTGTGAAAAAAAGATTAAAAGTAGTCCACAAACCGGAGGGAAAACAGCGAGCCTCTTATGTTTTCAGTACTTAGTCGCTGTGCTCGAGGTAGGCTAACCACTGGAAAAGGTATGACGTATGCATTTCTTCCACTAATGAAAGCAAACAGATTTTAAAAGGTAAGCCCACAAACTAATGAAAGACACGGACGTGACATCGACGGGGTTCTGAGCCGTAGGCACAACCCTAAAAATTAGGCACCAGTAAACTGCTCTCAGGGCTCAAAAAATTGATTCTACCGCTTGCTGAGGAGAGAATTATTTTATGAGGTAGAGCTATTTTCCACTAGGCCCTTCTGGTGAGTGGTCAAACAGGTGTTCTGCTCAGTCAGAAACTGAATTAGCAATTAGGATGCCTTTAAATCTTATTCATGTCACATTTGCTCTATGTTCAGAGACAGACTTCAAATGTCAGTTTGTCTTGCAATGCAAATACTTTTCCTTGTGACTGCAGAGTTCCAGGATTTTGTAAGGTGAACTGTCTCACCCATGTGAAATGAAACACTTGGTATCAGATTTTTCATAAAACACAACATTTAGATAAGTAAACTTTACAAACATTTCAAAACATATTTCAGTAGCTGTGAAAGACTATTTTTTGGACTTCTGTGCGAAGAAAAATATTTTACTGGGTGATGATAAATGTTTTCTGCAACCCAATTTTCACAGATTGTTAATACACTACATAGTTTTATCAGTAAAGCTGCAAATTAGTGGGAAGGTTTTTGTACATTTCTTTTCAACTTACTGTCTGTAAATGGTGGTGCACTACCACATCATGCTTTAGTAATATATTTATTAAAAGTGAGTGTTTAAACAAACCAAGAAACACTCCTGCCCTGATGGCAAAGCTATTAGTAAATTAAGAGGCAAGTCATGCATGGATCACGTGTACCCTATATGTGGGCTAGATTTATTATATATACATGGAGTAAACGTTTAAAGTATTTAATCAAAGGAGGATTATTATTATTTTTTTTTTTTAACACAGCAGAAATGCTGAACTCACATACTTGAAGGTGCACTCATGCGATAATGAAGAAAAAGGCAACTGTAAAATACAATATTTGCCTAGGATCACTGGTGATGTTTGAAGACCACTGCCCAAGAAGCTTGGTTGGGAAATACCTCTCAATCCACCCTACTGACTTGGGCAAGTCATTTGTTGAGATTCTGACTTACATCATCAACAGGCACCTGCACTTTACATTTTGGATTGATGTTAGTACATTGTAGACACTCTTCTTTAAGATTCTTTACTGAATTATGGCAAGTGCTCAAATTCCCAGTGGGGCCAATGCCTCTCTACAGATTCCCTTTATTGATCTGTCAAGGTCTTGTGCAATCCAGATTGTCTTCCCTTTATGAGCACGGATACGCGCACTTTACATAGTGAGTGAAAGAGCTTTAGTGTAGATATACTTTATGCACTGTATTCTTTTAATTTCCCTCAATATTTTAGCCTTGGGCATAAGAAAGCTGTATTATTAAGTTTCTATGGATTTTAATATTCAATATAAACTGATGCTGAGGATCCGGTAAATTCTGTCTATTCCTGCAAATCTATGCTTATGTATATGTTTTAGTATTCACAAATGCAAACCCAGAATGAGAGCAAAGCAGCCTTGTAAATTATAGGGGTGCTGGGAAATTAAATCAGTTAGGGATTTAAATCTGATTTGCTTCCCTGAATTAGAGGCATCTGCCATACTTTCAAATGTACCACATTACATTTCCCATATTTATAACTCAATTTCAAGTTTACATTTTGTGAGTAGAGAGCATAATTAATTTACCAAGAACCATAATTTTTTGCTTCAAGTGCCAAGGCTGCTATATGGACCCAGTTTCCCCATTCAAAAGGAATACTCCACAGGAGCTTGAATATATTTAATCCATAGAATGAAGGTTTTAAATAAAATGAAGCTAATAATAACTTGCAGGAGTGCCCTACTGTTCCATGCAGCCTCTGGAGAGGGTGTTTACCCTAAACTTGGTTGCATTTAGAAGATGCAGTTATCAAAACATACACAGAATTCCGCACACACTTATTCCTAAACACTACAGAAAATAAGAAGATAGTGGAAGTGGGTGGCAGGAGGCCAGTTTAACACTTGGGACAGAGAATAGAGGCCATGTTCTCCAGGGCTCTCACATCAATACTGTGACCCTGCAAAGCAGCTGAACCCAATAGCAGACGATTTTCGGGGCCCTACATAAAAACAGGGATGTTTTTCACCTTCACTGCCTATATCATGTTACTCAAAACTAATGCCCCCCTCCCCCCCTTCCTGGTGAAAAGCAACTCTGCTATTCACCGTTAACTATATATAATACTATGTTAGGTATGTTCATCATGACAAATTTGAACTATGGTAGTTCACCACAATCATGTAGCAACAATGGGAAACAGAAGTCTTCCTGGGGCGAGAAGTCATCATCCAACTACAGGAGCATGTCAACAAGAACAAGCTACTTCAAGACAATCATCCTGGGTTCAGACCATGATGTAATATTTAAACAACCAGGCTTTTAAAAGATCAACACCACGCTCTTCCTCAATGACAAAAAAACACCACCCAAATCAACAATTAAAAATGTAACGATCTTCACTGGCACAGTGCTACAATGGTTCAGCATCCTACTTTGTCATCCAATAGCAAACTACTAACCTTTGAACTACCATACTCTGGAATATCCCTAGCACCTGCAGAGTCTCACCAGGGCATACTTGCAGATAGCAACATCAAGATTCACCAGTCTGCTGCCAACATACTGTCAACATTTATTTAACCAATGACCGAGACTGAAAGCCTGCCTCAAACTCATCCAACCAATATCAACAATACCAAACACTCTTTAATGTATGTCTCGCTCCCTGTCTCCCCAGGCTTATTGTCTTAACAAACAGAACAGGCCAAATCTCTGAAACTTAGCCTAGAACTAGTCAAAGAACACACAAACAAGACAGAGCTCCCCCATCACAAAAAGTGGAACCTTTTATCCCTACTATTTACTAACAAAGGTGTGGCATTTAATAAAATATCTACTTGTCCATTGGACATGTTCCTTCATAAGTCTACTTGCCAAAAAAAAGTATACTTGTCCCTTTGGTACCAGGTAGAGCACATTATTTAAGAGCTCTGATAATAGCCTCCGATTACAGCTGGGCTAATACAATAGTAGGGCTACTAGCAATTTACTTATTTTTGCCACCATTCTACAGATGTACATACTGGGGCTAGAGGCAGCAGTAAGCAAAAGTTGAGACTGTGCACACCTACTAACTTGCATGTTCACTAGCTCTTCTCTAATCTTTACCCACAATGAGAAAAGGTGGAAATGTACTCCTGACAAGGGCAGAAGTAGAAATTCTTCCAAGGCTGGGGGGAAAAACTTGGTTAAAGGGAATGTGAACTTGTAAACACTAAATAGATGTTCACATGAGCAAATCTACACATGCATATTTGCTTGTGCTAAAATACAGTTCACACATTCTGTAGGAGTACCATTTCCTGACCTACTTCTGTAAGTTCTTGTAAATTCATAAAAACCACAAACTCAAAGACATACCATGGGTGCAATTTTGTGACTTTAACCCCTTCACTGCCAGGCCTTTTCTCCCTCGGGTGCCAGGCCTTTTTTTGGCTGTTTGGGGCAGTAAGCGCTTAGGCCCTCATAAATTTTTGTCCACATAAGCTCCCCTGCCAAATTTGTGTCTCTCCCCCTCCCCCCCCAAACATCCTAGGGATTCTAGAGGTACCTTGAGTTTGTGGGTTTCCCTGAAGGAGACCAAAGTAATTAGCCAAAATACATTTTTTAAATGGGGAAAAGGGCTGCAGAAGGCAGCTTGTGGTTTTTTCCCCTGAAAATGGCATCAGAGGGTTTGCAGTGCTAAAGTCACCAGCTTCCAGGAACAAGCAGACTTGAATCAGAAAAACCAAATTTTTCAACACAATGTTGGCATTTTACTGGGACATACCCCATTTATTTATTTTACTATTTTTTGTGCTTTTAGTCTCCTTCCAGTTAGTGACCGAAATGGGTGTAAAACCAATGATGGAACCCGGAAAGCTAAACATTACCGAAAAGTAGACAAAATTCTGAATTCAGCAAGCGTAATTTGTGTAGATCCTACAAGGGGTTCCTACAGAAATTAATAGCTGAAATAAATAAAAACAATTGAAATGGAGGTGGAAAAACCAGCCATTTTCTCCACATTTTACTCTAACTTTTCCCTGCCATGTCAGATTTTTTAAAGCAATATACAGTTAAGTCTTCTGGCCTAGTCTGGGTGTGGGGATATAAAGGGCTTGTAGGTTCATTAAGAACCCTACGAACCCAGAGCCAAAAAAAGGGGCTGCACCTTGCAATGGGTTTTCATTCTCTACCGGGTATACAGCAGTTTATTTGGTGAAATATTAAGAGTGAAAAAAAAAGGTATCAGGAAAACCTTTGTATTTCTAAAATGGGCAGAAGATAAGGTGTTGAGAAGCAGTGGTTATTTGCACATCTCTGAATTCCAGGGTGAGCCCATACTAGCATGTGAATTACAGGGCATTTCTCAAACTGACTTATTTTTTTATTTATTTTTAAACCACACTGTCTTACACTTGGAAGGAAAAAATGTAAATAAAGACAAAATCAATAGCAATTGTTTTGCTATTCTGTGTTCACCCAAGTCTCCTGATACAAAATGGTACCTCACTTGCGTGGGTAGGCTTAATCCTTGCAACAGGAAACGCAACATGGACATATCACATTTTTACATTGAAATCTGACTTGTTTTTTTGCACAGAGCCTAGCTGTAGATTTTGGCATCTAGCTCAGCTGGCACCTAGTGAAACCTACCAAACCTGTGCATTTTTTTTAGAACTACACATCATGGGGAATACAGGACGGCATGACTTGTGGGTCTCTCATCAGGTTCAGATACCCAGAATCTTTTGCAAGCCTCAAAATTTGGCCCCAAAAAAATAAAAAAATAAACAAAAAGCTTTTTCTTCACATTTCGGTGACAGAAAGTTCTGGAATCTGTGAAAGGAAATGTCCAAAACACTGCAGACACATCAAAATTATCAAATACGTTGCTGCGTTTTTGGTCCTGGGCTCAGCAGCCATATAGGGAAACCTACCAAACCCAAATATTTCTGAAAATTAGACACCAGAGGGAATCCTGGGAGGAGTGGGAGTGACTTGCGTGGATCCCCCAATGTTTTCTTACCCAGAATCCTTGGCAAACCTTAAATTTAAGTCACATTTTCCCCACATTTCTGTATGGGATCACTGAACTGGGACAAATTTCATACCACCCAACATTCCCCTCAGTCTCCTGGTAAAAATGATATCTCACTTGTGTGGTTGGGCCAAATGCCTGTGACAGGGAAGAGCCAAACATGTCAAAATTGAGGTGAAACCAAAGTGGGTCCAAAGGGCAGTTTGCAAAGAAATCTTTTTAGGCTGACAAGTGGGGCATGCTGGGTGGTGTGAATTTTGTGGATTCCTGCAGATTCCATCACTAAAATGTCGGAAAAATGTGTGACTTCCAGCAAGGTGGAGGTTTGCAGGGCGCCTTGTGGCGCACCCCCCTGTAATCACCCAGATGTTTAGTTTTCAGATGTGAGCCTTGCCCTAAGGGGTTGCTCCACACACACTAATATATATATATATTTTGAATCCCTGGTGTCTAGGGTTTTCTGCCCCCTATGGGGCAGACTGGCCTAATTACAATAGGCCGATCTGCCCCATATACAACAATAAAGCAAACAACAACAAAAAATCCCTGGTGTCTAGGAGTTTCTCCCCAATAAGGGAGGCTTTGCATTAATGAACCATAAATACAAGTTCAAATAGCATTATCATATGGACACACATTACCTCAACTGCAGACAGTTCTCATCTCTAAACCAGCATCCAAAGGGGTTGTGCCGCTGGTGGTTGGGCCTACCTGCCCTAAGGGCAAAATAAACAAGAAAACGTGTTGCCCTTGACCCTAACCAATATGTCCTTGGCATCTGGTGATAGGAATTCCACATCTCTGGAAATCATAAAATATGTTAATCTGCACACATGCAAAGACATACCATGGATGCACTTTTGTGACTGTCTTCAACAACTGGGCCCCTAATTAAGTCTGACGTTAACCAAGACATTTTGTTTAGTAAAATTCTCTATCTGCTGGCTTCACTGTCAGTGAATGCAATCTGCTCTTTCACAAGAAGCACAACAGCACACAAAGTTTTGTTCAGTGCCAGAAACTGAGGCAATGCGTGCTTTTGAGACCAAAAATATTTTTGCCATTGCTTGTTACAATGGTGAGGGTCCAGCAGCTTCCACAACTACACCATTTTACAAAGACCCTGTCAAAATAAGGCACATCGACCAAACCAAAAGACTGACTGCCAACGTCAGCCCTATTGGCTTTGCCAATACTTGTTCATTTTTTAATGTTTCCCCTAATCTAGTTGAAACTGGTTTGACTGATTTTCCATTATGATTTTTTTTAAAATATTAGAATGTACCAACTGGAACCACTGTCAGTACTGCAGTCAGAGCTTACAACATGTATTTAGAGTACTCACCCTACTTACAGCTTTGCATTAATGAACCATAAGTACAAGCTCAAACAGCATTAGCATATGGACACAAATATTGCCCTAACTGCAGGCAATTCCCTTCCATGCTCCATAATGTGGTACTCTAAGCTGGCAGCCAAAGGGTTTGTGAAGCCGGGGATTGGGCCTGCTTGTCCGAAGGACAAAATTAATGTGAAAACCTGTTGTCCTCGACTTCTAACAATACATCTGGGTGTTCGGCTATAGAAATGTTCACACCCCCTGTACTATGCAGGCTTCAGAAGTAATGTTCAAGCCCTAGTCCCCTTGCACTAAATGGAGGTAAGGCTTGGTTCAACAGCATCCCAGAAACCAGCCTTATTCACCTGAAAGGCAATCTTCGTCAGCAGCACAGACGGTCTGAAGAAATCTATTCACATCATCCTTTCACTAAAAGAAGTACATTGGGTTCCCATGTAAGCCAAGCCCAGATCAAGCTCCTAGATAAGTTGTTATACTAGATACTTATGAATCCCTGCTCTCATATTATACTACACTTATCTACTCAACACCATGTCATGTCTCTATCAATCTATCCTCCATTCCCCACTCTGACTCATCCCAAATCCATTCTACTACTTTCATCTCCTAAATAACTCTGCCTAAGCTTTTCCCCATCTAACTCACCCAAACCTCACTTTACTACCATGAGCTCCCAAACAACCCTATTATATGCTCCCTCATTTATCTCACCCTGCTACTAAGGTCTCCCTAACCCCTTCCACAGATTCTTCCTACCTCCATCCTCCCTTTACTCATCCCAAGCCTAAATCCTATTACCATAAACTCCCAATTAAACTTCTGGATTCTTCCCTCCTCCACCCCTCCATTACTCCAGTCAATCTAACACTCTCATATCCGCCGTTCAAATTAACTCATAATAATACTAATACTGTACTCATATTTCCCTTTACTAATCCACCACTAGTTTTTTGGGTTCCGGAGTAGCATGCTACTCGCCGAAAAGTGCTTTGACAACGCATCAGGGGGTAGTAAGCGCTATATAAATACTATTACAATTCATCAGTTACAACACCACCTACACCAAGAAGCTAATTTAGCAGGCCACTAACCTATCTACCAATCTAACAATATATTATACATTATGGTCAATGTAAGATGAGGAGCTCAGACATAATTTGAGAATGAACACTGTAGGACAGAGAAAACATGAAAACAATCCTTTTCAGCCTACACCCCCAGGAGGTGAAGCGCCCCCTCTGACATCACAACAGTATCAAAAGCAAACTGCAAACTCACCTCAAAGAACATTATCTGTGACAGATCGTTTTTCAACCCCTGCCACTAGTCCCACAGCCTGCCTCCGTTCACCTCTACCTATAATTACTGGGTTGTACAACGCTTCATTGTAGCCAGTGGTCTACTTTGAAAAAGAAAAAAAGAAAAATAATGGGCCAGGGCTATCTTGAAGTGGAGACAGCATTGAAAGACTGTCTGCAGGGGGTGACAAGCGGCTGTGTCTGCAGGCCTCTGGGAGGTGACGAGAGCAATCTGCTACTGAAGCGAGCAGAAGTAGCTCATCTTCAATGGGGTATGGGCAAGGAAGACATGGCTAGTCTGTGTTGTTTAGGTGTACCATCTAAGAAATCTAGATTTTTAGGCTCTGCAACAGCAGGATCACTGACCCTACATCATGACGCAAAGTAGGGAGTATGAATCAATTTGACAGGCCCTGGGCATTCTCTGTTGCAAGCTAGGCAGTCAGATAAGGACTGGATTGGTCATGCCCACAAAGCAAAGAACCATTTGTGGTCTGAACTCAAACTGTGCAGCTCACTGGAACTAGACATTCAAGAATAGATTTTCAAGATCTATTTCAAACACAGTGCAACAACAGAAAAAAAAATGCATATTTGCTGACTACCTGAATGACCCTGGAAGACAACTGTTTTAATAGGTCTATTCTTCACAAAGAGGGCAGAAGATGGTGGCAAGGAAGAATTTGTACCTCCCGGGTCCTCCCAGTTATGTGTAGTGTGTGAAAATAGGTGGTGCTTTTACATGACACCACATGGTCATCTATGCTGGGATAAGTGCCTCTAAATGAGCTCGGCAGAAAGAGTTTGATTGCAGCAGCCAATCACAGCAACAAAACAGGCAAGTTAAGTATAGCTACCTGTATAACAGTAGGAGGCAATCTCAGGAAATTCCTTCATTTGAGCAGTCTCTCCAAGAACCTGCTCCAGAACTCATGGTTTACAAGACCTTCGCTTCAGTCCAAGGCCCAAGAACTGCCCTACAGAAAAAACAGTTGACCCTGCAGACATTAGCGTCCTACAGGCAAACTATAATAAATTCCCAGAAAAGCTGAGTAGGAGAGTGAAGACAAATTACAGAAGGTTTCTAGAGTACAATCTTTCTCCAGCAACTTGCTGCAAAGTGTGGAAGAGGTGAAAGGGTGCTCAAGAAATATTGCCAATGTCGATCGATTTGCAGTTTTTACCAAACTGTTTTCTTAGCTACAATACCGTCAATTGTGCAACAGTTCAATTAAGTGTTAAAAAAGAAAACTGCCAACGGATGGTCCCAGACAGGGCCAATGTGCAATGATAAAAATTCTGTTTACAAGAAAGGCAACTCAAAGAACTCCTTTCCTGTACAGAAAGCCCAGAGGACAGGGATGCCACGCAATGTGCCTGTGCTACCCCACAACAGCAGTAACTGCATACATCATCCAGGTAGTGGAAACTCTAAACTCCCTACAATTTACTAAATGGAAATTGCTCCAGTTTTATAGACGGGGCGGAGGTGAGTTCAAGTCTACAAAGATTAGACAAACGAGACAAGGCAAAACTGAAGGAACAGCATGCACTGGTCAAGAGTGGATGGGGTTTCCCCTCACACCCCTCCTTCCATTGAACTCTAAATTCCCCCATGAATACCTACGGTTTTTACTGTTAGGCATGATTGTAAATGTAATGTATTGTAAATGTAAATGTAAATGTAAAATAGCAAAACGAGTATTAAACAAATGCTTCTATTTCTAGGAGCACATTTGAAGGTACTAAACGGGAACTGCAGAAGACATTAAATATGATGCTCTTTCCAGTTAGCTTGCAGTTGCGACAAAAATTTGTGGCACTTCCTTTTCCAGGTGAAAAAGTGGGAGTTGTTGGATGGATGCAAGCTCTAAACTTCAGCTAGAGACATTGTGACATCAACAAGAGCTGAAATTAAGTCTGATGGCAACAAATTGACAGTTCAAAGCTTGATAAGCCAACTAAGAGTAAATAGCAGACACTCAACCTCTGCTGTTTAACTAGGGAGTCACATCGACTGACAAAAACATAAAATTCCGAAATTTAGGTCCTCCCATTTGAATTGGGGTATAGCCCTTGCTGATATTTGGCATTAGGCACAAAGTACATTTCTCCTCTCTGAATGTGCATGAAATTTTTCACATTAGATTGCCTAGTAACACCACTGATCTATGGTTAAGATATTGAGATATGACTAGCCTCGAGTTTACCACACCATTCTCCCCTGTAATCGGTCTTTGTGTCTAAAGTCATTTGTAAAATGGAGACCAGGAAACGGTGGTGGGGTGATAGAAAATGATTGAGAGCTATGAGCGGGGTAGTCTAAAACACCTAGCGCAAATGACTTATTCTGTAGTGAACTGGGGGTCTGTGACACTGAGGCAAGTTATTGGCGTGTCTTAAATGGGAGGAGACTGGGTACACAGGGTGCAGAATATGGATGGGAATTTGAATGAGATGGATAGTGCCGAACACAGTTTTGCATTCTACTTTTTTTCCAGCCACAGACTGGAATCCCCATTTGACTTCAATTGTCCCTTTTAGATATTTAGAGGCGGCTTAAAGGATCCATCGGTCTAGAAATATGCATGGATGTCAACTTCTTGCTGTCCCTAACATGACGTCTAGGACAAGAAGCATTATGATAGATGGTTACTATGAGTAGGTTCT
The DNA here is from genome assembly GCF_031143425.1 of Pleurodeles waltl. Taxonomy (NCBI): domain Eukaryota; kingdom Metazoa; phylum Chordata; class Amphibia; order Caudata; family Salamandridae; genus Pleurodeles; species Pleurodeles waltl. The sequence continues at coordinate 1,300,434,542 of NC_090437.1, read as the reverse complement.
GGTATATTCTACAAAATACATAACAGATTTAACAGGATTGCCTAAGTAAAAGGGACTCTTATTTCCTTATGTTGCCAAGTGAAATTACTGGGGGTTTTGGAGGAAAATGGGGAATTACATGTAGTAGTTGAGACCACTGCAGTAGTGATCCTAGTGTTGAAGTCTACCGTGAGGAATGCAAGCTTGCACGATACAACACTAGGGCTCCTTAAGGTGAAAATTATGAGAGCACTGTAGCTTGGACCAGACCAGTATTTCAAAGATGAGGGATGTATGGGGGGCTGTAGGAAGTTGGCTCTGTATGTGCTATTTCAAAGTAAGGAATAGCATGCACAGAGTCCAAGGGTTCCCCTTAGAGGTAAAATAGTGGTAAAAATAGATAATACTAATGCTCTATTTTGTGGTAGTGTGGTCGAGCAGTAGGCTTATCCAAGGAGTAGTGTTAAGCATTTGTTGTACATACACATAGACAATAAATGAGGTACACACACTCAGACAAATCCAGCCAATAGGTTTTTATATAGAAAAATATCTTTTCTTAGTTTATTTTAAGAACCACAGGTTCAAATTCTACATGTAATATCTCATTCGAAAGGTATTGCAGGTAAGTACTTTAGGAACTTCAAATCATCAAAATTGCATGTATACTTTTCAAGTTATTCACAAATAGCTGTTTTAAAAGTGGACACTTAGTGCAATTTTCACAGTTCCTAGGGGAGGTAAGTATTTGTTAGTTTTACCAGGTAAGTAAGACACTTACAGGGTTCGGTTCTTGGTCCAAGGTAGCCCACCGTTGGGGGTTCAAAGCAACCCCAAAGTCACCACACCCGCAGCTCAGGGCCGGTCAGGTGCAGAGTTCAAAGTGGTGCCCAAAACGCATAGGCTAGAATGGAGAGAAGGGGGTGCCCCGGTTCCGGTCTGCTTGCAGGTAAGTACCCGCGTCTTCGGAGGGCAGACCAGGGGGGTTTTGTAGGGCACCGGGGGGGGACACAAGCCCACACAGAAATCTCACCCTCAGCAGCACGGGGGCGGCCGGGTGCAGTGTAGAAACAAGCGTCGGGTTCGCAATGTTAGTCTATGAGAGATCTCGGGATCTCTTCAGCGCTGCAGGCAGGCAAGGGGGGGATTCCTCGGGGAAACCTCCACTTGGGCAAGGGAGAGGGACTCCTGGGGGTCACTTCTCCAGTGAAAGTCCGGTCCTTCAGGTCCTGGGGGCTGCGGGTGCAGGGTCTCTCCCAGGCGTCGGGACTTTAGGTTCAAAGAGTCGCGGTCAGGGGAAGCCTCGGGTTTCCCTCTGCAGGCGGCGCTGTGGGGGCTCAGGGGGGACAGGTTTTGGTACTCACAGTATCAGAGTAGTCCTGGGGTCCCTCCTGAGGTGTTGGATCGCCACCAGCCGAGTCGGGGTCGCCGGGTGCAGTGTTGCAAGTCTCACGCTTCTTGCGGGGAGCTTGCAGGGTTCTTTAAAGCTGCTGGAAACAAAGTTGCAGCTTTTCTTGGAGCAGGTCCGCTGTCCTCGGGAGTTTCTTGTCTTTTCGAAGCAGGGGCAGTCCTCAGAGGATGTCGAGGTCGCTGGTCCCTTTGGAAGGCGTCGCTGGAGCAGGATCTTTGGAAGGCAGGAGACAGGCCGGTGAGTTTCTGGAGCCAAGGCAGTTGTCGTCTTCTGGTCTTCCGCTGCAGGGGTTTTCAGCTGGGCAGTCCTTCTTCTTGTAGTTGCAGGAATCTAATTTTCTAGGGTTCAGGGTAGCCCTTAAATACTAAATTTAAGGGCGTGTTTAGGTCTGGGGGGTTAGTAGCCAATGGCTACTAGCCCTGAGGGTGGGTACACCCTCTTTGTGCCTCCTCCCAAGGGGAGGGGGTCACAATCCTAACCCTATTGGGGGAATCCTCCATCTGCAAGATGGAGGATTTCTAAAAGTTAGAGTCACTTCAGCTCAGGACACCTTAGGGGCTGTCCTGACTGGCCAGTGACTCCTCCTTGTTTTTCTCATTATTTTCTCCGGCCTTGCCGCCAAAAGTGGGGCCTGGCCGGAGGGGGCGGGCAACTCCACTAGCTGGAGTGTCCTGCTGGGTTGGCACAAAGGAGGTGAGCCTTTGAGGCTCACCGCCAGGTGTGACAATTCCTGCCTGGGAGAGGTGTTAGCATCTCCACCCAGTGCAGGCTTTGTTACTGGCCTCAGAGTGACAAAGGCACTCTCCCCATGGGGCCAGCAACATGTCTCGGTTTGTGGCAGGCTGCTAAAACTAGTCAGCCTACACAGATAGTCGGTTAAGTTTCAGGGGGCACCTCTAAGGTGCCCTCTGTGGTGTATTTTACAATAAAATGTACACTGGCATCAGTGTGCATTTATTGTGCTGAGAAGTTTGATACCAAACTTCCCAGTTTTCAGCGTAGCCATTATGGTGCTGTGGAGTTCGTGTTTGACAGACTCCCAGACCATATACTCTTATGGCTACCCTGCACTTACAATGTCTAAGGTTTTGTTTAGACACTGTAGGGGTACCATGCTCATGCACTGGTACCCTCACCTATGGTATAGTGCACCCTGCCTTAGGGCTGTAAGGCCTGCTAGAGGGGTGTCTTACCTATACTGCATAGGCAGTGAGAGGCTGGCATGGCACCCTGAGGGGAGTGCCATGTCGACTTACTCGTTTTGTCCTCACTAGCACACACAAGCTGGCAAGCAGTGTGTCTGTGCTGAGTGAGAGGTCTCCAGGGTGGCATAAGACATGCTGCAGCCCTTAGAGACCTTCCTTGGCATCAGGGCCCTTGGTACTAGAAGTACCAGTTACAAGGGACTTATCTGGATGCCAGGGTCTGCCAATTGTGGATACAAAAGTACAGGTTAGGGAAAGAACACTGGTGCTGGGGCCTGGTTAGCAGACCTCAGCACACTTTCAATTGTAAACATAGCATCAGCAAAGGCAAAAAGTCAGGGGGCAACCATGCCAAGGAGGCATTTCCTTACAGGGGCGAGAAGGCATTGCATTCTTAGGCAGTGAAATTGCCTTTGAGGTGCTTATAGCCAACACTTGTGCTAGGGAAGCACGCAGTTCAAGACTCTTTTCCCCCCTCTTTGAAAACGAGGTACTTGTAGAATGGTTGCCTGGGAATGCTTTATTCATGATCTACAAAAAAAAAAAAACTGCTCAACAACTTCCCCAAATCTCTGATTAATTTAGGATTAAACAGGAGCAATGAAAGAATGGGAGAAGGAAGGACCAAAACAACTGTACTGGAAATAATGAATTACTGCCCCTGCTGAAATATATGTAACATGCTTGAGCGCATTAAGAGTTGATGGTCACTAGATTGAATATTAGACTATGGGAAAGTTTGCTGATTCCATGATTGACAAGTCTTGGATTGATGCTGATAAAGTTATGCCAGCCAGGGTTACCCTGGACATTTGACAAGCTCTATGTACACCTGAATGTTATGGGACACATTTCTACAATATTATGTTTACTATGTATGGTACATGAGCCTATAAAGGAACAGAGTCATGACTGTTCAATCAAATGAACTCTAACACTGGAGATTGGTGAGATTATGTGGGGGAATGTTTAGCCCGCTCCTAGTCACCAACGGAATTTCTTGTACTGCTGGGTTTTTTTTTGCGCATTCCACTGTGTACAATTGCTACCAGAATATGAGATTAAGAGAATAAACAGCTATACCTACTTGGGTATGGGATCCCTACACCCCGTTATCTTTTGTCACAATGAGTGCAAGGTCAAAATACTATGGAGGATTAAAACGTGTTCCTAATTATGTTCACTAGGTCATTTAAAAAAAAAAAAAAAAAAAAAAAAACACAATTGTGATGGTCCTTGATTAGACCATACTAGCTCAGGCTTCTCCATTGAGCAGCTCATGAGCTACTGGCAAGCTTTCCATCTACTTGTAGGTACCTCTCCTGTGCTCAGCCTCATACTTCTACAAATTTAGTAGACATGTATACCAAAATTAAAAACTATATATAAGATGAAAATTGTGCATTTTCCAAACTCACAAATTGGTGAGTTCTATAAAAGGTTGAATTTCCAAATATATTTCAAAAGATGAGCGATAAATCAAGTGGCAATGGAGAGACGTATTACTAACAGTATTACATTGCTACTCTGGGCACTGCAGCTGTGGGTAGTGCATATTACGCATGTAAGGTTCCAAACTGAGAAAGCCTTTTTCACAATGTGGCAGCCCTCCTGATGCACCAAGGTGATAAATGCTGATAATCTCGCACAGGGTGGACACCAAGGTAATCTTGTCTGATGTGGCCACTATTACAACACTAATAATAGCAGCTGAGAATGGTTTTCACTTAAACGTAGCTCTCATAACAGGAAAGACTGGAGACCCCTGGACCTAGCTACTCACTTATTGATCATGGTCATTTTCTTAAATGTACTGTCATTTTTTTTTTTTTTTGTAAGACCATTACCAGTTTCCATCCAATCTGCAACGTACTACGCTTTAACAGAGGGCAGGGGTGTGGAATTTATTAAAATATCTACTTGTCCAGACAAGACAACATTGAGGTTGCTTCTCAAATCTACTTGTCCTGTAAAAAGATCTACTTGTCCCTTTGGTGCCATGTAGTGTGGCGACAAATTATGGCAGCAATCTCATTATGTAAGAGCTCTGATAGTAGCCTCTCTGATTATGCCAGGGCTACTACCATAGTAGGGCTTGAATACTTGCAGTTTCAATCCCTACTGTAGTAATTTCCTTATTTTGCCACCTTTCTGCAGATCTGCATACTGGGGCTGGAGGAAGCAGTAAGCAATAGTTCCAGGGCTGGAATGCCTTTGAGTCTGCAAACCTACTAACCTGCATGTCTTAAAGATTTTCACCAGCTTCTCTCTAATATTTTCCCATAATAAGAAAGGTTGGGCATTTACTCCTGACAATGGCAGAATTAGAACTTCTTCCATGGTTGGGAAGAAAGTGGCCGGAGGGAAAATGAACTTGCAAATGCTCAATAGATTTTCACATGAGCAAATCTACACATGCGTATTAACCCATGCTAAAATACAGTTGACAAATATTTTATAGGGGTACGACATATACCATGGTTGCACTTTTGTGACTTTCTTTAAGAATTTGGGGCCACATGTAGGTAGGTTCAGATTTGCGACCCGCAAATTGCGAGTCGCAAATCCGAATGTAGGATGGTGTCCCTGACACCATCTGTGATTCGCAAGGGCTTCGCAAATGCTCACCTAGTGAATAATCATGAGGTGGGTCGCAATTTGCGACCCCCTTGCGAATAGCGGCCCTCACAGGGATGGTGGCCTGCTGGAGACAGCAGACCACCATGTCTGCGATTGCTTCCTTAAAGGAAAACGAGATGCATTACAAAAACGAAAAATACGTTTTCGTTTCATTTTTTCAGAGCAGGCAGTGGTCTGCAGGACCACTGCTTGCTCTCAAAAAATGTTTACAGTGACATTCACAGTGGGGAAGGGGTCCCATGGGGATCCCTTCCCTTTTGCGAAAGTGTTAGCACCCATTTGAAATGGGTGCAAACTGCAATTGGTTTGCGCCCGCGGTCACAAAACAATCCTACATTGCACTGCGAGTCGCAATTAGGAAGGGAACAACCCTTCCTAATTGCGAGTGGCAAACCCGTTTTGCGATTCGGTAACCAGGTTACTGAATCGCAAAACTGGGTTTGTGCATCGCAGTGTGCTTTTTGCACGTCGCAAACAGAAAAAGTCGCTGTTTGCGACATGCAAAAAGCTACCTACATATGGGTCTTGGTCCCTAATTAGGTCTGGTGTTAAAGACATTTTGTTTTTATTAAACTTCTTTTCTCTCTCTTTCGGCTCGCTTTACTGTGAGTGATCGCATTCTGCTCTTCCACAAGGAGCATATTGGCACACAAAGTAGTTTTGTTCAGTGTCAGGAACTACAGTGGCAATCAGTGACGTAACGAAACTGAAGGGTGCCCCTTTGCAAAGAACATGGAGGAGCCCCCTCTCCAGACTCACTCAGGGCAGGTGCTGTGCTGAAGGGGCCCCCTGGAGGGCGGCTGCAGGGCCTTTGTTAAGCCACTGGTGGCAACGTGTGCTTTTAGAGTTCAAAAACTTTGGGGGGGGGGGGGGGGGGTGTTTGCCAGTGTTTGTTACAATGTTGAGGGCCTGGTAGCTCCCACAACAATAAAGTGTTACAAAAGCCATGTCAAAACAAGACACGCATTGATGAAACTAAAAAAACTTATAAAAATATGTCAACCAGTTGGCTTTGTCAGTGTTTGTTTATTTTCATGCTTCCCATATTCGTGTTGAAAATGGTTACACTGATTTTCCATTAGAAATATTTTTGGGAAATACTAGCATGCATCAACACATTTTACTAAATGACACTTCATTTGCATCTAATCAGAGAGCATTCTGGGAGCATTATACTTAGCCTCATAGCCTAAAAACTTTTCAAACATGTGTATACACGGTTTTGTTTTTTTTGTACTGGAACCAACGTCAGTAGTGAAGTGTGACCTTAAAACATATATTTACAGCACTCACCCTAATAATGAAGGCTTTCAAATAATGAACCATAAATACAAGTTCGAACAGCATTATTTTTTGGAAACACATTACCTCCACTGCAGAGAGTTCCACTCTCTGTAAACAGGCAGCCAAAGGGTTTGTGCTGCAGAGGGTTGGGCCTACTTGTCCCAAGGACAAAGTAAACATAAAAACTTGTTGCCCTTGACCCCAAACAAGATGTCCCGGGCGTCGGGCAATAGGAATTCCACATCCCTGAGAGGGAGAATATCTAAGGTTCCTATACCCATGAATATTTTGCCAGCTGTTTCTAGTAGGGGGAAGAAGGCAAAGAAAATGTCCTGGTTTCTCTTGGAATCTCATTTTATTTTCCACACGCAAGCAAACAATATCTCATCCAGTTACATCCACTTTGCATTTTTTTTAAAATACTTTTCATACACTTCCACCCCCAAAACGACTTAACCCCTTCAATGTGTCTGCAATGGCATAAAAAAAAAAAAGAGGTTGAGCAGGTGTGGAGTCAATACTGAGGACATCCTGTTAAAGAACTCTACAGGATAAGTGTTTGGGGGTCACAGTTTTCACAGAGGGCGAGACTTTCACTGCCACCTTGAGCCCCTCCAGCATCAGGGGTGCATCTAATGTGTCTACATCTACTGTGGAAAGGTATGTTAAAGTAAGAGCCCAAAACCCCTCAAATAAGGTGCAGATGTTCTAGCGTGGTAGGATGATCTCACATGATCTGGACATGCCCAGTCATTGGGCACTAATGGAAAGAGGCTGACAAATTAGTCAATATTACACATACCCCTACAATGGGATACACAAAGGGAGCACTGTTGGGGATAATAGAGTGCTGGGTGGATTCCTGTGCTCAGAGAACTGGTGGCAAAGAGTGATTTTGCACAGCATTGGAGACATGCAGACCATGCCCCCTCCAAAGACTGGAGTGGTCTAGAGGAAAGGACTACTGTGCTAGAGCACAGACAATAGTTTACAAATAGAGAGGTCGTAAGAGCCCAAGTGGGCTTGGGACCCTTGGACTTCTACACTGATGGATATTTGAAGATCTAGCTGAGCTAAACGCTCTGCTTTTATTATCATACAAGGGCTAAGTCAGTGTTTCCTGGTGTATTAGATGCCCCAGTTTACGGTTTTGTAATGTTTTCATTCCTAAACTAGCAACATATTTATTTAAAATAAAAATAAAATTATGATTCAACAAAAAAGGCTGACCATATATGACTGAACTTATCAGGTTTTTTTTTTTTTTTTTTTTTTTTTAAAACACAACTTCACCCCAGTCTTTTCCCTGTTATAGGTCTGCATTATCCTTGCAAAGCATGGCGTGAGAACTATTTGATCCAATTTCCCTTATTGCTTTAAGTCGCACTGGCTGCCTATTTTTTTATTTAAATTACTCCTGTAGTTAATGTTACATTTAACCAACATATTACAAACATGACTTCTGCATGAATTTGGTATAAAAAGTGCAACAGAAGGTCATTCAGCATCGTTTTTCACTTTGCAAACTACTTTTCAAATATCAAAACGTGTTAGGGCATATGTACAAGAGGGATTAATGCAATTCAAATATAGATCCAGTAAAGTAATCCGGAATGACTAACCAATGGAATATTCTATTCCAAAAATGACAGTCAAAGATAACAAAGGAGCCATGTTAAGAGAAACATCAGTAGTTGTCAATTTAATTTGTTCAGAGACAGAATGTTCAATCAACTTTTAACGTTAAGATTCCTACAAAAGGAACTGCAAACCGCCTTGTGAAGGAAAGCAAACTAACCACCAAAATAAAATAACTGTAGGGGTTAAAACCAACTGACACAAAGACATGCCACAGGCCAAAAGCGAAACATTCACTGAAAGGCCAGGAGGCATTCCAAAGCCCAATCAAAAACAAATGAGTCCGACGTATTGGGCATGCCTCGCCCTGGTACTCTTCAATACACCTTACCCCATCACTCACAATCGGATATACATTCACTCCAATAGCCACTAAGTGCACATTGGCCACTCAATTACATTGACAAAAGACCAGATGCAATCGACATGCATATTTTCGTTTTTACTTAACAGAACTAGCACTAGTAAATTCTACAAATTTGGCACAGATATTCACCCAAATTTTTCTTGAAAAAAACTTTCTATGTAGGTACTCTAAATTAATCTAGATGACCAACTCCGGAAGGGAGCCAGTCAGACGGACCAGCAAGATCCATAGAAACAGTTAACCGGAAGGAAGAAGTCTTCAGTGAGTTCCAAGCACTTTCATCTCCTTGCCTTAGACTACTATGTAAGTGTCCTAATGCAAGGGATACATGATGCTTAAGAGTGCAAGGACTGCTGTGGATGTGAGGCAGTCGATGGGAGTCTTCCTGCAACAACTACTCAGACTGCAGAACTGGTAAGGTGATCCTAGCCACAGGAGTTGACATCCCTCAAACTCCAACACCCTTCAAAGTCCTCTTGGCCCTGGCAGAACTCCAGTTGTCATTGGGCTTCCAGTTGATCGGTATAGTGGTCACAGTGGAATCCTTCCTGGGTGACAAAGCTACACTCAAATGACTCTCCTGGGTTCTGCAGGCTCAGGTAAATTTGAGTGTTGGGTCCTAGTCCTGTGATGTGGGGTAGAAGATGTGGGCTACCAACTTACACCAGCAGGCTTCTTCCACTATTGCAGTCCTGTGCTACAAACAGGTCAACCCACTGACCCATGGAGTGTCCGACTTCGGCTGGACTCAGGAAATGACTTTTCCACAAGCATGACACTCCTGGCACAATCTTTTCTCTTTTGCTAGCAACCAGGTTCAGCAGGTGCGGTCTTTGCCTGTGCAGCCTTTTTTAGTCTGGTCCTTGAAGCAGCAGAGCAGTGCTTCAAACCTCTTTTCCAGTCTGTCAAGATCAGAGTTCTGGGAGCCAAGGGTGCCTGTTTTATGCCCAGAAAAATACCCTCAGCTACTGAGCTACTAAGTTACCTCCCTGCTGATGACCACCTCCTGGAAAGTATGTCAGATCCTCTCTCTTGGTGTGGAGAGCTCCCTAGCCCAACCCATGCGTGGCTTCCAAGGGGACTACAAGCCCCTGAAAAAAATAGTTTGATGAATGTTTCCCCCTTCTGAGTCCCAGCCTGGCTATCTGAACAACAGAGCAGCCCTTCTTCCAGGTGTTCACCATTTGGCCTTCAAAGATGGTTTCTCCTTTGAAGCTCACTTTTGGGACAACACCCTAGGAAGCCACTTTCCCCACGCAGGCTTATATGGTTTCCTTTCCAAATAGTTTGCACACCTCCCCAGGAGGGCAAAAGGCTGTCTTGGGGACAGATCGTGTATGCAACCATGAAGTGCACAGGAGATTTTGAGCAACAGTGACAACTTTAAAAAAGTTGTCAATTGCAATAAGTTTCCTTAATTTCAGCACCTGTATTAATTCTGCTTTAACGTAATGAGTTGTTTAATACTCTGGACTATCAATTTTAGTCGCATCATTCTGTAATTAGCACAGCTGAAGGGTCAGAGTGTATCCCTATACTAGCCAATGGGCTACCAAGTCCGCCCACAGTAAAAAAAAAAAAAAAAAAAAACACAGGTTCCCATTTTTACTGATTAAGTGCATAAGATACATGTTCTGCTCTCAAAATACGATGCATCTATGACATACTTTATTATTTTGCTAACTTTATTTCTATACATGGCAACAGAGGATTATAGCTGTACTGCTAGCCTGTGCTCTTCTGCCGACTGAGCAAATGCTGTAGACTGACCTTTACAAGAGTAAGCATATACGCAGTCTGCTTAAAGGGGTATATGCAAGAAAGGATGAACCTGTGAATATTCATACTGTACCTACTGCATCTGCTCGCCCACCGATCATAAAAAAGTCCATGGTAGAGTAGAAACCACTAATTCTGGGGGCCTTTGTAGTTCTACATTTAACTGAAAAGATTGTCCAACAAGTGATTGATGCATGATATATATATATATATATATATATATATATTTATTAAGAGTAAAAAGTATATTTATTGTTCATGATTGGTTTCATGTAAATACAATTAGCTTTTTTCCAGTCGGTCTTCAACATTGTAGATTACATCGCCATTAACGTTCAGTGGTTCACAAGGACATTTTGACTTTCTTTAGTTTCTGGAAAACTACCTATATTGTATCAATTTTTTTTTTTTTTTTTTTTTTAATTAACAGTAGCAGTTAATAGTTGCTAAACCAGGGGTCTCCAACGAGTAGCTCGAGTGTAACCAGTAACTCTGGAGCACCCTACAAGTAGCTCTCTTGGGTAAAGCCAAACTTGTGTACGTCATTCAGAGAATATGGGCTAAGTAAAGAAGGCAGCACTTCTCCTCAAGACCCTTGAGTGACTGGCATGCAAACCAAAGTAGGGTATCAAGATAACATTCACACACACCGTCAGCCCGTGGAGTCTGCCACGTGACCATCTGTCTTTACTCTCAATCCAGTAAACTCACAAAGAGTTTAACCACGTTGAAAGCCCTATCAGTTACACATCCAGCACGAACAACAGGTAACATAAAAGAATGCCAGCAGTAGAGCAGGAACAGGTGCATGCTCAAAGCGTAGGACTGCAGGTGCCAGAGAGAAAATGTTAAAGTTGGGTGCAAGTTCAGCTCAAGAGCTGAAGAGAACATGGCCTAGATCCGGAGTATAGATAACAGCCATGTGTGCATCAACGGGTCCGAGTCTGCTATTGTGTCTTTTCCTAATTAACACTATGTGTTTCCAGTAACTATGCCTGGTGCTGAGGGCCACCAAAAGTATATGCTACCCCCAATATTAGGCCACGTAATGTTCATGTTATACTCCGGCTGGTGTAGTTGCTTTCATAGCACAGACATTAAGCACACAGATGCACATAACTGGCTACAGCAAAGTTATTTTGCAACTTCATACTGGATCAACTTTTGCTCTGGACCAGCTGTACTGATGCTTCCTCCGAGACTAGGGGCCATATGTATGAACACATTTTCCCATAGACACAAAATGGGTAAAATCCTTTGATACATCTGGCCCTTGATTTCAACTTGAATACTTTTGAGTGTGTGGAGAGAGAGTAATATCATTGAACTGTTTGTTAAAACAGCAGGCGAAAGGTAGGCAAAAGTGGTCAGGCCAACTTAAAGGAGATGGTTGGCATGCTTTGCAATTAGAACTAAAACTGATTACATCAAAAGTGTGCCCATTCATGTAGGTTGGTAGTAGGGGACTAGGTCTTAAATTTAAGGACAACATACTGCTAAACCTATCGACCCATGGTGAGCATGCAGTAACCAAATGAATTATCTCCAAATAATAACTACTAGCGGTTGTCAACATTACGGAAGATTACAAGACGCACTGATGGCTGATGTGGGCCTGTTAAGCAAAAAAGGGCTTACGACCCTGCGGATTGCTTTTTTTTTTTTTTTATCTGAGGAGTCTCGAGCTCAGATCTGCAACATGAAACCAGCGTCGCATATTTTTAAAACGTTTTCACCAAACATCCCACGCCCCAACTCCACCAAAATATATATTTCGTAAACTGCCAAACACCAAATACTAATACAAAGGCCGTTTCCACAATGTAGTAAGCTGGGATTTCTTACACAGGAGCAACACGAAGTTGTTCGTGTCCAGAATGAGAAAAGGTGCAAGAAAACGTCTCAGAGGCTGAAATATGAGGTTTATCTTTCTTTCAATACGTTAACAGATTAGAGAACAGGGCTGGAGAAGATTTAATTAAGTAATGATTTTACGTGGTCACGTTAAACAATGAGCATGAATACTATGGCATTTACTTTTAAAGTGTACTTCAAACGCGCAAATTTACATTCGGCGAAGCACCTGCTTTTTAAGTGGCTCCTCAAAACGCATCAAACGGAAAAGCTTTTAAAACAAGTATCACAAAGTAATCTCAAAATGCAAAGACATGCTCCTCATCGAACAGCATCCTCGTTTACATAACGGGAATTAAAAACGGACACCTAACCACATCTGCTAGAGCAATGGCAATCCTAGTCAGGTGACGCCCCAGACATAAGTAACAGACACGTGCGACGGTCCTTTTAAAGTGACAAAGCTGAACACCGGTGCGGTCCCTCTCAAATATTATGTCCTAGTAAAATCCATGGGGACCTGCAGAAGTTAACACGGGTAGACGGAAAACCAAATGGGAATCAACAGCGAGCAGAGGCTCCCCCGATGACTCGCCTCAAGGGCGGCAGAGGTACGCCGCCGATTAGTTGCCGGATTTGTGTTCCTCGCAGAAAAAGATGCCTCCAAGATGCAGGCAAGGAGGCCTTGGCGCTTGCATTGAGCCTCGCGCATTTCCTATTCCGATGCTGGGAGGCATCAACAAAGCGCAAACAGCGCCATCCTTCGCCGGTCCCGCCGACCATTAACACCCGGAATTACAACTCCCAATCTCCCCGCCAATACTTCAGTCCAGTTCACGGCACTGTTTAGTTATCCGTTCACCCTTGAATCAGCTTCGCGAGATCATTCCTACAAGTCTGGCAGGCGGAGACGTAGACGAGACTATCCTGGCAGTATGCATCATCCCACGCGGAGGGGCCGGAGGCCTTTTTTGCTAGTCAGTCAGTCTCATTTTCCGTTCTACTGAGTCGGCTTCCCCGCTTTTGCAGAACAGATCTCGGCTTTCGCCTGATTTAAGACAAGCGCCCGGGAACAGAACTCGGGGCCAGCACTCGCCAGGCCCCGTTAAGGTACACTGCGGAGCGGAAAACAAACAAGCAAAACACTGCACACGGAGTACACAAACTCCCCGTCCGGAATACTTATAACCACATTCACAATCACACATCCCATCGGGCAATGAACCAAGTTGCGTCCCGGCGGCCGTCGCCATTTTAACGGAGGGACACATTTCGCACACTTCCAAGCGGTAAGATGGCGGCGGCCGCCGCTCGTGACGTCGTTTGTATTTTTGGGGCGGCTGGTGCCCGGCGCTCTCGCCGCTCGTTACCTGTGTGCGTTCCGCGGTGCTCGGCGGGACGTTGTAGGCCGGTCACCGGTTCTGTCAGGAACTGCAGGCCCCAAGCGCTGCCTCCCTAGACTGGGACAGACGCCGTGCACGCAACTTACGCAGAACGTCACTCGCGTGCGAGAGTGTGGACGCTGTTGCGCATGCGCAGGCGTTAAAGCCCCATTAGAAAAGGGACACTACCTAACGCGAGTTGGCACCAGGCAGGGTCATGGATGGTCTGGTTATTCGAACACCAGGTTTGCCACAAAGGAATAAGGAGCAAACCCAGAAACACAGCACCCTCCAATAAGTACCAAATGCCCTTTGGACCGTCCTGTTATCTGTTCAACACCAAATGCACCCTCTGCTGCAAAATGCGTCCCCAATGGAGGCCGAATATCCAATCTTTGTAATTGATGGTGCACCAATTAAGTGTACATACATTCATTATAACTCCAAAAATGTGATTCACAGCTTTTTTATTCATTCATATTCTTTTCACCAATAATACATAGAACACAGCCTATGCGTTTCATTCACTTACCATGAACTTCATCAGAGCTGCAATACAAACACAAAATATAATAAATCTACTACCCCCTATCCACAACTGAACATATATCCACATTTTCTACCTATACATAACAAGAACAGAAGAGCCCATCTTTTTTCCACAAAGAAAAACACATTTGTACATAATACCACATAACAATACACGCTAATATCCAAAAGACAAATACAAACCTTATGGGTGTACAATATGTGTCATACATGCAAGTACCATATATAGTTTCATATAATGGATCGTCATATTTCAGACAGCACCTATTTTTACACTAAACAATATATTTTTTATATCTGCTAGAGTCTAAAATAATTATTTCTATCTAATCTTATCCTTTATATACGGTCAAGGGTAAGGTAGATCACTCCTCACCGTACAGTACAATCTTATCAAACTCCTCAATACATGCCATCATGATTCCATAGGCGATACATAGCACACATTTTTAACATGTCTCATGCATAAATGCATCGCCCCGTATTTCAAATTATTGTAAATCTTCAGTAATAGCCATACATCACAAATTCATGTAACGGGAATGTGGGTTTCTCAAATGTGAATACCATAAAGCCACTAGGCCATTCTAATAGACACCTGTAATGAAACACAGAATTTCATGTAGTCAAACTTTTTACACAACTGCGTGTCACAGACATGATTGTATTTTTTGGGAAACCCCATCCCTACGTAACTCATGCACCGTACACAGACCTACCAAACCCATTTTAACGTCCCCCTTATTAACATCTTTATCCCTGCCGGGTACTACACTGTACATCAATATGCAGGCTCTAAGACATTCCCAGCTTCACCTCCAGATGAAAAAAACAAACATTGGCAAAGCCAGTAGGTCATGCCTATACATGAGCTGTTGACTTTGGCAATGTGTTTTTGCCGTGTTATACCCCAGTGTCATAGACCACATTTGTTGGAGTGTCATAAAGTGTGGGACTAGAATTCAGTGGCAGAGAGTGTATAATGGAGTTCCGTAGGGCGTTGTGGAGTGGGGTGGAATAGGGTTGCATGAACTGCGTTGGTGGGGTGGATTGGATTGGTTGTAGAGTGGGTTGGGAGGATTGGAGTGGCTGCATTGGAGGGGGTGGATTGAAATGGGGGGTGAGGTAGATGGATTGGAGTGGGGTGGATTAGATTGGTTTGAGGTGGGTGGATTGGAGTGATATTGTTCATTAATTCTCCTTAACAACATATACACATTAAATTCCACCAATATATACGCTCTCAACATATGTTTTCAAACTAACAATACATATATACAGAAATAATTCTCCAGCAGATCCCAACTGTACCCAAAGTATTCTAAAACCGCCATTCGCACTCTAACACATCTCCATCATTCCACATCCACACTAACCATACATCAACCTCTTCATACTGATTAAAATATTGACGGGCTGAAGACCAGATTGTTCATGTATTGGAAAACCAGCCTATCAATCTGTATTGCTAATGCATGACTTCAGAAAACATTGGTATCCTTTCTCAATTTCAGATGTATCATTATACATTCATTAATGATTTCCTGTACCAAACAGCAGTGTTTCTTAACCTTTCCTTCTAGGGCAGTATGGAACACTGACTACATACATTTCCAGCTATTGGTGTGTCTTGCTGGAAAATCTCCCCTTTAGTAGTTTTTCATATCTTTTGTATAATACTGTGGTCTCCAGGTCCCCATTCAGATGCTGCCTCAAAGGAAGTGAAATCACATCAAATTGCTTCTTGTTCCTGTAGAAGAACAGAGAGCAGAGCTCTATTCGGAGTCCAAGTGTGTTTTTAGTGTATTTATTTTTTTATATTAAACACATGTGAAAATTCCATGACCCCCCAGTGCTCTAGTATTGACCTGATTTCATTAACGATCTTTGAATTCCCTGATTCAAAAAGGGACATTTATTATAATTATTATAAATCAGGAGCCCCAATGAGCATCAAATTGACCAAGGAGTACTTTTTGCATGAACTCCACTTTAATGTACCTGTGCACCGTTCATTATTCTTCACTGGCCATGTATCATAAAAAGAGTAAATGTTAATAGGGTGGCCACATTTATAAGATGAGAAAAGAACGCTCACGCGGTCTCGAGTACGACTCTGTGTTTGGAAAGACATGAGAATAATCAGAAACAGCTAAGCTAGGGCAGCGTCTGCTTAAGACAGCCATAGAGGAGAAATAAACTAGAAGGGTCATCCAAGCATATCAAACAGTCATAGTGTAATAAGGATGTTAAGTTGGCCTGAAGTATGGTCATAACTGTAACAAGGAGAGAACATATACAATTATCATAAAAACCTTTATCAGGAATAAACGTTTGGCATTGGACTTTAATGCTCAAAACAGTCCCTAGAGGGCCCCATAACTAACATATAATTTGTAAGAAACATGGTCATGTAACCATATTGTGAGCCCCTAGAGGAAATAACCCTATGAAAAAAACAGGAGAAAGTAATGCAGTGTAACCATACACTTAGCCTCTAGAGAGCATTTTATGGCTAGCAGGCCTACTGAAATGATATAAGAAACAAGGCCTTTAAAACAAAACTTCTCTCAACTGTAAAAAAAAAAAAGTTCTAGCCATGAGAAAGCTTAAAAGACCCCGAATGGTCGGAGGGGTTATTATTTTGGGGTCCCCACCAACCTAGTTTGGGGACCCAGAGATGATGTAGACAGAAAGAGAGTTTTGAATGTGATCCCAGTGTCCTAGGACCACCACAGGCTGTTATGAGCAAAAATGTTTTGTACAAGTAATGCCCTGCAAAGCATTATGGAGTGAGTTTTTGTGCCGCAAATATTATGGTGTGTTGATTACAGAGCCTAAAACAGCCCCTAGAGAACACCACAATAAAAATAGCATTTGGAAGGAACATGGTCACGTAAGCATACAGTCAGCCCTTAGAGAGCATACCCACATGAAAAAAGAATGGGAAAATGTAATGCAGTGCAACCATATGTTTAGTCCCTAGAGAACATAGGGGGTCATTCTGACCCTGGCGGTAAATACCGCCAGGGCGGGGGTTGGCGGTAGCACCGCCAACAGGCTGGCGGTGCTCCGCCGGGCATTCTGACAGCGGCGGTACAGCGCGGCCAGAAGCGGAAAACCGGCGGTGTACCGCCGACTTTCCGCTGCCCATGGGAATCCGCCATGGCGGCGCAGCTTGCTGCACCGCCATGGGGATTCTGACACCCCATACCGCCATCCTGTTCCTGGCGGGTCGCCCGCCAGGAACAGGATGGCGGTATGGGGTGTCGTGGGGCCCCTTGGGGCCCCTGCAGTGCCCATGCCAATGGCATGGGCACTGCAGGGGCCCCCGTAAGAGGGCCCCACAAGGAATTTCAGTGTCTGCTTTGCAGACACTGAAATTCGCGACGGGTGCAACTGCACCCGTCGCACCTTCCCACTCCGCCGGCTCCATTCGAAGCCGGCTTCCTCGTGGGAAGGGTGTTTCCCACTGGGCTGGCGGGCGGACTTTTGGCGGTCGCCCGCCAGCCCAGTGGGAAACCCAGAATGACCGCCGCGGTCTTTTGACCGCGGGACGGTCTTCTGGCGGTTCCCGCTTGGCGGGCGGCTCCCGCCGCCCGCCAAGCTTAGAGTCAGGCCCATAGTGTATTTCACATTTTCAAGTTTACTAGGAGTATTGCAATAATATTACAAACAAGGTCCATAAAACATAACTTCTCCTAGCTGTAAAACAAAAGTGCCAGCTATGAGAAACCTTAAGAAGATACTAAATGGTGGTAAGGGTTATTGTTTTGCAGTCCCCACTAACATAGTGTGGGGACCCAGAGATGATGTAGACAGAAAGTGCACATTGTGGTCAATGTTTTGAAGGTAGTCCCATTGTCCAAGGACCACGACCAGCTGAGTTATGAGCAAAACATTTTTGTAAAAATAATGCCCTGCAAAGCATTATGGGTTGAATTTCCCCGAGTGCAGTGAATAGTGTAGTATCGGTTGTCCCGCTGTGCCGGGAGAGACTCTTTCATTTTCAGGATTTTAGTTTTACTAAAGCATTCACCAATTTCAAGTGTGTTAAGGGGAGAACCACAAGAAATGGCTCTGATTAGGTAACTGTGAAGAATGTGACCAGCGCTCCAATACCTCTGATCGAGTTCACGCTGTTGTGCCTGTTCACGCTGTGAGAACGATGCAGCATGAAGGGGACGGACAAAAGAAATAGTTCACCCAAGCTGAAGTAGATCGGCAATCGTGCAATAATCTATGTAACAGATGCAGTCTGCAAGGCGTGACAGTCATAGACTTAAGGCGGGACAAACCAGTGACATTGTGGGATTTTTAAAAGGCATGCCCAGGAATGAATGAATGTGATGGGCGTGAGATGGGTGTGGTGAAAAGCCCACAGATAGATAACAACAGGTCGGAAAGCGCTTGCACACTCAACCTAAAAATTGGGGGACTTCATTTTCACCAGCAATGTACATGAAGCAAAGGCTTACAGATGGGAGAGAGCTAAAATTAAGCCATTTTGGGCTTTAAGAAATCTGGATTCTCCTGCTTGAATCAGGTCTGTTATTATGTATGGGTTAGTCATTCACAACAATAAAAACTACTCTTGTCCACTACCAGAGCTGGGCCTTATCAACTTCGTCAATCAATGATGTCCAATGTAGAGGGGCCGGCTGGGCTGTTATCACTTATGTGGAAGCAACTGAGACATACCAAACTTCAATCATGAAGTGCATTATTTATACTGTAAAGGCAGCAGCAAGCAGCCTTAGCAGCAGTTATTGAACTATCTGGCACAACACTGTAATACGTCTGTTTTACAAAAAGAAAAACAGTTCTTGAGGGACACCTCATTTGAAGATGTTGAATCCCACCTTAAAATGGCTGCACCATGATTACACCCATGCGAATAATAATAATTAAAAAGAAACAAATGCAAAAGGGGTGGTGGTGCAATGGGTGGGCAGGGGTAAGTAAACACCACTGAGTGGAGAGAACAAGGTGGTGGAATGGGAAAGTTGAGGTTGGGGGTCTAATTAAAAAATAAAATTAAGAAAAAAGCTGGGTCAGTGAGCAACGGCTGAGTGTTAAGCAACACAAAGAGTAACAGGAAGGGAAAGGTGAAGAAGCACCCAGGGGTGAGAAAAGAAGAAAAGCAATCCAATGAGGTGCACAAAAGAAAATAAAAACAAGTAGTTCCCTGAATTCAGGTTACATCAGCAGTGGAAGTGTCCAGGTCAACCAATTACAACACAATATAGGGACAAAAGCTGTGAGACGTTATTATTAGTTATAAATAATGCTTGATTAGCTCTTGTTTTAGTTAGCATACCAAGGCCTAAATTGATATTACTGGGCCTCAGTCTGTTTGCACTGACATCCGTTTTGAAGCTGTTGATGATAAAGGGCCTGATTACGACCTTGGCTAAAGAGATACTCTGTCCCAAATGTGACGGATATCCCGTCCGCCATTTTACAAATTCTATTATATCCTATGGAACGTGAAAAAAGGCGGGCGGGATAACCATCACGTTTGTGGCAGAGTATCCCATCCGTAATCAGGCCCAAAGTGTTGCTTTTGTTTTCTGTAGGAAGTTGGCTCTGTATGCACTATTTCAAAGTAAGGAATAGTATGCACAGAGTCCAAGGGTTCCCCTTAGAGGTAAGATAGTGGCAAAAAGAGATAATACTAATGCTCTATTTTGTGGTAGTGTGGTCGAGCAGTAGGCTTATCAAAGGAGTAGTGTTAAGCATTTGTTGTACATACACACAGGCAATAAATGAGGAACACACACTCAGAAACAATTCCAGGCCAATAGGTTTTTGTTATAGAAAAATATATTTTCTTAGTTTATTTTGAGAACCACAGGTTAAAATTCTACATGTAATATCTCATTTGAAAGGTATTGCAGGTAAGTACTTTAGGAACTTTGAATAATTACAGTAGCATATATACTTTTCACATAAAACACAAATAGCTGTTTTAAAAGTGGACACTGCAATTTTCACAGTTCCTGGGGGAGGTAAAGTATTGTTAGGTTTTGCAGGTAAGTAAACCACCTACGGGGTTAAGATTGGGGTCCAAGGTAGCCCACCGTTGGGGGTTCAGAGCAACCCCAAAGTTACCGCACCAGCAGCTCAGGGCCGGTCAGGTGCAGAGTTCAAAGTGGTGCCCAAAACGCATAGGCTTCAATGGAGAGAAGGGGGTGCCCCGGTTCCAGTCTGCCAGCAGGTAAGTACCCGCGTCTTCGGAGGGCAGACCAGGGGGGTTTTGTAGGGCACCGGGCGGGACACAAGTCAGCACAAAAAGTACACCCTCAGCAGCGCGGGGGCGGCCGGGTGCAGTGTGCAAACACGCGTCGGGTTTTCAATGGTTTTCAATGAGAGACCAAGGGGTCTCTCCAGCGGTGCAGGCAGGCAAGGTGGGGGCTCCTCGGGGTAGCCACCACCTGGGCAAGGGAGAGGGCCTCCTGGGGGTCACTCCTGCACTGGAGTTCCGATCCTTCAGGTGCTGGGGGCTGCGGGTGCAGGGTCTTTTCCAGCCGTCGGGTTTTTAGAGTCAGGCAGTCGCGGTCAGGGGGAGCCTCGGGATTCCCTCTGCAGGCGTCGCTGTGGGGGCTCAGGGGGGACAACTTTGGTTACTCACAGTCTTGGAGTCGCCAGATTGTCCTCCCTGTAGCGTTGTTTCTCCACCAGTCGAGTCGGGGTCGCCGGGTGCAGTGTTGCAAGTCTCACGCTTCTTGCGGGGATAGCAGGGGTCTTTAAATCTGCTCCTCTGAAACAAAGTTGCAGTCTTTGTGGAACAGGGCCGCTGTCCTCGGGAGTTTCTAGTCTTTCTTGAAGCAGGGCAGTCCTCTGAGGATTCAGAGGTCACTGGTCCTGGGGAAAGCGTCGCTAGAGCAGGGTTCTTTAGAAGGCAGGAGACAGGCCGGTAGGACTGGGGCCAAAGCAGTTGGTGTCTTCTTTTCTTCTTCTGCAGGGGTCTTTCAGCTCAGCAGTCCTCTTCTTCTTGTAGTTGCAGGAATCTGAGTTCCTTGGTTCTGGGGAGCCCCTAAATACTGAATTTAGGGGTGTGTTTAGGTCTGGGAGGGCAGTAGCCAATGGCTACTGTCCTTGAGGGTGGCTACACCCTCCTTGTGCCTCCTCCCTGAGGGGAGGGGGGCACATCCCTATTCCTATTGGGGGAATCCTCCTTCTACAAGATGGAGGATTTCTAAAAGTCAGAGTCACCTCAGCTCAGGACACCTTAGGGGCTGTCCTGACTGGCCAGTGACTCCTCCTTGTTTTTCTCATTATCTCTCCTGGACTTGCCGCCAAAAGTGGGGGCTGTGTCCAGGGGGCGGGCATCTCCACTAGCTGGAGTGCCCTGGGGCATTGTAACACGAAGCTTGAGCCTTTGAAGCTCACTGCTAGGTGTTACAGTTCCTGCAGGGGGGAGGTGTGAAGCACCTCCACCCAGAGCAGCCTTTGTTTCTGTCCTCAGAGAGCACAAAGGCTCTCACCCCAAGGGGTCAGAAACTCGTCTCTCAGCAGCAGGCTGGCACAGACCAGTCAGTCCTGCACTGAACAATTGGGTAAAATACAGGGGGCATCTCTAAGATGCCCTCTGTGTGCATTTGTTAATAAATCCAACACTGGCATCAGTGTGGGTTTATTATTCTGAGAAGTTTGATACTAAACTTCCCAGTATTCAGTGTAGCCATTATGGAGCTGTGGAGTTCGTTTTTGACAGACTCCCAGACCATATACTCTTATGGCCACACTGTACTTACAATGTCTAAGGTTTGGCTTAGACACTGTAGGGGCATAGTGCTCATGCACATATGCCCTCACCTATGGTATAGTGCACCCTGCCTTAGGGCTGTAAGGCCTACTAGAGGGGTGACTTACCTATGCCACAGGCAGTGGGAGGTTGGCATGGCACCCTGAGGGGAGTGCCATGTCGACTTAGTCATTTTCTCCCCACCAGCACACACAAGCTGGCAAGCAGTGTGTCTGTGCTGAGTGAGGGGTCCCTAGGGTGGCATAAGTCATGCTGCAGCCCTTAGAGACCTTCCCTGGCATCAGGGCCCTTGGTACCAGGGGTACCAGTTACAAGGGACTTACCTGGGTGCGAGGGTTGTGCCAATTGTGGAGACAATGGTACATTTTAGGTGAAAGAACACTGGTGCTGGGGCCTGGTTAGCAGGGTCCCAGCACACTTCTCAGTCAAGTCAGCATCAGTATCAGGCAAAAAGTGGGGGGTAACTGCAACAGGGAGCCTTTTCTTTACATTT
Source organism: Pleurodeles waltl (assembly GCF_031143425.1). Taxonomy (NCBI): domain Eukaryota; kingdom Metazoa; phylum Chordata; class Amphibia; order Caudata; family Salamandridae; genus Pleurodeles; species Pleurodeles waltl. The sequence goes on along the minus strand of NC_090437.1, from coordinate 1,300,412,190 downwards.
TCCATGAATGAGTGTTTTCCCATTTCAGGAAATAAACAAAGTTCATTTTTTATTCTGCTGTGAAATTTGCAAATAAAATGTATTAATTTGTGTACCTCGAGAAGGAAATGTGTTCAGGAGATGTGCTGCTTAAGTAAAGATTTCATGGCCTGCTGTCCAGCCCACCGCTGTGCTTCATTCATTGCTTAAACAGTTTGCTTCATCAGTGCAATGTTGTTTCCCTTGCTTGCCCAGCAAAAGCTCTTCAATTATTATTTATTATGTAGATGTTTTCAATAGTTTTTTTTATTTCATGTAACATTTCCTGTAACACACTTTGTCCAATGTTCAGTAGTTCATGTCATGTAATTTTATTAGAATAGTCCTTTTAACTTTTTAGTTAAAGCATTGGCAAAGCCATCAAATCAAGAGGAGACAACTGAGATAAACAACAGAACCATCACACACTGAGCAAGGGGCAGACATAAAGCCCACTGTAAGTGTTGCCACTGTCCATAATAGGTCTTTAGACAGCAGACAACGAAAGTCACTAGGTGGAGACCTTACAAAAAGGGCCACAGCCCCGTCTGTAAATGCACTCTTTGATGCCAACCGTGTAAAGTGTACTGGCAGTGCTTGGTATGAGAGGTTGCAGGCAGAAATGAAACATAGCTGATACTGACACACTGTGCCAATGTTAGTTTTTCACTTAGATAACTCAACTAAAAGAGAGAGTGGTGCAACCAGAATATACTTTATCTATCACTGTTAAATCAAAATGCTTTCACCCTAAAAGTGGAAAAAAACCAATAATACCAACAATGATGAGTTTTTACTTCTGATCCCCTACTGTTTAAATATTCTTCCAACTAGCACAGTACTGCCCATAGTTTCAAACAGTGCCATGGCAGAGCAAATAGCACTGCTGATTTAGAACTCAAAGTCATCATTCTCACCTCTCCAGCATAAACCATGGCATCCACAAATGTTGGTGGCTAAGAGTGCCAGGAGAGCGGTGCCTATTCTAAGCATCTTTTGTAAACTAGAAACTTGTCACCTAAATGTGCGCTGTTCTTAATCCAGCCGGTAGGAATACTTGAGGTGGCATTCATGCTTCATTAATCGATTACACCTTTGTATCTACTAAGTTCTATTATTTGTGGCACAACTTTCTCATTTAACACAATTATACAAAGTTATAATTCCCAGAGATTTACTTTGTGGATCTTTAACCAAGTAAAGATACACAAGTCTCCAAAGGAAAAATAGAAACACCAGTTTAACCATGTGACCGATAATAGGTTACACTGCTACACTGGTACACTGGAACTACAGCTAGAGTTCGGGTGAATGGGTCATTTGTCCAGTGCGTTTCAGGTGGGCAGGGGAACCCCGAAGGGCTGCCCCCTCTCACCTTTGCATTTACCTCTGGCAATGAAACCCCCTGGCTTTGAGCCTGCCCTAAGAACATATCCCTTTAGGTATTGTTTTCCCCACTCGTAGATACTTGCCATCTTTATACAAAGATGATATTTTGCTGTTTATTAAAGGCCTAGCCTAAAGATCTAGAGGAACCTAGGCCCTATAGTGAGAGACATACTTCGCTCTGAGACTTCTCAGTTCTCAAAGGAGACTGAAGACTTTAGATCTGAGTTCCCACTTACTTGGTGTAATGCCATTTCAGATATTTGTGTATACAGGTCCACAGAGACAGGGAGATACTACTCCATGATGACTATGGATTGATGCTAAACAACATGGCTGCACAGATTGAGCAGTGGGTCACACTCTCGCTTTCGCTTGTGGGCCAAGAGGGATTGATGAATATGCCAATTCAAACTGCTTTATTTCTTTGTTAACATTCCCATCCCTTCAAAGAAACATTTCTTCGCAAAAGTACGAATGATCTGGGTAGGGCGTCCCTTGTGTCTGTTAGGATAGATTAACATGATCATACGGACAGTGGGGGTTTCAGGTCCCAGACCAGGAGAGATACTTCTTAGCATCTCAGGCACAGTTTGCTATCTACTGGGTAAATTAATGTCGCAGGCGCCCTCGCCTTGCTATTGAGGCAGACCAGATTGATGTGGGAGCGCTAAACCTAGTTCTAGAAATGCCACACCCTAGGCCAAAGTGGTCATCGAAACAGTGCGCATTTACAAACCTGGCGAAACTTGGTTGCTTCACCCACTTAAACTCCCCTGGAATGCCACTAACAATCCCGCACTGAGACCCACCATAGACACATCAGTACAACTGACACTGCAGAAGCTGGCACTTACTAAGGCTAGACAACTCTTGACAATGCCAATAGCTGTAACTCAAGAAAATGAGAGAGCTATTGCATTGCAAATGCTTGTTTATTCTGCTGTGTAATTTGCAAATGAAATTCATTAATTTGTGTACCTTGAGAAGGAAATGTGTTCAGGAGATGTGCTGCTGAAGTAACAATTTCAAGGCCTGCTGTCCAGCCCACGATGTGCTTCATTCATTGCTTAAATAGTCTTTTGTATTTTGTTTGCTTCATCAGTGCAATGTTGTTTTCCTTGCTTGCCCGGCAAAGGGTCCTCATTTATTATTTATAATGTAGATGTTTTCAATAGTTTCTATAATACTATCTATATATCGAAGAAATTTGGGGGGACATTATTACTGGAAAGAACAAACTGAGAAGCAAGTGTATTTGTCTACCTGGAAAAATTCCACCTGCAAGGCAACATATTAACAGCCTTGACTTATTCACACCTTACAGGCTACTCCACGCTGCTTCGCAGTGCTGATCGGACTTCCCCCGGGTGTCTGGAGTACCCATCACTGGCCTGAGAGGGTGGGTGGCGCAATAATGCCATCTGACAGACAATGCAATGGCTCCAGTGGATGGGAAGCTCAAGGAGAGGTGGGAAAGGCATCTGGGCCAGTAGATATCCATCAAAGCCTGGCACTATTGCTGTGAAAAGACTGGCTTAGTCTCACGTAATCCAAGACATGGGCTCAATCATTATAAGTTTCCCACCATGACCCAATATACCCTCAGGCGACTCCAACTGATAGACAGCACTTGATCCTCATGATGAACTTGATGCACCATGAACCCTGCAGGCTTTATCAACAAAAGGGAAGTGGGAGAAATGAAGGTCCAAAATACACACTTCCAATATATAACTAATACACAAGGCGTATGCAGTTCCCAATGTTATCTCATGGAGGACACCACTTCTGCTTTTCCACGAAGAGGTGGTCGGTGGAATATACATATTCAGGAGCAAGAGCCTTCACCTACCCAATTGGATGTCATGCTTCATCATAGGGAAGCTCCTCGTTAGGCCGGCACTGCAATGCCCAATGGGCCCCTCAAGGGAGCACTTTGCCGGAGATCTTTTGCTTTGAATTTCTGTAGCAAGACTATAGTTAGGGTGCTAAAAAGGTGTGGACTAAAGTTAAAGTGAGTGAAATAAAAAAATTAAATTGACTAAGGGCCTCCCTGTCACTAGTTTATTGTAATAATGGCCCTTGTCAAGATTAAAAACAATGTGAAACTAGAAAGGAAATATTGCTTCTTCTTTTTATCATAAAATGGAGTTCATAGTAGGTAAACATGTTTCTTGCCATAAGAGGGGTCAAAAATGATCTGTGGTGATTCGTCAAAACCGTATAATATCCAAATCTGCAGAGGATTGGGACAGGAGTATATATTGGTGAAGTGCCCAATCTACTGAACCACATGTAAAGTGTAGAAGAACAAATGTCTCTTACTGAAACTATTGTGAAGAGAATGGGAAATGGAGGGACTCTGACCCTAATGGAGGAATACTCAGGCCCCCTGGGTATTGCAGGGCTCAGATAACCTTGCCGTGTGCAGTCTGGCCTTGTGCGGGATCAGTAACGGACGACCTACCCCATCGCTGCAATCCAGGAGAGCTGCATACTCCTTGGGGTTTACCCTGCAGACGTTCTACACCTGGCATGGCACTGTCCACCCATACAGGCCTATTGGCCCAATCTGATCCGCATTATTAATGACATAGCCAGTATGTTCTTGCAGTGTTCAACCTTTCTCCTACTGCTAGGATTCATAGCGGCCATCCCCAGGAGCAGGCTGAAGCTGGTCACCCTACTGCTGGTCCTGGATCTGCGATATGTTTCCGGGGTCCTGTACTATGGGTCAGTGACTGGCTACGGGATGTGGTGTCCTGTAATGCAGGAGCCCACATGTATGTGGAGTTGCAAACCCCCAGAGCACGACTGAGAGACATCTGGGACCCTTTCAGGGAGTACATGGCAGAGGGGAGAGAGAGTGATCCTACCCCATCCTGGTGGACATTGCTAGGGAGGTACGAGCCCAACTGTCTGTGAGGGTCTCGTTGTCTTTCTCTTAAACATGTGCACGCGAGCAACTGACCATGCGCATTACAATTATGTTGCCCCCATATCTCACCATTGTAGGAGGCTGGACTGGCTTGTAGTGAGTACCAAGGGGTACTTGCACCTTGCACCAGGCCCAGTTATCCCTTATTAGTGTATAGGGTGTCTAGCAGCTTAGGCTGATAGATAATGGTAGCTTAGCAGAGCAGCTTAGGCTGAACTAGGAGACGTGTGAAGCTACTACAGTACCACTTAGTGTCATATGCACAATATCATAAGAAAACACAATACACAGTTATACTAAAAATAAAGGTACTTTATTTTTATGACAATATGCCAAAGTATCTTAGAGTGTACCCTCAGTGAGAGGATAGGAAATATACACAAGATATATATACACAATAGCAAAAATATGCAGTATAGTCTTAGAAAACAGTGCAAACAATGTATAGTTACAATAGGATGCAATGGGGAAACATAGGGATAGGGGCAACACAAACCATATACTCCAAAAGTGGAATGTGAACCACGAATGGACCCCAAACCTATGTGACCTTGTAGAGGGTCGCTGGGACTATTAGAAAATAGTGAGAGTTAGAAAAATAACCCTCCCCAAGACCCTGAAAAGTGAGTGCAAAGTACACTAAAGTTCCCCTAAGGACAAAAGAGTCGTGTTAGAGGAATAATGCAGGAAAGACACAAACCAGCAATGCAACAACTGTGGATTTCCAATCTAGGGTACCTGTGGAACAAGGGGACCAAGTCCAAAAGTCACAAGCAAGTCGGAGATGGGCAGATGCCCAGGAAATGCCAGCTGCGGGTGCAAAGAAGCTTCGACTGGACAGAAGAAGCTGAGGTTTCTGCAGGAACGAAAAGGGCTAGAGACTTCCCCTTTGGTGGACGGATCCCTCTTGCCTTGGAGAGTCGTGCAGAAGTGTTTTCCCGCCGGAAGGACGCCAACAAGCCTTGCTACACGCAAATCGTGCGTTTGGCGTTTTTGGACGCTGCTGGGGCCCAGGAGGGACCAGAAGGTCGCAAATTGGAACTGCAGAGAGAGGGGACGTCGAGCAAGACAAAGAGCCCTCACTGAAGCAGGTAGCACCCGGAGAAGTGCCAGAAACAGGCACTACAAGGATGCGTGAAACGGTGCTTGCCGAAGTTGCACAAAGGAGTCCCACGTCGCCGGAGACCAACTTAGAAAGTCGTGCAATGCAGGTTAGAGTGCCGTGGACCCAGGCTTGGCTGTGCACGAAGGATTTCCGCCGGAAGTGCACAGGGGCCGGAGTAGCTGCAAAGTCGCGGTTCCCAGCAATGCAGCCCAGCGAGGTGAGGCAAGGACTTACCTCCACCAAACTTGGGCTGAAGAGTCACTGGACTGTGGGGGTCACTTGGACAGCGTCGCTGAATTCGAGGGACCTCGCTCGTCGTGCTGAGAGGAGACCCAAGGGACCGGTAATGCAGCTTTTTGGTGCCTGCGGTTGCAGGGGGAAGATTCCGTCGACCCACGGGAGATTTCTTCGGAGCTTCTGGTGCAGAGAGGAGGCAGACTACCCCCACAGCATGCACAAGCAGGAAAACAGTCGAGAAGGCGGCAGGATCAGCGTTACAGAGTTGCAGTAGTCGTCTTTGCTACTATGTTGCAGGTTTGCAGGCTTCCAGCGCGGTCAGCGGTCGATTCCTTATCAGAAGGTGAAGAGAGAGATGCAGAGGAACTCGGCTGAGCTCATGCATTCGTTATCTCAAGTTTCCCCAGAGACAGAGACCCTAAATAGCCAGAAAAGAGGGTTTGGCTACCTAGGAGAGAGGAAAGGCTACTAACACCTGAAGGAGCCTATCAGCAGGAGTCTCTGACGTCACCTGGTGGCACTGGCCACTCAGAGCAGTCCAGTGTGCCAGCAGCACCTCTGTTTCCAAGATGGCAGAGGTCTGGAGCACACTGGAGGAGCTCTGGACACCTCCCAGGGGAGGTGCAGGTCAGGGGAGTGGTCACTCCCCTTTCCTTTGTCCAGTTTCGCGCCAGAGCAGGGGCTAAGGGGTCCCTGAACCGGTGTAGACTGGCTTATGCAGAATTGGGCACATCTGTGCCCAACAAAGCATTTCCAGAGGCTGGGGGAGGCTACTCCTCCCCTGCCTTCACACCATTTTCCAAAGGGAGAGGGTGTCACACCCTCTCTGAGAGGAAGTTCTTTGTTCTGCCATCCTGGGCCAGGCCTGGCTGGACCCCAGGAGGGCAGCTGCCTGTCTGAGGGGTTGGCAGCAGCAGCAGCTGCAGAGAAACCCCAGGAAGGGCAGTCTGGCAGTACCAGGGTCTGTGCTACAGACCACTGGGATCATGGAATTGTACCAACAATGCCAGGATGGCATAGAGGGGGCAATTCCATGATCATAGACATGTTACATGGCCATATTCGGAGTTACCATGGTGAAGCTACATATAGGTAGTGACCTATATGTAGTGCACGCGTGTAATGGTGTCCCCGCACTCACAAAGTTCAGTGAATTGGCTCTGAACAATGTGGGGGCACCTTGGCTAGTGCCAGGGTGCCCTCACACTAAGTAACTTTGCACCTAACCTTTACCAGGTAAAGGTTAGACATATAGGTGACTTATAAGTTACTTAAGTGCAGTGTAAAATGGCTGTGAAATAACGTGGACGTTATTTCACTCAGGCTGCAGTGGCAGGCCTGTGTAAGATTTGTCAGAGCTCCCTATGGGTGGCAAAAGAAATGCTGCAGCCCATAGGGATCTCCTGGAACCCCAATACCCTGGGTACCTCAGTACCATATACTAGGGAATTATAAGGGTGTTCCAGTAAGCCAATGTAAATTGGTAAAAATGGTCACTAGCCTGTTAGTGACAATTTGGAAAGAAATGAGAGAGCATAACCACTGAGGTTCTGATTAGCAGAGCCTCAGTGAGACAGTTAGTCACTACACAGGTAACACATTCAGGCACACTTATGAGCACTGGGGCCCTGGGTTACCAGGGTCCCAGTGACACATACAACTAAAACAACATATATACAGTGAAAAATGGGGGTAACATGCCAGGCAAGATGGTACTTTCCTACAACCATTGACTGAGACCAAGTGCAGCCCCTGTAATACTGTTCTTCATTTACATAACTAATCTGGAGGGGCCTCTCTGTCTGAGTTCTAGTTCCAGTGAACTGCCATGTAAGATAACTGCCTCTTTCTTTAATTGTCATTGTTTTTTCCTGTTTGTTTTTTTATGCAGGTCTGAAACCGATCAATAAAACCATTTAATAAATAAATGAAGTGCTATATTGACCTGAATCTTCCACATGCTCAATTGATGTGCCCTGAATTCACAAAATGTATTAAAGATTACAAAAAAGACATGTCTGGTGTGTGGCAGGCTGGCAGAAACTGGTCAGCCTACACTAGAAGTTGGATTGGTATTCAGGGGGCATCTCTAAGATGCCCTCTGGGTGTATGTTACAATAAATTGCACACTGGCATCAGTGTGCATTTATTGTGCTGAGAAGTTTGATACCAAACTTCCCAGTTTTCAGTGTAGCCATTATGGTGCTGTGGAGTCCGTGTTTGACAGACTCCCAGACCATATACTCTTATGGCTACCCTGCACTTACAATGTCTAAGGTTTTGCTTAGACACTGTAGGGGCATAGTGCTCATGCACCTATGCCCTCACCTGTGGTATAGTGCACCCTGCCTTAGGGCTGTAAGGCCTGCTAGAGGGGTGACTTACCTATGCCACAGGCAGTATGAGGTTGGCATGGCACTCTGAGGGGAGTGCCATGTCGACTTAGTCTTTTTCTCTCCACCAGCACACACAAGCTGTGAGGCAGTGTCCATGTGCTGAGTGAGGGGTCTCCAGGGTGGCATAAGACATGCTGCAGCCCTTAGAGACCTTCCCTGGCATCAGGGCACTTGGTACCAGGGGTACCATTTACAAGTGACTTATCTGAGTGCCGGGCTGTGCCAATTGTGGAAGCAAAGGTACGGTTTAGGGAAAGAACACTGGTGCTGGGGCCTGTTTAGCAGGGTCCCAGCACACTTTCAGTCAAAACTTAGCATCAGCAAAGGCAAAAAGTCAGGGGGTAACCATGCCAAGGAGGCATTTCCTTACAATTACCTTCCTGTTCTCTAACACTAAAATGAAGTGTAATTACTCTCATTTAACCCCTTAGTGCTAGGGACCATGTGGAGCCATCCTCCACCACGGTAGGCATGTGCGGAGGACGGCTCCACGCCATCCTGGCACCGACCTGGGTTGGGAGCACTGGCTCTACCCCCACAGGCCCTCCCGCAAAATGCATCCATTGGGGGTGGCAGCGGAAGCACTTCTGCTATCACCTCCAATCCCCCTTGGCAATATGATGACATTAGAGCACACTGACATCATCAAAAGATGCCGGGACATGCTGGAAGCCATTTGCTTCCAGCGTGTTGGGGGAGGAAGGTAAATATTTCCTCCAGGAAGGGAACGGGGAGGGCAGGTGCAGAAAATGACTAAACACCAGGGATTGTTTTATTTAGAGGTCAGGGATCGCTCCTTGGGCAAGGGCTGCTACCCTTTATTAAGGAATTGTTTTGGCCATTTTCTGCCCCCCGCCTTTGGGCAGATTAGCCATTTTTTTGTCCGATTTGCCCTATGGGGGACAGACAACCACTAGACACCAGGATATAGGTTGCTGTATGTTTGAACTAAAGTTTGGCTGACAGTCTCCACATACTAGTATTTGGCTAGTGGTATGTTTGGACCGGCATTTGGCTGATGGTGTTTGAACTAGGGATTTTGCTGGCAGTGTGTGTGGACTGGCTTCTGGCTGGCGATGTGCGTGGCTGGTGTTTGGATGGTGGTGTGTTTGTGAAGTGCTGTTTGGCTGGGGTAATGGTCGTTCCTCTCTACGGTGTCAATTTCTTGCCCTTACTTTGTGCCCCCCTTGGGGGCAGATCGGACATTTATGATGCTGATCTGACTTCATGGTGTTTTATAATGTTAACTGTTTTATTTCCTGTCATCATTTACAGTTTTGATCTTAATGTTTTATTTCTCCTTTTTATTCTAGTGCAAATCTTTCCTTGGTGGTGACTCCTGCTTATGATTCCAGCACTCGTAGATCTGCAGTTGCATATTTTTGGTAAGAACATTTTTTTTACTGTTTACTTCAAAAGAGCATCATTACCCTGCACGAATGTCTTTTTTTTAAATGGTGTAATCATTGCAACATATTTAGTTTCTGTTTTATTGTGCATCAAATTCTCTTTGGATTTGTATAAGATGTGGATTGTGTTTAATTTTCTTTTCTTTTTCCTTTCTAGTGGTATATCATTGGTGCTTGCTGTGTCTGCGCAGAGTAGATGCAGGTGATCCTCAGTCTAGCCTTTTCGGACAAGCGAGTGGTATTGTTTTTGAGTATATAGGTCTTTGTGTGCTTTTTATTGATTGACTTTTACTTCCAGATTACTATATGTTAGTAGTTTTACTTGCTGTTTGATATAGACACAGTTTGTTTATTATTTATTTTACCAAATGTTGGTTATTGTTGACTTATTTTTGCTGTACTTTTATTAGTGAGGATAATGGCTAGCTACAGGATTACCACTCAGCAGGTTGTTGGTTTGCTTTTCGAATCTTCCTCTGACCATGGTTCAGAGACTGACTATACATCGGAGGCAAAGGAGGAAGTCCAAGATTCTGTCAGTGAATTTTCTGTCCGAGCGGAATAATTTGATGATGAAGTCTCTATCGGAGCAGAGGAAGTGGCTCTTTTAGAGGAGGACACTGATATGCGATAGTGAGGAGGAATCTGGATTGCAGCCTGGGGCTGGAAGGCTTCCCATTGGAAGTGCTGAACTTTGGGTTGCCCCAAACATAGTGCCTGCCTTTAGTGGTGTCACAAGGTGTAGTGTCAATACTGAAAACGTGTTTTCCTATAAAGTGTTTTCAGTTGATTATGGACAATGTATTTTTGGGTGAGATTGTTGGCCAGACTAATTTGTATGTTGAAAGGTATTTGAGGGACAACAGTTCCAAACCTAAGCCCCACTCTAGAGCTAGCGAGTAAACTCCCACAAATCTGGATGAGGTGAAGAAGTTTTGGGGTTGAACTTTGTTGATGGTAGTGATAAGGAAGCCGTCCGTATCTTCATATTGGTCCGCTAGTCCCTTGATGGCAACTGCTATATTTCCTGCAGTCATGAGCCGCGATTGGTATTTGCTTCTGCTTCAGATGCTGCATTTTATTGATAATACTTTAGCGTTGCCATAAGATCACCCTGATTGGATCCTCTCTTCAAGATTTGGCCTGTCCTTGATCATTTTGTAGATCGCTGTTCAGAGATCTATATTGCAGGGAAAGAAATAGCTGTTGATGTGTCTTTGGACCTGTTCAAGGGCCGTTTGTTTTTAGGCAGTACAATTCTAGCGAGAGGGCACATTATGGAATTAAGATGTATATGGTGTCAGAGTAGTACTGGATATGTCTATGACTTCAGGGTGTACACTGGTAGGAATTACAGTATTGACCCCCCCGGTTGTCTGTCCACTTTTGGAGTCAGTGAGAAAATAATGTGGGAACTTGGTAGACAACTGTTTAACAAAGATCACCATCTATATGTAGATACTTTCTACAGTGATGGGCAATTGTTCAAAGTGGACACTGTTGCATGTGGATGCTCCACTCTTACTGTAACGGTTATCCTAAAGGGCTTGTGTGTAACAAAAACTTCAGTGGAGGCAGTGCACTGCCTTGGGCAGTGGTGAACTTCTAGCTGTAAAAGTTTCATATAGGAGAGATGTCCACAGGCTGACAACCATTCATGATGAAAGTACTTAACCTGTGACTGTTTGGGGTCAGGTTGCTGAAGTGCACAAACCTGTGTGCATTTTAGACTACAATAAGCAAACAGGTGCTGTAGATAGAGTAGATAAGACATTGGAGCCTTACAGTGCAGTTCGTAAGTCATGCATTTAGTATAAGAAGTTCTCTGTTCATTTGTTTCATTTAGCAACCTTCAATGCTTTTGTTGTATTCAAGGACTGTTCTCCAGATTCAAGGATGACTTTTGTTCAGTTACAGCAGTCTGTAATAGGCAGCGTTGTTGTAGTGGAGCAGGCAAGTGTTCCTAAAGTTGGAGTGATGGAGGTTGATGCTAAATTGAAAGATCTCCACTTTCCTGATTACATTCCTCCCACACCTGTTATACAGTTCCTACTAAGATGATAGGACTGCATATTTAGGATGGCAGAACTTCAGAATGTGGGAAACTGAGTCCTTTCACACCATCAGAAATTGTTGGGCCAATTGCTGGCTAGCTCACAGTGCCTCACCTACAACCCCAACCCTGCCGGGGTGAAAGGTGATTATGGCAACATGACACTCTGACTCCCCGGGGAAATCGTGGAAAGAGATCTCACCCTTTCATTGTATTACTCATGCATGCCCAGGCGAAACACAAGAGAAATACAAGTTACGCTTTCAATATATTTATTGAAACAATCGTTATGTTGCATAGAGAGAATGAACTGCGATAGGAAGATAAAGCAAAGCAAGGTAACCAGTATAATGAACATGGTAAAGATAATAAACAATCCAACACTGGTAAATGAGTTCTGAAGGTTCTAGAGATTTTAGAGGTTCCTACCTAACCCTAAGACTATACCGAGAGCATAGCGGGTGTACACTTCTGCCTGCCCAATTTATAGAAATAGCTTTAGCCCCAAACCTGGAAATGGTGTCAGAAGTCAGTCTGTAGTGTAGATGGCATGCCTCTCGGGAAGCTGGCAGATTAGCTCCTGCAGAGCTACATGTCGAACACACCATTTATCCCAGGATGGTCACGGCTGTAATGCCCCTATGCCCCTTCCAGGTCAGTGCATCATTTATATAATACAACCACGCTGTATTAGAAGCACAGCTTTGATGCAGTGCTTTGTCTAGATGTTAGAAGCTGTCTCCTGAACCGGCAATGCAAGCACTAGGATATTGTGTATTGTGTTCATAGCCTTGAAAAGAACGTACTGATTATATTTCGGGAAAAGGCTAACGAAAACAAGCAATGCATACAATATATTCCTAGAATAATATCCTGCAAGTGAAGTGAAGTGTGTAAAATGTAATTCCTAAAAGCGATGCAGGTAAAATGTATAATCTATCAAATCTAAAATGATGCTAAAAAAAGGGGAAATCAACTCCAGTCCAAGAGGTCCTCATGACGCACCCAAAAAAAACTTTCCCCGTAGGAGATGTAGAGTCTGTGTCAGAAGAGGTGTGCAAAAGGAGACTCATATGTAGTGCCCTGAGTTTCCTTCTAATCATGGGCTATGTGTGCCTGCATGTTTTAAATCATACCACATGCAACTTTAGTATTAGGAGCTACTATGAGAGTAAATGTGAACTGACTATCATTTTATATTTTTTTGTTCAGTTTAATGTTTGGCAGTAGTTTGATGTATTGAGTAAGACCTGTTGTGCTTGTAGCCATAATTGTTTTTTCATCCCCTTCAAACTGGTTTGTGTTTTATTTTTTGTTAAACAAATGTGATGAAGGTGTGCATGACTGGGACCTGGCCGGCTGTGTGTGGGCTGGCGCTTGTCTGGCAGTGTGTATGGGCGGTGCTTGGCTGGTGGTATTTGTGGACTGGTGCTTGGCTGGTGGTGTGTGTGGACTGGCGCTTGGCTGGCGATGTGGATGGACTGGGGTTTGGCTGGCAGAGTGTTTAAGCTGGCATTTGGATGGCAGTGTGTGTGTAGTGGCTTGCTGCTGGTCACTACACACACACTGCCAGCCAAACACCAGTCCACATACTCCGTAAGCTGCCAGGCAGTGTGATTGCTGTGTCAGTCCTGTGGGTGTATGAAAGTGATGGGCCCTTGAATGGCCCTGTTTTTTTATATGAGTGGTGTAATGTGCTAGACCCGCAGCTGGTGGTGTGAATGGTTTTGTATGTGTCATGAAAGGTGTGTGAATGGCCTGTGAAGCAGTTGGTGCCTTATTGTGTCATTCCAGCTCACAAGCTGTGAGTCATTGGTTCAGTTTTTTGAATTTTCAATTATTAACAGTGTATTTCATTTTTGTGAAATCTCTTGTTAATACAATTTACATTTTGAACCTTTCACTCACCCTCATGCCAAATCCAGCCTGTATGTATGTATCTACTGGAGGAATAGATGGTTGTGTATTAATATTTGTCCTTTCTGTCTTCTCTGCCAGGTTGTACATTGTCTCTAGGGAAAATCTACCAACTATAGATATTTTCATAAACAAAACATCAGGGGGACTCCAGAGCGGCTCGTGTGGATCCCTCAAAGCACTGGAATCTGCTAGGAACCTCAAACTTTCTGTCACTTAGGGTTCCCCCATATCTCCTGATAGAAATGGCACCTCATCTGTGTGGGTGGGCCTAGTCCTTGCAAAAGTGCAGGGTCCAAGACGCAATGTGGCAACATCAACAAAAGGGGTAGCTGCAGGTTTTGGACCTAGGTGTGGCAGCCACACAGGAAAACCTACACAAACCCAGGCATTTCTGAAAACCAGACACCCACGGGAGTACAGGGCGGTGTGCCTCTTGTGGATACCATAAAGGTTTCTTATCCACAATGCCCTTCAAACCTCACAATTTGACTAAAATTGCATTTTTGTGATGTATTCTTCCAGAATGAAAAGGAATCCACAAAATTCCTACAACTCAGTGTTTCCCCACTTGTCCCAAGAAAAATGCTGCCCCACTTGTGTGGCTCGGCCTGGTGCCCACGACATAAACTGATCAAACTAACATCAATGGGAGTCCTCGCAAAGGGGCACTCATTGACCTTGGTTTGATCTGTTCCTGTTGTGGGCACTAGGCCCTGCCACACAAGTGGGACAGCATTTTTATTGAGATAAGTCAGAGAATGCTGATGGGAAGGAATTTTGTCGATTCCTGCAAATTCCAGAACTGTCCATCACAAAAATGTGAGGAAAATGTGTTTTGTTCAGTCATAGCTTGAGGTATGAAAGGGATTCTTGGTAGTTTTCAATGGAAAAATGTTATTATTATCACAAGACTTAGGGGAACACAGAATAGTAGAACAAGTGTTAGTATCAATTGTATTTCTCTACATTTGCACCTTCCAAATGTAAGCCAGTGTGCAAGAAAGAAGACATTTTGAGAAATGCTCTCTTATTCACATGCTAGTATAGGTACATAAAAATGTATAGAGATGTGCAAATAACCACTGCTTCTAAACTCCATCTCTTGTGCCCATTTAACAAATACACAGGTTTCCTTGATACCTATTTTTCACTCTTTATATTTTACCATATGAATTGCTCTACATCCGGTACACAATGATAACCCATTCTAAGGTGCAGCTCAGTTATTGGCTCTGGGTACCTCGAGTTCTTGCAAAACCCACAAACGCTATACATCCCCACAACCAGAAGGGTCTAGCAGATGTAATTGTATATTGCGTTTGTATATCAGCCATTGTGACAGAAAGTTACAAATGAAGACGTTGTAACAAATGGACATTGTTTCCTACAAATTATGAATATTCTTTATTTCAACATTTAGGCCCTCATTACAAGTTTGGCGGTCTTTTGGCAAGATGGCCACGATTGCGGCCGCCACAAGACAGCCAGTGTTGGAGGTATCCTGCCCGTCGTATTAAGAGTTCACAATGAAGACCGCCAAAAAACAGCCACAAATCCGACACCATCAGGACACTGGCTGGCAGAAAAGATGCGGTTCCACCACCAGCACCGCCATGCCGACAACATTCCACCCACCATATTACGATCCACAAATCAGCACAGAGGTCCTTCCATGACGGAAAGCCACTGGCGGTCCGACCCACCGTGGACTGAACATACTCCTGTCAGAACACCACACCACATTGGACATTGCGAAGACCCCATACCTGGCACACCCACACACAGCACTATATAGTACACCCCCACACAACCCACAAGCCTTTGTGACTAAAACTACAGAACGAGAGAGGAGAGCAGTCACATTCACAGACCTAGCACTTACACACAAGAGGCACATATACACTACACACTCACCACACACCACACAACTGCACCACCTACACCATACACATATCACAACTACACACAAGCACTACAACCTACCAGCACTCACAACCAAATACCCCCAGCCCACCAAGCACCCTACACACACAACACCCACCCCCACCCACAACACAACCACCATGTCCCGTCAAAAGCACCCACGCTTCACTGACGAGGAGTTGAAGGTCATGGTCGATGAAATCCTCAGGTTAGAGCCACAACTCTTCGGAGCACAGGTACAGCAAACCTCTATTGCCAGCAAAACAGAGTTATAGCAGAGAATAGTTGAGAGGGTCAACTCTGTGGGCACCCATCCACGCACCAGGGAGGACATCAGGAAGAGGTGTAATGACCTAAGGGGGAAGGTGCATTCCATGGCGTCCAGGCACCAGCTGGCGGTACTGAAGACTGGCGGTGGGTCCCCACCTCCTCCCCCAGAGTTCACATCGTGGAAGGAGAAGGTCTTGGACATCCTTCATCCTGAGGGCCTGACTGGAATACCTGGAGGACTGGACTCTGGTGTGTAACTAACACTACCCTGCCACTAATTTGTCCTGTCCAGCATGCTTCCCTACCACCCACACACTCCCCAATTTACTCCTTCTCCCACCACATCTCCCACCCAGTCTCCTAATGCCCCTCACCTGCATACCACAACACCACCCATCCCCAATGCTCACACACTCCTTTCCAAGTGCACGGCTAGCACTGCTAAGTACAATCACTACGACTCCCACAATGCACTAGCCCAACCACATCAAACATCAAAACCTACAATATGCACGTCACTTCACATCTCTTGCATGTATTACTTTTGCACTAGCTACAACAACTGCATGCTTCGACTGAGGACCACCACAAGGCAATGACAGCAATGAAATGGCACTACACAATGCCAAACATGCCTGAACACAGACACAATACTGTCACCAATCTTAAGGGCCACTTATCCAGGCCTACTACCCAGAAAAGGACTAATCCTGGCCTTGAAAGTAAGAAGGTATACTCCACGCACAAGAGGCACAGACGGGACAAACAACCTTGCATACACACATACCCCCCTCCCATTTGGACACCATGCTGCAATGTACAGCCATTCCAACTCACATATACCAAGCCAGAATGCCCACCAGCAAACAGGGCAAACCTGTCAGGTGAACCATCACACAAGAACAGACCCACCCACCCAGGTAGAGTGACCAGGCCTGAGTCACAACAACCCCAAGGAGCATGGTACACATGTCACAATCCACTATCCACAAACAGTGTTAGCTGTGCTGCACATGTCAATGCCATTGGTGAAAATCAAGTCAAGCCACTGTATGCATCAGACTAACAGACAACCATACACATCTCCAACATTTAACCTTCTATCACTCCATTCACAGGTACCCCTGCCACAGCCACCACTGAGAGGTTACCAGAGACTGCCAGCCCTCCCACGGTTGAAACCCCCAATGAGGATGTCTGGAGAGTGACAACCTACCTGGCCCATCTGGGACCCCTGGTCAGTCTACCATTCCCTGCCTCATCCTGTCCATCCCCTCCCCCCACCCTGTGGCAATAACTCAGCCAACCCTTTGTTCCCAAATCTGTGCCCCAAGGACTGTTTGTAGGAAGTTGGCTCTGTATGTGCTATTTCAAAGTAAGGAATAGCATGCACAGAGTCCAAGGGTTCCCCTTAGAGGTAAAATAGTGGTAAAAAGAGATAATACTAATGCTCTATTTTGTGGTAGTGTGGTCGAGCAGTAGGCTTATCCAAGGAGTAGTGTTAAGCATTTGTTGTACATACACATAGACAATAAATGAGGTACACACACTCAGAGACAAATCCAGCCAATAGGTTTTGTATAGAAAAATATATTTTCTTAGTTTATTTTAAGAACCACAGGTTCAAATTTAACATGTAATATCTTGTTTGAAAGGTATTGCAGGTAAGTACATTAGGAACTTTGAATCATTTCAATTGCATGTATACTTTTCAAGTTATTCACAAATAGCTACTTTAAAAGTGGACACAGTGCAATTTTCACAGTTCCTGGGGGAGGTAAGTTTTTGTTAGTTTTACCAGGTAAGTAAGACACTTACAGGGTTCAGTTCTTGGTCCAAGGTAGCCCACCGTTGGGGGTTCAGAGCAACCCCAAAGTTACCACACCAGCAGCTCAGGGCCGGTCAGGTGCAGAGTTCAAAGTGGTGCCCAAAACGCATAGGCTATAATGGAGAGAAGGGGGTGCCCCGGTTCCGGTCTGCTTGCAGGTAAGTACCCGCGTCTTCGGAGGGCAGACCAGGGGGGTTTTGTAGGGCACCGGGGGGGACACAAGCCCACACAGAAATTTCACCCTCAGCGGCGCGGGGGCGGCCGGGTTCAGTGTTAGAACAAGCGTCGGGTTCGCAATGTAAGTCAATGGGAGATCAAGGGATCTCTTCAGCGCTGCAGGCAGGCAAGGGGGGGCTTCCTCGGGGAAACCTCCACTTGGGCAAGGGAGAGGGACTCCTGGGGGTCACTTCTGCAGTGAAAGTCCGGTCCTTCAGGTCCTGGGGGCTGCGGGTGCAGGGTCTTTTCCAGGCGTCGGGACTTAGGTTTCAGAGAGTCGCGGTCAGGGGAAGCCTCGGGATTCCCTCTGCAGGCGGCGCTGTGGGGGCTCAGGGGGGACAGGTTTTGGTACTCACAGTCGTAGAGTAGTCCGGGGGTCCTCCCTGAGGTGTTGGTTCTCCACCAGCCGAGTCGGGGTCGCCGGGTGCAGTGTTGCAAGTCTCACGCTTCTTGCGGGGAGTTGCAGGGTTCTTTAAAGCTGCTTCTTGAAACAAAGTTGCAGTCTTTTTGGAGCAGGTCCGCTGTCCTCTGGAGTTTCTTGTCGTCGTCGAAGCAGGGCAGTCCTCAGAGGATTCAGAGGTCGCTGGTCCCTTTGGAAGGCGTCGCTGGAGCAGAGTTCTTTGGAAGGCAGGAGACAGGCCGGTGAGTTTCTGGAGCCAAGGCAGTTGTTGTCTTCTGGTCTTCCTCTGCAGGGGTTTTCAGCTAGGCAGTCCTTCTTCTTGTTGTTGCAGGAATCTAATTTTCTAGGGTTCAGGGTAGCCCTTAAATACTAAATTTAAGGGCGTGTTTAGGTCTGGGGGGTTAGTAGCCAATGGCTACTAGCCCTGAGGGTGGGTACACCCTCTTTGTGCCTCCTCCCAAGGGGAGGGGGTCACAATCCTAACCCTATTGGGGGAATCCTCCATCTGCAAGATGGAGGATTTCTAAAAGTTAGAGTCACCTCAGCTCAGGACACCTTAGGGGCTGTCCTGACTGGCCAGTGACTCCTCCTTGTTATTCTCATTATTTTCTCCGGCCTTGCCGCCAAAAGTGGGGGGCCGGGGCCGGAGGGGGCGGGCAACTCCACTAGCTGGAGTGTCCTGCGGTGCTGTGACAAAGGGGTGAGCCTTTGAGGCTCACCGCCAGGTGTTACAGCTCCTGCCTGGGGGAGGTGTTAGCATCTCCTCCCAGTGCAGGCTTTGTTACTGGCCTCAGAGTGACAAAGGCACTCTCCCCATGGGGCCAGCAACATGTCTCTAGTGTGGCAGGCTGCTGGAACTAGTCAGCCTACACAGATAGTCGGTTAAGTTTCAGGGGGCACCTCTAAGGTGCCCTCTGGGGTGTATTTTGCAATAAAATGTACACTGGCATCAGTGTGCATTTATTGTGCTGAGAAGTTTGATACCAAACTTCCCAGTTTTCAGTGTAGCCATTATGGTGCTGTGGAGTTCGTGTTTGACAAACTCCCAGACCATATACTCTTATGGCTACCCTGCACTTACAATGTCTAAGGTTTTGCTTAGACACTGTAGGGGTACAGTGCTCATGCACTGGTACCCTCACCTATGGTATAGTGCACCCGGCCTTAGGGCTGTAAGGCCTGCTAGAGGGGTGTCTTACCTATACTGCATAGGCAGTGAGAGGCTGGTATGGCACCCTGAGGGGAGTGCCATGTCGACTTACTCGTTTTGTCCTCACTAGCACACACAAGCTGGCAAGCAGTGTGTCTGTGCTGAGTGAGAGGTCTCCAGGGTGGCATAAGACATGCTGCAGCCCTTAGAGACCTTCCTTGGCATCAGGGTCCTTGGTACTAAAAGTACCAGTTACAAGGGACTTATCTGGATGCCAGGGTCTGCCAATTGTGGATACAAAAGTACAGGTTAGGGAAAGAACACTGGTGCTGGGGCCTGGTTAGCAGGCCTCAGCACACTTTCAATTGTAAACATAGCATCAGCAAAGGCAAAAAGTCAGGGGGCAACCATGCCAAGGAGGCATTTCCTTACACAACCACCCCCCAAACGAAAGAGGATGAGACTAACCTTTCCCAAGAGAGTCTTCATTTTCTAAGTGGAAGAACCTGGAAAGGCCATCTGCATTGGCATGGGCAGTCCCAGGTCTGTGTACCACTATAAAGTCCATTCCCTGTAGGGAGATGGACCACCTCAACAGTTTAGGATTTTCACCTTTCATTTGCATCAGCCATTTGAGAGGTCTATGGTCAGTTTGAACTAGGAAGTGAGTCCCAAAGAGGTATGGTCTCAGCTTCTTCAGGGACCAAACCACAGCAAAGGCCTCCCTCTCAATGGCACTCCAACGCTGCTCCCTGGGGAGTAACCTCCTGCTAATGAAAGCAACAGGCTGGTCAAGGCCATCATCATTTGTTTGGGACAAAACTGCCCCTATCCCATGTTCAGAGGCATCTGTCTGCACAATGAACTGCTTAGAATAATCTGGAGCTTTTAGAACTGGTGCTGAGCACATTGCTTGTTTCAGGGTGTCAAAGGCCTGTTGGCATTCCACAGTCCAGTTCACTTTCTTGGGCATTTTCTTGGAGGTGAGTTCAGTGAGGGCTGTCACAATGGATCCATATCCCTTCACAAACCTCCTGTAATACCCAGTCAAGCCAAGGAATGCCCTGACTTGAGTCTGGGTTTTTGGAGCTACCCAGTCCAGAATAGTCTGGATCTTGGGTTGGAGTGGCTGAACTTGGCCTCCACCTACAAGGTGGCCCAAGTAAACCACAGTTCCCTGCCCTATCTGGCATTCGGATGCCTTGATAGAGAGGCCTGCAGATTGCAGAGCCTTCAAAACCTTCTTCAGGTGGACCAGGTGATCCTGCCAGGTGGAGCTAAAGACAGCAATATCATCAAGATAAGCTGTGCTAAAGGACTCCAAGCCAGCAAGGACTTGATTCACCAACCTTTGGAAGGTGGCAGGGGCATTCTTTAAACCAAAGGGCATAACAGTAAACTGATAATGCCCATCAGGTGTGGAGAATGCTGTTTTCTCTTTTGCTCCAGGTGCCATTTTTATTTGCCAGTACCCTGCTGTCAAGTCAAAGGTACTTAAGAATTTGGCAGCACCTAATTTGTCTATGAGCTCATCAGCTCTAGGAATTGGAGGAGCATCTGTCTTGGTGACAGAGTTGAGCCCTCTGTAGTCCACACAAAACCTCATCTCTTTCTTTCCATCTTTGGTGTGAGGTTTGGGGACTAAGACCACTGGGCTAGCCCAGGGGCTGTCAGAGCGCTCAATTACTCCCAATTCCAGCATCTTGTGGACTTCCACCTTGATGCTTTCCTTAACATGGTCAGACTGTCTAAAGATTTTGTTTTTGACAGGCATGCTGTCTCCTGTGTCCACATCATGGGTACACAGGTGTGTCTGACCAGCGGTTAAGGAGAAGAGTTCAGGAAACTGTTGTAGGACTCTCCTACAATCAGCTTTCTGTTGGCCAGAGAGGGTGTCTGAGTAGATCACTCCATCTACTGAGCCATCTTTTGGGTCTGATGATAGAAGATCAGGGAGAGGTTCACTCTCTGCCTCCTGATCCTCATCTGTTACCATCAACAGATTTACATCAGCCCTGTCATGGAAGAGCTTAAGGCGGTTCACATGGATCACCCTCTTGGGGCTCCTGCTTGTGCCCAGGTCCACCAGGTAGGTGACCTGACTCTTCCTTTCTAGCACTGGGTAAGGGCCACTCCATTTGTCCTGGAGTGCCCTGGGAGCCACAGGCTCCAGAACCCAGACTTTCTGCCCTGGTTGGAACTCAACCAGTGCAGCCTTTTGGTCATACCAAAACTTCTGGAGCTGTTGGCTGGCCTCAAGGTTTTTGGTTGCCTTTTCCATGTACTCTGCCATTCTAGAGCGAAGGCCAAGTACATAGTCCACTATGTCTTGTTTAGGCTCATGAAGAGGTCTCTCCCAGCCTTCTTTAACAAGAGCTAGTGGTCCCCTTACAGGGTGACCAAACAGAAGTTCAAAGGGTGAGAATCCTACTCCCTTCTGTGGCACCTCTCTGTAAGCAAAAAGCAGACATGGCAAGAGGACATCCCATCTCCTTTTGAGTTTTTCTGGGAGCCCCATGATCATGCCTTTTAATGTCTTGTTGAATCTCTCAACTAAGCCATTAGTTTGTGGATGGTATGGTGTAGTGAATTTGTAAGTCACTCCACACTCATTCCACATGTGTTTTAGGTATGCTGACATGAAGTTGGTACCTCTGTCAGACACCACCTCCTTAGGGAAACCCACTCTGGTAAAGATACCTATGAGGGCCTTGGCTACTGCAGGGGCAGTAGTCGACCTAAGGGGAATAGCTTCAGGATACCTAGTAGCATGATCCACTACTACTAGGATGTACATATTTCCTGAGGCTGTGGGAGGTTCCAGTGGACCAACTATGTCCACACCCATTCTTTCAAAGGGGACCCCCACCACTGGAAGTGGAATGAGGGGGGCCTTTGGGTGCCCACCTGTCTTACCACTGGATTGACAGGTGGGGCAGGAGAGGCAAAACTCCTTAACCTTCTGGGACATATTGGGCCACTAGAAGTGGTTGACTAACCTCTCCCACGTCTTGGTTTGTCCCAAATGCCCAGCAAGGGGAATATCATGGTGTAGGAAGTTGGCTCTGTATGTGCTATTTCAAAGTAAGGAATAGCATGCACAGAGTCCAAGGGTTCCCCTTAGAGGTAAAATAGTGGTAAAAATAGATAATACTAATGCTCTATTTTGTGGTAGTGTGGTCGAGCAGTAGGCTTATCCAAGGAGTAGTGTTAAGCATTTGTTGTACATACACATAGACAATAAATGAGGTACACACACTCAGAGACAAATCCAGCCAATAGGTTTTGTTATAGAAAAATATATTTTCTTAGTTTATTTTAAGAACCACAGGTTCAAATTTAACATGTAATATCTTGTTTGAAAGGTATTGCAGGTAAGTACATTAGGAACTTTGAATCATTTCAATTGCATGTATACTTTTCAAGTTATTGACAAATAGCTATTTCAAAAGTGGACACAGTGCAATTTTCACAGTTCCTGGGGGAGGTAAGTTTTTGTTAGTTTTACCAGGTAAGTAAGACACTTACAGGGTTCAGTTCTTGGTCCAAGGTAGCCCACCGTTGGGGGTTCAGAGCAACCCCAAAGTCACCACACCAGCAGCTCAGGGCCGGTCAGGTGCAGAGTTCAAAGTGGTGCCCAAAACGCATAGGCTAAAATGGAGAGAAGGGGGTGCCCCGGTTCCGGTCTGCTTGCAGGTAAGTACCTGCGTCTTCGGAGGGCAGACCAGGGGGGTTTTGTAGGGCACCGGGGGGGACACAAGCCCACACAGAAATTTCACCCTCAGCAGCGCGGGGGCGGCCGGGTGCAGTGTAGAAACAAGCGTCGGGTTTGCAATGTTAGTCTATGAGAGATCAACGGATCTCTTCAGCGCTGCAGGCAGGCAAGGGGGGGCTTCCTCGGGGAAACCTCCACTTGGGCAAGGGAGAGGGACTCCTGGGGGTCACTTCTCCAGTGAAAGTCCGGTCCTTCAGGTCCTGGGGGCTGCGGGTGCAGGGTCTTTTCCAGGCGTCGGGACTTAGGTTTCAGAGAGTCGCGGTCAGGGGAAGCCTTGGGATTCCCTCTGCAGGCGGCGCTGTGGGGGCTCAGGGGGGACAGGTTTTGGTACTCACAGTCGGAGAGTAGTCCGGGGGTCCTCCCTGAGGTGTTGGTTCTCCACCAGCCGAGTCGGGGTCGCCGGGTGCAGTGTTGCAAGTCTCACGCTTCTTGCGGGGAGTTGCAGGGTTCTTTAAAGCTGCTTCTTGAAACAAAGTTGCAGTCTTTTTGGAGCAGGTCCGCTGTCCTCGGGAGTTTCTGGTCGTCGTCGAAGCAGGGCAGTCCTCAGAGGATTCAGAGGTCGCTGGTCCCTTTGGAAGGCGTCGCTGGAGCAGAGTTCTTTGGAAGGCAGGAGACAGGCCGGTGAGTTTCTGGAGCCAAGGCAGTTGTTGTCTTCTGGTCTTCCTCTGCAGGGGTTTTCAGCTGGGCAGTCCTTCTTCTTGTTGTCGCAGGAATCTAATTTTCTAGGGTTCAGGGTAGCCCTTAAATACTAAATTTAAGGGCGTGTTTAGGTCTGGGGGGTTAGTAGCCAATGGCTACTAGCCCTGAGGGTGGGTACACCCTCTTTGTGCCTCCTCCCAAGGGGAGGGGGTCACATCCCTAATCCTATTGGGGGAATCCTCCTTCTACAAGATGGAGGATTTCTAAAAGTCAGAGTCACCTCAGCTCAGGACACCTTAGGGGCTGTCCTGACTGGCCAGTGACTCCTCCTTGTTTTTCTCATTATCTCTCCTGGACTTGCCGCCAAAAGTGGGGGCTGGGTCCAGGAGGCGGGCAACTCCACTAGCTGGAGTGCCCTGGGGCATTGTAACACGAAGCTTGAGCCTTTGAAGCTCACTGCTAGGTGTTACAGTTCCTGCAGGGGGGAGGTGTGAAGCACCTCCACCCAGAGCAGGCTTTGTTTCTGTCCTCAGAGAGCACAAAGGCTCTCACTGCATGAGGTCAGACACTCGTCTCTCAGCAGCAGGCTGGCACAGACCAGTCAGTCCTGCACTGAACAATTGGGTAAAATACAGGGGGTATCTCTAAGATGCCCTCTGTGTGCATTTTTTAATAAATCCAACACTGGCATCAGTGTGGGTTTATTATTCTGAGAAGTTTGATACTAAACTTCCCAGTATTCAGTGTAGCCATTATGGAGCTGTGGAGTTCGTTTTTGACAGACTCCCAGCCCATATACTCTTATGGCTACCCTGCACTTACAATGTCTAAGGTTTTGCTTAGACACTGTAGGGGCATAGTGCTCATGCACATATGCCCTCACCTGTGGTATAGTGCACCCTGCCTTAGGGCTGTAAGGCCTACTAGAGGGGTGACTTACCTATGCCACAGGCAGTGGGAGGTTGGCATGGCACCCTGAGGGGAGTGCCATGTCGACTTAGTCATTTTCTCCCCATCAGCATACACAAGCTGGCAAGCAGTGTGTCTGTGCTGAGTGAGGGGTCCCTAGGGTGGCATAAGACATGCTGCAGCCCTTAGAGACCTTCCCTGGCATCAGGGCCCTTGGTACCAGGGGTACCAGTTACAAGGGACTTACCTAGGTGCCAGGGTTGTGCCAATTGTGGAAACAATGGTACATTTTAGGTGAAAGAACACTGGTGCTGGGGCCTGGTTAGCAGGGTCCCAGCACACTTCTCAGTCAAGTCAGCATCAGTATCAGGCAAAAAGTGGGGGGTAACTGCAACAGGGAGCCATTTCTTTACACATGGGCTAAGGTCAGAATAAACTCTCTGAACGACTGAGGCACTACCACTCTCCTAGTGGCACCAGGTTTGGGGTCTCTGGCCTCAGTGTACAGGAGTCCATCTTCCCAATAGACCCTATGTGTTCCATTTTTCTTGCCCTTGGACTCTTCAGCAGCTTGCTGCCTAAGGCCTTCAAGAGAGGGACAGGTTTCTTGTCCCTTACACAGCTCCTCCCTTGAGGGTCCCCCTGGGCCTAAGAGCTCAACCTGATAAGGTTCAAGCTCCAAAGGCTCAGTTCCCTCAGAGGGCAGAACTTCTTCCTGAGAAGAGAGGTTCTCTTTTTCTGACTGTGTTGCAGTTGGTTTCCCAACTGACTTTCCTTTTCTCTTGGTAGGCTGGGCCATTTTTCCAGACTCCAGCTCTACTTTTTCACCCTGTGCCTTGCATTGTGCTCTTGTTTTTACACACACCAGTTCAGGGATACCCAGCATGGCTGCATGGGTTTTTAGTTCTACCTCAGCCCATGCTGAGGACTCCAGGTCATTTCCAAGCAGGCAGTCTACTGGGATGTTTGAGGAGACCACCACCTGTTTCAGGCCATTGACCCCTCCCCATTCTAAAGTTACCATTGCCATGGGATGTGCTTTAGTCTGATTGTCAGCGTTGGTGACTGTATAAGTTTTTCCAGTCAGGTATTGGCCAGAGGAAACCAGTTTCTCTGTCACCATGGTGACACTGGCACCTGTATCCCTCAGGCCCTCTACACTTGTCCCATTAATAAAGAGCTGCTGCCTGTATTTTTGCATGTTAGGCGGCCAGGCAGCTAGTGTGGCTAAATCCACCCCACCCTCAGAGACTAGAGTAGCTTCAGTGTGGACCCTGATTTGCTCTGGGCACACTGTTGATCCCACTTGGAGACTAGCCATTCCAGTGTTACCTGGATTGGAGTTTGGAGTGGAACCTTTCTTGGGACAGGCCTTGTCTCCAGTTTGGTGTCCAGACTGACTACAGTTTCGACACCAGGCCTTTTTGGGATCAAAGTTTTTACCCTTGTACCCAGGATTGTTTTGTGAAGAGGCTCTGGGCCCACCCTCCTGTGCAGGTTTTTGGGGGCCTGTAGAAGACTCTTGACTATTTTTATTTTTGGCTGTCTCACCACCTTTCCCCTGGGGAGGTTTTGTGACCCCTTTCTTTTGGTCACCCCCTGTGGAAGTTTTGGACACCCTTGTCTTGACCCAATGGTCCGCCTTCTTTCCCAATTCTTGGGGAGAAATTGGTCCTAGGTCTACCAGATGCTGATGCAGTTTATCATTGAAACAATTACTTAACAGGTGTTCTTTCACAAATAAATTGTACAGCCCATCATAATTACTTACACCACTGCCTTGAATCCAACCATCTAGTGTTTTTACTGAGTAGTCTACAAAGTCAACCCAGGTCTGGCTCGAGGATTTTTGAGCCCCCCTGAATCTAATCCTATACTCCTCAGTGGAGAATCCAAAGCCCTCAATCAGGGTACCCTTCATGAGGTCATAAGATTCTGCATCTTTTCCAGAGAGTGTGAGGAGTCTATCCCTACACTTTCCTGTGAACATTTCCCAAAGGAGAGCACCCCAGTGAGATTTGTTCACTTTTCTGGTTACACAAGCCCTCTCAAAAGCTGTGAACCATTTGGTGATGTCATCACCATCTTCATATTTAGTTACAATCCCTTTGGGGATTTTCAACATGTCAGGAGAATCTCTGACCCTATTTATGTTGCTGCCACCATTGATGGGTCCTAGGCCCATCTCTTGTCTTTCCCTCTCTATGGCTAGGATCTGTCTTTCCAAAGCCAATCTTTTGGCCATCCTGGCTAACTGGATGTCCTCTTCACTGGAGTTATCCTCAGTGATTTCAGAGTTGTTGGTCCCTCCTGTGAGGGAACCTGCATCTCTGACTATTATTTGTGGAGTCAGGGCTTGAGAAGCCCTGCTCTCCCTAAGTAGGACTGGAGGGGGGGAATTTCCCTCCAAGTCACTATCTTCATCCTCTGAGTTGCCATCCTCAGAGGGGTTGGCCTTTTCAAACTCTGCCAAAAGCTCCTGGAGCTGTACTTTGGTAGGTTTGGGGCCCATTGCTATTTTCTTTAGTTTACAGAGTGACCTTAGCTCTCTCATCTGTAGATGGAGGTAAGGTGTGGTGTCGAGTTCCACCACAGTCACATCTGTGCTAGACATTTTGCTTCTAAAAGTTGGAATACTTTTTAAGAATCTAAAACTGGTTCTAGAATCTAATTCAAACTTTTACAAACTTTTAAACTCTAAAAGAAATGCTAAACAGGATCTAACACAAGGCCCTAGCAGGTCTTTTAAGAATTTAGAAAACTTTTCAAATTGCAAAAATCAATTTCTAATTACAATTTTGGAATTTGTCGTGTGATCAGGTATTGGCTGAGTAGTCCAGCAAATGCAAAGTCTTGTACCCCACCGCTGATCCACCAATGTAGGAAGTTGGCTCTGTATGTGCTATTTCAAAGTAAGGAATAGCATGCACAGAGTCCAAGGGTTCCCCTTAGAGGTAAAATAGTGGTAAAAAGAGATAATACTAATGCTCTGTTTTGTGGTAGTGTGGTCGAGCAGTAGGCTTATCCAAGGAGTAGTGTTAAGCATTTGTTGTACATACACATAGACAATAAATGAGGTACACACACTCAGAGACAAATCCAGCCAATAGGTTTTGTATAGAAAAATATATTTTCTTAGTTTATTTTAAGAACCACAGGTTCAAATTTAACATGTAATATCTTGTTTGAAAGGTATTGCAGGTAAGTACATTAGGAACTTTGAATCATTTCAATTGCATGTATACTTTTCAAGTTATTCACAAATAGCTACTTTAAAAGTGGACACAGTGCAATTTTCACAGTTCCTGGGGGAGGTAAGTTTTTGTTAGTTTTACCAGGTAAGTAAGACACTTACAGGGTTCAGTTCTTGGTCCAAGGTAGCCCACCGTTGGGGGTTCAGAGCAACCCCAAAGTTACCACACCAGCAGCTCAGGGCCGGTCAGGTGCAGAGTTCAAAGTGGTGCCCAAAACGCATAGGCTATAATGGAGAGAAGGGGGTGCCCCGGTTCCGGTCTGCTTGCAGGTAAGTACCCGCGTCTTCGGAGGGCAGACCAGGGGGGTTTTGTAGGGCACCGGGGGGGACACAAGCCCACACAGAAATTTCACCCTCAGCGGCGCGGGGGCGGCCGGGTGCAGTGTTAGAACAAGCGTCGGGTTCGCAATGTAAGTCAATGGGAGATCAAGGGATCTCTTCAGCGCTGCAGGCAGGCAAGGGGGGGCTTCCTCGGGGAAACCTCCACTTGGGCAAGGGAGAGGGACTCCTGGGGGTCACTTCTGCAGTGAAAGTCCGGTCCTTCAGGTCCTGGGGGCTGCGGGTGCAGGGTCTTTTCCAGGCGTCGGGACTTAGGTTTCAGAGAGTCGCGGTCAGGGGAAGCCTCGGGATTCCCTCTGCAGGCGGCGCTGTGGGGGCTCAGGGGGGACAGGTTTTGGTACTCACAGTCATAGAGTAGTCCGGGGGTCCTCCCTGAGGTGTTGGTTCTCCACCAGCCGAGTCGGGGTCGCCGGGTGCAGTGTTGCAAGTCTCACGCTTCTTGCGGGGAGTTGCAGGGTTCTTTAAAGCTGCTTCTTGAAACAAAGTTGCAGTCTTTTTGGAGCAGGTCCGCTGTCCTCGGGAGTTTCTTGTCGTCGTCGAAGCAGGGCAGTCCTCAGAGGATTCAGAGGTCGCTGGTCCCTTTGGAAGGCGTCGCTGGAGCAGAGTTCTTTGGAAGGCAGGAGACAGGCCGGTGAGTTTCTGGAGCCAAGGCAGTTGTTGTCTTCTGGTCTTCCTCTGCAGGGGTTTTCAGCTAGGCAGTCCTTCTTCTTGTTGTTGCAGGAATCTAATTTTCTAGGGTTCAGGGTAGCCCTTAAATACTAAATTTAAGGGCGTGTTTAGGTCTGGGGGGTTAGTAGCCAATGGCTACTAGCCCTGAGGGTGGGTACACCCTCTTTGTGCCTCCTCCCAAGGGGAGGGGGTCACAATCCTAACCCTATTGGGGGAATCCTCCATCTGCAAGATGGAGGATTTCTAAAAGTTAGAGTCACCTCAGCTCAGGACACCTTAGGGGCTGTCCTGACTGGCCAGTGAGTCCTCCTTGTTATTCTCATTATTTTCTCCGGCCTTGCCGCCAAAAGTGGGGGGCCGGAGGGGGCGGGCAACTCCACTAGCTGGAGTGTCCTGCGGTGCTGTGACAAAGGGGTGAGCCTTTGAGGCTCACCGCCAGGTGTTACAGCTCCTGCCTGGGGGAGGTGTTAGCATCTCCACCCAGTGCAGGCTTTGTTACTGGCCTCAGAGTGACAAAGGCACTCTCCCCATGGGGCCAGCAACATGTCTCTAGTGTGGCAGGCTGCTGGAACTAGTCAGCCTACACAGATAGTCGGTTAAGTTTCAGGGGGCACCTCTAAGGTGCCCTCTGGGGTGTATTTTGCAATAAAATGTACACTGGCATCAGTGTGCATTTATTGTGCTGAGAAGTTTGATACCAAACTTCCCAGTTTTCAGTGTAGCCATTATGGTGCTGTGGAGTTCGTGTTTGACAAACTCCCAGACCATATACTCTTATGGCTACCCTGCACTTACAATGTCTAAGGTTTTGCTTAGACACTGTAGGGGTACAGTGCTCATGCACTGGTACCCTCACCTATGGTATAGTGCACCCGGCCTTAGGGCTGTAAGGCCTGCTAGAGGGGTGTCTTACCTATACTGCATAGGCAGTGAGAGGCTGGCATGGCACCCTGAGGGGAGTGCCATGTCGACTTACTCGTTTTGTCCTCACTAGCACACACAAGCTGGCAAGCAGTGTGTCTGTGCTGAGTGAGAGGTCTCCAGGGTGGCATAAGACATGCTGCAGCCCTTAGAGACCTTCCTTGGCATCAGGGCCCTTGGTACTAGAAGTACCAGTTACAAGGGACTTATCTGGATGCCAGGGTCTGCCAATTGTGGATACAAAAGTACAGGTTAGGGAAAGAACACTGGTGCTGGGGCCTGGTTAGCAGGCCTCAGCACACTTTCAATTGTAAACATAGCATCAGCAAAGGCAAAAAGTCAGGGGGCAACCATGCCAAGGAGGCATTTCCTTACACTGTTCAATCTATTGTGTGCCCCACAGTACAGAGATCTGAGTCCACCCCTCACACGCAGGACAATGAAGGTCCAGGTCAAACTGGGAGTGGGCACACTGTGCCAGGGGCACAGGCACATGGAGGCAGGGGACGTGGGAGGGAACCTGTGGGCCAGAGGACGAGGCAGCCAAGGGAGGCCCCAGACCAGGAAGCCATCTCCCAAGTCTTGGGAGCATATCAACTATCCCAGGACAGGATGGGCCAGATCATATCCATGTTGGGGGAAAACCAGAGGCTGCAAAGGGAATACCAGCAGGAGGCCATGCAGCAGTGGCAGGCCCTCATTGCCACCATGGCCTCCATTGCAGGGTTGCTCAGGGACATCAACACCATCATGCGTGCTTCCTCCAGCCACCAGCAGGCCCCTTCCACTAGCCACAACACACTTGAGCCTTCAACCTCTGCGGCAGGGGAACCACAGGCCTAAGGCACCCCTCCCTTTGTAGCTGAAGAACACCCCCCACAAACGTGGACGTCCACCCAGACATCCTGCTAGAGCAGATGCCAAGACCAAACCCACTACCAGGAACTGACCCTCTCCTGATTACTCTCCCTTGTGTGCCACTGAGACACGCTGTTGACTTTTCAATTACATTACTCCATTTTCCTATGGCCCATGGACACTGGACCTGTGCTACCTACAGCTGGTCTACAGCCACCTACTCTGAGGATTTCATCTACCATGACCCCACTCATCACCTATTTGCCACTCTATTAACAATAAACACTATGGATCACAGCTACTGCGTATGTGTCTTTATTTGTTCAATACAATTGTATGTTTCCCTAAATTTCAATGTGGCATGGGCCACAATCCAACAGGCAGTAAATGGACTGGAGAGGAAAGCATCCTCTGAAGCAGAGACAGTAGAACAGATATGTGCCAGAGCGGATGTAAGGGAGTCAATAGTCTTGCCACACACCAGAGTAATTCCACTTATTCCACCTGCAAATAGACCATGACAGAATCAACCCTCAGGATAGTAGGCATGGTGCTACACAAACCACATATGTAGTCCATAGTTGACGTGCCCAGTGTAGGAGGCAACTAAACAGGGCACAGCAGATGACACTTCTACATCACCAGTCTCTGGACATACATCACACTTGTAGATGGCACCTCTCATGTGCAAAACAACACTCAGTGAACAGTAATCTAAGGATACTGAAAATTAGTGACTCAAGCAATAGGTAGGAATGACATAGATGTACAGTGCACAGTCAGTGGCTGGAATGACATGAGTACAGGAGAATACAGGACACACAGCACAATACAGGCCTGTCCATAGGAGGTGTGAATCTTTCAACCTGCATAGAGTAGACATTTTAGAGATGAGACATTGCAACTCAGTACCTTACACACAGTCAGTCACCTCCCAAAACACACACATAGGGATAGGAATACATTACACCACCACTGATATTCTAAATCAGGAGAACCATTGATACCAAAGTATGTTGAAATACTAGACATGCAAATGCACAGACAACATACTTTCCATGTCTGCATCACCAGCCACTGGTCCAGCTGCCTCCTCATCATCAGCAAGTAAGGGTATCTGACGTCTCAGGGCTAGATTCTGGAGCATGCAGCAGGCAACTATGATCTGGGATACCTTTTGGGGGTTGTAGAGGAGGGCACCTCCAGAGACGTGCAGGCACCTGAATCTGGCCTTCAGGAGGCCTAATGTCCTTTCTATTACACGCCTCATCCTGCCGTGAGCCTCATTGAAACGGAGTTCCCCTTCAGTGGCAGGGTACCTCACTGGAGTTAACAGCCAGGGCAGGTTAGGATAGCCACAGAGATAGGACCTGTTACAGGATAGGTACATCCTCAGGGAACATTGTGATGACAGGTGCCATAACAGGGACACACATCCAAATGCATACATACATATGAGCCAAGCCCTCTCCCTCTGTAGATGTGCCATCATGTGGAGGACATTGCTGTTCCTCAGAATGTGGGAGTCATGCACAGATCCAGTAAACTTGGCTGTCACTTGGGAGATATACTGGTCTGGCAGACACACCACCTGAACATTGATGAAGTGGCAGTTTTTCCGGTTCCTATACACCTGTTCAATGGCAATGGTAGGGACCAAGGCTATATGAGTGCCATCTATGGCCCCTATCACATGAGGGATGTGTCGCAAATCATAAAAGTCTGCTTCACATAGGCCAAATCCCCTCTTTGGGAGAACCTGATGCAGCTGTCCAGGTGTTTCACAAAAGCACATAGTACATCCTTCAACACAAGACTGAACATGAACTGTGACACCCCTGCTGCCATGCCCACTGTAATTTGAAAGGATCCTGTGGCAAGGAAGTGTAGCACTGACAGAACTTGAACTGTGGGAGGGATGGCATAGGGATTACGTATGGCAGGCAATAGATCTGACTCCAACTGGGTACATAGATCCATGATGGTCTGACGATTCAGATGATAGGTCTGTATTATATGCCTCTCCTCCAGGGTTGCATGGTCCACTAGCAGACGGTACACTGGTGCATGTCCCAATCTCCTCATGACAGGGTATGTAAGATGGCAAAGGAGAAATTATACAATGTGATATGCACCCCACACGTTAGCAGAACATATCAAAATAGCACACACCTAACATTGTAGACATGCCGCACACTGCTGACACATACTATATTGGGCAGGCTGAAGCGGCATGGAATCCACCCTTGATGCACATTGCTGCCCCTGAACAATAGTTTATGACTTACATCACATGTGTCATGTACCATAAGTGGAACACTGACCTGTCCTGCACTGAGCATGAATGTAGTCACGCCATGTACCAATACGGTAACAATGCCAATCAGGTGACGAGTATCTGGACATGCTGGTCATTAGACAACCAGCCACATGAGGTCATTGTGTCATGCATGTCACATGTAAGTGGCAAACCATGATGGCACAACTGGGCCCCACTGCCCATTCTGCCAAAAAAGGTATATGGCACACTTATTTAACTGCATCAAGGCATGATATGTCCATAAAATGGCAGCAGCCAGTCCTGCAGCACTGGACAGGTGGATGTGACCTAAGTCTACCGGCGCATGCTGTCATGGCAGTAGGCTGTCGCAACCTCCATGCAACTTCTAATTGGCTAACATTGCTGCCTATGGGGGACTGGGGCCAATGGTGATCACCACCGGTGGTGATGGCGCTGAGCATGGCGTGGCGGCCGTGACCGCCATTTTCTGCCGCCTTGCTCACTTGACTCCTCACACTCTAGCAAGCAAGACCTCCACTACGTCAGCTGCTGTGTACTGTCTCTGGGAGCCATCATGCCATGTCCTGCAGGTGATAGGGCCCCTGCTTTCACCCAAGAAGAGCTGGAGAAGTTGGTTGAAGGGGTCCTACCCCTGTATGAACAGCTGTATGGGGCACCAGAGGAACAGTTGAGCCCAATGCCTTAGTCATGTATGAGTGGGGTGTGTGCGATGGTGAATGGCGGGTGTGTACCGGTCAGGGAGTACATGCATGCAGGGAGCATGGAGTTTAGGCGTGTCAACCGTGAGGTGAGTATGTGTGGGCATTTCATGGGTCTGATGTAATTACTCCACTGCTGTTGGTATGGTGCCAGTGTACATGACTTTCTCCTCCTGTCTTTATCACCCATGCAGGTCAACGCCCACCAGAAGAAGGGGATCTGGCGTGCCATCGCCAAGCAAGTGCGAACCCTGGGGGTCAATAGCCGGAGGAGCACCCATTGTCGCAAGTGGTGGGAGGACCTGAGGCACTGGGCCCAGAAGACCACAGAGGCCCAGTTGGGGATTTCCTCCCAACGAGGAAGGGGTGCCCATCGGACCCTGACCCCCCAATAACCCGAATTTGGCGGTGGCCTACCTTGACCTGGATGGGCGTTTGAGGCTAGCAAAGCAACCACAAGGGGGTGACTACTGACTGGATCCTGGGACTTTACTAACTCTCCTTTCATCACTGGGACTATGTAAATCATGTACTGTTTCTGGTATAGACAGATTGTGGGGCTAGCACAGAACTGGCCTTCATGGGGCAGGAGTATTGGCCTGAGAACTGACTAGGCCTATGTACGTGATCTGCTGACCGTAGGGTATGTGTAGGTAGGCAAACTGGGATACTGATACATGTTGATTTGATGAGGCTTGATAGCACAGATGCTGTATTCCTAGGAGCAATACTTGTGGGGATGTGGCCTTCCACTTTATGGGTTGGTACTGGTGGTGGTGGTAAGTACCCTGGGAGATCTCTGATGTGTCACCATGGTGTGTATATGGCATCTATTACAAAGCCCCTAGTGTGTCCTCTGCTGCATTGCTGACAGACTGCCTACATCATGTGGACATGGATAGTTGGGGCCACATCATATGGCCTGTTACTCTTACAGCTTTGCTTGGCTATTGGGCTATGCCAGCTTAGGAGGGCATAGGTTGGAACCATGGGGATGAGTATAGTAGTGCTGTCCTACATATGTTTTGCTATAGGTGTGAGGGATGGCAGACAGGTGTGGGTAGAAGAGACATGTAATGACTTGATGGAGTTAATTTGTCGTTGCAAATGAGATTGCCTAGCCATGACATGTATTGTGACAGATGTACATGTTTAGCTGTGTCAATGGGAGGTGTATGTTAACCAATTTGCCCCCTATCTCTCTCTCTCTCTCTCTCCCTCTCCCTCCTTCTCTATCTCTCTCATTGTGTGCATCAGCATCGTCTGGTGAAGGAGCAGGGGCACAGGCGAGTGGGGAAGCAGCAGCCCACGGGACCCAGGAAGGTGGCAACACCGAGGGACCCAGTGGGGCGGAGGGTAAGAGGAGTGCCATGGGGGGGAGCGGATCCAATACAGCATCTTTAGAATCCTCCTCCAGCGGACACTACCTGGCGGACCCATCTGGGACCACCCCAGCACCGTCATTGTCCGCCACCCCCCCTTACTAGCATCGCCCTCCCTGTAGCTTCCCACTCAGTTGCCCGTGCCTGCTCACCCAAGGAGGGTGGGCATCTCCTTCACCAGCTGGCACCTCTGCCCCTGCTCCAGTCAGCCCTGCTGCCCTCAGTGAGGAGGCTGTTGACCTCCTGAGGTCCATCTCTGTGGGTCAGTCGACCATTGTGAATGCTATCTAGGGACTGGCAGCTCAAGTCCAACAGAGCAATGCGTTCCTAGAAGGCATTCACGGTGCCTTGGCTGGCCTCCAGAGATCCTTTCAGGCTCTGGCCTCCTCATTGATGGCAGCCAGTGCCCCTTTGTCTACCGTCCCCCCTCCAACTACCTCTTCCCAATCCCAAACCCCTCTCCCCACACCCATCCAGAGCACACATTAACATAGGCATGCTTCCACCTCAACAGACACGGTTGGCACTGGCAAACACAAGCACCACAATACCCACCACCAGCATGCACATAGACAACACCCACCTGCAGACAAAACAACATCCACTCCCTGCACAGACTCCCCTGCCACCCCTCCTTCACAGACACTACACATGACACTCCTGGAGCCAGCACATCATCAATTGCAGATCCAGCCACCAGTCCGACCATACCCACAGTCACCTCAATATCAGACATTCAGACATCCACCCCAGTCATCACACCCGCACTCACCACAACCACTGACACCCCCAAATGCTGCACATGTACCAGCAGCCACCATCCCAACAGACAGTCACCTATCCAGCATGGCATGGCCCAGTACCTCCCCCCCCCCTCCTCCCAAGACACCTAAACGCCCACACTCACCCACCTAACAGACACCCGGCACACACAAGTAATCCACGCACGCTCCTGCACCCAAAACACCCTCAAAGACATCTTACCACCATTCCAACTCCCTCCACTCCCAAACCCTTTTGCCATGACCGCCCCTGTGTCCCAAAGAAGCATTTCCTCTATGAATTTTCCCTGTTACATACCCCTTTCCCACCCATGAGACCCTGGAGCGCTCTGTATCCCTCCCCAAGTCCAGTCCTTCCACCTCCAAGTCCTCCTCTGCCACCCCTGGTAGTGCCCATGCCCCTCCCGTGCCAAAAATTCGACTCCCCCCCAAGGCCAAGGATCCCCCTCCAAAGCCCAGACCCAAGGACCTCCCGCCCAAGCCCAAACCTATACCCAAGGACCTCCCTCCCAAGCCCAGTCCCCCCTTCAAATCTCCCCCCCTCGCCACTGAGGTGCCTTCCTGCCCCCTTGATGCCCCTACCCAGTGGAGGTCAATTTGCAGCCAGGAGTCAAGTTGGGGCACAGTGAGGTGCCTAATGCGCCTTTGGCACCTCAGACATTGGACTGGCCTATGGCCTATTTTGTACATAGTTAATATTTATTTCTTATTTACACTATTTAATACATCGGGCCAACAAAATGTTGGCATCCATCGAGCACTACTTGTCCTACCTTTCTTTCTCCATGTCAGATTCGTGTTTGTGGTCCTTAATTTGTGTGTGTGACAGGTGTGTGTTGGTTGAGCATGCTGTTGGGCCTGCATGTGTGTGTGTGAGGCCCTGCCATCAGTCCCGCTGTGATTGGTGTGTTTTGTGTGTGGGATTTGATTGTGTAGTTACATGCATGTGTGTAGCTATATTGTGTATTGTTCGTGGTGCTATGTGTTGTGGTGGTGTTGTGTGCCATTGTGTGGTTGTTGTGTGTCCGTCCGTGTGTGTGGTGATGGCTATGTCATATGCGTTGTGTGGGTGTGGTGTAACATATAATACGTTGTATGGGTGTGTGATGGTGGTGATTGGTTGTGAGTTGTCGTTCCGTGTTGTTGTCAGCATGTGTTGTCATGTGTAGGTGTGCAGTGCAATGGCTTGCCAACATGTTTGTGTAGTTGCGGTTGTGATTTTGTTGTGCGACTCGGTGGTGTTGTGTTTGTGTGTGAGCCAGTAGCAGTGATGTGTGTGTGCAGGTGGTTTGTGGTTGGCACGTGTGTGTTGGCCGTGGTGTGTGTATTTTTGGTATGCATGTGTGGTTTGTATGTGTGTGTGTATATAGCTGTGTGTATGTGTTGGTATGGGTGTGTGGTTGCATGTGAGTGTGGCCTTACCTGGCCGTCCAGGCTGTGTGTGTTGTGTGTGCGTGTGTTCTAATGGCTTTCCCTCCAGTGTGTGCTAGTTGGGTGTACATACGGTTATTGTCTTCATCGTCGCTGGTCATAGTGTGAGCAGGAGCAGTGGGAGGACTTCGAGTTCTGGTTCTGTGGTGGCTCCGAACATGTCTGTGTTCCTGAAGGTGAGTGTCTTGTTTTATAAAGTTGGTTTCCGTCAGGGTTTTGGTGGGTGTGCAACTGTGGCGGAAACCCTGGCGGTGTGCAGCCTCGCAATGTGTCTGGCAGAAACATGGTCCCTGCTGGTTTGAAGGTTCGTACCGCAGTCCGAGACGGCCTAACCGCACTGGCGGTACTGGTGGTGCATTGGCTGTAAACTGTTGCCAAGACCGCCATGGTCATAATTTAACGGTCTACACCACCGGGCGTCAGCGGTATGACCGCCACCACCAACATGGCAGTCCAGGTACCGCCAAACTTGTAATGAGGGCCTTACTTTCCTTGGAAAAATAAAATCTTGAAGGGTTAACATAAATCACCCATTGCTGAATTCAGAATTTTGTCTGGTGTTTGCAAATGTATAGCTTTCCAGGATCCACCATGTGTTTTCACACTCGGGTCATCACAAACTAGAAGGAGGTTGAAGGGACAAAAAATAGGAAAAATGGGCTATCTCCCAGTAAAATGCCAAAACTGTGGTAAAAAATTTGGTTTTCTGAAACAAGTCTGTCTGTTCCTGAAAGCTGGTGATTGTAGCACCACAAACCTTTTGTTGATGCCATTTGCAGGAAAAAAACAGACACTTTCTTCTGCAACACTTTTTTTCCATTTTCCCCCCAAAAAGAAAGGTTTGCTATATTTTGGCTAATTTCTCAGTCCTTTCCAGGAGAATCCACAAACCTAGGTCCCTTTAGAATCCCCAGGATGATGGAAAAAAGGATGCAAATTTGGTGTGGACGGCCTTGTGGAAAATAAGTTATGGAGGCCTAAGAGCAAACTATCACAAATAACCAAAAAAGGCTCAATACTGGGAGGGGGGGGAGTGGTGGGGGGCTGATGCAGATGATGTATACAGAAACCTACAACGTCAAATATACATTGGGCATCTACAGACTGAGGGTAGATGTTTGGATCCTTCCATAGCAGATTATAAGGTGACACAAGCCTCCATGATACCAGCTGAGTCAAGTCTTTTTATTCTTGAGCTTCCAACCTGAGTTTAAGTTGGACTAAACTTGCTCATATCCTCTTTCTAATTAAGGGTGAATGGGAAAGACTATCTAGAGGGAATGAACATTTAAACTAAATTGTTTGAATGCTAAATTGCCATCCTCCTTTACATTTTCTACAGTGGATATAACTTTCGGTTGGCCTAGATCCTTTGTTGATGCATAATAAAACCAATCCTATAGACTACAAGTGGTACCCCACTCTGTTTATACATGTCTGTTATGTCACCTGGGCCTCACAGTTGAGTGGTAGTCATGAGTTTATGTTGTGGATTAGTTTAGGTTTAGTTGTAGTACAGTTTCTGGGCAGCTCCTTGTCGTTTTACAGCAGCTGGTATTCAGTCTGTATTTTGAATAAATAATATTTAGAAAATCGGCTTCCAAGGAGTTGATTCAATCACTACAATTTTGGCCATTGAGGTGAGCCAAGAAGAAAGGAGTTTACATGCTTATGCTGACACCTGCTGGTCATTTTCCATAATTGCAAGAGTAGCGTTGGGACGCACTAAACTGAAGCAACATAGCAACAGCCTATCTGAACATAAAGTGATCACTTTTTTTTCATGGAACATTATTCTACAGATTTGTTCTACTTATATATGCAGCGATTCGCACACGTGTATTGATCCTGAATTTCTCTGCATTGATTAGCAAAATCGTGCTAATTTCTAAATTATCTTGCAGCTTTTGCAGTGTTCTGGATTCGTTACAGGGATTACCATGCTTTTAACGCTTGTGCTGCCTTTTAAACTTTTCTCCAACGACTGCAGTTTCTAGAAGTCGTTACAGCTTTTGACATTCTTCTCCGTGGACAAACACTGTTGAATTCAAATATAAGCACTTTTACTGTTATTCTGCTTAAATTCCACAGTTGAAACCACGATGCAAATGGCATCGCCACCTCCCCATCTCCTGCAGGAAGCAGGGGAACCTCCACTGAAATGAAGTTTGTGGTCTAGCTCCTTCATTGCTTATCTTAGCGCTACAGACTGTCTAAAATTCTAAAGTGACCACAAAAGATATCAACTGTATTATTACCTTGGGATTGAGAGTCAAAATGTATTTGATCATTTGCCTGACTTTACTTTGAGTGATGATGAAGCGGTTGACGAATTTCAATCAGCAGTAAAACAACTAGAAATCTATTTTGAAGGAAAGGTAAATTCTGTTGTACCCAGACACAAATTCTTTATTAGAGTCTATAGATTCATATGTTACTGATTTAAAGGTTTGAGCTACTCAATGTGAGTTTCAAAACTTTTAATCGCAGTTAATTCAAGATCAGATTGTGTCCAGATGCAACTCAAAAACAATCCAGCAAAGATTGTTGCTTGGCAAAAATCCCACACTTGGAGGAATTGAGGGCCGTATTTATACTCTGGTTGCGCCGAATTTGCGTCGTTTTTTTCGACGCAAATTCGACGCTAAACTAACGCCAACTAACGCCATATTTATACTATGGCGTTAGACGCTTCGGGCGCCAAAGTGCCCGGAGTGAGCGTCATTTTTTAGCGTGAACCCCTTCCTTGCGTTAATGAGATGCAAGGGAGGCGTTCCCGTCTAAAAAAATGACTCCCAGGCCTTTACGTGGTATTTATACTCCCGGGCAAAAATGACGCCCGGGAGTGGGCGTGGCCAAAAACGGCGCATTTGCGCCGCTTTTTAACGCCTGGGTCAGGGATGGCGTTAAGGGACAAGTGGGCTCAAAATGAGCCCACAGTGCCCTCCCCTGCCCCCAGGCACCCCCCCTGCCACCCCTGCCCACCCCAGGAGGACACCCAAGGATGGAGGGACCCATCCCAGTGAAGAACAGGTAAGTTCAGGTAAGTATAATTTTTGTTATTTTTCAATTTTTTTTTGTGGCATAGGTGGGCCTTATTTGTGCCCCCCTACATGCCACTATGCCCAATGACCATGCCCAGGGGACATAAGTCCCCTGGGCATGGCCATTGGGCAAGGGGGCATGACTCCTATCTTTACAATGATAGGAGTCATGTTGATGGGGGATGGGCGTCGAAAAAAAATGGCGCAAGTCGAGTTACGACGATTTTTTCGACGTAACCTGACTTGCCCCATTTTAAGACGCCCATACGCCATTTTCCCCCTACGCCGGCGCTGTCTGGTGTACGTGGTTTTTTCCACGCAAACCAGGCAGCGCCGGTCTGCTTGCGCCGGCTAACGCCATTCCATAAATACGGCGCCCGCATGGCGCTTCAGAATGGCGTTAGACGGCGCAAAAATTTTTGACGCTAAACTGCGTTAGCGCAGTTTAGCGTCAAAAAGTATAAATATGGGCCTGAATGTTAAAAGGAAGACACTAAGCAATTAGATTCACAATTTTCTGTCACGCAGGTAGCCACATTTTGTTCCAACAACAAACCATATACTCTGGATGTCATATCTAATAGCAATATCTAACAGCAATAGCGGAAGAGGCCCGTTTCAGGCTTTTTAAAAAATGCAGTGTTTTATAGGTGTGGGTCACTTTCACATGGTTCCACTTTCAAAAACTGCCCCACTATTCCTCAAGATAGCTGGAAATAGGTCAATTTGGTAATGTTTGTAGAGGTGGAGACGGTAGACATAGTGGTGTTAAATCTGTACAAGAGCAAATTATGTCAGGTGATATGGATGTGGTTCAAACCAAAATAAATCAAGGAAGTGGCACTGACTCTGAAAGTCATGGAGGTGGGTTGTGCTGAACACAACAGACGTTACAGTGACTCTCGTATTGGCATTACCATTGATGGTTTAGATATACAGCTGTTGTTGGACTGTGGCTCGAGGATCACCATCATTGCAATTGACAAATACAAAGAAAACTGGGGATGTAAACTATTGTTACCACCTAATGTTATCATTACTGCATTTGAAGGCAGTAAAATTGACCTTCTTGGTTGTTTGTGGGCAGACATTCGATTCCAGAACAAGAAGATCAATTGCACAATGTATGTTGCCCTCAAAGACATCAATGTGTTTTGGTGGTGGCATGAAGCTGATTGGCATGATAATCGGAGTTGACACTAAGTGTCATGTATCATTAGATCTGGATTGTCAGATTACGCAACCTCTATGGAGGACCAAACATGGTTTCAAAGGTATTCGAAGACAGAGTTGGGAAAATGTTATTAAAATCAAGGATTTAAGTCTTCCTGTTAAGCATAGGTTATGCAATGTCTTTCACAGTGTGAGAAGGGAACTCTCCTAGATTCTCCAGAAAAGAGGAAGATGGCATCACTGAGGCTGTATATGCCACACTTTGACTTTCTCCCATAGTGTTGGCACAGAAGAAATCAGGGAAAATGGGCCTCTGGAACAATCTAAGATGTCTCAATAATGATATCTGGGTAG
The DNA here is from genome assembly GCF_031143425.1 of Pleurodeles waltl. NCBI lineage: Eukaryota > Metazoa > Chordata > Amphibia > Caudata > Salamandridae > Pleurodeles > Pleurodeles waltl. Next base: position 1,300,370,409 of record NC_090437.1, on the reverse strand, counting down.
AGAACTTCCCTCAACCTCGCACTGAAGATCTCATAACATACCAGTGGTTTAGCAAGCTTGATCTTCGTGCAGCATATCATGAGGTGGAATTGAATAAAGATCCATGACACCTCATTGCTTTTGTGACACCTGATGGTACATTCGAATTTTACTGAATGCCATTTTGACTAACCTCCACAGCCTCCGTATTTCAGAAGGTAATGATTAAAATTCTAAAAGGCATTGCCAATGTGGTCGAATTTTATTGCAACATATTAGTGTTTACTGAGACCAAAGACAAGCACAATGAGGTTTCAGATCAGGTGTTGAAGGTGCTTCTAGACCAATGGTCTTCAAACTGGGGGGCCTCAAGTGATCCCAGGGGGGGGGGGCGCCAGACTCTGGCCAAAAGAAGCATTACACAGATAACAGGTCTTTGTTTTAAGCAGAAGCATGTTATTGCATCTTTAAAAAGGTAACACTACTTAACTGCAATTTTTAAATAGATCTAGACATATTTAAACATTGCCATCTTTATAAAATCTGAGGGGGGGCCAATGATTTGTATTTTTCAACTGGGGGGCACGGCATTAAAAAGTTTGGAGACCACTGTTCTAGACAATGGAGTTACACTAAAGGGTGGTAAATGTGAATTTGATGTGAATGAGGTTGAGCATTTGGGAGACATGCTATCACGGGAGGGTTTCAAACCAAAACCTGGATTGTCTAAGGGCATAATCAAAACTCCACACCCCTTGACAAGGAACAATTACAGTCACCCTTAGGTCTCTGTGAACTTTATTTGAAATACATGAAACATTTCTCTGCCGTCACAGAAATTTACAGTAACCACCTAAAATGCAATTCAGAATTTGTGTGTTCAACATTGTACCAAGAATATTTTGATTTGATAAAACAAAGTATTGCATCAGCTCCGGCCCTTCATCCTATTGTTACACGTTACAAAACGTTTGTGACCGTAGATGCTAATGTATATGGCACGGGGGCTGTGTTATCTCAATGGGATGGTTCTGAAGAGTTTACTATAGGTTTTGTTTCAAGAAGGTTGAGAGAAGTACTCTGTCATAGAAAAAGAAAGGCTGGCTTGAACCTAGGGGATGGAAAAGTTTAAACCTTATTTGTCGGGTAAGACATTCTGGTTGAGACCTGATCGCTTTTTTTTGGTGAATATATTGTCAGGCGAAATGATCAAAATGTCTACAGCAAGATTAGATTTATCTACCAAGTTACTTGAATTCAGTTTCAAGATTGAGCATATCACAGGTTGAAAGAATGTCAAAATTGACGTTCTCCCAAGACTACCTGTACGTAGCAATAATTCCAATAAGAAGGTTGAAAATGAAACTGAAGAATGTATTGTTGCCAAGGTTGAGGAGTGTGTTGCCTGTCCCAATATGGAAGACTGGGGTAAGAAACTGGAACGTGACCCAAAGTTGAGGGAGAAGATTAATCATGTCTTGTTTGGGTGGCCCAAGGAAAAATCTGTACAGATCTCTTTATAACCATAACGGAATGTCGTTGATGAGTTATCTTTGGAAGATGAATTGTTGGTCAAAGGCAACACATTAATTCCCCATTCATTCTTCAGACAGAGTATTTCAGAAACTGTCCACAACTGTTCTATTGGCATGGGTGCAACTGAAAGGATGGTGTGTTGTAATTTCTGGTGGACTAGTATGGATGGAAAAGAGGAAGACCTAATTTGTGGCTGCCTACATTGTCGTAGCCATGACAAGCCCCTCATCCCGTCTGTTTCTGAACCACTACCTACCATTTGTCCCAGTACGGTGTGACAGAAAATTGCTGCTGAGTTTCTGGGTTCTTTTGATACTCTTCCTAGTCAGTGGAGCTACAATACCGTCATGATTAATCACCAGATGGGTAGAAGCAAAAGGTTGTATCCAAACCTACTACCAACAGGGTGACAACTTTTTAAAGGATTTTTTATATGCGAGGATGTCCCCAGGAAGTGCTGACTGATAATGGGGTCAAATATACATCTTCGGTTATGAAAGATATTCTGCATAATTATGAGATTAAACATTCACACATGCTGCTCTATTACCCACAGTTCAATGTCAAAGTTGACGTTTTGGACAAAAAGTTGGAACACATGCAAAGCACTCTCAGATCAAGAATGGACTGTGATGTCATAGGGGAGTTCATTTTACGTGTGTACTGGACATAGGTCACTAACTATGTCCAGCTACACAATGGTAAATCTGAACCTGGGCATGTTTGGTATCAAACATGTCGGAATCATACCCCAATACTGTTGCAAGTATTGGAAGTATGATTCCATGCACTTTGGAGGCTCCATAGAGGACCCCCAGCATTGCCTCCACCAGTCTCACAGGGTTTTCTGGGCAGCCCAAGCTGCTGCCACCCCTCAGAGAAGTTTCTGCCCTCCTGCTGCTTGAGCTGATCAAGCCCAGGAAGGCAGAACAAAGGATTTCCTTTGGGAGAGGGAGGTACCACCCTGTCCCTTTGGAAATAGGTGTGACTGGCTTGGGAGGGGTAGCCTCCACAAGCCACTGGTACGCTTTGAAGGGCACATTTGGTGCCCTCCATGCATAAACCAGTCAACACCGGTTCAGGGGACCCCCAGGCCCTGCGCTGGCACGGAACTGGACAATGGAAAGGACAGTGACTACTCCCCTGTCCATCACCACCCCAGGGGTAGTGCTCAGAGCTCCTCCAGAGGGTCCCCTCGGTTCTGCCATCTTGTTTCCAAGGTTGTCAGGGAACTCTGGGAACATCTGAGTGGCCGGGCCAGGCAGATGACATCAGAGCCCCATCCTGATAGGTGCTTGTAGGAAGTTGGCTCTGTATGTGCTATTTCAAAGTAAGGAATAGCATGCACAGAGTCCAAGGGTTCCCCTTAGAGGTAAGATAGTGGCAAAAAGAGATAATACTAATGCTCTATTTTGTGGTAGTGTGGTCGAGCAGTAGGCTTATCCAAGGAGTAGTGTTAAGCATTTGTTGTACATACACATAGACAATAAATGAGGTACACACACTCAGAGACAAATCCAGCCAATAGGTTTTTGTATAGAAAAATATATTTTCTTAGTTTATTTTAAGAACCACAGGTTCAAATTCTACATGTAATATCTCATTCGAAAGGTATTGCAGGTAAGTACTTTAGGAACTTCAAATCATCAAAATTGCATGTATACTTTTCAAGTTATTCACAAATAGCTGTTTTAAAAGTGGACACTTAGTGCAATTTTCACAGTTCCTAGGGGAGGTAAGTATTTGTTAGGTTAACCAGGTAAGTAAGACACTTACAGGGCTTAGTTCTTGGTCCAAGGTAGCCCACCGTTGGGGGTTCAGAGCAACCCCAAAGTCACCACACCAGCAGCTCAGGGCCGGTCAGGTGCAGAGTTCAAAGTGGTGCCCAAAACACATAGGCTAGAATGGAGAGAAGGGGGTGCCCCGGTTCCGGTCTGCTTGCAGGTAAGTACCCGCGTCTTCGGAGGGCAGACCAGGGGGGTTTTGTAGGGCACCGGGGGGGACACAAGCCCACACAGAAATTTCACCCTCAGCGGCGCGGGGGCGGCCGGGTGCAGTGTAGAAACAAGCGTCGGGTTCGCAATGTTAGTCTATGAGAGATCTCGGGATCTCTTCAGCGCTGCAGGCAGGCAAGGGGGGGGGTTCCTCGGGGAAACCTCCACTTGGGCAAGGGAGAGGGACTCCTGGGGGTCACTTCTCCAGTGAAAGTCCGGTCCTTCAGGTCCTGGGGCTGCGGGTGCAGGGTTTCTCCCAGGTGTCGGGACTTTGGATTCAAAGAGTCGCGGTCAGGGGAAGCCTCGGGATTCCCTCTGCAGGCGGCGCTGTGGGGGCTCAGGGGGGACAGGTTTTGGTACTCACAGTATCAGAGTAGTCCTGGGGTCCCTCCTGAGGTGTCGGTTCTCCACCAGCCGGGTCGGGGTCGCCGGGTGCAGTGTTGCAAGTCTCATGCTTCTTGCGGGGAGCTTGCAGGGTTCTTTAAAGCTGCTGGAAACAAAGTTGCAGCTTTTCTTGGAGCAGGTCCGCTGTCCTCGGGAGTTTCTTGTCTTTTCGAAGCAGGGGCAGTCCTCAGAGGATGTCGAGGTTGCTGGTCCCTTTGGAAGGCGTCGCTGGAGCAGGATCTTTGGAAGGCAGGAGACAGGCCGGTGAGTTTCTGGAGCCAAGGCAGTTGTCGTCTTCTGGTCTTCCGCTGCAGGGGTTTTCAGCTGGGCAGTCCTTCTTCTTGTAGTTGCAGGAATCTAATTTTCTAGGGTTCAGGGTAGCCCTTAAATACTAAATTTAAGGGCGTGTTTAGGTCTGGGGGGTTAGTAGCCAATGGCTACTAGCCCTGAGGGTGGGTACACACTCTTTGTGCCTCCTCCCAAGGGGAGGGGGTCACAATCCTAACCCTATTGGGGGAATCCTCCATCTGCAAGATGGAGGATTTCTAAAAGTCAGAGTCACCTCAGCTCAGGACACCTTAGGGGCTGTCCTGACTGGCCAGTGACTCCTCCTTGTTTTTCTCATTATTTTCTCCGGCCTTGCCGCCAAAAGTGGGGCCTGGCCGGAGGGGGCGGGCAACTCCACTAGCTGGAGTGTCCTGCTGGGTTGGCACAAAGGAGGTGAGCCTTTGAGGCTCACCGCCAGGTGTGACAATTCCTGCCTGGGGGAGGTGTTAGCATCTCCACCCAGTGCAGGCTTTGTTACTGGCCTCAGAGTGACAAAGGCACTCTCCCCATGGGGCCAGCAACATGTCTCGGTTTGTGGCAGGCTGCTAAAACTAGTCAGCCTACACAGATAGTCGGTTAAGTTTCAGGGGGCACCTCTAAGGTGCCCTCTGGGGTGTATTTTACAATAAAATGTACACTGGCATCAGTGTGCATTTATTGTGCTGAGAAGTTTGATACCAAACTTCCCAGTTTTCAGTGTAGCCATTATGGTGCTGTGGAGTTCGTGTTTGACAAACTCCCAGACCATATACTCTTATGGCTACCCTGCACTTACAATGTCGAAGGTTTTGTTTAGACACTGTAGGGGTACCATGCTCATGCACTGGTACCCTCACCTATGGTATAGTGCACCCTGCCTTAGGGCTGTAAGGCCTGCTAGAGGGGTGTCTTACCTATACTGCATAGGCAGTGAGAGGCTGGCATGGCACCCTGAGGGGAGTGCCATGTCGACTTACTCGTTTTGTCCTCACTAGCACACACAAGCTGGCAAGCAGGGTGTCTGTGCTGAGTGAGAGGTCTCCAGGGTGGCATAAGACATGCTGCAGCCCTTAGAGACCTTCCTTGGCATCAGGGCCCTTGGTACTAGAAGTACCAGTTACAAGGGACTTATCTGGATGCCAGGGTCTGCCAATTGTGGATACAAAAGTACAGGTTAGGGAAAGAACACTGGTGCTGGGGCCTGGTTAGCAGGCCTCAGCACACTTTCAATTGTAAACATAGCATCAGCAAAGGCAAAAAGTCAGGGGGCAACCATGCCAAGGAGGCATTTCCTTACAGTGCTTACCTGGTTAAGTGACCAATTCCCCTTTCAGGGCTGTAAGGAAATGCCTCCTTGGCATGGTTGCCCCCTGAGTTTTTGCCTTTGCTGATGCTATGTTTACAATTGAAAGTGTGCTTAGGCCTGCTAACCAGGCCCCAGCACCAGTGTTCTTTCCCTAACCTGTACTTTTGTATCCACAATTGGCAGACCCTGGCATCCAGATAAGTCCCTTGTAACTGGTACTTCTAGTACCAAGGGCCCTGATGCCAAGGAAGGTCTCTAAGGGCTGCAGCATGTCTTATGCCACCCTGGAGACCTCTCACTCAGCACAGACACACTGCTTACCAGCTTGTATGTGCTAGTGAAAACAAAACGAGTAAGTCGACATGGCACTCCCCTCAGGGTGCCATGCCAGCCTCTCACTGCCTATGCAAGTATAGGTCAGTCACCCCTCTAGCAGGCCTTACAGCCCTAAGGCAGGGTGCACTATACCATAGGTGAGGGTACCAGTGCATGAGCATGGTACCCCTACAGTGTCTAAACAAAACCTTAGACATTGTAAGTGCAGGGTAGCCATAAGAGTATATGGTCTGGGAGTTTGTTAAACACGAACTCCACAGCACCATAATGGCTACACTGAAAACTGGGAAGTTTGGTATCAAACTTCTCAGCACAATAAATGCACACTGATGCCAGTGTACATTTTATTGCAAAATACACCCCAGAGGGCACCTTAGAGGTGCCCCCTGAAACTTAACCGACTGTCTGTGTGGGCTGACTAGTTCCAGCAGCCTGCCACACTAGAGACATGTTGCTGGCCCCATGGGGAGAGTGCCTTTGTCACTCTGAGGCCAGTAACAAAGCCTGCACTGGGTGGAGATGCTAACACCTCCCCCAGGCAGGAGCTGTAACACCTGGCGGTGAGCCTCAAAGGCTCACCCCTTTGTCACAGCACCGCAGGACACTCCAGCTAGTGGAGTTGCCCGCCCCCTCCGGCCCCGGCCCCCACTTTTGGCGGCAAAGCCGGAGAAAATAATGAGAATAACAAGGAGGAGTCACTGGCCAGTCAGGACAGCCCCTAAGGTGTCCTGAGCTGAGGTGACTCTAACTTTTAGAAATCCTCCATCTTGCAGATGGAGGATTCCCCCAATAGGGTTAGGATTGTGACCCCCTCCCCTTGGGAGGAGGCACAAAGAGGGTGTACCCACCCTCAGGGCTAGTAGCCATTGGCTACTAACCCCCCAGACCTAAACACGCCCTTAAATTTAGTATTTAAGGGCTACCCTGAATCCTAGAAAATTAGATTCCTGCAACAACAAGAAGAAGGACTGCCCAGCTGAAAACCCCGGCAGAGGAAGACCAGAAGACAACAACTGCCTTGGCTCCAGAAATTCACCGGCCTGTCTCCTGCCTTCCAAAGAACTCTGCTCCAGCGACGCCTTCCAAAGGGACCAGCGACCTCTGAATCCTCTGAGGACTGCCCTGCTTCGACGACGACAAGAAACTCCCGAGGACAGCGGACCTGCTCCAAAAAGACTGCAACTTTGTTTCAAGAAGCAGCTTTAAAGAACCCTGCAACTCCCCGCAAGAAGCGTGAGACTTGCAACACTGCACCCGGCGACCCCGACTCGGCTGGTGGAGAACCAACACCTCAGGGAGGACCCCCGGACTACTCTACGACTGTGAGTACCAAAACCTGTCCCCCCTGACCCCCCACAGCGCCGCCTGCAGAGGGAATCCCGAGGCTTCCCCTGACCGCGACTCTCTGAAACCTAAGTCCCGACGCCTGGAAAAGACCCTGCACCCGCAGCCCCCAGGACCTGAAGGACCTGACTTTCACTGCAGAAGTGACCCCCAGGAGTCCCTCTCCCTTGCCCAAGTGGAGGTTTCCCTGAGGAAGCCCCCCCTTGCCTGCCTGCAGCGCTGAAGAGATCCCTTGATCTCTCATTGACTTACATTGCGAACCCGACGCTTGTTCTAACACTGCACCCGGCCACCCCCGCGCTGCTGAGGGTGAAATTTCTGTGTGGGCTTGTGTCCCCCCCGGTGCCCTACAAAACCCCCCTGGTCTGCCCTCCGAAGACGCGGGTACTTACCTGCAAGCAGACCAGAACCGGGGCACCCCCTTCTCTCCATTGCAGTCTATGCGTTTTGGGCACCACTTTGAACTCTGCACCTGACCGGCCCTGAGCTGCTGGTGTGGTGACTTTGGGGTTGCTCGGAACCCCCAACGGTGGGCTACCTTGGACCAAGAACTGAACCCTGTAAGTGTCTTACTTACCTGGTAAAACTAACAAAAACTTACCTCCCCCAGGAACTGTGAAAATTGCACTGTGTCCACTTTTGAAATAGCTATTTGTGAATAACTTGAAAAGTATACATGCAATTGAAATGATTCAAAGTTCCTAATGTACTTACCTGCAATACCTTTCAAACAAGATATTACATGTTAAATTTGAACCTGTGGTTCTTAAAATAAACTAAGAAAAGATATTTTTCTATAACAAAACCTATTGGCTGGATTTGTCTCTGAGTGTGTGTACCTCATTTATTGTCTATGTGTATGTACAACAAATGCTTAACACTACTCCTTGGATAAGCCTACTGCTCGACCACACTACCACAAAATAGAGCATTAGTATTATCTCTTTTTACCACTATCTTACCTCTAAGGGGAACCCTTGGACTCTGTGCAAGCTATTCCTTACTTTGAAATAGCACATACAGAGCCAACTTCCTACATTGGTGGATCAGCGGTGGGGTACAAGACTTTGCATTTGCTGGACTACTCAGCCAATACCTGATCACACGACAAATTCCAAAATTGTCATTAGAAATTGATTTTTGCAATTTGAAAAGTTTTCTAAATTCTTAAAAGACCTGCTAGGGCCTTGTGTTAGATCCTGTTTAGCATTTCTTTTAGAGTTTAAAAGTTTGTAAAAGTTTGAATTAGAACCTAGAACTAGTTGTAGATTCTTAAAAAGTATTCCAACTTTTAGAAGCAAAATGTCTAGCACAGATGTGACTGTGGTGGAACTCGACACCACACCTTACCTCCATCTACAGATGAGAGAGCTAAGGTCACTCTGTAAACTAAAAAAAAATAGCAATGGGCCCCAAACCTACCAAAGTACAGCTCCAGGAGCTTTTGGCAGAGTTTGAAAAGGCCAACCCCTCTGAGGATGGCAACTCAGAGGATGAAGATAGTGACATGGAGGGAAATTCCCCCCCTCCAGTCCTACTTAGGGAGAGCAGGGCTTCTCAAGCCCTGACTCCACAAATAATAGTCAGAGATGCTGGTTCCCTCACAGGAGGGACCACCAACTCTGAAATCACTGAGGATAACTCCAGTGAAGAGGACATCCAGTTAGCCAGGATGGCCAAAAGATTGGCCTTGGAAAGACAGATCCTAGCCATAGAGAGGGAAAGACAAGAGATGGGCCTAGGACCCATCAATGGTGGCAGCAACATAAATAGGGTCAGAGATTCTCCTGACATGTTGAAAATCCCTAAAGGGATTGTAACTAAATATGAAGATGGTGATGACATCACCAAATGGTTCACAGCTTTTGAGAGGGCTTGTGTAACCAGAAAAGTGAACAGATCTCACTGGGGTGCTCTCCTTTGGGAAATGTTCACAGGAAAGTGTAGGGATAGACTCCTCACACTCTCTGGAAAAGATGCAGAATCTTATGACCTCATGAAGGGTACCCTGATTGAGGGCTTTGGATTCTCCACTGAGGAGTATAGGATTAGATTCAGGGGGGCTCAAAAATCCTCGAGCCAGACCTGGGTTGACTTTGTAGACTACTCAGTAAAAACACTAGATGGTTGGATTCAAGGCAGTGGTGTAAGTAATTATGATGGGCTGTACAATTTATTTGTGAAAGAACACCTGTTAAGTAATTGTTTCAATGATAAACTGCATCAGCATCTGGTAGACCTAGGACCAATTTCTCCCCAAGAATTGGGAAAGAAGGCGGACCATTGGGTCAAGACTAGGGTGTCCAAAACTTCGACAGGGGGTGACCAAAAGAAAGGGGTCACAAAACCTCCCCAGGGGAAAGGTGGTGAGACAGCCAAAAATAAAAATAGTCAAGAGTCTTCTACAGGCCCCCAAAAACCTGCACAGGAGGGTGGGCCCAGAGCCTCTTCACAAAACAATCCTGGGTACAAGGGTAAAAACTTTGATCCCAAAAAGGCCTGGTGTCGAAACTGTAGTCAGTCTGGACACCAAACTGGAGACAAGGCCTGTCCCAAGAAAGGTTCCACTCCAAACCCCAATCCAGGTAACACTGGAATGGCTAGTCTCCAAGTGGGATCAACAGTGTGCCCAGAGCAAATCAGGGTCCACACTGAAGCTACTCTAGTCTCTGAGGGTGGGGTGGATTTAGCCACACTAGCTGCCTGGCCTCCTAACATGCAAAAATACAGACAGCAGCTCTTTATTAATGGGACAAGTGTAGAGGGCCTGAGGGATACAGGTGCCAGTGTCACCATGGTGACAGAGAAACTGGTTTCCCCTGGCCAATACCTGACTGGAAAAACTTATACAGTCACCAACGCTGACAATCAGACTAAAGCACATCCCATGGCAATGGTAACTTTAGAATGGGGAGGGGTCAATGGCCTGAAACAGGTGGTGGTCTCCTCAAACATCCCAGTAGACTGTCTGCTTGGAAATGACCTGGAGTCCTCAGCATGGGCTGAGGTAGAACTAAAAACCCATGCAGCCATGCTGGGTATCCCTGAACTGGTGTGTGTAAAAACAAGAGCACAATGCAAGGCACAGGGTGAAAAAGTAGAGCTGGAGTCTGGAAAACTGGCCCAGCCTACCAAGAGAAAAGGAAAGTCAGTTGGGAAACCAACTGCAACACAGTCAGAAAAAGAGAACCTCTCTTCTCAGGAAGAAGTTCTGCCCTCTGAGGGAACTGAGCCTTTGGAGCTTGAACCTTATCAGGTTGAGCTCTTAGGCCCAGGGGGACCCTCAAGGGAAGAGCTGTGTAAGGGACAAGAAACCTGTCCCTCTCTTGAAGGCCTTAGGCAGCAAGCTGCTGAAGAGTCCAAGGGCAAGAAAAATGGAACACATAGGGTCTATTGGGAAGATGGACTCCTGTACACTGAGGCCAGAGACCCCAAACCTGGTGCCACTAGGAGAGTGGTAGTGCCTCAGTCGTTCAGAGAGTTTATTCTGACCTTAGCCCATGATATTCCCCTTGCTGGGCATTTGGGACAAACCAAGACGTGGGAGAGGTTAGTCAACCACTTCTACTGGCCCAATATGTCCCAGAAGGTTAAGGAGTTTTGCCTCTCCTGCCCCACTTGTCAATCCAGTGGTAAGACAGGTGGGCACCCAAAGGCCCCCCTCATTCCACTTCCAGTGGTGGGGGTCCCCTTTGAAAGAGTGGGTGTGGACATAGTTGGTCCACTGGAACCTCCCACAGCCTCAGAAAATATGTATATCCTAGTAGTAGTGGATCATGCTACTAGGTATCCTGAAGCTATTCCCCTTAGGTCAACTACTGCCCCTGCAGTAGCCAAGGCCCTCATTGGTATCTTTACCAGAGTGGGTTTCCCTAAGGAGGTGGTGTCTGACAGAGGTACCAACTTCATGTCAGCATACCTAAAACACATGTGGAATGAGTGTGGGGTGACTTACAAATTCACTACACCATACCATCCACAAACTAATGGCTTAGTTGAGAGATTCAACAAGACATTAAAAGGCATGATCATGGGGCTCCCAGAAAAGCTCAAAAGGAGATGGGATGTCCTCTTGCCATGTCTGCTTTTCGCTTACAGAGAGGTGCCACAGAAGGGAGTAGGGTTCTCACCCTTTGAACTTCTGTTTGGTCACCCTGTAAGGGGACCACTTGCTCTTGTTAAAGAAGGCTGGGAGAGACCTCTTCATGAGCCTAAACAGGACATAGTGGACTATGTACTTGGCCTTCGCTCTAGAATGGCAGAGTACATGGAAAAGGCAAGCAAAAACCTTGAGGCCAGCCAACAGCTCCAGAAGTTTTGGTATGACCAAAAGGCTGCAATGGTTGAGTTCCAACCAGGGCAGAAAGTCTGGGTTCTGGAGCCTGTGGCTCCCAGGGCACTCCAGGACAAATGGAGTGGCCCTTACCCAGTGCTAGAAAGGAAGAGTCAGGTCACCTACCTGGTGGACCTGGGCACAAGCAGGAGCCCCAAGAGGGTGATCCATGTGAACCGCCTTAAGCTCTTCCATGACAGGGCTGATGTAAATCTGTTGATGGTAACAGATGAGGATCAGGAGGCAGAGAGTGAACCTCTCCCTGATCTTCTGTCATCAGACCCAAAAGATGGCTCAGTAGATGGAGTGATCTACTCAGATACCCTCTCTGACCAACAGCAAGCTGATTGTAGGAGAGTCCTACAACAGTTTCCTGAACTCTTCTCCTTAACCCCTGGTCAGACACACCTGTATACCCATGATGTGGACACAGGAGACAGCATGCCTGTCAAAAACAAAATCTTTAGACAGTCTGACCATGTTAAGGAAAGCATCAAGGTGGAAGTCCACAAGATGCTGGAATTGGGAGTAATTGAGCGCTCTGACAGCCCCTGGGCTAGCCCAGTGGTCTTAGTCCCCAAACCTCACACCAAAGATGGAAAGAAAGAGATGAGGTTTTGTGTGGACTACAGAGGGCTCAACTCTGTCACCAAGACAGATGCTCATCCAATTCCTAGAGCTGATGAGCTCATAGACAAATTAGGTACTGCCAAATTCTTAAGTACCTTTGACTTGACAGCAGGGTACTGGCAAATAAAAATGGCACCTGGAGCAAAAGAGAAAACAGCATTCTCCACACCTGATGGGCATTATCAGTTTACTGTTATGCCCTTTGGTTTAAAGAATGCCCCTGCCACCTTCCAAAGGTTGGTGAATCAAGTCCTTGCTGGCTTGGAGTCCTTTAGCACAGCTTATCTTGATGATATTGCTGTCTTTAGCTCCACCTGGCAGGATCACCTGGTCCACCTGAAGAAGGTTTTGAAGGCTCTGCAATCTGCAGGCCTCTCTATCAAGGCATCCAAATGCCAGATAGGGCAGGGAACTGTGGTTTACTTGGGCCACCTTGTAGGTGGAGGCCAAGTTCAACCACTCCAACCCAAGATCCAGACTATTCTGTACTGGGTAGCTCCAAAAACCCAGACTCAAGTCAGGGCATTCCTTGGCTTGACTGGGTATTACAGGAGGTTTGTGAAGGGATATGGATCCATTGTGACAGCCCTCACTGAACTCACCTCCAAGAAAATGCCCAAGAAAGTGAACTGGACTGTGGAATGCCAACAGGCCTTTGACACCCTGAAACAAGCAATGTGCTCAGCACCAGTTCTAAAAGCTCCAGATTATTCTAAGCAGTTCATTGTGCAGACAGATGCCTCTGAACATGGGATAGGGGCAGTTTTGTCCCAAACAAATGATGATGGCCTTGACCAGCCTGTTGCTTTCATTAGCAGGAGGTTACTCCCCAGGGAGCAGCGTTGGAGTGCCATTGAGAGGGAGGCCTTTGCTGTGGTTTGGTCCCTGAAGAAGCTGAGACCATACCTCTTTGGGACTCACTTCCTAGTTCAAACTGACCACAGACCTCTCAAATGGCTGATGCAAATGAAAGGTGAAAATCCTAAACTGTTGAGGTGGTCCATCTCCCTACAGGGAATGGACTTTATAGTGGAACACAGACCTGGGACTGCCCATGCCAATGCAGATGGCCTTTCCAGGTTCTTCCACTTAGAAAATGAAGACTCTCTTGGGAAAGGTTAGTCTCATCCTCTTTCGTTTGGGGGGGGGTTGTGTAAGGAAATGCCTCCTTGGCATGGTTGCCCCCTGACTTTTTGCCTTTGCTGATGCTATGTTTACAATTGAAAGTGTGCTGAGGCCTGCTAACCAGGCCCCAGCACCAGTGTTCTTTCCCTAACCTGTACTTTTGTATCCACAATTGGCAGACCCTGGCATCCAGATAAGTCCCTTGTAACTGGTACTTCTAGTACCAAGGGCCCTGATGCCAAGGAAGGTCTCTAAGGGCTGCAGCATGTCTTATGCCACCCTGGAGACCTCTCACTCAGCACAGACACACTGCTTACCAGCTTGTATGTGCTAGTGAGAACAAAACGAGTAAGTCGACATGGCACTCCCCTCAGGGTGCCATGCCAGCCTCTCACTGCCTATGCAAGTATAGGTCAGTCACCCCTCTAGCAGGCCTTACAGCCCTAAGGCAGGGTGCACTATAGCATAGGTGAGGGTACCAGTGCATGAGCATGGTACCCCTACAGTGTCTAAACAAAACCTTAGACATTGTAAGTGCAGGGTAGCCATAAGAGTATATGGTCTGGGAGTTTGTTAAACACGAACTCCACAGCACCATAATGGCTACACTGAAAACTGGGAAGTTTGGTATCAAACTTCTCAGCACAATAAATGCACACTGATGCCAGTGTACATTTTATTGCAAAATACACCCCAGAGGGCACCTTAGAGGTGCCCCCTGAAACTTAACCGACTGTCTGTGTGGGCTGACTAGTTCCAGCAGCCTGCCACACTAGAGACATGTTTCTGGCCCCATGGGGAGAGTGCCTTTGTCACTCTGAGGCCAGTAACAAAGCCTGCACTGGGTGGAGATGCTAACACCTCCCCCAGGCAGGAGCTGTAACACCTGGCGGTGAGCCTCAAAGGCTCACCCCTTTGTCACAGCACCGCAGGACACTCCAGCTAGTGGAGTTGCCCGCCCCCTCCGGCCCCGGCCCCCACTTTTGGCGGCAAAGCCGGAGAAAATAATGAGAATAACAAGGAGGAGGCACTGGCCAGTCAGGACAGCCCCTAAGGTGTCCTGAGCTGAGGTGACTCTAACTTTTAGAAATCCTCCATCTTGCAGATGGAGGATTCCCCCAATAGGGTTAGGATTGTGACCCCCTCCCCTTGGGAGGAGGCACAAAGAGCGTGTACCCACCCTCAGGGCTAGTAGCCATTGGCTACTAACCCCCCAGACCTAAACACACCCTTAAATTTAGTATTTAAGGGCTACCCTGAACCCTAGAAAATTAGATTCCTGCAACAACAAGAAGAAGGACTGCCCAGCTGAAAACCCCGGCAGAGGAAGACCAGAAGACAACAACTGCCTTGGCTCCAGAAATTCACCGGCCTGTCTCCTGCCTTCCAAAGAACTCTGCTCCAGCGACGCCTTCCAAAGGGACCAGCGACCTCTGAATCCTCTGAGGACTGCCCTGCTTCGACGACGACAAGAAACTCCCGAGGACAGCGGACCTGCTCCAAAAAGACTGCAACTTTGTTTCAAGAAGCAGCTTTAAAGAACCCTGCAACTCCCCGCAAGAAGCGTGAGACTTGCAACACTGCACCCGGCGACCCCGACTCGGCTGGTGGAGAACCAACACCTCAGGGAGGACCCCCGGACTACTCTACGACTGTGAGTACCAAAACCTGTCCCCCCTGAGCCCCCACAGCGCCGCCTGCAGAGGGAATCCCGAGGCTTCCCCTGACCGCGACTCTCTGAAACCTAAGTCCCGACGCCTGGAAAAGACCCTGCACCCACAGCCCCCAGGACCTGAAGGACCGGACTTTCACTGCAGAAGTGACCCCCAGGAGTCCCTCTCCCTTGCCCAAGTGGAGGTTTCCCCGAGGAAGCCCCCCCTTGCCTGCCTGCAGCGCTGAAGAGATCCCTTGATCTCTCATTGACTTACATTGCGAACCCGACGCTTGTTCTAACACTGCACCCGGCCGCCCCCGCGCCGCTGAGGGTGAAATTTCTGTGTGGGCTTGTGTCCCCCCCGGTGCCCTACAAAACCCCCCTGGTCTGCCCTCCGAAGACGCGGGTACTTACCTGCAAGCAGACCAGAACCGGGGCACCCCCTTCTCTCCATTGCAGTCTATGCGTTTTGGGCACCACTTTGAACTCTGCACCTGACCGGCCCTGAGCTGCTGGTGTGGTGACTTTGGGGTTGCTCGGAACCCCCAACGGTGGGCTACCTTGGACCAAGAACTGAACCCTGTAAGTGTCTTACTTACCTGGTAAAACTAACAAAAACTTACCTCCCCCAGGAACTGTGAAAATTGCACTGTGTCCACTTTTGAAATAGCTATTTGTGAATAACTTGAAAAGTATACATGCAATTGAAATGATTCAAAGTTCCTAATGTACTTACCTGCAATACCTTTCAAACAAGATATTACATGTTAAATTTGAACCTGTGGTTCTTAAAATAAACTAAGAAAATATATTTTTCTATAACAAACCTATTGGCTGGATTTGTCTCTGAGTGTGTGTACCTCATTTATTGTCTATGTGTATGTACAACAAATGCTTAACACTACTCCTTGGATAAGCCTACTGCTCGACCACACTACCACAAAATAGAGCATTAGTATTATCTCTTTTTACCACTATCTTACCTCTAAGGGGAACCCTTGGACTCTGTGCATGCTATTCCTTACTTTGAAATAGCACATACAGAGCCAACTTCCTACAAGGGCTATTTAGGATCTCTGTCTTGGGTGGGTCCTCATATTCAGCTTACAAGACTCCAGAGTATTCCTATGCAACCTCCACTTCGAATTCTGGCCACTGGAACCGCGATTAGACCCTCTAGGAACCGACAATGCTGCAATCAACGAAGAAGACTCTTCTACAAGTTTGTTTCCACGGCTCCTGATAGCTTTGCAACATTTCCCCAGCCGTGTATCCTCAGAAGACAGCAACTCCTCAGCCTGCACAAGAAGAAGAAGGAATCTCCCTTGGAGTGGAGTCACTCCCCAGCATCTGCAGACACCTGCTGCAACAACGACTGGCTGTGCGGATCTCCTCTCATCCTGAGCTGCGTGGATCCTGCATCACGGGTGGTGGTCCAGAGTAGTCCTCTTGGTCCTCCCTGCCAGTTGTCCATCTTTGGTGGAGGTAAGCCTCTGCCTTCCTGCGCAGGACAGTACCCCCATGAACCGCATCTCTTGCAGCTGCCAAGGCTTGTTTGCATCTCCTCCAAGAGATCTTCAGGCAACGTGTAGCTCCAGTCCCAAGCCCTCCTTCCTGCAACGCTCAACCCTCTGAGTGGTTCTCCTGCGGCGTGGGATCAGTTTCTGTAGTACTGCTTAGGTTCCTAGTGCAACTTCTGTATCCCCGTCCTGTAGTACTCCTGTGGGTGCTGCCTCTGCTCCTGTGGACTCTCTGCAATGCTGAGAGTCCCCTGTGACTCCTGTTCCTGGGTTGAGTCCTCCTAGGCCTTGCTAGTGCCCAGCAGCACCCCTTTTCCATTAACCACAAGTTTGTCTTTGCCAAGGCTTGTTGGTTGAATTCCTGCACCGACACCCATCTGCAATCTTCATTCCAGCATGGGACATCTTCTGCATCCCTCAGGAACTCTTTTCCGGCTCCAGGGTTGCAGTGCTGACCTGATCTTCATCACAGTCGACCAACTCCTGCAAGTGCAGCTGGATGGGTAGTAGCTCCTACTCCTTCTGGACTCCACTGTGACTTTTGGACTTGGTCCCCTCTCTCCACAGGTCTTCCTCTCCAGGAATCCACCGCTGGTTTCTTGCAGTCTTGTCTGGGTGTCTTCTTTTCTTCATTTGCTTCCTTTTGGGTGGTTTGGAGAAATTCAAGTGATTTACTCCTGCTTTCCTGGTCACCGGGGGGTATTTTGCTACTTACCTCTGTAGTTTCTTAGTACCCCCAGTTCACCTCTACACATTCCACTTACCTAGGTGGGGGTCCTGTGTTCGCATTCCATTTTGTTAGTATATGGTTTGGGCTCCCCCTAGTGTCACTATTGCTTACTGCTATTTGCACTGTTTTTAACCTTTTCTATGCCTATTTCTGATTACTAGTGTACATATTTAGTGTATTTTACTTACCTCCTAAGGGAGTATTGCCTTTTCATTAATTCTGATATTGTGTCACTGAAATAAAGTACCCTTATTTTTGTAACATTGTGTGGTTTCTTTCATGTGTGTAAGTGCTTGTGACTACAGTGGTATTGCATGAGCTTTGCATGTCTTCTAGATAAGGCTTGGCTGCTCATCCACAACTATCTTTAGACAGCCTGGCTTCTAGATACTGCTTACACTTCACTAAGAGGGGTTTCCTGGACCTGGTATAACGTGTAAGTACCTCGGGTACCCACCACACACCAGGCCAGCTTTCTACAGTTATGGTTTGCATGTGTGATGTAACTGGAGATAGCAAACAAGCCAACTGGCTAGAGATGATGTGAGGGAGAAACGGTGTGGACAGGAGAGAGAGTAAGAAGAAAGATTGACACAGGACTTTGTGCTGGTGAGTTAAATTGCATTAAATGTCCCATTATTAAGAAAATGATTGTCAAAGATTAGGGAGTCTTTGCAAATTGAGGAGGTGCAAGGTAATGCCCTGCGGACTACCAATGGTCAGTGGTGGAACATTTGATGGGTAGCCGAAACAGATGTGGATAAAGGTATTCATGAAGTGGGTAACAATCGGAGTGATGCTACTGATGTTTAAAATGAAGGCACTCTTCATCCGGGCCAAGATCAGGAGGTTTGAAGAAGTCTTTACATTAAGAAGGTTCCACACAGATTGTTGACTTGAAATGTTTGTGATAATCTGGGTTTCAGTACTGTTGGTTTTTCTTTATGCCTTTTACCTTGTATGTTGTGGATTCCTACATTAGTCTTTAGTTGTAAAGATGTCTGGGTTTTCTGTGGTTTTCGTTGTGTGTAATGTGTTGCCTGTTTATAAATGTCTGCTATGTCACTTAGGCCTCACAACTCATTGATATTCATAATATTCTGTTATAGAATTTATTATGTTTAAGTTCAGTTGTAGCGGAGTTGGTAGGAACCTGATAAGCCCTTTACAGAACCTCTTAAATACTACATAGAACATCAGCTTCCAAGGAATGGATTCAGTCACTACATTATACCCCTTCCCTCCCCCTCTCCTCACTTGTAAAGCTGAGTAGGATGTGGGGCACCCACCCTGGTTTTATCTTCATGAACAAAATAATGGTTTCCCTATTGTACACATTGTCAAACATAGAGGTCCATGGTTTAACCATGTTTTCACCATGCTCCCACCCAGCCTTATCTCCCACAAGAGCAGGACTGCGCTAAAAATCATGTAAGACCATCCACCTGCATCCAAATGCAGCCATCCTCTGTGGCATAAATCCTTTCCCAGAGCTTTTCTCCCATTACTTCCTGACCAGTCCTTTGGAGTCTCTGATGAAAGTCCAGAGGTAGGCAGGTCTGCCCATAGCAAAATAGTGCATTTGTTACACATCCAGATCCATATATAAAACATAGGCAGCTCACTCCTAGAAGCCACATCACACAGAAGAAGGACCCACTATGTAATCAGAGTAAAAAGACACATACAAACATAGAAGAAATTACTTGTAGGAAAATGTATACAAATGATCATACCTGTACAAATGTGCCTATTGTGTAGAAGAAAGGGACGCCATGGCAGGAATATTTACTCTTAAAAGTAGCTATAATTTCTCCTCTTCCCGACACAGAGTTGAACAATCAATACATTAACATAGTCGTTCAAGACAGGACCCCCAGGTTAACCCCAAAGTGAGTCATTCTGAGCTTCCAGACACTGATGTAAGTATATAGCATAGTGAGGACGATACAGCAGATGGGGAAACCAGACCAGGGACTTGACCTGAGTTTTTTCAGTATCTTTGATCTACCAAATATCGTCTCAGTTGTTCCTAGGTTAAGAAACCTAAATAGTATTGCGGCAAAATTTGGTAAATCAAAGCAACTTCAAAAGTGAGATTTAGGTTAGAAAATAGCATAGATTCAAACCCTGAAAGCACACATCAGATTGGGGCAAAAAGGAGAGGTTATATGCTAAGTACTTGGAAGACCTAGGGTGGACAGCTAAGGAGTTTAGGCCTTGCATTTTAATGATAAAATATTGAATTTATTATATTTGGACCGATTCACAAAAATAAATGTAAAATTACAGGCAGAGATTTACTACTCAACCCAAACTTATTTTTACATTTATTTGCTATTCACCAGCATTCTCAGTACTCGTATGGAAAGCTGCTCCAGGCAGAAACTTCCAGGTTTACTACTGGGAAGTTTATGTCACATGTCTTATTCCCACTGTAAGAAGTTTTCCAAAGAGGTGCCCCCTATGCAAATACACATATTTGTTTTCTCTGTGGAGATAAAAAAATTCCCTACACCCCCACAAAATGAAGGAATGATCTAGTCCCCTTCTTCTCCTGGAAGTAGAAATTCTAGCCATTGGTTGCAGTAAATCTCCTCCCATTCTCAGGGTCAGAAGAGATCACATCGACGTGGATGAATGACCACAAATGTACATGTTTGTGGGCGTTCCCAAAGTTCCAAAGCAAACCAGGTATTTGAGCGCCCATTTACACCCCTTGAGTGGCATTTACTTCTGCGGACTTCTCTGCTCTCATGGTGGAGAAACTGACAGTATTAAATGCCTTTACTGCTGCCAGGGGCCCCTGTCTGAATTCCTGGTATGAGTGAAAGAGGAAGATTTGGATAAGAAGTTATGTAGGAAGTTGGCTCTGTATATACTATCTCAAAATGAGAGATACAGTGCACAGAGTCCCAGGGTTCCCTTTAGAGGTTAATAGTGGCAAAATTTGAAATACTAATGCTCTATTTTGTGGTAATGTGGTCGAGCAGTAGGCTTATCAGAGGGTAGTGTTAAGCATTTATTGTGCACACACAAGCAATACATGAGGAACACACACTCAAAGACAACTCCAGGCCAATAGCTTTTATATAGAAAAATACATTTTCTTAATTTATTTTAGAACCACAAGATTTAAGATTTGAGGTAAGTACATAACATGCAAGGTACTTCACACGGGTAAGTATAGAACCTTGATTTAAAACAGTAGTACACACAGTTTTGGTTAAAATGGCAATAAGCTATTTTAAAAGTGGACACTGCAAAAATCAACAGTTCCGGGGGGAGGTAAGTTTGGTTAGGTTTCTCAGGTAAGTAAAGCACTTACACAGTCAGTCTCCTGGGCCTAGGCAGCCCACCGTTGGGGGTTCAAGATAACCCCAAAGCCACAGCACCAGCAACACAGGGACGGTCAGGTTCAGAGGTCAAAGGGGCGCCCAAAACACATAGGTGCCTATGAAGAACAGGAGTGCTCCGGTCCTAGTCGGCTTACAGGTAAGAACCTGCGTCCTCGGGAAGCAGACCAGGGGTTTTTGTAGAGCACTGGGGTAGACAAACACAAGCCCACAAAACACACCTTCAGCGGCACAGGGGCGGCCGGGTGCAGTAGGCAAACTAGGCGTCAGGTTTGCTATTGAAAGCAATCGAGGGACCCAGGGGTCACTTAGGCGATGCAGGCAGGGCACAGGGGGGCTTCTCGGGCCAGCCACCGACTGGGCTAGGATGAGGGCCGCCTGCTGGTCACTCCTGCATTGGTAGGTGGTTCCTCTCGGTCCTGGGGGCTGCGGGTGCAGTTCTTGGTCCAGGCGTCGGGTTCCATTGTTACCAGGCAGTTGCGGTCAGGGCGAGCCTCTGGATCCTCTTCGCAGGTGTCACTGAGGGGGTGCTTGGGGTCAACTCAGGGTGTCCACATCGTTGGAGTCGCCTGGGAGGCCTCTCTGCAGTGTTGGTTCTCCTGAACTCGAGCCGGGGGCGTCGGGTGCAGAGTGTGAAGTCTCACACTTCCGGCGGGAAGTAAGAGTTCTTTGAAAGTTGCTTTAAAGTTGCAAAGTTGTTGCAGTTTCTGAACAGTGCCGCTGTTCTCTGGATTTTCTTGGTCCTTTAGGTTCAGGGCAATCCTCTGAGTCCTCAGAGGTCGCTGGTCCCCGTCCAATGCGTGGCTGTGCAGGTTCTTTGAGTCTGGAGACAGGCCTGTAGGGCTGGGGCCAAGTCAGTTGGTGTCTCCGTTGTCTCTGTGGGGCTTCCAGGTCAGCAGTCCTTCTTCTTTCTTCAGGTTGCAGGAATCTGATTTCCTGGGTTCAGGGTCGCCCTTAAATACTAAATTTAGGGGTGTGTGTAGGTCTGGGTGGCAGTAGTTAATGACATTTCTTGCCAGCGGGAACCTACCTTGCATCAATGAGATGCAAGGTAGACGTTCCTGGGCAAAAAATACCTCAAAGGCCCTTGCGCCTTATTTATCCTCCTGTGCGTGAAATCACGCACGGGAGGAGGAGGACCTTAAATAATGGCGCTAAGCCTGCTTAGAGCCATTATTTAATGCCTGGGTATGGGCAGGCCTTAGGGGACTTGGAGGCAGATTTCCATGTTCAGAAACCATGGAAATTGCCCACAGGTGCCCGTCCCTGTCCCCAGGGATACCACCACCCACTCACACCAGGAGGTCACCCATGGATGGGGGACCCATCCGGAGGTAAGTCCAGGTAGGTATTGTTTTTTTGTATCCAATGCCGCTCGTGGGCCCTGACTTGGGGCCCTCTGCACAGCGCAGGCCCCAATGGCCATGCCCATTCGTCCCCTGGTCAACCCCTTGCCTTTGCTATGCAAAGCAGGGGCTGGCAGCAGAGTCTGGCCAGGAGACAGGCAATATAATGTGTTCCACCTCTTGTGCAGCCAGCTTCAGGGCGCACAGCCTTGAAACTCACAAATGTTTGCTCTTTTCAACATCTGCTTGGTTGTTTTTACAACAGACATTGTATGCAGTTCCTTTTTTTTTGCAATTTGCTTGTGCTGGTTGCGCTGTATGTCACGTGAACATGTCCTGTGTTTACAGTACCCTATCTGTTTTGTGTGTATCCTATATTGTCTGTGCACGCTATTTGTACAGTATATTCCACGTGTGTACAGTCTCAACACACTGCAGATACATTTACTTTTTTCATTACTACATCATCATTCACCATTCACACCTCTTCTGATGGGGCTTTTAAATCTCCACAGGCTGAACAATGAGGTTTTTGGGATCTCTACAAACTGAAATCTGCCATTACCATCCATCGCTACGGAATTTTTACTTTGTCACTGATGCAGAATGGCCCATGCGACAGGATGCAAAATCCTTCAGAATCCACTGTTAAGTTCTTAAATCCAAACCCACGAAATGCTTCAGACTTTAATCTGCATCTAGGTCTCTGAATGCAAGTCTAAGTATTGTCGGAAGGGGGACAAGTTGGGGCTGTCCCCCCATGTGAGTGGAGGAGCGTCACCCACCCCCTAAAAAAATGCCCCCAAAACGGAAAAATAAAATGGTCATAAACTTTGTTTATTAGCATTTTATTTTTCAGCGCCACGTCCTGAACCAAGTGTCAAGGCCGGGGAGGGGCAATTGCTGCCGTGTGGCAGCAGGGAGCTGTGCACTTGTTTAAAGTACGCATGTCCCTTTGGCCGGCTGTCTTGTGATGGCCAGCCAGACATTCACACTTCAAAAATCTCTAACTTAGCTGTCTTAAGACATCTGGGTTAGAGAAAGCACAGGCCTCCAGCGCTCTTGTGAGCACGAAGAGAGCCCGCTCCCACCAATCCTAATGCTGCTTTCATGCTGGGTACCAGCATGAAAGCAGCATCAGGATTGGTTAGTGGTGTTTCCTGGTCCCTCGCGTTGGAGCTTCCAGGACCAGGAGGATGCTGTGAGGAAGACACCTGCAGGTAAGTGACTTTAATTTTTTTATGATTGTGCCCCCCGCCGTAAACATAAGCCAGCCGCCACTGGGGACAGGGGCACTGGTGACCCCCTGTCCCACTGTATCGCACTATATATCATTGTATTTGTATCCTTAAAATCTCACAGTATCACTGGATGCAATAAAGAACAACCACAAACATAATTATTTCATTGTTTCATTCCCTTAATAATGAACACCACAGACAGGTTTCTCTCATTGTATCAGAGTATGGAAAGAACAACACTCCTTGCATTTCTACGAAAAAAACAACATCCCCAGAAATGCCTATCACAGTACGTCACAGCAAGAAAAAAAGAGAATCCCCAGGCATGCCTGTAACACAGCAATAAATATTGAACACTCCAAGATATGGCTGTCACAGTGCCTGGTGTTTAGAATTCTATGAGTTTGTTGAAAGCACACACTCGCATCTCTTGATTACTCGCAACTCGTGATTGCGTATGGTTCATCAAGCTCTTAGCATGAAGTCTTCACCTTTACATTTTCATGATGTAAAATCTTACCTAAATGGTGAGCGCTGTTCCTTGCTTTTGAACTCAATACAAGCAAAGGTAATCACATCCACAAACAGTGGAAGTGTATTTGATGTATGCTTATGGTTTGAGGTCGAAGACAAGACAGGGAAGTGAGAGAGCGGGGCTAGGGGTCCCCGTTACAAATTTAGGGTCAGATGTATCAAAGGATTTTGCATTTGCAAACAGTGCGAATCTGTAAATTCCATCGTTTGCGAAGGCAAAATCGCAATTTCACGATATATGAAAGGCATGCGCAGTGCAATATTAAGGAATCGCTAAAATACCGATTCTTTAAAATTGCGACTAGATCTTGCGAATCACAGACTGCGATTTGCAAATACCGAATCGCAATTCAATGTATCAAGCATTCGTAAATTGCGATTAGTCGCAAAATTGATTTTGCATGTGCAATTTACCACAGATTGAAATCAGGTGTTAAACAGGTGCACCCTATATAAAGAGGCCCAGAATGCATCAGTTCTTTTCAACAATGGCTGCACTCTACATCATGGCGAGGAAGATGAAGACTCTGGCAGGTGTGGGGAGAGGGAGGAGGAGACAGGAGCGCATCTTCAGAGTGTGCATTACCCTATTTGACCAGACAGAGGAGGAGATTTTTAACAAGTACAGGTTGAACTCTGCCATAATATTTGACTAAATAGCTGATTTACAACCCCTACTGCAGCGACACACACATACAGAACCAATGTCATACCCACTCATGTGCAGGTATTATGCTCCCTGCACCTCTTAGCCTCAGGAAGCGATCAAGGGGTCATAGCAGCTGCTGGAGGTGTATCTCAAAGTGCCCTTTCACGCTTCTTTAATGCATTCCTAAATGCTATGCTAACCAAAATACTTCTGCACATAAAATTCCCCAACACCCCACAGGATTTACAAAAAACTAAATTTTATTTCTAGCAGGAAGCCCAATTTCCACACGTCATTGGCTGCATTGATGGGACACATGTAGCAATCTGTCCACTATCTGCCACAGAGTATGTATATCGGAATAGGAAGAGTACACATTCTATGAACATCCAGGTCATTTGCAATGCCCCCAACATAATAACTGATCTTGTGGCCAGATACCCAGGTAGCATACATGATTCACATATCTTCAGGGACAGTGGAAAACACACAAGACTTCTTGCTGGGGAGATGTCGCATAATGTCTATGTGATGTCACAGATAACAAAAACTCATTTTTATTCTCCTGTCATTCTAGGTGACAGTCCATATGCGGTACGGTCCTTCATCTTGACACCCTATCTCAATCCTGCCACGCCAAGTGAAAGGAGATGCAATGCAGCACACAGGAGGGACACGTAGCGCTATTGAGAGGGCCTTCAGCCTCCTGAAGAGTCGTTTCTGATGCCTGCACAAGAGTGGGAGCGCACTGCAATACAGTCCGGAAACCACCTGTAAAATTGTGGCCACATGTACAATGTTGCACAACATCGCTATGACAAGAGGCATACCAGTGGAACCCACAGAGCCGGACTCCGATGAGGATGACGACCCCTTGCCACCCCTTCACCCTGCAGACAGAACCAGTGAAGCAGAGGGCAGGCAAAGACGTGCTGAGATTACACACAACTATTTCTGATGTGAGTAATGACAACACCACGTCTACTTTCATTTATTTCTGTAGGTATCACATTTATTGCCTTGACATCAGGTAATATATGTGTGAATAGGACATAGGTATTCAAAATACACAATCCCGTCCCAATTACAATGTGAAATTATTGACATCATAGTATCAATGCATTGCTACATGATATGCAAGGCCCCTGTACTTCTCTGCATTACTTTTTACGTCCACGCACTCCACTTGAATGCTCAGTAGGCTCAGTGGCACCTCTTGTTGCGGGTTCAGAGAGTACTGTGTCTGGAACTGCGATGCCTAGGATCCATCACAGGGGCTGTGAGACTGCTGAGGCTAGAGAGCTCCTCACTATCCCCACCACCCAGTTCACTGTTTGTAGCACTCCGGGCTGTCTGCATTGTCTCCAATACATTGGTGACTTGCACCAATCCTCGTGCAATGTCCTGACTGCAATGTGCCATCTCCACTTGCATGCCCACAGCACGTCGTGACACCAAAGCAGTTGTGGTAGTGAGCCGATTGACAGATCTGCTGAACCCATCCAACCTACCCATCAATTGGTGATGGCGCCTACGGTGGGGGACATTCTACTGCTGCATTACAGTGCAGAGTTCCTTAATGGCATTTGTCATCTCCCTTACGTTTTCTGCTGCTGTATGCTGTCCCTCATGCAGCTTACACATGTTTTTATTGAGAGACACCAACTGCGTGTGCATTGATCTCATGTTGTGATCGATAGACACCCACTGCCTGTGCATTGATCTCATGTGTTTACATTGCAGGTGCTGCACTTTCAACATGGATGCCTCAAGGCCACAGAACAGTGATGAGCCCTCACCTTCCTCAGGGCACTGTCTGCCTTCTTCACGACGCCTCCTGAGGGGAGTGGACTGACGCTGGGGCAGGGACTGCTGTCTGTGGGTGCTTCTACCCTCTTAAGGTGGTGTGGGTACTTCTTCCTGCAATTCATTGGAGTCCAGAGTAAACTCAGGGAGGGGTAGCACACTTGCCCTGCATCTGGTTGGTGCTGGTACGATGGACTCACTGGTGTTTGAATCTGACTGTGGCTGACTTTCGTCATTCCCCCCTGTAAGGAAATGCCTCCTTGGCATGGTTACCCCCTGACTTTTTGCCTTTGCTGATGCTATGTTTTGATTTGAAAGTGTGCTGAGGCCTGCTAACCAGGCCCCAGCACCAGTGCTCTTTCCCTAACCTGTACTTTTGTTACACAATTGGCACACCCTGGCATCCAGGTAAGTCCCTTGTAACTGGTACCCCTGGTACCAAGGGCCCTGATGCCAGGGAAGGTCTCTAAGGGCTGCAGCATAGCTTATGCCACCCTAGGGACCCCTCACTCAGCACAGACACACTGCTTGCCAGCTTGTGTGTGCTGGTGAGGACAAAACAAGTAAGTCAACATGGCACTCCCCTCAGGGTGCCATGCCAACCTCACACTGCCTATGCAGTATAGATAAGTCACCCCTCTAGCAGGCCTTACAGCCCTAAGGGCAGGGTGCACTATACCATAGGTGAGGGCACCAGTGCATGAGCACTGTGCCCCTACAGTGTCTAAGCAAAACCTTAGACATTTTAAGTGCAGGGTAGCCATAAGAGTATATGGTCTGGGAGTCTGTCAAACACGAACTCCACAGCACCATAATGGCTACACTGAAAACTGGGAAGTTTGGTATCAAACTTCTCAGCACAATAAATGCACACTGATGCCAGTGTACATTTTATTGTGAAATACACCCCAGAGGGCACCTTAGAGGTGCCCCCTGAAACCTTAACCAACTACCCGTGTAGGCTGACTGGTTTTAGCAGACTGCCACACTCGAGACATGTTGCTGGCCACATGGGGAGAGTGCCTTTGTCACTCTGTGGCTAGTAACAAAGCCTGCACTGGGTGGAGATGCTATCACCTCCCCCTTGCAGGAGCTGTAACACCTGGCGGTGAGCCTCAAAGGCTCACCCCCTTTGTTCCACCGCCACAGGGCATTCCAGCTAGTGGAGTTGCCCGCCCCCTCCGGCCACGGCCCCACTTTTGGCGGCAAGGCCGGAGGAGATAATGAGAAAAACAAGGAGGAGTCACTGGCCAGTCAGCACAGCCCCTAAGGCAACCTGAGCTGAAGTGACTCTGACTTTTAGGAATCCTCCATCTTGCAGATGGAGGATCCCCCCAATAGGGATAGGAATGTGACCCCCTCCCCTTGGGAGGAGGCACAAAGAGGGTGTACCCACCCTCAGGGCTAGTAGCCATTGGCTACTAACCCCCCAGACCTAAACACGCCCGTAAATTTAGTATTTAAGGGCTCCCCAGAACCTAGTAACTCAGATTCCTGCAACTTACAGAAGAAGAGGACTGCTGAGCTGAAAACCCCTGCAGAAGAAGAAAGAAGACACCAACTGCTTTGGCCCCAGTCCTACCGGCCTGTCTCCTGCCTTCCAAAGAAACCTGCTCCAGCGACGCTTTCCCCAGAACCAGCGACCTCTGAATCCTCAGAGGACTGCCCTGCTTCAAGAAAGACTAGAAACTCCCGAGGACAGCGGCCCTGTTCCAAAAAGACTGCAACTTTGTTACAGAGGAGCAGATTTAAAGACCCCTGCAATCCCCGCAAGAAGCGTGAGACTTGCAACACTGCACCCGGCGACCCCGACTCGACTGGTGGAGAACCAACACCTCAGGGAGGACCCTCCGGCGACTCCGAGACTGTGAGTAACCAAAGTTGTCCCCCCTGAGTCCCCACAGCGACGCCTGCAGAGGGAATCCCGAGGCTCCCCCTGACCGCAACTGCCTGACTCTAAAATCCCGACGGCTGGAAAAGACCCTGCACCCGCAGCCCCCAGCACCTGAAGGATCGGAACTTCAGTGCAGGAGTGACCCCCAGGAGGCCCTCTCCCTGGCCCAGGTGGTGGCTACCCCGAGGAGCCCCGCCCTTGCCTGCCTGCACCGCTGAAGAGACCCCTTGGTCTCTCATTGAAATCCATTGGAAACCAGACGTGTGTTTGCACACGGCACCCGGCCGCCCCAGTGCCGCTGAGGGAGTACTTTTTGTGTGAGCTTGTGTCCCCCCCGGTGCCCTACAAAACCCCCCTGGTCTGCCCTCCGAAGACGCGGGTACTTACCTGCTGGCAGACTGGAACCGGGGCACCCCCTTCTCTCCATTGAAGCTTATGCGTTTTGGGCACCACTTTGAACTCTGCACCTGACCGGCCCAGAGCTGCTGGTGTGGTAACTTTGGGGTTGCTCTGAACCCCCAACGGTGGGCTACCTTGGACCCCAATTTGAACCCCGTAGGTGGTTTACTTACCTGCAAGAACTAACAATACTTTACCTCCCCCAGGAACTGTGAAAATTGCAGTGTGTCCACTTTTAAAACAGCTAAATGTGTTTTATGTAAAAAGTATATATGCTATTGTGATTATTCAAAGTTCCTAAAGTACTTACCTGCAATACCTTTCAAATGAGATATTACATGTAGAATTTGAACCTGTGGTTCTTAAAATAAACTAAGAAAATATATTTTTCTATAACAAAACCTATTGGCCTGGAATTGTTTCTGAGTGTGTGTTACTCATTTATTGCCTGTGTGTATGTACAACAAATGCTTCACACTACTCCTTTGATAAGCCTACGGCTCGACCACACTACCACAAAATAGAGCATTAGTATTATCTCTTTTTGCCACTATCTTACCTCTAAGGGGAACCCTTGGACTCTGTGCATACTATTCCTTACTTTGAAATAGTGCATACAGAGCCAGCTTCCTACATTGGTGGATCAGCGGTGGGGTACAAGACTTTGCATTTGCTGGACTACTCAGCCAATACCTGATCACACGACAAATTCCAAAAAATTGTCATTAGAAATTGATTTTTGCAATTTGAACTATTTTTCTAAATTCTTAAAAGTCCTGCTAGGGCCTTGTGTTAGTCCCTGTTTAGCATTCCTTTTAGAGTTTAAAAGTTTTGTGAAAGTTTGAATTAGAACCTAGAACTAGTTTTAGATTCTTAAAAAGTATTCCAATTTTTAGAAGCATAATGTCTAGTGGAGAGATGAATCTGGAGGAACTCGACCTCACACCTTACCTCTATCTTAAGATGAGGGAGCTAAGGTCACTCTGCAAAATAAAGAAAATAACAATGGGCCCCAGACCTTCCAAACTACAGCTCCAGGAGCTTTTGGCAGAGTTTGAAAAGGCCAACCCCTCTGAGGATGGCAACACAGAGGATGAAGATAGTGACTTGGAGGAAAATTCCCACCTACAAGTCCTAACTAGGAAGAACAGGGCCACTCCAGCCCTGTCTCCAAATATAGTAGTCAGAGATGCTGCTTCCCTCACAGGAGGGACCAACATCTCTGAAATCACTGAGGATAACTCCAGTGAAGAGGACATCCAGTTAGCCAGGATGGCCAAAAGATTGGCTTTGGAAAGACAGATCCTAGCCATAGAAAGGGAAAGACAAGAGATGGGCCTAGGACCCATCAATGGTGGCAGCAACATAACTAGGGTCAGAGATTCTCCTGACATGTTGAAAATCCCTAAAGGGATTGTAACTAAATATGAAGATGGTGATGACATCACCAAATGGTTCACAGCTTTTGAGAGGGCTTGTGTAACCAGAAAAGTGAACCAGTCTCACTGGGGTGCTCTCCTTTGGGAAATGTTCACTGGAAAGTGTAGGGATAGACTCCTCACACTCTCTGGAAAAGATGCAGAATCTTATGACCTCATGAAGGCTTTGGATTCTCCACTGAGGAGTATAGAATTAGATTCAGGGGGGCTCAAAAAACCTCGAGCCAGACCTGGGTTGATTTTGTAGACTACTCAGTGAAAACACTGGATGGTTGGATTCAAGGCAGTGGTGTTAATAATTATGATGGGCTGTACAATTTATTTGTGAAAGAACACCTGTTAAGTAATTGTTCAAATGATAAACTGCATCAGCATCTGGTAGACCTAGGACCAATTTCTCCCCAAGAATTGGGAAAGAAGGCGGACCATTGGGTCAAGACTAGGGTGACCAAGACTACCACAGGGGGTGACCAAAAGAAAGGGGTCACAAAGCCTCCCCAGGGGAAGAGTGTTGAGACATCCAAAAACAAAAATAGTAAAGAGTCTTCTTCAGGCCCCCAAAAACCTGCACAGGAGGGTGGGCCCAGAGCCTCTTCACAAACCAATTTTGGGTACAAGGGTAAAAACTTTGATCCCAAAAAGGCCTGGTGTCGTAGCTGTAATCAGCCTGGACACCAAACTGGAGACAAGGCCTGTCCCAAGAAAAGTACTACTTCTAACTCCACTCCAGCTAACACTGGAATGGCTAGTCTCCAAGTGGGATCAACAGTGTGCCCAGAGCAAATCAGGTGTCACACTGAAGCTACATTAGTTTCTGAGGGTGGGGTGGATCTAGCCACACTGGCTGCCTGGCCTCCTAACATTCAAAAATACAGGCAGCAGCTCTTAATTAATGGGACAAGTGTAGAAGGCCTGAGGGATACAGGTGCCAGTGTCACCATGGTGACAGAGAAACTGGTTTCCCCTGGTCAATACCTGGCTGGACAAACTTATCCAGTCACCAACGCTGACAATCAGACTAAAGTACATCCCATGGCTATGGTAACTTTAGAGTGGGGAGGGGTCAATGGCCTGAAACAGGTGGTGGTCTCCTCAAATATCCCAGTAGACTGTTTGCTTGGAAATGACCTGGAGTCCTCAGCATGGGCTGAGGTAGAACTGAAAACCCATGCAGCCATGCTGGGTATCCCTGAACTGGTGTGTGTCAAGACAAGGGCACAGTGCAAGGCTCAGGGTGAAAAAGTAGAGCTGGAGTCTGGAAAAAGGGCCCAGCCTACCAAGAGAAAAGGAAAGCCAGCTGGGAAACCAGCTGCAACACAACAACAAAAAGAGAACCTCTCTTCTCAGGAAGAAGTTCTGCCCTCTGAGGGAACTGAGCCTATGGAGTTAGAACCTTATCAGGTTGAGCTCCTAGGCCCAGGGGGACCCTCAAGGGAGCAGTTGTGTAAGGGGCTAGAAACCTGTCCCTCTCTTGAAGGCCTTAGGCAGCAAGCTGCTGAAGAGTCCAATGGCAAGAAAACTGGAACACATAGGGTCTATTGGGAAGATGGGCTCCTGTACACTGAGGCAAGAGATCCCAAACCTGGTGCCACTAGGAGAGTGGTAGTGCCTCAGGCGTTCAGAGAGTTCATACTGACCTTAGCCCATGATATTCCCCTTGCTGGGCATTTGGGACAAACCAAGACGTGGGAGAGACTAGTCAACCACTTCTACTGGCCCAACATGTCCCAGAAAGTTAAGGAGTTTTGTGTCTCCTGTACCACCTGTCAAGCCAGTGGTAAGACAGGTGGACATCCAAAGGCCCCCTCATTCCACTTCCAGTGGTGGGGGTCCCCTTTGAAAGAGTGGGTGTGGACATAGTGGGTCCACTTGAACCTCCCACATCCTCAGGAAATATGTACATACTAGTAGTACTGGATCATGCTACTAGGTATCCTGAAGCTATTCCCCTTAGGTCGACTACTGCCCCTGCAGTAGCCAAGGCCCTCATTGGTATCTTTACCAGAGTGGGCTTCCCTAAGGAGGTGGTGTCTGACAGAGGTACCAACTTCATGTCAGCATACCTGAAACACATGTGGAATGAGTGTGGAGTGACTTATAAATTCACTACACCCTATCATCCACAAACTAATGGCCTTGTTGAGAGATTCAACAAGACATTAAAGGGCATGATCATGGGGCTCCCAGAAAAACTCAAAAGGAGATGGGATGTCCTCCTGCCATGTCTGCTTTTCGCTTACAGAGAGGTGCCTCAGAAGGGAGTAGGGTTCTCACCCTTTGAACTTCTCTTTGGCCACCCTGTAAGGGGACCACTAGCTCTTGTGAAAGAAGGCTGGGAGAGACCTCTTCATGAGCCTAAACAAGACATAGTGGACTATGTACTTGGCCTTCGCTCAAGGATGGCAGAGTACATGGAAAAGGCAAGTAAAAACCTTGAGGCCAGCCAACAGCTCCAGAAGTTTTGGTATGACCAAAAGGCTGCACTGGTTGAATTTCAACCAGGGCAGAAAGTCTGGGTTCTGGAGCCTGTGGCTCCCAGGGCACTCCAGGACAGATGGAGTGGCCCTTACCCAGTGCTAGAGAAGAAGAGTCAGGTCACCTACCTGGTGGACCTAGGCACTAGCAGGAGCCCCAAGAGGGTGATCCATGTGAACCGCCTCAAGCTCTTCCATGACAGGGCTGATGTGAATCTGTTGATGGTAACAGATGAGGATCAAGAAGCTGAGAGTGAACCTCTCCCTGATCTCCTCTCATCAAACACTAAAGATGGCTCAGTGGATGGAGTGATCTATTCAGACACCCTCTCTGGCCAACAGCAATCTGACTGTAGGAAGGTCCTGCAGCAGTTTGCTGAGCTCTTTTCCCTAACCCCTGGTCAGACACACCTGTGTACCCATGATGTGGACACAGGAGACAGCATGCCTGTCAAAAACAAATTTTTCAGACAGTCTGACCAAGTTAAGGAAAGCATCAAGGTGGAAGTCCACAAGATGCTGGAGGTGGGAGTAATTGAGCACTCTGACAGCCCCTGGGCTAGCCCAGTGGTCTTAGTCCCCAAACATCACACCAAAGATGGAAAGAGAGAGATGAGGTTTTGTGTGGACTACAGAGGACTTAATTCTGTCACCAAGACAGATGCCCATCCCATTCCTAGAGCTGATGAACTGATAGACAAATTAGGTGCTGCCAAATTCTTAAGTATCTTTGACTTAACAGCAGGGTACTGGCAAATCAAAATGGCACCTGGAGCAAAAGAAAAGACAGCATTCTCCACACCTGATGGGCATTATCAGTTTACTGTTGTGCCCTTTGGTTTAAAGAATGCCCCTGCCACCTTCCAAAGGTTGGTGAATCAAGTCCTTGCTGGTTTGGAGTCCTTTAGTGCAGCTTATCTTGATGATATTGCTGTCTTTAGCTCCAGCTGGCAGGATCACCTGGTCCACCTGAAGAAGGTTTTGAAGGCTCTGCAATCAGCAGGCCTCTCTATCAAGGCATCCAAATGCCAGATAGGGCAGGGAACTGTGGTTTACTTGGGACACCTTGTAGGTGGAGGCCAAGTTCAGCCACTCCAGCCCAAGATCCAGACTATTCTGGACTGGGCAGCTCCAAAAACCCAGACTCAAGTCAGGGCATTCCTTGGCTTGACTGGGTACTATAGGAGGTTTGTGAAGGGATATGGATCCATAGTGACAGCCCTCACAGAACTCACCTCCAAGAAAATGCCCAAGAAAGTAAACTGGACTGTAGAATGCCAACAGGGCTTTGACACCCTGAAACAAGCAATGTGCACAGCACCAGTTCTAAAAGCTCCAGATTACTCCAAGCAGTTCATTGTGCAGACAGATGCCTCTGAACATGGGATAGGGGCAGTTTTGTCCCAAACAAATGATGAGGGCCTTGACCAGCCTGTTGCTTTCATTAGCAGGAGGTTACTCCCCAGGGAGCAGCGTTGGAGTGCCATTGAGAGGGAGGCCTTTGCTGTGGTTTGGTCCCTGAAGAAGCTGAGACCATACCTCTTTGGTACTCACTTTGTAGTTCAAACTGACCACAGACCTCTCAGATGGCTGATGCAAATGAAAGGTGAAAATCCAAAACTGTTGAGGTGGTCCATCTCCCTACAGGGAATGGACTTTATAGTGGAACACAGACCTGGGACTGCCCATGCCAATGCAGATGGCCTTTCCAGGTTCTTCCACTTAGAAAATGAAGACTCTCTTGGGAAAGGTTAGTCTCATCCTCTTTCGTTTGGGGGGGGGGTTGTGTAAGGAAATGCCTCCTTGGCATGGTTACCCCCTGACTTTTTGCCTTTGCTGATGCTATGTTTTGATTTGAAAGTGTGCTGAGGCCTGCTAACCAGGCCCCAGCACCAGTGTTCTTTCCCTAACCTGTACTTTTGTTACACAATTGGCACACCCTGGCATCCAGGTAAGTCCCTTGTAACTGGTACACCTGGTACCAAGGGCCCTGATGCCAGGGAAGGTCTCTAAGGGCTGCAGCATAGCTTATGCCACCCTAGGGACCCGTCACTCAGCACAGACACACTGCTTGCCAGCTTGTGTGTGCTGGTTTAGGACAAAACGAGTAAGTCGACATGGCACTCCCCTCAGGGTGCCATGCCAACCTCACACTGCATATGCAGTATAGATAAATCACCCCTCTAGCAGGCCTTACAGCCCTAAAGGCAGGGTGCACTATACCATAAGTGAGGGCACCAGTGCACGAGCACTGTGCCCCTACTGTGCCTAAGCAAAACCTTAGACATTGTAAGTGCAGGGTAGCCATAAGAGTATATGGTCTGGGAGTCTGTCAAACACGAACTCCACAGCACCATAATGGCTACACTGAAAACTGGGAAGTTTGGTATCAAACTTCTAAGCACAATAAATGCACACTGATGCCAGTGTACATTTTATTGTGAAATACACCCCAGAGGGCACCTTAGAGGTGTCCCCTGAAACCTTAACCAACTACCCGTGTAGGCTGACTGGTTTTAGCAGCCTGCCACACTCAAGACATGTTGCTGGCTACATGGGGAGAGTGCCTTTGTCACTCTGTGGCTAGTAACAAAGCCTGCACTGGGTGGAGATGCTATCACCTCCCCTTTGCAGGAGCTGTAACACCTGGCGGTGAGCCTCAAAGGCTCACCCCCTTTGTTCCACCGCCACAGGGCATTCCAGCTAGT
This sequence comes from Pleurodeles waltl, assembly GCF_031143425.1. NCBI lineage: Eukaryota > Metazoa > Chordata > Amphibia > Caudata > Salamandridae > Pleurodeles > Pleurodeles waltl. Next base: position 1,300,335,386 of record NC_090437.1, on the reverse strand, counting down.
GGAGTTGCCCGCCCCCTCCGGCCACGGCCCCACTTTTGACGGCAAAGCCGGAGGAGATAATGAGAAAAACAAGGAGGAGTCACTGGCCAGTCAGGACAGCCCATAAGGCAACCTGAGCTGAAGTGACTCTGACTTTTAGGAATCCTCCATCTTGCAGATGGAGGATCCCCCCAATAGGGATAGGAATGTGACCCCCTCCCCTTGGGAGGAGGCACAAAGAGGGTGTACCCACCCTTAGGGCTAGTAGCCATTGGCTACTAACCCCCCAGACCTAAACACGCCCTTAAATTTAGTATTTAAGGGCTCCCCTGAACCTAAGAATTTAAATTCCTGCAACTTACCGAAGAAGAGGACTGCTGAGCTAAAAAAAACCTGCAGAAGAAGAAAGAAGACACCAACTGCTTTGGCCCCAGTCCTACCGGCCTGTCTCCTGCCTTCAGAAGAAAACTGCTCCAGCGACGCTTTCCCTGGGACCAGCGACCTCTGAATCCTCAGAGGACTGCCCTGCTTCTAAAAGACCAAGAAACTCCAGAGAACAGTGGCCCTGTTCAACAAAGACTGCAACTTTGTTTCCAGAGGAGCAGATTTAAAGACCCCTGCAATCCCCGCAAGAAGCGTGAGACTTGCAACACTGCACCCGGCGACCCCGACTCGACTGGTGGAGAACCAACACCTCAGGGAGGACCCTCCGGCGACTCCGAGACTGTGAGTAACCAAAGTTGTCCCCTCTGAGCCCCCACAGCGACGCCTGCAGAGGGAATCCCGAGGCTCCCCCTGACCGCGACTGCCTGACTCTAAAATCCCGACGGCTGCAAAAGACCCTGCACCCGCAGCCCCCAGCACATGAAGGATCGGAACTTCAGTGCAGGAGTGACCCCCAGGAGGGCCCTCTCCCTTGCCCAGGTGGTGGCTACCCACAGGAGCTCCCCCCCCCTTGGCTGCCTGCACCGCTGAAGAGACCCCTTGGTCTCTCATTGAAATCCATTGGAAACCCGACGCATGTTTGCACACGGCACCCGGCCGCCCCAGTGCCGCTGAGGGTGTACTTTTTGTGTGAGCTTGTGTCCCCCCCGGTGCCCTACAAAACCCCCCTGGTCTGCCCTCCGAAGACGCGGGTACTTACCTGCTGGCAGACTGGAACCGGGGCACCCCCTTCTCTCCATTGAAGCCTATGCGTTTTGGGCACCACTTTGAACTCTGCACCTGACCGGCCCTGAGCTGCTGGTGTGGTAACTTTGGGGTTGCTCTGAACCCCCAACGGTGGGCTACCTTGGACCCCAATTTGAACCCCATAGGGGGTTTACTTACCTGCAAGAACTAACATTACTTTACCTCCCCCAGGAACTGTGAAAATTGCAGTGTCCACTTTTAAAACAGCTAAATGTGTTTTATGTAAAAAGTATATATGCTATTGTGATTATTCAAAGTTCCTAAAGTACTTACCTGCAATACCTTTCAAATGAGATATTACATGTAGAATTTGAACCTGTGGTTCTTAAAATAAACTAAGAAAATATATTTTTCTATAACAAAACCTATTGGCCTGGAATTGTTTCTGAGTGTGTGTTCCTCATGTATTGCCTGTGTGTATGTACAACAAATGCTTAACACTACTCCTTTGATAAGCCTACTGCTCGACCACACTACCACAAAATAGAGCATTGGTATTATCTCTTTTTGCCACTATCTTACCTCTAAGGGGAACCCTTGGACTCTGTGCATACTATTCCTTACTTTGAAATAGTGCATACAGAGCCAACTTCCTACATTGGTGGATCACCGGTGGGGTACAAGACTTTGCATTTGCTGGACTACTCAGCCAATACCTGATCACACGACAAATTCCAAAAATTGTCATTAGAAATTGATTTTTGCAATTTGAACTATTTTTCTAAATTCTTAAAAGTCCTTCTAGGGCCTTGTGTTAGTCCCTGTTTAGCATTTCTTTTAGAGTTTCAAAGTTTTGTGAAAGTTTGAATTAGAACCTAGAACTAGTTTTAGATTCTTAAAAAGTATTCCAACTTTTAGAAACATAGGGGGTCATTCCGACCCCGGCGGTCAAGGACCGCCGGGGCCGGGGATGCGGGAGCACCGCCAACAGGCTGGCGGTGCCCCGCAGGGCATTCTGACCGCGGCGGTTTGGCCGCGGTCAGACCAGGAAAACCGGCGGTCTCCCGCCGGTTTTCCGCTGCCCTGGGAATCCCCCATGGCGGCGCAGCTTGCTGCGCCGCGCCGCCATGGGGGATTCCGACCCCCTCACCGCCATCCTGTTCCTGGCGGTTCCAACCGCCAGGAACAGGATGGCGGTGAGGGGTGTCGTGGGGCCCCTGTGGGCCCCTGCAGTGCCCATGCCAATGGCATGGGCACTGCAGGGGCCCCCGTAAGAGGGCCCCACTTTGAATTCCAGTGTCTGCTTTGCAGACACTGGAATTCGCGACGGGTGCCACTGCACCCGTCGCACATCCTCCACTCCGCCGGCCCCATTGGGAGCCGGCTTCCTCGTGGGGAGGGGTTTCCCGCTGGGCTGGCAGGCGGCCTTCTGGCGGTCGCCCGCCAGCCCAGGGGGAAGGCCAGAATGGCCTCCGCGGTCTTTCAACCGCGGAGCGGCCATATGGCGGCTCCCTCCAGGCGGGCGGCTCCCGCCGCCCGCCGGGGTCAGAATGACCCCCATAATGTCTAGTACAGATGTGAATGTGGTGGAACTCGACACCACCCCCTACCTCCATCTTAAGATGAGGGAGCTAAGGTCACTCTGCAAAATAAAGAAAATCACGCTTGGCTTAAGACCCTCCAAACAACAGCTCCAGGAGCTTTTGGCAGAGTTTGAAAAAGCCAACCCCTCTGAGGATGACAACCCAGAGGAGGATGTTAGTGACTTGGAGGAGAATTCCCCCCTTCCAGTCCTAACTAGTGAACCCAGGGACCCTCAATCCCTGATTCCAACTGTGATAGTCAGAGATGCTGCTTCCCTCACAGGAGGGGCCAGTACCTCTGAAATCACTGAGGATAGCCTCAGTGAAGAGGACATCCAGTTAGCCAGGATGGCCAAAAGATTGGCTTTGGAAAGACAGATCCTAGCCATAGAAAGGGAAAGACAAGAGATGGGCCTAGGTCCCATCAATGGTGGCAGCAACATAAATAGGGTCAGAGATTCTCCTGACATGTTGAAAATCCCTAAAGGGATTGTAACTAAATATGAAGATGGTGAGGACATCACCAAATGGTTCACAGCTTTTGAGAGGGCTTGTGTAACCAGAAAAGTAAGCAGATCTCACTGGGGTGCTCTCCTTTGGGAAATGTTCACTGGAAAGTGTAGGGATAGACTCCTCACACTCTCTGGAAAAGATGCAGAATCCTATGACCTCATGAAGGGTACCCTGATTGAGGGCTTTGGATTCTCCACTGAGGAGTATAGAATTAGGTTCAGGGGGGCTCAAAAATCCTCGAGCCAGACCTGGGTTGATTTTGTAGACTACTCAGTGAAAACACTGGATGGTTGGGTAACTGGAAATGAAGTGCATGACTATGTTGGGCTTTATAATTTGTTTATGAAAGAACACATTTTAAGTAACTGCTTCAATGAAAAGTTGCATCAGTATCTGGTAGACCTAGGACCAATTTCTCCCCAAGAATTGGGAAAGAAGGCGGACCATTGGGTCAAGACTAGGGTAACCAAAACTTCCACTGGGGGTGACCAAAAGAAAGGGGTTACAAAGACTCCCCAGGAGAAAGTGGGTGACACTAGAAACAAAGAAAAAGAGTCCTCTGTAGGCCCCCAAAAACCAGAACAGGTGGGTGGGCCCCGAGACACAACCCAAAACAAAGGTGGGTGCCAGGGTAAGAACTGGGATGCCACTAAGGCATGGTGCCATAACTGTAAACAGACAGGGCACCACACCAAGGACACTTCTTGTCCCAAAAACAAACCCCCTAGCAAAATCCCAGGGGTGACCAGTGTAGCCATTGGGGATGACTCCTCAGATGAGGAGGTCTTCATAGCCTTCAACTGGAAAAAGGGCCCAACAGGTGAGTTGGAGATTCCAGAGGGAAGTAGACACTTCCACCACCTACTGGTGAATGGAATCCCAGCCACTGCCCTGAGAGACACTTGTGCCAGTCACACTATTGTGCATGACAGGCTGGTGTTCTCCAACCAGTACATCCCAGGTGAGATGGCCAGAGTAAGAGTTAGCCCAGACAGGGTCACTGATAGGCCTGTGGCTTTTGTGCCCATAGAAGTGGGTGGGACTTTTAGCTGGAGAAGGGTGGTAGTCAGTACAGACCTCCCCCTTGATTGTCTCCTTGGAAATGACTACCCAGAGGTTAGTCAGAGCCCAAGAGAGGAACTGGTCCAGTGCCAGTCCTCTCCCAAGGATTCTGGAGATGCTGCCTCTGCAGTAACTGCAAGTAGGCCCCAGAAGAAAAATAAAAGAAAACAGAGTAGGAAAGGTGGACAACCTTTAGCCAAGGTTCCAGCAAGCCAAGGAGATTCTGCTCCAGTAGGGGAGAACTCCAAAAGTGGCTCTGATAAAGTCCAACCTGACCCACAAGAAGTCCTGGCTAGTCAGGCAACTGTTAAGTCTGAGTGGGTGGCTCCTCAGCTAACAGAAGAAAGAGTGGAAGAAGGGTGTTTACTACAAGATGTAGTAACCCCCCACTCTAATACAGCAGACAGGCACCCTGAACCCAAAGAAGCCTGTAACTTAGCCCCTTCCCTTGTAGGTGAAGAGCTAAAGGTGTGGTTCTGGGCACTGACAGCTATCAGTGGCCTCTGCTGGGTGTTAGCCTTTATGGCTGCACTATCCTTGGCATGGTGGTCTGACCCCATGCCAAATAGCAAGTTAGGCCCCCTGACCCTCTTGGTCATGGTGGGGTTACTCCAGCTCTGGGTAACCTCTTTGGGTAAGCTAGGGGTGACCCTGGCTAAGATAAGATTAGCAGAGGTGGATACCTCTAACCCCAAAATAGAGAGAATGGGTGGAGACATTAAAGATACAGACAAGAGGCAATTCAGACTAGGTCCTATCACTGTGGAAGTGGGTCAGTTCCCCAGAGGGAATGACCTGAACAGGAGGATGTAAGGCAGAGTAGGCCCTGCAACAAACCAGCCTATTTCCTCTACTCTTCCTCGCCTGACAAACTAGGAAGACTCTCCCAGCTTTGGCTGAGTCTCCTGGCCTGTGGGCTGGGGGGGGGCTTGTGTAAAGAAATGGCTCCCTGTTGCAGTTACCCCCCACTTTTTGCCTGATACTGATGCTGACTTGACTGAGAAGTGTGCTGGGACCCTGCTAACCAGGCCCAGCACCCGTGTTCTTTCACCTAAAATGTACCATTGTTTCCACAATTGGCACAACCCTGGCACCTAGGTAAGTCCCTTGTAACTGGTACCCCTGGTACCAAGGGCCCTGATGCCAGGGAAGGTCTCTAAGGGCTGCAGCATGTCTTATGCCACCCTAGGGACCCCTCACTCAGCACAGACACACTGCTTGCCAGCTTGTGTGTGCTGGTGGGGAGAAAATGACTAAGTCGACATGGCACTCCCCTCAGGGTGCCATGCCAACCTCACACTGCCTGTGGCATAGGTAAGTCACCCCTCTAGTAGGCCTTACAGCCCTAAGGCAGGGTGCACTATACCACAGGTGAGGGCATAGGTGCATGAGCCCTTTGCCCCTACAGTGTCTAAGCAAAACCTTAGACATTGTAAGTGCAGGGTAGCCATAAGAGTATATGGCCTGGGAGTCTGTCAAAAACGAACTCCACAGCTCCATAATGGCTACACTGAATACTGGGAAGTTTAGTATCAAACTTCTCAGAATAATAAACCCACACTGATGCCAATGTTGGATTTATTAAAAAATGCACACAGAGTGCATCTTAGAGATGCCCCCTGTATTTTGCCCAATTGTTCAGTGCAGGACTGACTGGTCTGTGCCAGCCTGCTGCTGAGAGACGAGTTTCTGACCCCATGCGGTGAGAGCCTTTGTGCTCTCTGAGGACAGAAACAAAAGCCTGCTCTGGGTGGAGGTGCTACACACCTCCCCCCTGCAGGAACTGTAACACCTAGCAGTGAGCTTCAAAGGCTCAAGCTTCGTGTTACAGTGCCCCAGGGCACTCCAGCTAGTGGAGCTGCCCGCCCCCTGGACCCAGCCCCCACTTTTGGCGGCAAGTCCAGGAGAGATAATGAGAAAAACAAGGAGTCGTCACTGGCCAGTCAGGACAGCCCCTAAGGTGTCCTGAGCTGAGGTGACTCTGACTTTTAGAAATCCTCCATCTTGTAGAAGGAGGATTCCCCCAATAGGAATAGGGATGTGCCCCCCTCCCCTCAGGGAGGAGGCACAAAGAGGGTGTACCCACCCTCAAGGACAGTAGCCATTGGCTACTGCCCTCCCAGACCTAAACACACCCCTAAATTCAGTATTTAGGGGCTCCCCAGAACCTAGTAACTCATATTCCTGCAACTTACAGAAGAAAAGGACTGCTGAGCTGAAAACCCCTGCAGAAGAAGAAAGAAGACACCAACTGCTTTGGCCCCAGTCCTACCGGCCTGTCTCCTGCCTTCCAAAGAAACCTGCTCCAGCGACACTTTCCCCAGGACCAGCGACCTCTGAATCCTCAGAGGACTGCCCTGCTTCAAGAAAGACTAGAAACTCCCGAGGACAGCGGCCCTGTTCCAAAAAGACTGCAACTTTGTTACAGAGGAGCAGATTTAAAGACCCCTGCAATCCCCGTAAGAAGCGTGAGACTTGCAACACTGCACCCGGCGACCCCGACTGGTGGAGAACCAACACCTCAGGGAGGACCCTCCGGCGACTCCGAGACTGTGAGTAACCAAAGTTGTCCCCCCTGAGCTCCCACAGCGACGCCTGCAGAGGGAATCCCCAGGCTCCCCCTGACCGCGACTGCCTGACTCTAAAATCCCGACGGCTGGAAAAGACCCTGCACCCGCAGCCCCCAGCACCTGAAGGATCGGAACTTCAGTGCAGAAGTGACCCCCAGGACGCCCTCTCCCTTGCCCAGGTGGTGGCTACCCCGAGGAGCCCCCCCCTTGCCTGCCTGCATCGCTGAAGAGACCCCTTGGTCTCCCATTGATTTACATTGGAAACCCGATGCTTGTTTCTACACTGCACCCGGCCGCCCCAGTGCCGCTGAGGGTGTACTTTTTGTGTGAACTTGTGTCCCCCCCGGTGCCCTACAAAACCCCCCTGGTCTGCCCTCCGAAGACGCGGGTACTTACCTGCTGGCAGACTGGAACCGGGGCACCCCCTTCTCTCCATTGAAGCCTATGTGTTTTGGGCACCACTTTGAACTCTGCACCTGACCGGCCCTGAGCTGCTGGTGTGGTGACTTTGGGGTTGTTCTGAACCCCCAACGGTGGGCTACTTTGGACCCAAATCTGAACCCTGTAGGTGGGTTACTTACCTGCAAAAACTAACAATACTTTACCTCCCCCAGGAACTGTGAAAATTGCACTGTGTCCACTTTTAAAACAGCTATTTGTGTTTTATGTGAAAAGTATATATGCTACTGTAATTATTCAAAGTTCCTAAAGTACTTACCTGCAATACCTTTCAAATGAGATATTACATGTAGAATTTGAACCTGTGGTTCTTAAAAAAAACTAAGAAAATATATTTTTCTATAACAAAACCTATTGGCTGGATTTGTCTCTGAGTGTGTGTTCCTCATTTATTGCCTGTGTGTATGTACAACAAATGCTTAACACTACTCCTTTGATAAGCCTACTGCTCGACCACACTACCACAAAATAGAGCATTGGTATTATCTCTTTTTGCCACTATCTTACCTCTAAGGGGAACCCTTGGACTCTGTGCATACTATTCCTTACTTTGAAATAGTGCATACAGAGCCAACTTCCTACATACGGCATAGGTTAGGCAAAGTACTTGCATATAGACAGGTGCAGAGTTGGGTCATGGCAAGGTTAGGGGTACCATAGTGGCTGCACTGCCAGTGGTCTTTGAGTAGAGGTAATAGGTTATATTTGGGGGAGGAGGTACTTGAGTATTACTTTGAATGAAGGCACAAGTACAGATAGCAATAAAGGTGTACTAGGGTAAAGGAAAGGGTACATACTAAGGTATTTACAGGGGTGGAGATAGTGGTTATAGGTAGGAGTTCAGGTACAAGGGTATAGGTAGGAGTAGCTGTAGTAAAGTATAGGCATGGCTAGACTATAGGTACTAACATATAGGTGCTAGTAGAGACAATAAGGGAGAAGCAGCAGTAGGAAACTAGCATTAGGTTAATTAGCCAATAGGTCTTGCCTGTTGGACATTTTGGCTTTACCAATGAATTTTGCCGATGCTGTGCAACAAAACAAAATGTTTTTAATGATGCTGCACAGCATTCCCACCAAAAGAAAAGAAAAAAAAAGACACAATGAGGCACCACTGTTGCCAGTTGTGTCATTCTGTAGGCACACACTTTTCACCAGGTGTGTGAGTGCCTGCACAATGACACAGCCACTTTCCATTTTATTTACCAATCCAAGATAGTGGATGCCACTTAGATCCATAAATAAAAGAAAATATGTATCTCAAATATAAAAAAAACTGTGGGGGTTGGGGAGGCCAAAGGAAAAGCAGATGGAGTGCACAGGTGGAGAGAGGCAGGGAAAGAAGGGCACAATGGAGAGAACAACACAGGGCACAGGTCTGGGAAGAAGCACACAATAGAGTAGCACATGCTGGAGAGAGCAAGATGGGGAAGAACAGCACAAAGCAATATGGGGGAACTTGCGCAGGAGAGCAGCACACGAGGGAAAGAGCAACACAGGGGGCATAAGGGTTGGTATTTGGCACAGGAGAATCACGCAAGGAAAGGGTCTGCAAAACACATGCATTCTCATGGAGTGTTTAACCAAAAAGAAAAAATATATAGTCCCTTAAAAGTAAGCAGTGGAAAGATACGAGTCAGCCAACCAAAAGGATGGTAGATAGACTATGCTCCAAGGGGTGAACATACAAATGACAGGGTCAATAAAGCTAACCAACGATAAGCAATCCCTGTGTTTAGGAAGAGTTGAGAACAAGGCAAAAGATGAATCAAAGACAGGGTAGACAGGTAGCAGAAAGAATGGGAGTTCCCTCCCATAGAAGGGTAACAAAGGTATGTATCTTAGGCAAACTTTCAGGGAAAATATGAAGAGCATCCAGGTTCCTGCAGACAGAACAGGTTTAATATACATTATTTGCTCAAGAATTGCATACACTCAACAAAAATTAAGTAAGAAATGAGAAGATAAATCTTAGTAGTGGTTTATTTTATTTGCTTAGTGCTGTGAGACTGTCCATAACCTAGCACACTAATTAAATGTAAACTGAACAAAAGGAATGATGCATTTTGATGGGTTAAAGAATATAAATCATTCAACCTAATGCACCTGGCATGCATGTGCACATGCACAGGTCTATACATCATAAATGTGCCTTCCACACTGATTTATATGTAATCAGAAGGAGGTCTGAATCATAGCAGAGGCACCTCAGTCTTCCATCCATCTGAGACTGATAAAATGGGTAAAACTGAGACAACTAGAAAACACTTGATTTTGGCAGTACTGCAAAGTATGCAGTTGGAAGTGCTACATGATGGTGAGTACTGCCAAGTAATAATAAAAAGCACTATATATTTGAAAGATGAAAAAGCAAAGTTTTAATGCAAGACTAAAAATAGAAAAAGGCATAAAAGCACTAAAATACATTGGTTAAACTTGTTAAAAAATCATTATAGCACAATATAAATGTTTAAACCTTTGTTGATTATTGCATAAATCGTGTGCTGGGCAGTACCCATTTATAAGTAGTTAAAAGTTTTATACAACACTTTAAAGAGTTTTGTTGTAAAGCAACTTAACTGACGTGCAGTTGCCTGTAAAACTGTATACAATTGTATACAATATTGTGTTTTTTAAATTATTATGTTTTTCTTTAAGGTATAAACACTCAGCTCCTGATTACGAGTCTGGCAGTCCTAGGTTGGACTGCCGGCACTGCCACTTTTTCACTGGCCAACGGCCTGGCGGTGCCAGCGGTCTTAATCTGCGAGGGCTATTAAGAGTTTCCCGCTGGGTCGGCAGAGCGGGAAACAGCCCACAACATTGACAATGTTGTGTTGTGGTGCATCGGGTGCAGCAGCACCTGTCGTGCTTTTCACAGTCTGCCAAGTAGAAAGTGAAAAGCAGGACGGGGCTGCCCATGGGGGCCCCTACATTGCCCATGCCAAGTGCATGGGCAGTGCAGGGATCCCCATGGGGCCCTTGGCACCCCGTCTCAGCTAGCTTTTACATGGCGGTGCAACTACCATGTAAAAGCTGGCGGAGAGGGGACTCGTAATCCCCAGGGCAGTGCTGCCCTGGCGGATTAAGACCTCCGGCAAACTTGCTTGGCAGACAGTGAAAAGCGTGATGGGTTCTGCTGCACTGTTTCCGTCCGCCGACCCAGCAGGAAACTCTTAATAGCCCTGCGGTCAGGTCACAGCACTCGCAGGTTTCTGACCGCACAAAGTCGAATGCCAAAATGTACATTCTTTACTTCATTTATAGATAGGAAGTAGGTTCTTATGTAGATTCTAAAATAAAATCCTTGATCACAAGAATCACCTGAGCAAACCAGCTGGTGACCCCCAGGGAAACGGCACAGGCTAATGCTAACAAGCCTGTTCTTTTCCTTATCTTTTTATACCCAAGTTCCACCCACTTCCTAAAAGGAGGCCCCTGCCTAACCCGTGCAGCCGACATGGGTCCCATGCAAGCAGGTCACACTTCACAGCTCCACTGAGCATTCTTCACTGGAACAGGTTACCCCTGGGTGCAATGAGGGCCTAAAGTAATGAAGAGAAGGACCTAAGGAGAAGTCAACCAGTGAAAGAGGACAACTGTCTGAAACATGAGTGACAATCCTGAATAGAATGCAACACCCTCAGTGGACTTATAGAAGGAAAACAACAGTCAGAAGAAAACATATAGCAACAGATAAGCCAAGGAAGAACTGAAAAAGAAACTGTGATAGTCACAGATAAAGTGCACAAGTTATCAGCTGGCAAGTCGACCAGTTTGAGAGCTGAGCTACATTGAACGGTTGTGCCCCTCCAGAGAAATGTCTCTGGAAACAGAGGGACTGTACTGTGAGCATTATTAGGCTGGGATGTCCTACCTTCATATTAGCTGTTCGGAGTGCAATGGGGCTTAAGACCGAACAACAAAAACTCTTCATATGGCAATGCTTAAGGGAGACCTATTCATCAATTTTTTTAGGTCTTAAGAGTAGAGTATACATGTGGGTATTTGGAATGCAGTCAACCTTTTGATTTATAAAATTAATCATTAAAAGATCAATCAATCGATATTTGGAGAGTGCAGCACTGTCACCCCTGAGGGTATCTGCTAGGGGGCCAGGTTCAGGTATCCCCTATTAGTGAGGTGTAGTCAGTGTCTAGGAAGCCAGGGCTCTCTAGAGGTAGCTGTGGAGGAGCAGCCAAGGCTTATCTAGGAGACATGCAAAGCTCATGCAATACCACTGTAGTCACACAACACTTACACACATGAAAGAAAACAATCATTTTGTACAAAAATAAAGGTACTTTATTTTTGGACTAAATCACCACTAAATGCTAGAAAGGCAACCCACTAATAGGAGGTAAGTAATACACTGAATATATACACTAGCAATCAGATATAGGCATAGAAAATGTTAGAAAATAGTACAAATAACAATAAACAATGGCGACCCTAGGGGGAGCACAAACCATGTATTTAAAAATTGGAATGTGAATAAGGTACTCCCACCTAGGTAAGTAAGATGTGTAGAGGGTAGCTGGGAGTACTAGAAAACCGCAGAGGTAAGTAACACAGTACCCTCCAGAGACCAGGAATGCAGGAGTAAAACACTGGATTTTCCCCAAACCACCCAAAAGGATGAGAAGAAGAAAAGAAGACACCCAGATAAGACTGCAAGAAAACCAGCGGTGGATACCTGAAGACAGAAGACCTGTGGAGAGATGGGACCAAGTCCAAGAGTCACAAGAGTCACAGTGGAGTCCATGAGGAGTAGGAGCTACTACCCACCCAGCTGTTGTTGCAAGATTTGGTCGATGGTGATGAAGAACAGGTCAGCACTGCAGCGTTGGAGCTGGAGAAGAGTTCCTGATGGATGCAGATGATGTCCCATGCTGGAAGGAAGATTGCAGATGGTTGTCTGTGCAGGAATGCCACCAACAAGCCTTGGCAAAGGTAAACTCACGGTTAGTGGAAAAGTGGTGCTGCCAGGGACCAGCAAGGTCCAGGAGGACTCAAGCCAGGAGAGGGAGTCAAAGGGATCCTCAGCATCGCAGGAGCAGTGGCAGCACCCACAGGAGTCCCGCAGGACGGGGACACAGGAGTCGCAGAAGAAGCCCATGCAGCATCACAAAAGAGGATCCCACAACGCAGAAGAACCACACATGAGGCTGTGCTTTGCAGGATGGAGTGCTGGGGGCTGGAGCTACACATCGCCTGAAGAACCCTTGGAGGAGATGCAAGCAAGCCTTGGCAGCTGCAAGAGATGTGGTGCACGGGGGTACTGTCCTGCATGGGAATGCAAAGGCTTACCTTCACCAAAGTTGGACAGCTGTTAGAGAGGACCAAGAGGACTACACCGGACCACTACCCATGATGTAGGATACATGCAGCTCAAGATGAGGGGAGATCCACGCAGCCGGTCGTCGCTTGTTGTAGGTGCCTGTGGTTGCAGGGGAGTGACTCCTTCACTCCAAGGGAGATTCCGTCTTCTTCTTGTGCAGGCTCATGAGTTGAAGTCTTCTGAGGATGCACAGAATCTTGCAAAGCTGGTAGGAGATGGGGAAACAAAGTTGCAGAAGAGTCTTCTTCGTTGTAGCAGCGTTGTCGGTTCCTGGAGGGTCCAGTCGCAGTTCCAGTGGCCAGAAGTCGAAGTGGAGGTTGCAGAGGAATCCTGCTGAAGTCTTGCAAGACGAATTTGAGGACCCACCCCAGAGGAAGACCCTATATACCCCAAAGAGGTGGCTTGGTCACCTAATCAGGTAACTACCTATCAGAGGATGCCACTGATGTCACCTGCCTGCCTAGCCACTCAGATGCTCTTAGAGTTCCCTGCCAACCTTGGAATCAAGATGGCAGAACCTAGGGGGCCTCTGAAGGAGCTCTGAGCACCACCCCTTGGGTAGTAATGGACAGGGGAGTGGTCACTCCCCTTTCCATTGTCCAGTTTCGCGCCAGACCAGGGACTGGAGGCCCCTGAACCGGTGTGGACTGCTCTATGCACGGAGGGCATCAAATGTGCTCTTGAAAGCAAAACCAGTGGCTGGGTGATGCTATTCCTCCCAAGCCAGTCACACCTATTTCCAAAGGGGGAGGGTGTTACCTCCCTCTCCCAAAGGAAATCAATTAGATCAAGCAGCAGGAGGGCAGACACCTGTCTGAGGGGTGGCAGCAGCCTGGGCTGCCCAGAAAACCATGTAAGACTGGTGGTAGCAATGCTGGGGGTCCTCTATGGAGCCCCCAGAGTGCATGGAATCATACTTCCACTTGCAACAGTATTGGGGTATGATTCCTACATATTTGATACCAAACATGCCCAGGTTTGGAGTTACATTTATGTAGCTGGGCATAGGTAGTGACCTATGTCCAGTACATGCGTAAAACGGAGTCCCCGCACACACAAGGTCCAGAAAAATGGATCTTGAGTTTGTGGGGGCACCTCTGCTAGTGCTGGGGTGCCCTCACACTCAGGTACTTGCCTCCTGCCCTCTGGGCTGAGAGGTCCTAACATAGGGGTGACTTATAGAGACCTGGTGCAGTGACCTGTAGTGAAAACGGGTGCATGCACCCGTTTCACGCAGGCTGCAATGGTAGGCCTGCAGAAACCTTTGCATGGGCTCGCTATATTTGGAAGAATAACTGCTGCAGCCCATAGGGATCCCCTGGAACCTCAATGCCCTGGGTACATAGATACCATATACTAGGGACTTACATGGGGGGCCAGGATGCCAATTGCGGGAAAAAAAGGTTACTAGAAACCAAATTTAGAGGAGAGAGCAGAGTCACTGGGGTCCTGGTTAGCAGGATCCCAGTGAACACAGTCAAACACACTGACAAACAGGCCAAAAGTGGGGGTAACCAAGCTAGAAAGCGGCTACTTTCCTACGGGGGCATTGAAGGATTTCCTGAAGAACAGGCTCTTCTCCAACACCCCAGTGCTTTTCTATGCTGATTGTTAAGTCTTCATAAGAGGGAAGCCAATGGTGCTTTTACAGCCAAGTCAAAACTAATGGAGTTTGGGTTGTGACACTGAAGGGAAAACAACTCTTTCCATGTGAACGGCAAAATGATGCAGCTAGTGAGTATCTACATACATTTGGGCATCACAATAAACAGTACAATGTCTTGTGAATATATATTACATTGATTTAGTGCTAAGAAGAGCAAAGCCAGTGACAAAATTAAAAGATCACCATATCTACAGACTCCGTCAATCAAGCAGAAATTGAGATCAGATCTAAGATTGGAGGAAGACTAACTTATGTGGCCAAGATTCGGCATTTGGTGAAAGCGGTGCAGCAGATAAAAGCCTTTTAATACCATCCAGCATGCAAGAGAGCCTTGCCAAGTATGTGGGTATCTTGCTGCCTTTAGTGGCGCCAATGAGGCGGCTCCAATTAAAACATTGACATTTTGTCTAGTAGACACAATGTTTGATGATCCAGCTTTGCAAAATGGTTTGTTTTTCAAGAACAAACTCCCAAAGCCAGTTTATTCTTGAAAAGCAAAGAAATCAATAACCCTTTTACACAGGAAATTATATCCCTGAGCATGGGGCCCACTGAGTGATTTCCCTGACTGGGAGACTGTCATTCTCCACGTGGAAAACTATTGAAGGTCGCACTGTCCATTGAGACCACTATTGGCCTCGTGGCCCTGTGATGGATGGGCCATCAAGTCTGAGGTTTCTAACAGCAAAACCAGCTGAGACTTTGCCGGTGGAAACCCAGCGCTTCCACAGGACTTAAGTAGAGTGGAGCAACTAAACGTTTGCAAGGACAGAAGCATCAAACTCTAAGTAACTCCATTAGTTTTGCAGATGATTTAACCAATTACATTCAGTGAGGACCATTAACGCCACACTGAGAGAATAGTAATGTCTTCATTATCTTTTATATACTAATACCAGCCGAAATGGCATAGAAAGCACATCTGTTTATCTTGGGCTACAACGTAATATATTTTTGCTCATTGATTGCCCAAGATCTCAAGCTATACTAGATACCCTGACATCTATGAGCTCAAATCAACATTAAAGAGCAATATCATTGTATGGAATCCAAACAAATCCTGCCCAATAGGATAAGTTACTTAACTATAATCCTAGTTCTCTTCCAGGGGAATCCTCATTAAAGTCATAAGCACTGAATATTCCTGCCCACGTGCGGGGACCCTGGAGCACATGTTAAATATATATATATTTTATTGTACATATATATGTAAAGCATCAAAATTGCATCTATATTTTTAGAAGTATATATATATATATATAAACATGTATGTACATACATCTTTGCAGCCTATATTAAAGGCAAAAAATGGGTAATTTACATGAAGGTTTTCTTTAATAAACATACCACCAGACTCACACATTTCTGAAAATCAGAAAGGAAAGATCGAAGAGTGCAAACATACAGTCTTTACTGGAGAGAAAACTGCAAGAAAATGCACAGGCATTGTTAGCTAATAGGTTGCATTAAAGCACAATCAAAGAATACTTGCACCGTGCCTTTAAGACCCCCAGGACCTCCTGTACCCCATCATGCCCCAGAGGTGAGAGTGAAGCGACAGTTAGGTTAGTATTTTATTTAAGGTCATATGCAGAAAATGGACACCACCATGTATTAACTGTTGTATAATAGCTATGTACGAGGTGGTGGGCGGGTTGCCTATGACTTTGATGAGGATTCTCCTGGAAGAGAAATAGAATTACAAGTAACGTATCCTTCTCTCCCAGGGGATCCTCATCAATAGTCATAAGCATTGAATATAGAGCGTGCCCATCTCACACTCCTACGAACGAAGCAAGACAAACAAAAGCAGTTGACCTATTTACTTAAAGAGGTTCCTTAAGGAGGAAGGTATCTGTCTTAGTATCTGAATCTAGACAGTAATGCCTTGTGAAAGTATGCACCAGTCTCCAGGTAGCAGCTTTGCAGATTTCGGAGATGGGGACATTTTTAAGTAGGGCTGCTGTTGCCGGCTTGCCCCTTGGAGAGTGGGCTTTGGGCCTGGCAGTCAATTGCTTGTTGGCCAACTAGTAAGTGAACACAATCCAAGAAACTATCCATCTTGACGTTGTTTGTTTAGAGCCAGCGATGCATGTTCTCAAAGTACCATAATTCACAAACAAATGATCGGACTGTCTGATGTCTTTTGTCTTATCCAGATAAAATATCAGTACTCTTTTCAGATCTAAAGAGTGCAAAGCGCTTTCCGCTGGTATGGACGGATTAGGAAAGAATGAGGGCAGTGAGATTGTCTGGTTAATGTGGAAATCAGATACCACTTTGGGAAGGAAACTAGGGTGGATCCTCATTACTACCCTATTGGCATGGAACACTGTACAAGGCTCTTTGGCAAAGAGAGACTGAATTTTGCTGACTATGTGTGCCAAAGTGATAGTAATAAGAAAAGCTGTCTCCCATGTAAGATGCTGTAGATTCAAAAGGTGGATCCATGAGTTTTGAAAGTACCACATTCAACTCCCAAGAAGGAGAAGGGAGACAAACAGGAGGAAACACTTTTCTTTAACATTAGGCATTCAGAAGAATGATGTTTGAGAAGGTGATTTTCAATAGGCAGTAACAGCTGCAAGATGTACCTTAATCAATGGAAACTGCAAACCTGATTTTGCTAGGTGGAGGAGATAGGGTAACATGATGTCTTCCTGACCCAAAATTGGATGGAACTCATTCTGGATACACCACATATAAAACTTCTTCCATTTAAAGGAAGAAGAACGTGTTGTCAATGGTGTTTTGGACTCCTTGAGAATGTTCATGCATTCCTGCAAAAGACCTAAGTGACTATATTGCAGGAATTCAGGAGCCATGCTGTGAAGCTCAGCGAGGGAAGGTTGGGGTGACATATCTTCCCACTGAGCATATGAAGGAGATCCAGTCTGCACAGCAGTCTCCTGTGTGGTCTTTCCGACAGATGGAGAAGGTCCGTGTACCACCATTGGCAGGGCCATTCTGGGGCTATCACGATCATTCTGGTCCTGGCTCTGTGCATTTTGTTGATGATTGCCAGAGGAATGGGTGGAAACGTGTACAGAAATGTCCCTGACCAGTCTATCAAAAGGGCATTCCCCTTTGTCCCTGGTCTGTAGAATCTGGATGTGAAGTCTTGGCATTTTGTTTGTTGCTTTAGTTGGCAAACAGGTCTATTTGTGGATGCCCCCATTCTTGGAAGATGTCTTGCACGACGTCCTCATGAAGGATCCACTCGTGTGACTCTTTGGTAATGTTGTGTTATTTGAGTTGTAGGGAAGCTTTTCAATAGCCAGTCCTCCATGTACGGGTAAATAAAGATCTTTGTCTTCTGTAAATGTGCTGCCACTACCGCCACGCACTTGGAAAAAGTGTGAGGAGCTGACTTTAGGCCAAAGGGCAGCACTTTGTACAGGCACTGTTAGAATGCTACAGTAAAACACAGGAATTTCTGCTGTTTCTTTGCTACTGGGATATGGAAGTAGACATCCTGCAGTTTGATGGAACACGTCCAGTCCCCCTGATGGAGTTGGGGTAAATTTGATGGCGAGCAAGCATTTTGAATTTTTCTTTGCAAATGTGTTTTTTTTAGAAGACTTAGGTCTAAAATGGGTCTGAAGTCATTGTTTGAACCTTTTTTCTTCACAAGGAAATAACTAGTACACCCCTCGTCCCCTTTGAGAGGGTAGGACCTCTTCAATAGCTATTCTTCAAAGTATTGTGTAGACTTCGTCTTCTGGGAGCCTCTGTTGATGGCAAGATGCTTTTGACAGTGGAACCGATGGAGGACGAGATTTGAAGTGTTGTGAATACCCGTTCTCTACAATATTCAAGACCCAGTTGTCATTGGTTATGCAGCACCACTCATTGAAATGATTGGTGATACTTTCCTCTACCAGAGTGGATGACAGAACTGGGGGAAGCAACATTTCATTGCTGACCTGGTATTTTGGAGGCAGGTGGAGGCTGTCTGTTAGCTCCTCATTCCCTCGTTGGTTTGCGGGACTGGTATTGGGATTTGACTTTGACGCAGTTGTTGCCTTGTGGCCTAGTGAGGGTGTTTGAACCCTCTGATGGTAGGGGCCCCTGTCGTACGGTCTGTACCTTTTACGGAAGTCTTTGTCTAGACCCAAAGCCTTGAGCGGGTGTAGCTCCCTTTTCATTTTAGCTATCTCATTATCTGTGTGAGATCCAAATAAGGAGTTGCCTGTGAAAGGAAGGTTCATGATACGTTGTTGTGCCTCAGGTTCGAGGCCTGTCAGACGACGCCATGATGAATGTCTGGCACATATTCATGGGCATATCCGTGGCCCGCTAGATCTGAGCCATCCGCAGCCACACTAATTATTTGATTAGCTACTAGGCCTCCTTCTTGCACAATCTCTTGGAAATCCTGTCTATCCTCTCTGGGTAGTTTTTCTGCAAATGTGGAGAGTGAATCCCAGAGGGACCTGTCATATCTACCCAACAGTGCAGATGCACTGGAGACTTTCATGAATGAAGCTGATGCACCGCACATCTTTCTCCCCAAAGAATCCATCTGTTTACTTTCTTTATCTGGGGGTAGAGAGGATGAGGAAGCAATGGAGTGTGTCTTCTTGGCGGCAGCTAAGATAACTGAGTCCGGTGGAGGGTTGGCTCTTAGAAATAAAGGATTCTGATCTGGAGCCTTGTATTTCTTTAAAATTCTTACTGAAACCGCTCGTAAAGATGCTGGAGTGAAGAAAATATTCATTACTGGTTGGAGGAGCCCTAGAACCAGAGGACGGAGCTGCCTTGTAGAAGGCCGATGGTGCAAAGTCTCAAAAATGACCAAAGATGATGTTGTGGGTGCAGGAATGTCAATATTTAACTTATTAGCTCCTCTGACCATTACCTCATTAAAGGTGTTGATATCATTCACCAGAGATACTCTCACTGGAGGAGTGTCCATTAGAGTAGGCAAGTAATCACCTTGTCCGGGAATGCTGGCCGCTCTAGGTGCCCTGGAGTGTACGGGAGACCCAGGTGCTGTCCAATGCATAGTGACCCCAGCTTGAGGAGTTGGTGACGGTGTCCTTGGGGGAGACCATGTAGGCGAATACATCTGTGAATACTGCGAGACCGGACTTTGTGGGACCGAACTCCACCAAAGACTTCCAAGCCATCTTGGTGACAGATGAACGGAAACAACTCTCCCCTTGCAGATAAGTGAGAAGAAGCACCTGACGTTGCAGCTGGAGGTCTATGTTCTTGTTTTGTGGTTTTGGCTGCAGGTGAACCATGCCTCAAAAGAGATAGAGTAGGGGATGTATGTCTCAACGTTGAACGGCGTCCGATTGCCGATGACAGAGTTATTGAGGCTGTCTTGATGTTGACATGTAATCGTCAATGTGGTCTTCGTTGTCAGAAGTTCCCTCAACGTCGATGGCATCTGAACCGCCCTCAACAGAGTCTCAGCACGAGGGTGCTGGCTTGATGTCGATCTCTGAGGAACCGTCGACGGAGACTTCTCTGACCTATGATGATCAACGACATGGAACTTCTTTTGAAGCCGTGTCCCTCAACGTCCTGTGTGTCGCCGTTGAAGGAAGACCTTCTGGTGTGGAGTCTTTCAACGTCGACTGACGTTGATGCAAAGGAGGACGAGAGGTGTGAAGTCACTGTCGACATCGATCCCGATGCCGACGGGGAACAGATAGGAATTTTCCTACCTCTAGAAGTGATTCTTGCATGTCATTTTTCAGTTGTTTCTGTGCTTCTGTCCCTGGAGACCTGCTTATGAAGAGAGGTGGACATAGATGTTCCTGATATTGCCTTTTCTATCTCTTGCAGGCCAAGGCGACAAATCCTTTCTCTATCTTTCAAAGTTATCCTTAAAAGGTGCTGGCAATGTTTACAGGACTCAGGTAAATTGGTGTCAGGCAGACATACGATGCAGACTGAGTGGGGGTCAGTGTGTGCTTTCTTTTTGCCTCAGTCAGGGCACTTGACAAAAAGAGGTGGCATTTTTTATTTTACAGGAAAAAAAAGATTCCTGTCAGAAAAATATCTGTTCTCACTAAATGTCAAAAGACGTTGAGTGAAGTTGTGAGAAAGATTTTGAAGTGGTAATTTTCTGGCAAAAAAAGTCAGAAAATGAGAGCTCAATGCTCCAGGATACTCATTGAAAGAGCCGGGAAAAAGAACTGACCTAAATGTCACCTAACTGTCACCTCACTCTCACCTCTGGGGCATGATGGGATACATGAGGTCCTGGAGTTCTTAAAGGCACGGTGCCAGTATTATTTGATTGTGCTATAATGCAGCCTATTGACCAACACTGCCTGTGTATTTTCTTGCAGTTTTCTCTTCCATAAAGACTGTATGTTTGCACTCTTTGCTCTTTCCTTTCTGATTTTCAGAAATGTGTGAGTGTACTGGTATGTTTATTAAGAACATTTTAATGTAAATTAGGAAGTTTTAGCCTTTAATATAGGCTGCGTAGATGTACGTAAACACATACATATATATATATATAAATATATTTTCTTTAAATGACATGCAATTTTTATCCATTACAAATATATGATACAATAATATATAAATATTTTATATGTGCTCCGGGGTCCCTACACGTGGTCTGGAATTTTCTGTGCTTATGACTTGATGAGGGTCCCCTGGAAGAGACTCGTAGTTACCCTTTTTAGGGAAACTGTTGGATGAATGTGTGTAGGACAAAGTAAAATACTCCATAATCTACCAGAAGATTTCAGACAAGGCAACAGTGTAGCTAGTAGTCTCCTCAGTTTTAAATGACTCCCACAGATCAGCTGATCATGGCGGTGGAGGGGCCTTAGTCCTAGACATGTTCGCAACCTTCCATGCCGTCAAGCATTCGTGGCTGTTGGCCAGCTCGAGGGACATGTTTCTGGGATACGTTGTCATTATTTGTTTTCGATACCAAACTGCTCTTGAACCTTTGTTGCACAAAAAACCAGAGCACTCCAAAACAGCAGTCTAGGCAGAGAAGTAACCAAGTTCATGCAGAAATTTTTCTTCTTCTCGCAATAAATATTCTTTATTTCTGATATGAACGACAAAGCACAGAACAGCCAACACGTGTTTCGTCCATAGGACTTTTTCAAGGCAGAGTATAATGTATGAGGATAAATATTGTCCGTGAAGGGACTGAGACATCAAGGTCCAAAGAGAAAAATGACGTTTCACAAGTGGAATATAACAGCAAATCACTGTAATATGGTTTCTCAGGAAAAAATCTCGAGGCATCAAATAGATAAGAGCATGATAGGTTGTATAAGGCCATGGTAAGCCCAAAAGGAGCGCATTGAAGGAGCTCTTGAACCTTTTAAGTCTGCACCATGACATGCTGCCTACGGTGTGCCGCAGGGATGTGTACTGTCGATCCTTAACATCTATATAGTCTCGCTAGCAGAGCTAGTGCAAGCAAGAGCCGAAAAAATTTACAGGTAAGTTTATGATACACAACTGCTATTCAGACTGACAACTCAGCATCCAACCCCACCATCCTGGGTCTCACATAAGAAAATCTAACTAAGATCTTCATTAGTTGAAAGAACGGATGACTAAAACTCATCCAAGACAGAACTACTGATCATGAAAAATCATCTAGATAAAAGGGATTCACTCTGCTGGCCTGAAGCCTCCGGGTAGCCATGCGCTCTACAAGAACTCATAGAATAGAACTAAATAGCATAGAAGTGCTGCACACACCACCAACTCAGGCAAAAGCTGTCTGAAATCTGGGGATTATTGTTAACTCTAATCTTTCTTTTGAAAACCATATTATGAAAATAACAAAAGGATGCTTCTGGCAAATAAAGCTTTTGCAAAAAATATTACATTACCTTACAACTCAACAATATGACATTAACGGTGTTAGTACAATCTAGGTTGGTCTATGGAAATGCTATATATTGGGGGCTATCAGAGAAATCACTCAAAGTTACAACTGGCCAAAAATGTAGCTGTATGCCTAGTGACAGCGTTTAGACGAAGAGACCATATCACTGTCATTCTTACATAACTCAACTGGCTTCCAATAAAGGAAAAAAGTGCATTTCAAAGCGCTGGTCACAATGCATAAGATCGTCTACAACTTTATAGTCTCTAAACTTCAGCTCTATTCACTCAGCCGTACTCTGCATTCAGGTGGTCACTTTCCGCTGGAAATACCCCAAAATAAATCAGTTACTTTCCGGGAGTGTAGCATTCACAGCCCTTTAATGGTGCTCAGGAATGTGGGGCCAGATGTATCATCATCCCGGTTTTCATTTTCTAAATAACGATTTTTAAGAAATCGCGATTTAAGAAATGCAAAATTGGATGTATGAAAATTGCGAATCGGTAATAGCGATTTCTTAAAAGTCGCAATCCCTATTACTGAATCGCAATAAGGGAATGGGACTCCATTCATCCCTATGGGCCTGCAGGCCCATAGGTGCGAATGGTTTTGCATTTCCGAATTTGTGAATTTATGTTAGGAATTCTCAAATTAGGTAATGCAAACCCCAGGGTGCTGGGGGCCTAAGGCCCTCTTTGATGCACCCCCAAAAAATATTTGTGGACGTGTAAAGTGCACACATGCTCAAGGGGAATGTGTGTGCTACATGTCATTTAATTTTTTTAATTTTTAATGCATTTTTTAAAGTTGCACATGGTTACCACACCAAATTGGACTTGGTGGTAATTGCATTTCCTAAATGCCCAATTTGCATTTAGGAAATGCATGATACATGTGCTTTGCAAATTGCAAATAGGAATTTCCTATTTGCGATTTCCTACTTAGAGAATCGCAATTTGTGATTCCTTAAATGGAGTCATAATTTTAAGGAATCGCTATTTCGGCAATTCATTAAAATTGCACTGCGAATTCCTTTCATAAATCATGAAAGGCGATTTTGCATTCGCAAACGGTGGAATTTTGCGATTCGCATCGTTTGCAAATGCAAAATCCTTTGATACATCTGGCCTGTGGTGATGTGACGGCATGATTTTATAGAATTTGTGCAGGATTCAGCTGGAGCAGTTGGGGAAATCCCATCTGTTGCAGCTCCTGCCTGGTCCTCCTACAAACAAGCTGCTTTCAGTTTCTGGCAATAAATAACTTCAAAAATAAAGACCAGTGAATGGGGTCTTGGCGGATGAGGACCAGGGTGAGTCAACGGATAACTTTCAGCCATGTCTAGAAAGTAATGTGGACATCTGAATGAAGAGAGCTGCTAGAGACTCCACAGAGCGACATCTTTAAGAAGGATGGCACTTGGCAGAGCTTGTGGAACTTGGCAACACATGAAGGGAGTGTGTATATGACCTGAGTGTGGAAACCTGAAGCATGTAGGAGGCATTCAGAGGTACCGGCTGACCACATACACTGATTGGCTCCCAGAAAAGTATCTCAGGACCACCCACTGACGTGCTAACTGACAGAACATAGATCAGCAAGCAGATCGGCTATGAGAAAAGTACCATCGACAAGTCCAGGAAGAAGCATGTACGCTCCCAAAAAAAACAAGCATTTACAATGCATCGGGTCTCGCGTTTGCTCATGTTAGAGCTGATCGCGTTGTAAACTCCTAACCCGACTTTTCACCTATCGGGCAAAAGTGCATTTATGTACATAACCCCAAAAAGTGAAATCAAGTACATAAAGCGCTCGACTTCTGCCAAGCGAGATCGGGCTCGTAAATTAGAGAAAAAAAAGTCCACGAGCCCGATGGAAAACAGCGAGCCTCGCATGTTTTCAGTACTTGGTCGCTGCGCTGGAGGAGGGCTAGCCACCGGAAAAGGCATGCCATATGCGTGCCTTCGACTAATGAAAGCAAGCAGATTTTATTAGGGAAGCCCACCAACCAATAAAAAACACTGATGTGAAGTTGACAGGGCTCCGAGCCCTTTAGTAAATACAAAAGAGTCTCCCTGCGAAACGCATGCGCGAGCGCATGCAACGCAGGCTCGACCCTAATAAGGAGAAAGGAATACTAGGTCCAATGGTAGCATAATTTCAGGAGCACATGTTGAACCCGTTTATTGTTGCATTACAATACCTTGCAGTAACTCTAAGGAACAAGGATAGTCAAGAAGGAAAATTACAATAGTAGCAGTGTTCTGCCTAAACAATTTCATACCATGTCACAGTGCACAGTAGGGGCAATAGACTGAGGTTCTACAAACTTCAAAGAAGATGCAAGCAGAAACCTCCCATGCTACAACACTGCCTAAGTGCAGAAGGCAGAGAGATTCTCAAACACTTGCCACCTCAATAATACGAGGAGGAGGCACTAGATGAACTTAACTCAGCAGTGAGGATGCTGGATGCTAAGCATGAAAAGAACAGGAATGGAATTGTGGAACAGCATTAATTTCTAGGGACTGGACAGCTTCCAGGAGAGTCTGTGGAGGACCGAATGGTGGTGTTGAGGGTTTGACTGCTACCTGTAACTTCAGTCGTTTCATGATGAGATGCTGAGGGATCAATCTGTGCAAAAGGTCCATACTATGAAGATTCAGACTCAAGTGCTACTAATAAAGCACCTAAACTTAGACTTAGCGATCGCTGACGAAACTGAGTATGTGTCCTGGGGATGAAGCAATTGGAGATAGATAAGCAGGAAAAAGGCAAAGGGCAATACGTTGAGGTGAAGAACGTGGCACATAGTTTGAGGTGGGGTGATGCATCTACGTCCATGAATGAGAAGTAAGAGAGGAAGGTGCTAGCCATAAGGAGATGGTAGGTTTCAGATGTAGCTTCACTAATTATCTGGCCAATGAGAAGTCATGTCCTAAGGAAAATGTGCAGGAAGTGCAATGAGAGATAACATTTGGGCTCATATTTACACTTTTTTAGCGCTGCATTTGCGTCATTTTTTTTATGCAAAAGCGGCGCAAACACAAAATAATGTATTTTGTACGTTTTGCCTCTTTTGCGTAAAAACATTACGCAAATGCAGCGCTAAAAAAGTAAAAGTATAAATATGGGCCTTGGTTTGCAGGTAAGGGGCAGGGTAGGAAAGAATTGTGATTCAAGGTGAGGTGTGACTGCAATAGGCCTGAGATGAAGTGGATTGACATCATGGATGATGGTTTGGAAGAGGAAACTGTACTCCAAATAGAAGGGTAGAAGAAGATGCTCTATTCTGTCAAATCAGGATCAATGTGAAGCTTATGTTATGTTATTGCCACTTGTTATAGCGCAGCGATTCACACCCAAAGGTGTATCTCGGCGCTTCACTAACCAGAGTGTGAGCAACACATCCGAAACAGCCACATGTTTAAGAGTCTTTTGAACTTGTCTAGTTCTTTGCATAAATGAATTTGCAAAGGAAAATTATTCCAATGGAATGGAGCCAGATATGAGAAGAATCTACTCCGTATCTTAAGGTGCGAACACGGGGATCCATAGTACAGCTTTGTTTGTGGATCTTAGCTGTCTAGAGGGATGAGAATGGCAGTGGCTGTTGTGCAGGTAGACTGCTGCGGAGATGTTTAGCACCTGAGTGATACAACAAAGCTCACAAATAGCGCGCTTCTTGACTGGCAGCCAGTGCAAAGCTTTCAGCATGGGTGCAGAGGAGGAGCGTTGAGGGAGGATGCAGATCAGCCAGGCACCAGTATTCTGCACGACCTGGAGTTTAGATAATAGAGTTTCATTTGCCGCAACCATTAGCGCGTTCCCAAAGCCGAGGCGACTTGTAACTGAGACCTGGACTAGGGTTTTCCTTGAGCAGATGGGAGCCAAGAGAAGACTTTCCTTTGAAGGCACAATATGGCGAAACAAGTGCTGTAGGTGGCTGTAGGAAGTTGGCTCTGTATGTGCTATTTCAAAGTAAGGAATAGCATGCACAGAGTCCAAGGGTTCCCCTTAGAGGTAAGATAGTGGCAAAAAGAGATAATACTAATGCTCTATTTTGTGGTAGTGTGGTCGAGCAGTAGGCTTATCCAAGGAGTAGTGTTAAGCATCTGTTGTACATACACATAGACAATAAATGAGGTACACACACTCAGAGACAAATCCAGCCAATAGGTTTTTGTATAGAAAAATATATTTTCTTAGTTTATTTTAAGAACCACAGGTTCAAATTCTACATGTAATATCTCATTCGAAAGGTATTGCAGGTAAGTACTTTAGGAACTTCAAATCATCAAAATTGCATGTATACTTTTCAAGTTATTCACAAATAGCTGTTTTAAAAGTGGACACTTAGTGCAATTTTCACAGTTCCTAGGGGAGGTAAGTATTTGTTAGGTTAACCAGGTAAGTAAGACACTTACAGGGCTTAGTTCTTGGTTCAAGGTAGCCCACCATTGGGGGTTCAGAGCAACCCCAAAGTCACCACACCAGCAGCTCAGGGCCGGTCAGGTGCAGAGTTCAAAGTGGTGCCCAAAACGCATAGGCTAGAATGGAGAGAAGGGGGTGCCCCGGTTCCGGTCTGCTTGCAGGTAAGTACCCGCGTCTTCGGAGGGCAGACCAGGGGGGTTTTGTAGGGCACCGGGGGGGACACAAGCCCACACAGAAATTTCACCCTCAGCGGCGCGGGGGCGGCCGGGTGCAGTGTAGAAACAAGCGTCGGGTTCGCAATGTTAGTCTATGAGAGATCTCGGGATCTCTTCAGCGCTGTAGGCAGGCAAGGGGGGGATTCCTCGGGGAAACCTCCACTTGGACAAGGGAGAGGGACTCCTGGGGGTCACTTCTCCAGTGAAAGTCCGGTCCTTCAGGTCCTGGGGGCTGCGGGTGCAGGGTCTCTCCCAGGCGTCGGGACTTTAGGTTCAAAGAGTCGCGGTCAGGGGAAGCCTCGGGATTCCCTCTGCAGGCGGCGCTGTGGGGGCTCAGGGGGGACAGGTTTTGGTACTCACAGTATCAGAGTAGTCCTGGGGTCCCTCCTGAGGTGTCGGATCTCCACCAGCCGAGTCGGGGTCGCCGGGTGCAGTGTTGCAAGTCTCACGCTTCTTGCGGGGAGCTTGCAGGGATCTTTCAAGGCTGCTGGAAACAAAGTTGCAGCCTTTCTTGGAGCAGGTCCGCTGTCCTCGGGAGTTTCTTGTCTTTTCGAAGCAGGGGCAGTCCTCAGAGGATGTCGAGGTCGCTGGTCCCTTTGGAAGGCGTCGCTGGAGCAGGATCTTTGGAAGGCAGGAGACAGGCCGGTGAGTTTCTGGAGCCAAGGCAGTTGTCGTCTTCTGGTCTTCCTCTGCAGGGGTTTTCAGCTAGGCAGTCCTTCTTCTTGTAGTTGCAGGAATCTAATCTTCTAGGGTTCAGGGTAGCCCTTAAATACTAAATTTAAGGGCGTGTTTAGGTCTGGGGGGTTAGTAGCCAATGGCTACTAGCCCTGAGGGTGGGTACACCCTCTTTGTGCCTTCTCCCAAGGGGAGGGGGTCACAATCCTAACCCTATTGGGGGAATCCTCCATCTGCAAGATGGAGGATTTCTAAAAGTTAGAGTCACCTCAGCTCAGGACACCTTAGGGGCTGTCCTGACTGGCCAGTGACTCCTCCTTGTTGCTTTCTTTGTTCCCTCCAGCCTTGCCGCCAAAAGTGGGGGCCGTGGCCGGAGGGGGCGGGCAACTCCACTAAGCTGGAGTGCCCTGCTGGGCTGTGACAAAGGGGTGAGCCTTTGAGGCTCACCGCCAGGTGTTACAGCTCCTGCCTGGGGGAGGTGTTAGCATCTCCACCCAGTGCAGGCTTTGTTACTGGCCTCAGAGTGACAAAGGCACTCTCCCCATGGGGCCAGCAACATGTCTCTAGTGTGGCAGGCTGCTGGAACTAGTCAGCCTACACAGATAGTCGGTTAAGTTTCAGGGGGCACCTCTAAGGTGCCCTCTGTGGTGTATTTTACAATAAAATGTACACTGGCATCAGTGTGCATTTATTGTGCTGAGAAGTTTGATACCAAACTTCCCAGTTTTCAGTGTAGCCATTATGGTGCTGTGGAGTTCGTGTTTGACAGACTCCCAGACCATATACTCTTATGGCTACCCTGCACTTACAATGTCTAAGGTTTTGTTTAGACACTGTAAGGGTACCATGCTCATGCACTGGTACCCTCACCTATGGTATAGTGCACCCTGCCTTAGGGCTGTAAGGCCTGCTAGAGGGGTGTCTTACCTATACTGCATAGGCAGTGAGAGGCTGGCATGGCACCCTGAGGGGAGTGCCATGTCGACTTACTCGTTTTGTCCTCACTAGCACACACAAGCTGGCAAGCAGTGTGTCTGTGCTGAGTGAGAGGTCTCCAGGGTGGCATAAGACATGCTGCAGCCCTTAGAGACCTTCCTTGGCATCAGGGCCCTTGGTACTAGAAGTACCAGTTACAAGGGACTTATCTGGATGCCAGGGTCTGCCAATTGTGGATACAAAAGTACAGGTTAGGGAAAGAACACTGGTGCCGGGGCCTGGTTAGCAGGCCTCAGCACACTTTCAATTGTAAACATAGCATCAGCAAAGGCAAAAAGTCAGGGGGCAACCATGCCAAGGAGGCATTTCCTTACACAACCCCCCCCCAAACGAAAGAGGATGAGACTAACCTTTCCCAAGAGAGTCTTCATTTTCTAAGTGGAAGAACCTGGAAAGGCGATCTGCATTGGCATGGGCAGTCCCAGGTCTGTGTTCCACTATAAAGTCCATTCCCTGTAGGGAGATGGACCACCTCAACAGTTTAGGGTTTTCACCTTTCATTTGCATCAGCCATTTGAGAGGTCTGTGGTCAGTTTGAACTAGGAAGTGAGTCCCAAAGAGGTATGGTCTCAGCTTCTTCAGGGACCAAACCACAGCAAAGGCCTCCCTCTCAATGGCACTCCAACGCTGCTCCCTGGGGAGTAACCTCCTGCTAATGAAAGCAACAGGCTGGTCAAGGCCATCATCATTTGTTTGGGACAAAACTGCCCCTATCCCATGTTCAGAGGCATCAGTCTGCACAATGAACTGCTTAGAATAATCTGGAGCTTTTAGAACTGGTGCTGAGCACATTGCCTGTTTCAGGGTGTCAAAGGCCTGTTGGCATTCCACAGTCCAGTTTACTTTCTTGGGCATTTTCTTGGAGGTGAGTTCAGTGAGGGCTGTCACAATGGATCCATATCCCTTCACAAACCTCCTGTAATACCCAGTCAAGCCAAGGAATGCCCTGACTTGAGTCTGGGTTTTTGGAGCTACCCAGTCCAGAATAGTCTGGATCTTGGGTTGGAGTGGCTGAACTTGGCCTCCACCTACAAGGTGTCCCAAGTAAACCACAGTTCCCTGCCCTATCTGGCATTTGGATGCCTTGATAGAGAGGCCTGCAGATTGCAGAGCCTTCAAAACCTTCTTCAGGTGGACCAGGTGATCCTGCCAGGTGGAGCTAAAGACAGCAATATCATCAAGATAAGCTGTGCTAAAGGACTCCAAGCCAGCAAGGACTTGATTCACCAACCTTTGGAAGGTGGCAGGGGCATTCTTTAAACCAAAGGGCATAACAGTAAACTGATAATGCCCATCAGGTGTGGAGAATGCTGTTTTCTCTTTTGCTCCAGGTGCCATTTTTATTTGCCAGTACCCTGCTGTCAAGTCAAAGGTACTTAAGAATTTGGCAGCACCTAATTTGTCTATGAGCTCATCAGCTCTTGGAATTGGATGAGCATCTGTCTTGGTGACAGAATTGAGCCCTCTGTAGTCCACACAAAACCTCATCTCTTTCTTTCCATCTTTGGTGTGAGGTTTGGGGACTAAGACCACTGGGCTAGCCCAGGGGCTGTCAGAGCGCTCAATTACTCCCAATTCCAGCATCTTGTGGACTTCCACCTTGATGCTTTCCTTAACATGGTCAGATTGTCTAAAGATTTTGTTCTTGACAGGCATGCTGTCTCCTGTGTCCACATCATGGGTACACAGGTGTGTCTGACCAGGGGTTAAGGAGAAGAGTTCAGGAAACTGTTGTAGGACTCTCCTACAATCAGCTTGCTGTTGGCCAGAGAGGGTGTCTGAGTAGATCACTCCATCTACTGTGCCATCTTTTGGGTCTGATGACAGAAGATCAGGGAGAGGTTCACTCTCTGCCTCCTGATCCTCATCTGTTACCATCAACAGATTCACATCAGCCCTGTCATGGAAGAGCTTAAGGCGGTTCACATGGATCACCCTCTTGGGGCTCCTGCTTGTGCCCAGGTCCACCAGGTAGGTGACCTGACTCTTCCTTTCTAGCACTGGGTAAGGGCCACTCCATTTGTCCTGGAGTGCCCTGGGAGCCACAGGCTCTAGAACCCAGACTTTCTGCCCTGGTTGGAACTCAACCAGTGCAGCCTTTTGGTCATACCAAAACTTCTGGAGCTGTTGGCTGGCCTCAAGGTTTTTGGTTGCCTTTTCCATGTACTCTGCCATTCTAGAGCGAAGGCCAAGTACATAGTCCACTATGTCCTGTTTAGGCTCATGGAGAGGTCTCTCCCAGCCTTCTTTAACAAGGGCAAGTGGTCCCCTTACAGGATGACCAAACAGAAGTTCAAAGGGTGAGAATCCTACTCCCTTCTGTGGCACCTCTCTGTAAGCGAAAAACAGACATGGCAAGAGGACATCCCATCTCCTTTTGAGTTTTTCTGGGAGCCCCATGATCATGCCTTTTAATGTCTTGTTGAATCTCTCAACCAAGCCATTAGTTTGTGGATGGTATGGTGTAGTGAATTTATAAGTCACTCCACACTCATTCCACATGTGCTTTAGGTATGCTGACATGAAGTTGGTACCTCTGTCAGACACCACCTCCTTAGGGAAACCCACTCTGGTAAAGATACCAATGAGGGCCTTGGCTACTGCAGGGGCAGTAGTCGACCTAAGGGGAATAGCTTCAGGATACCTGGTAGCATGATCCACTACTACCAGGATATACATATTTCCTGAGGCTGTGGGAGGTTCCAGTGGACCAACTATGTCCACACCCACTCTTTCAAAGGGAACCCCCACCACTGGAAGTGGAATGAGGGGGGCCTTTGGATGCCCACCTGTCTTACCACTGGCTTGACAGGTGGGGCAGGAGAGGCAAAACTCCTTAACCATGTTGGACATATTGGGCCAGTAGAAGTGGTTGACTAACCTCTCCCACGTCTTGGTTTGTCCCAAATGTCCAGCAAGGGGAATGTCATGGGCCAATGTTAGGATGAACTTCCTGAACAGCTGAGGCACTACCACTCTCCTAGTGGCACCAGGTTTGGGGTCTCTGGCCTCAGTGTACAGGAGTCCATCTTCCCAATAGACCCTATGTGTTCCATTTTTCTTGCCTTTGGACTCTTCAGCAGCTTGCTGCCTAAGGCCTTCAAGAGAGGGACAGGTTTCTTGTCCCTTACACAGCTCCTCCCTTGAGGGTCCCCCTGGGCCTAAGAGCTCAACCTGATAAGGTTCCAGCTCCAAAGGCTCAGTTCCCTCAGAGGGCAGAACTTCTTCCTGAGAAGAGAGGTTCCCTTTCTTTTGCTGTGTTGCAGTTGGTTTCCCAACTGACTTTCCTGTTCTCTTGGTAGGCTGGGCCATTTTTCCAGACTCCAGCTCTACTTTTTCACCCTGTGCCTTGCACTGTGCTCTTGTTTTCACACACACCAGTTCCGGGATACCCAGCATTGCTGCATGGGTTTTTAGTTCTACCTCAGCCCATGCTGAGGACTCCAGGTCATTTCCAAGCAGACAGTCCACTGGGATATTTGAGGAGACCACCACCTGTTTCAGGCCATTGACCCCTCCCCATTCTAAAGTAACCATTGCCATGGGATGTTCTTTTCTCTGATTGTCAGCGTTGGTGACTGTGTAAGTTTTTCCAGTCAGGTATTGGCCAGGGGAAACCAGTTTCTCTGTCACCATGGTGACACTGGCACCTGTATCCCTCAGGCCCTCTATTCTAGTCCCATTAATTAAGAGTTGCTGTCTGTATTTTTGCATGTTAGGCGGCCAGACAGCTAGTGTGGCTAAATCCACCCCACCCTCAGAAACTAGAGTAGCTTCAGTGTGGACCCTGATTTGCTCTGGGCACACTGTTGATCCCACTTGGAGACTAGCCATACCAGTGTTACCTGGATGGGAGTTTGGAGTGGAACCTTTCTTGGGACAGGCCTTGTCTCCAGTTTGGTGTCCATGCTGTTTACAGCTATGACACCAGGCCTTTTTGGGATCAAAGTTTTTACCCTTGTACCCATTGTTTTGTGAAGAGGCTCTGGGCCCACCCTCCTGTGCAGGTTTTTGGGGGCCTGTAGAAGACTCTTTACTATTTTTAGTTTTGGTTGTCTCATCACCCTTCCCCTGGGGAGTCTTTGTGACCCCTTTCTTTTGGTCACCCCCTGTTGAAGTCTTGGACACCCTTGTCTTGACCCAATGGTCCGCCTTCTTTCCCAATTCTTGGGGAGAAATTGGTCCTAGGTCTACCAGATGCTGATGCAGTTTATGATTGAAACAATTACTTAACAGGTGTTCTTTCACAAATAAATTGTACAGCCCATCATAATTACTTACACCACTGCCTTGAATCCAACCATCTAGTGTTTTCACTGAGTAGTCAACAAAGTCAACCCAGGTCTGGCTCGAGGATTTTTGAGCCCCCCTGAACCTAATCCTGTACTCCTCAGTGGAGAATCCAAAGCCCTCAATCAGGGTACCCTTCATGAGGTCATAAGATTCTGCATCTTTTCCAGAGAGTGTGAGGAGTCTATCCCTACACTTTCCAGTGAACATTTCCCAAAGGAGAGCACCCCAGTGAGATCTGTTCACTTTTCTGGTTACACAAGCCCTCTCAAAAGCTGTGAACCACTTGGTGATGTCATCACCATCTTCAAATTTTGTCACAATCCCTTTGGGGATTTTCAACATGTCAGGAGAATCTCTGACCCTATTTATATTGCTGCCACCATTGATGGGTCCTAGGCCCATCTCTTGTCTTTCCCTTTCTATGGCTAGGAGCTGTCTCTCTAAAGCCAATCTTTTGGCCATCCTGGCTAACAGGAGGTCATCTTCACTGAGAGCATCCTCAGTGATTTCAGAAATGTGGGACCCTCCTGTGAGGGACTCACTATTTCTGACTAACACAGTTGGAGACAGGACTTGAGGGGTCCTGTTCTCCCTATTTAGGACTGGAGGAGGGAGATTGGCCTCCAAGTCACTAATTTCTTCCTCTGTGATGTCATCATCAGAGGGGTTGGCTTTTTCAAACTCTGCCAACAGCTCCTGGAGCTGAATTTTGGTAGGTCTGGAGCCAATGGTTATTTTCTTTATATTACAGAGAGACCTTAGCTCCCTCATCTTAAGATGGAGGTAAGGTGTGGTGTCGAGTTCCACCACCTGCATCTCTGTATCAGACATTATTCTGCAAAGAGTTGGAATACGTTTTTAAGAATCTAAAACTGTTTCTAGAGTCTAATTCAAACTTTTAACAAACTTTTAAACTCTAAAAAGACAATGCTAAACAGGGACTTAACACACAAGGCCCTAGCAGGACTTTTAAGAATTTAGAAAACTTTCAAATTGCAAAAATGAATTTCTAATGACAATTTTGGAATTTGTCGTGTGATCAGGTATTGGCTGAGTAGTCCAGCAAATGCAAAGTCTTGTACCCCACCGCTGATCCACCAATGTAGGAAGTTGGCTCTGTATGTGCTATTTCAAAGTAAGGAATAGCATGCACAGAGTCCAAGGGTTCCCCTTAGAGGTAAGATAGTGGCAAAAAGAGATAATACTAATGCTCTATTTTGTGGTAGTGTGGTCGAGCAGTAGGCTTATCCAAGGAGTAGTGTTAAGCATTTGTTGTACATACACATAGACAATAAATGAGGTACACACACTCAGAGACAAATCCAGCCAATAGGTTTTTGTATAGAAAAATATCTTTTCTTAGTTTATTTTAAGAACCACAGGTTCAAATTCTACATGTAATATCTCATTCGAAAGGTATTGCAGGTAAGTACTTTAGGAACTTCAAATCATCAAAATTGCATGTATACTTTTCAAGTTATTCACAAATAGCTGTTTTAAAAGTGGACACAGTGCAATTTTCACAGTTCCTAGGGGAGGTAAGTATTTGTTAGGTTAACCAGGTAAGTAAGACACTTACAGGGCTTAGTTCTTGGTTCAAGGTAGCCCACCGTTGGGGGTTCAGAGCAACCCCAAAGTCACCACACCAGCAGCTCAGGGCCGGTCAGGTGCAGAGTTCAAAGTGGTGCCCAAAACGCATAGGCTAGAATGGAGAGAAGGGGGTGCCCCGGTTCCGGTCTGCTTGCAGGTAAGTACCCGCGTCTTCGGAGGGCAGACCAGGGGGGTTTTGTAGGGCACCGGGGGGGACACAAGCCCACACAGAAATTTCACCCTCAGCGGCGCGGGGGCGGCCGGGTGCAGTGTAGAAACAAGCGTCGGGTTCGCAATGTTAGTCTATGAGAGATCTCGGGATCTCTTCAGCGCTGTAGGCAGGCAAGGGGGGGATTCCTCGGGGAAACCTCCACTTGGACAAGGGAGAGGGACTCCTGGGGGTCACTTCTCCAGTGAAAGTCCGGTCCTTCAGGTCCTGGGGGCTGCGGGTGCAGGGTCTCTCCCAGGCGTCGGGACTTTAGGTTCAAAGAGTCGCGGTCAGGGGAAGCCTCGGGATTCCCTCTGCAGGCGGCGCTGTGGGGGCTCAGGGGGGACAGGTTTTGGTACTCACAGTATCAGAGTAGTCCTGGGGTCCCTCCTGAGGTGTCGGATCTCCACCAGCCGAGTCGGGGTCGCCGGGTGCAGTGTTGCAAGTCTCACGCTTCTTGCGGGGAGCTTGCAGGGATCTTTCAAGGCTGCTGGAAACAAAGTTGCAGCCTTTCTTGGAGCAGGTCCGCTGTCCTCGGGAGTTTCTTGTCTTTTCGAAGCAGGGGCAGTCCTCAGAGGATGTCGAGGTCGCTGGTCCCTTTGGAAGGCGTCGCTGGAGCAGGATCTTTGGAAGGCAGGAGACAGGCCGGTGAGTTTCTGGAGCCAAGGCAGTTGTCGTCTTCTGGTCTTCCTCTGCAGGGGTTTTCAGCTAGGCAGTCCTTCTTCTTGTAGTTGCAGGAATCTAATCTTCTAGGGTTCAGGGTAGCCCTTAAATACTAAATTTAAGGGCGTGTTTAGGTCTGGGGGGTTAGTAGCCAATGGCTACTAGCCCTGAGGGTGGGTACACCCTCTT
The DNA here is from genome assembly GCF_031143425.1 of Pleurodeles waltl. Lineage (NCBI taxonomy): Eukaryota > Metazoa > Chordata > Amphibia > Caudata > Salamandridae > Pleurodeles > Pleurodeles waltl. The sequence continues at coordinate 1,300,299,991 of NC_090437.1, read as the reverse complement.
TGTGCCTCCTCCCAAGGGGAGGGGGTCACAATCCTAACCCTATTGGGGGAATCCTCCATCTGCAAGATGGAGGATTTCTAAAAGTTAGAGTCACCTCAGCTCAGGACACCTTAGGGGCTGTCCTGACTGGCCAGTGACTCCTCCTTGTTGCTTTCTTTGTTCCCTCCAGCCTTGCCGCCAAAAGTGGGGGCCGTGGCCGGAGGGGGCGGGCAACTCCACTAAGCTGGAGTGCCCTGCTGGGCTGTGACAAAGGGGTGAGCCTTTGAGGCTCACCGCCAGGTGTTACAGCTCCTGCCTGGGGGAGGTGTTAGCATCTCCACCCAGTGCAGGCTTTGTTACTGGCCTCAGAGTGACAAAGGCACTCTCCCCATGGGGCCAGCAACATGTCTCTAGTGTGGCAGGCTGCTGGAACTAGTCAGCCTACACAGATAGTCAGTTAAGTTTCAGGGGGCACCTCTAAGGTGCCCTCTGTGGTGTATTTTACAATAAAATGTACACTGGCATCAGTGTGCATTTATTGTGCTGAGAAGTTTGATACCAAACTTCCCAGTTTTCAGTGTAGCCATTATGGTGCTGTGGAGTTCGTGTTTGACAGACTCCCAGACCATATACTCTTATGGCTACCCTGCACTTACAATGTCTAAGGTTTTGTTTAGACACTGTAGGGGTACCATGCTCATGCACTGGTACCCTCACCTATGGTATAGTGCACCCTGCCTTAGGGCTGTAAGGCCTGCTAGAGGGGTGTCTTACCTATACTGCATAGGCAGTGAGAGGCTGGCATGGCACCCTGAGGGGAGTGCCATGTCGACTTACTCGTTTTGTCCTCACTAGCACACACAAGCTGGCAAGCAGTGTGTCTGTGCTGAGTGAGAGGTCTCCAGGGTGGCATAAGACATGCTGCAGCCCTTAGAGACCTTCCTTGGCATCAGGGCCCTTGGTACTAGAAGTACCAGTTACAAGGGACTTATCTGGATGCCAGGGTCTGCCAATTGTGGATACAAAAGTACAGGTTAGGGAAAGAACACTGGTGCCGGGGCCTGGTTAGCAGGCCTCAGCACACTTTCAATTGTAAACATAGCATCAGCAAAGGCAAAAAGTCAGGGGGCAACCATGCCAAGGAGGCATTTCCTTACAGTGGCTCTGACTTGATCTTTCATGGATAGTGTCTGATCCAATTTCACGACAAAGTTTTTTACTGGCTGTCTTGGGGATGGGGCCAACCCTAATTCAGCAGGTCACCAGTAGGCAAACCACAGCTCCTGACCCTTGTTAAACAGCAGAATCTTCGTCTTGTCGTTTACCTTAAGATAATTGCTTGTCATCTAATTCAGTGGTTCCCAACCTGTGGTCCGGGGACCCCTGGGGGTCCGCGAAGCCTTCTCAGGGGGTCCGCGAGAGCCTAGGAAATTAAAAAATATTTACAAATATTGACAAATTAGGTCCCCAGCTTCCAGTAATGACTCAGGTTGGGGTCCCCAGATTCCAATGATGATTCAATGGGGGTCCCTGGGTTCCATTAATGTTAAAGTGGGGGTCCACAGAAATCAAAAGGTTGGGAACTACTGATATAATTAGCAATTTTCCTCCTACAGTCAGAGAACCGAAATTTGACCTGCCTTACGAAAAGAAATGACAAGTTGGGTATTGTCAGAGTACGATATAATTTCGAACCAACATGAGTTAACAATTTGCATGAGGGGGGCTACATAGTTATAAAATAGCGTTGGTCTCACTGGAGAACCCTGCAGCACTCCTTTGTTTATCAACATTATTTGCGACTTGAAGGAGTCTACACTGACAGTATGAGTTTGATTGTCATGTGTTAGAAATGGGGTCTTTGGTTGGCAGTCAGGTTACCCCCTGTCCAAGCAAGGACCCTCACTCTAGTTAGGGTAAAGGAGAATCACCCTCGGCTAACCCCAGCTCTCCCCCTTGGTAGCTTGGCACGAGCAGGCAGGCTTAACTTCAGAGTGCTAGGTGTAAAGTATTTGTACCAACACACACAGTAACTCATTGAAAACACTGCAAAATGACACAACACAGGTTTAGAAAAGTAGAAAATATTTATCTAAACAAAACAAGACCAAAATGACAAAAATCCACCATATACAAGTCAAGTTATTAATTAAAATGCAAAAAGAGTCTTCATGTTCTTTTAAACACAACGCTAACGCTGTTAGCGTGAAAATGTACCTCGGTCACTTCAAAATAACCTGCACGGGCAAGTGTGTGGGTAAAAAGGTAAGCAGTGCATCAATTTCTCACCCTTAAGCGAGGTCGTGCGTCGTGCAATCAGCCCAACTGTCAAACTGACCCAGACATGGAATCCACAAACAGGCAGAGTCACAGAATGGTTTAAGCAAGAAAATGCTCACTTTCTAAAAGTGGCATTTTCAAACACACAATCTTAAAATCAACTTTACTAAAATATGTATTTTTAAATTGTGAGCTCAGAGACCCCAAACTCCACATGTCGATCCGCTCCCAAGGGGAATCTACACTTTAATGATATTTAAAGGCAGCCCCCATGTCAACCTATGAGAGGGACGGGCCTTGCAACAGTGAAAACCGAATTTAGCAGTATTTCACTGTTAGGACATATAAAACACATTAGTATGTGTCCTACCTGAAACATACACTGCACCCTGCCGATAGGGCTACCTAGGGCCTACCTTAGGGGTGCCTTATATGTAAGAAAAGGGAAGTTTAGGCCTGGAAAGTGGGTACACTTGTCAAGTCGAATTGGCAGTTTCAAACTGCATACGCAGTGTATCCGGAGGTAGTCGATGAAAATGTGGACATGTTGAATGGATTCAAGAACAAGATTATTCTAAAGGAAGGTGCTGTGCCTAGAGCTGAGTTTAATGAAGAACTGGATATATTATGGAACGAGACCATCATTAGTAGCCTTGAGGCGTCCACAAGTATTGGGTGGAAGGAAGGAGACAAGTTAAGGATGTTTGCGGACTTGAGAGACCTAAACCAATGAATCTCTGAAGAATAGCAGTCCCTTCCTAATATCCAAAGGATGCTTAGTGATCTCCACATTAGATCTGTCCCCTGCATATCATCAGCTTGCTTTTGAGGACAGTTCAATGCCATTTACATAATTTGTCACACGCCTTTGGCCTGGAATCAGCCTGAGCAGTGTTCCAGAGGTTGATGCATCTCTTGGATATTAGGAACATCACAAACTTGAAGAATGATATACTGATATAGAGAAAGGCGGTGTACAGTCAGCCTTGTATAAAGGGAAGACTGGGAGGAAGCCATAAGGAAGTTAGTAAATGCGTATGACAGCACACCCAATCTAGCAAGAGTTGTCACTACTTACAAACAGATGAGGTGCAGACAGTTTTGTTCTGAACTTATATGTAGGAAAGTACCATCTTGCCTGGCATGTTACCCCCATATTTCACTGTATATATGTGGTTTTAGTCTATGTGTCACTGGGACCCTGCCAGACAGGGCCCCAGTGCTCATAAGTATTTGCCCTGTATGTGTTCCTTGTGTGATGCCTAACTGTCTCACTGAGGCTCTGCTAACCAGAACCTGTGGTTATGCTCTCTCTGCTTTAAAAATGTGTCACTAACAGGCTAGTGACTAAATTTACCAATTCACATTGGCATACTGGTACACCCATATAATTCCCTAGTATATGGTACTGAGGTACCCAGGGTATTGGGGTTCCAGGAGATCCCTATAGGCTGCAGCATTTCTTTTGCCACCCATAGGGAGCTCTGACAATTCTTACACAGGCCTGCCAGTGCAGCCTGAGTGAAATAACGTCCACGTTATTTCACAACCATTTACCACTACACTTACGTAACTTATAAGTCACCTATATGTCTAACCTTCACCTGGTGAAGGTTGGGTGCAAAGTTATTTAGTGTGTGGGCACCCTGGCACTAGCCAAGGTGCCCCCACATCGTTCAGGGCAAATTCCCCTGACTTTGTGAGTGCGGGAACACCATTACATGCGTGCACTATACATAGATACCTATGTATAGCGTCACAATGGTAACTCCGAACATGGCCATGTAACATGTCTAAGATCATGGAATTGTCCCCCCAATACCATCCTGGTATTGGGGGGACAATTCCATGATCCCCCGGGTCTGTTGCACAGTACCCGGGTACTACCAAACTGCCTTTCCAGGGTCTCCACTGCAGCTGCTGCTGCTGCCAACCCCTCAGACAGGTTTCTGCCATCCTGGGGTCCAGGCAGCCCTGGCCCATCTCTGCATAAGCCAGTGTACACCGGTTCAGGGATCCCCCAGCCCTGCTCTGGCGTGAAACTGGACAAAGGAAAGGGGAGTGACCACTCCCCTGACCAGTACCTCCCAGGGGAGGTGCCCAGAGCTCCTCCAGTGTGTCCCAGACCTCTGCCATCTTGGAAACAGAGGTGTTGGGGGTGCACTGGACTGCTCTGAGTGGCCAGTGCCATCAGGTGACGTCAGAGGCTCCTTCTGATAGGCTCTTACCTCTCTTGGTAGCCAATCCTCCTTCCTTGGTAGCCAAACCTCCTTTTCTGGCTATTTAGGGTCTCTCCTTTGGGGAATTCTTCAGATAACGAATGCAAGAGCTCACCAGAGTTCCTCGGCATCTCCCTCTTCACCTTCTACCAAAGGATCGACCGCTGACTGCTCAGGACGCCTGCAAAACCGCAACAAAGTAGCAAGACGACTACTAGCAACATTGTAGCACCGTATCCTGCCGGCTTTCTCAACTGTTTCCAGGTGGTGCATGCTCTGGGGGTAGCCTGCCTTCACCCTGCACCAGAAGCTCTGAAGAAATCTCCCGTGGGTCGACGGAATCTTCCCCCTGCTAACGCAGGCACCAAAAGACTGTAACACTGGTCCTCTGGGTCCCCTCTCATCCTGATGAGCGTGGTCCCTGGAACTCAGCAACTCTGTCCAAGTGACTCCCGCAGTCCAGTGACTCTTCAGTCCAAGTTTGGTGGAGGTAAGTCCTTGCCTCCCCACGCTAGACTGCATTGCTGGGTACCGCGTGATTTGCAGCTGCTCCGGCTCCTGTGCACTTTCCAGGATTTCCTTTGTGCACAGCCAAGCCTGGGTCCCCGGCACTCCTTCCTGCAGTGCACAACCTTCTGAGTTGTCCTCCGGCGTCGTGGGACTCCCTTTTGTGACTTTGCGTGGACTTCGGTTCACTTTCCTTCCAAGTGCCTGTTCAGGTACTTCTGCGGGTGCTGCCTGCTTCTGTGAGAGCTCCCTGAGTTGCTGGGCGCCCCCTCTATCTCCTCCTCCAAGTGGTGACATCCTGGTATCTCCTGGGCCACAGCAGCACCCAAAAACCTCTACAGCGACCCTTGCAGCTAGCAAGGCTTGTGTTCGGTGTTTCTGCGTGGGAACACCTCTGCAAGCTTCATCGCGACGTAGGCTATCCATCCTCCAAAGGAGAAGTTCCTAGTCCTCTTCTTTCTTGCAGAACTCCAAGCTTCTTCCAACAGGTGGCAGCTTCTTTGCACCCTCAGCTGGCATTTCCTGGGCTCCTGCCTACTCTCTACACTGTCGCGACTATTGGACTTGGTCCCCTTGTCTTACAGGTACTCAGGTCCTTACATTGTTGTTACATTGCTGGTGTTTGTTCTTCCTGCAGAATCCCCCTATCACAACTTCTGTGCTCTCTACACCTACCTTTCAGGGTCTTGGGGTGGGCTATTTTTCTAACCCTCACTGTTTTCTTACAGTCCCAGTGACCCTCTACAAGCTCACATAGGTTTGGGGTCCATTCGTGGTTCGGATTCCACTTTTGGAGTATATGGTTTGTGTTGCCCCTATACCTATGTGCTCCAATTGCAATCTATTGTAATTCTACACTGTTTGCATTACTTTTCTTGCTATTACTTACCTAATTTTGGTTTGTGTACATATATCTTGTGTATATAACTTATCCTCATACTGAGGGTACTCAATGAGATACTTTTGGCATATTGTCATAAAAATAAAGTACCTTTATTTTTAGTAAATCTGTGTATTGTGTTTTCTTATGATATTGTGCATATGGCACCAGTGGTGTATTAGGAGCTTTACATGTCTCCTAGTTCAGCCTAAGCTGCTTTGCCATAGCTACCTTCTATAAGTCTAAGCTGCTAGAAACACCTCTTCTACGCTAATAAGGGATAACTGGACCTGGTACAAGGTGTAAGAACCTCTGGTACCCACTACAAGCCAGGCCAGCCTCCTACATTGGAAGCAGCGATGGGATAAGTACTTGTAACTACTAACCACTTTGTCATTGTGTACTTTTCATAAGAGAATCATATACAAAACAGTTCATTGTATGTACACTTAACCAAAAAGTTTTCCTTTCCTCCTCTTAAACTTTTTACAAAGTTCTGAAACGTTTTCTAAAACTTCTAAAAGTTTTCTAAAAGTTAGAAAATGTTTTTTTTTCTGTTCTTTAAAAAGTTCTGAAACTTTTTCTTCCTTCTCACTATCTCTAAACCTCCTGTTATCATGTCTGTGGTAGATTCTACTCTTAAAATGGTCAATACAACTTATGACAATTTGAATTACAAGAGCCTAAGGAGTCTCTGCTTAGATAGAGGTTTAGTGATAGGAAAGAATCCTACAAAAGAGTTTCTATTTAACATGCTTATTGTAAATGATGAGTCTCAAGCAGGCACATCAAATGAGAGGTTAATAGAAGGTTCCCATTCTGACTCAGGAGATCTCCTTGAGGGAGGTGGGGAGGGTTCTGAACAGGATCTGCCCCCTAGCAGGACACCCAGTAATGTTGGTAGTAATGGAGGCTCCCATCACAGTAGGGAAGTCTTTATTCCTAGAGGCCAAGTTGCTAGGGTTCAGTCAGTTAGGGACAGATCCCCCTCTGTTGTTTCCAATTTGTTTTCTGTGTCCAAGCATTCCCAACCCACCCACCCTGAGGATAACTTGTTAGAAAGGGAACTCAAAAAGTTGCGGGTTAAAGAGACCAGACTGAAGCTTAAACAGCAACAGCTGGCCTTAGATAGGGAATCCCTAGACCTGGAGAAGGAAAGACAGAGATTGGGGGTTGGACCCCATGGTGGCAGCAGCAGTATTCCTGATAGTAATCCTGTTAGAGAGCATGATTCCAGGAATCTGCACAAGATAGTCCCCCCATACAAGGAGGGGGATGACATCAACAAGTGGTTTGCTGCACTTGAGAGGGCCTGTATGGTACAGGGGGTCCCTCAAAGGCAGTGGGCTGTTATATTGTGGCTATCTTTCACTGGAAAGGGTAGGGATAGGTTCCTTACTGTTAGAGAAAGTGATGCTAACAATGTTTCAGTTTTGAAGCATGCACTCTTGGATGGATTTGGCTTCTGAACAATACAGGATTAAGTTCGTAGACACCAGAAAAGAGTCCTCACAAGACTGGACAGACTTTGTAGACTGTTCAGTGAAGGCTTTGGAGGCAGTAAAGTATCTGACTATGAAAGTGTAGTGTTTTGGCTCGCCTAAAAAGTTCTTTGTTTCACCCTCAAACCAATGGCCTTGTAGAACGCTTTAATCGGGTCCTGGGTGATTGTATTAAATGGGCCATACAGAACACTACAGAAAGCCTGTATAATCTTATTCTGAGAGAGCATATTCTGAATAACTGTGTGTCTGACTTGTAACACCAATATCTAGTGGACTCAGATCTGACCTCTCCCCAAGAATTGGGAAAGAAGGCAGACAAATGGGTCAGAACAAGAGTGAACAGAAAAGTTCATACAGGGGGTGACAAGGATGGCAAGAAGAATGATGGTAAGTCTTCTGACAAGGGTGGGGGCAGAAGTAAAACTGAGTCTTCATCGGGTCCACAAAAATCCTCTGCTGGGGGTGGTGGGTCCAAATCCTCTTCCAATAATCAACCTAAAAAGCCTTGGTGTTTTTTGTGTAAAGTCAAAGGCCATTGGACAACTGACTCCAGTTGTCCAAAGAAAAACACCGAACATCCCACTACCACAACCCCTGCTGCAAATTCTAGTGCCCCTAGTAATAGCAGTGGTGGTGGGAGAAAACCTACAAATAGCCAATCCAAGGGAGTAGCTGGGCTCACTATTGGTAATGTAGTTGGGGTTGGTCTTGCTAGGGAGACCACAGAGGCTGTGTTAGTCTCTGAAGGTGCCATTGATTTGGCCACCTTGGTTGCTTGTCCCCTTAATATGGATAAGTACAAGCAACTTCCCCTAATAAATGGTGTTGAGGGTCAGGCCTACAGGGGCACAGGTGCCAGTGTTACCATGGTAATAGAGAAACTGGTCCACCCTGAACAACACCTACTTGGTCAGCAGTACCAAGTGACAGACGCTCATAACAACACTCTTAGCCACCCCATGGCTGTTGTGAATCTCAACTGGGGGGAGGGGGGGTTACTGGTCCAAAGAAAGTTGTGGTTGCCTCAGATGTACCTGTAGACTTTCTACTAGGGAATGATTTAGAGACATCAGCTTGGGCAGAAGTGGAGTTGGAGGCTCATGCAGGAATGCTGGGCATTCCTGGGCATATTTTTCCTTTGACAAGGGCTCAGGCCAAAAAGCAAAAAGGACAGGGTAACTTGGATCCTGGAACAATGGACCAAGTGCTCCCTAAAGCTAGGGGTAGCAAGGGTAAATCCCTACCCACTATCCCTACCTCTACAGATGATTCTCCTTCTGAGGAAGAAGAATTTCCTCCCTGTGCAGAACCTTCACCAGATGAGCTGGCAGCAGACACTGCTGAGCTTTTAGGTGGAGGGGGGCCTGCCAGGGAAGCACTGAGTGTGGCACAGCAAACCTGTCCCTCATTAGAGGGTCTCAGACAGCAAGCTGTCAAACAGCAAAATGGGGATGTCAGTGACTCACATAGAGTTTACTGGGAGGACAACCTCTTGTACACCGAGGCAAGGGACCCAAAACCTGGAGCAGCCAGGAGATTGGTCATTCCCCTGCAGTACAGAGAGTTCCTCCTAACTCTTGCACATGACATTCCTTTGGCTGGGCATTTGGGCCAGATCAAAACATGGGAAAGGCTTGTCCCCCTGTTTCACTGGCCTAGGATGTCAGAGGACACCAACGATTTTTGGAAGTCTTGTGTGACCTGTCAAGCCAGTGGCAAAACTGGTGGCACTCCAAAGGCTCCCCTTATTCCACTACCTGTGGTTGGGGTGCCCTTTGAAAGGGTAGGGGTTGACATAGTTGGCCCCCTTGACCCTCCTACTGCTTCAGGCAATAGGTTTATCTTGGTGGTTGTGGACCATGCCACAAGATATCCTGAAGCTATTCCTCTAAGGACCACTACAGCTCCTGCAGTGGCAAAGGCCCTCCTCAGAATCTTTTCCAGGGTGGGTTTCCCTAAAGAGGTTGTATCAGACAGGGGTAGCAACTTCATGTCTGCATACTTGAAAGCAATGTGGAAGGAGTGCAGTGTTACCTACAAGTTCACCACTCCTTATCATCCACAGACTAATGGACTGGTAGAGAGGTTTAATAAAACTCTCAAAGGTATGATAATGGGACTCCCTGAAAAACTCAGGAGGAGATGGGATGTCCTGTTACCTTGCCTCTTTTTTGCTTACAGGGAGGTACCCCAGAAAGGAGTGGGCTTCAGCCCCTTTGAACTCCTCTTTGGACACCCTGTAAGAGGTCCACTAACACTTGTGAAGGAGGGTTGGGAACAACCTTTAAAAGCTCCCAAACAGGACATAGTGGACTATGTACTTGGTCTAAGATCCAGAATGGCCGAGTACATGAAAAAGGCCAGTAAAAACCTTCAGGCCAGCCAGGAGCTGCAAAAGCAATGGCATGACCAGAAGGCTGTTCTGATCCAGTACCAACCAGGACAGAAGGTGTGGGTATTGGAGCCTGTGGCCCCAAGAGCACTCCAGGACAAATGGAGTGGACCCCCTCTCATTGTTGAAAAGAAGGGTGAGGTTACCTATCTGGTAAACCTGGGCACTGCCAGGAGTCCACTTAGGGTGATTCATTTCAACCGCCTAAAACCCTACTATGACAGGGCTGATCTCACCCTGCTCATGGCAACAGATGAGGGACAGGAAGAAGAGATTGACCCTCTCCCTGATCTCTTTTCCACCACTGAAACTGATGCTTTAGTGGAGGAAGTAGTTTTGGCAGATTGTCTGGCTGCAGAACAGAAAGATAACTGCATAAATCTCCTTGGACAATTTTCTGACCTCTTTTCAATTGTGCCAGGAACAACTTCCTGGTGTGAACACACAATTGATACTGGTGACAGCTTGCCTGTCAAGAGTAAGATTTATAGGCAGCCTGACCATGTCAGGGACTGCATAAAACAAGAGGTGCAGAAAATGCTTGATCTAGGAGTGGTTGAACCTTCTGAAAGCCCATGGGCGAGTCCTGTGGTGCTTGTACCAAAGCCTCACTCAAAAGATGGAAAAAGGGGGGTGAGGTTTTGTGTAGGCTACAGAGGTCTCAATCAGGTAACAAAAACTGATGCTCACCCTATACCCAGGGCAGATGAGCTCATAGATACACTGGCGTCTGCCAAGTATCTTAGCACCGTTGATTTGACTGCAGGGTATTGGCAAATCAAATTGGCTGAGGATGCTAACCCCAAAACTGCATTTTCAACTATAGGAGGGCACTACCAATTTACAGTGATGCCCTTTGGTTTGAAAAATGCATCTGCCACTTTTCAGAGGTTGGTGAACACAGTCCTGCAAGAGATGGAACCTTTTAGTGCAGCATATCTAGGTGATATAGCTGTCTTTAGCTCCACCTGGGATGAGCACCTGGTCCACCTTTGGAAAGTTTTGGAGGCCCTGCAAAAGGCATGCCTCACTATCAAGGCCTCAAAGTGCCAGATAGGGCAGGGAAAGGTGGTTTATCTGGGACACCTGGTAGGTGGAGGACAGATTGCACCACTTCAGGGGAAAATCCAGACAATCATGGATTGGGTTCCCTCTACAACTCAGACCCAGGTGAGAGCCTTCCTAGGCCTCACAGGGTATTACAGGAGATTCAATAAAAACTATGGCTCCATAGCAGCCCCTCTTAATGATCTCACTAGAAAGAAGATGCCTAAAAAGGTATTATGGACAGCCAGCTGTCAGAAAGCTTTTGAGGAGCTCAACCAGGCCATGTGCTCTGCCCCTGTCCTAAAAAGCCCGTGTTACTCCAAGAAATTCATTGGTCAAACTGATGCATCTGAATTAGGGGTAGGGGCAGTCTTATCACAACTGAATTCTGAGGGCCAGGATCAACCAGTTGCTTTTATCAGCAGAAGGTTGACCCCTAGAGAAAAGCGTTGATCTGCCATAGAGAGGGAGGCCTTTGCTGTGGTCTGGGCACTGAAAAAGTTGAGGCCATACCTGTTTGGCACTCACTTTATTGTTCAGACAGACCACAAACCTCTACTTTGGCTAAAACAAATTAAAGGTGAAAATCCTAAATTGTTGAGGTGGTCCATATCTATACAGGGAATGGACTATACAGTGGAACATAGGCCTGGGAGTACCCACTCCAATGCAGATGGAATCTCCATATATTTCCACTTAGACAATGAAGACTCATCAGGTCATGGCTAGTCTTATTGTCCTTCGTTTTTGGGGGGGGGGGGTTGTGTAGGAAAGTACCATCTTGCCTGGCATGTTACCCCCATATTTCACTGTATATATGTTGTTTTAGTCTATGTGTCACTGGGACCCTGCCAGGCAGGGCCCCAGTGCTCATAAGTATGTGCCCTGTATGTGTTCCCTGTGTGATGCCTAACTGTCTCACTGAGGCTCTGCTAACCAGAACCTCAGTGGTTATGCTCTCTCTGCTTTCAAAATTTGTCACTAACAGGCTAGTGACTAAATTTACCAATTCATATTGGCATACTGGTACACCCATATAATTCCCTAGTATATGGTACTGAGGTACCCAGGGTATTGGGGTTCCAGGAGACCCCTATGGGCTGCAGCATTTCTTTTGCCACCCATAGGGAGCTCTGACAATTCTTACACAGGCCTGCCAGTGCAGCCTGAGTGAAATAACGTCCATGTTATTTCACAGCCATTTACCACTGCACTCAAGTAACTTATAAGTCACCTATATGTCTAACCTTCACCTGGTGAAGGTTGGGTGCAAAGTTACTTAGTGTGTGGGCACCCTGGCACTAGCCAAGGTGCCCCCACATCGTTCAGGGAAAATTCCCCCGACTTTGTGAGTGCGGGGACACTACCTATGTATAGCGTCACAATGGTAACTCCGAACATGGCCATGTAACATGTCTAAGATCATGGAATTGTCACCCAGTTCTATGATCGCCCGGGTCTCTAGCACAGTACCCGGGTACTACCAAACTGCCTTTCCAGGGTCTCCACTGCAGCTGCTGCTGCTGCCAACCCCTCAGACAGGTTTCTGCCCTCCTGGGGTCCAGGCAGCCCAGGCCCAGGAAGGCAGAACAAAGGATTTCCTCTGAGAGAGGGTGTTACACCCTCTCCCTTTGGAAATAGGTGTGAAGGCTGGGGAGGAGTAGCCTCCCCCAGACTCTGGAAATGCTTTGATGGGCACAGATGGTGCCCATCTCTGCATAAGCCAGTCTACACCGGTTCAGGGATCCCCCAGCCCTGCTCTGGCGCGAAACTGGACAAAGGAAAGGGGAGTGACCACTCCCCTGACCTGCACCTCCCAGGGGAGGTGCCCAGAGTGTGTCCCAGACCTCTGCCATCTTGGAAACAGAGGTGTTGGGGGCACACTGAACTGCTCTGAGTGGCCAGTGCCATCAGGTGAAGTCAGAGGCTCCTTCTGATAGGCTCTTACCTCTCTTGGTAGCCAAACCTCCTTTTCTGGCTATTTAGGGTCTCTGCTTTGGGGAATTCTTCAGATAACGAATGCAAGAGCTCACCAGAGTTACTCTGCATCTCCCTCTTCACCTTCTACCAAAGGATCGACCGCTGACTGCTCAGAACGCCTGCAAAACCGCAACAAAGTAGCAAGACGACTACTAGCAACATTGTAGCGCCTCATCCTGCCGGCTTTCTCGACTGTTTCCAGGTGGTGCATGCTCTGTGGGTAGCCTGCCTTCACCCTGCACCAGAAGCTCCAAAGAAATCTTCCGTGGGTCGACGGAATCTTCCCCCTGCTAACGCATGCACCAAAAGACTGCAATACTGGTCCTCTGGGTCCCCTCTCATCCTGACGAGCGTGGTCCCTGGAACTCAGCAACTCTGTCCAAGTGACTCCCACAGTCAAGTGACTCTTCAGTCCAAGTTTGGTGGAGGTAAGTCCTTGCCTCCCCATGCTGGACTGCATTGCGGGGTACCGCGTGATTTGCAGCTGCTCCGGCTCCTGTGCACTCTTCCAGGATTTCCTTTGTGCACAGCCAAGCCTGGGTCCCCGGCACTCCTTCCTGCAGTGCACAACCTTCTGAGTTGTCCTCCGGCATCGTGGGACTCCCTTTTGTGACTTTGCGTGGACTCCGGTTCACTTTCCTTCCAAGTGCCTGTTCAGGTACTTCTGCGGGTGCTGCCTGCTTCTGTGAGGGCTCCCTGAGTTGATGGGCGCCCCCTCTGTCTCCTCCTCCAAGTGGCGACATCCTGGTCCCTCCTGGGCCACAGCAGCAGCCAAAAACCTCTACCGCAACCCTTGCAGCTAGCAAGGCTTACTTGTGGTCTTTCTGCGTGGGAACACCTCTGCAAGCTTCTCCACGACGTGGGACATCCATCCTCCAAAGGAGAAGTTCCTAGTCCTCTTCTTGAGAGAAGCACCGGGGTTGGCCTGAGCGGGATGGATTTGTGTTCCTACGGGCTGGGAGCTTGGGTCTGCTGTTTCCAACCCGACAACATAGTTTGGGTTGGAGACATCTGAGTGCGCATGTCAGTTTGGCCGTCCTAAGACTGCTGGCCAAACCCACATGCGCATTTGCAGCAGTGCCCACCACTCCTCCTCCATGCCTGTCATCGTGATGACCCCGCCCCCAAGACTCGTCCTGGTATAGAAAAATACAATGATAGTAAACATAGCCGCACAAGCTCATGCACACCCAATGTGTCTGCATCCGTCAATGATTTCGGGATCTCAATATTCCTGCAAGCTAATATATCAACAGATTTTTCCGTGTTGCTCTTTAAATGTAGGTAAAAGAAAGTGGCTATTTCAGTTGGTAAGAAGTCAGTGAACTGCTACATATAGTGGCGCAGTGGACTAATGCATCCACTCCAGAAACCTGTCTTTGACCTCAAAAGTGAGAACCCACTCATCCTTTGATCCTTCCGAGATCGATAAAATAAGTTTCATTGATTGGTGTAAGAATACACACCTCTTATTGAACAACATGTCCCAAAAGGTGAACGTGTATTTTACAGATGCACGAGTTGTGGTCTCTCTGGTGGATATGGTGGGGTACATATGACATTATATAAATACAGCACTGGTGAAAAGAACGTGGAAGTACTTATTTCAAAATGTGTTAAAATTATTATTATGGCTGCAAAAAATATATATCCAGTGGTGAATAGTGAATATTATTAAAAACCACCCAGAAAATGTGGCAGAATGGTTTGAGCTGATTACCCTAGCCTTGAAGCTGACGGGGGCATTGCACATTCAGTGTGGGCACCATAAACAGAACCCTGACCCTCGCTCTGTCCCCCCCTTGCCCACATCACCGTGAGCTAGGGATTATTCAGAGCCGTGCCCTGCCCAAGCACCAGCAGACTGGCATCAGCTCGCCATGACTGGAAGACAGCCCTGGGCCCAGTCACTGTGCCAAGCTGCCATTGAATCATGGTCGGACAGTGGTGACAGGCAGGCGGATGCCGGCCCCAGGGTCAGTGTGCCAACAGCATGCACGGCTGTCTCGTGCACTCCGGGCACGAGTAACAGTGGTGGAACCTGCCAGCCTGCCCCGTGTCGCGAGAGGAAGAGGGGATATTATCTGTTTTTGGTCCTATCTATGTTGGTATGCTCCAGCTGTCCGAAAGAGTGGCGTAAAAAAGGCCCCCGATGTACACGGGCGGCAGGCCCCTGACTGAGTCCACTAGGGAAGGACCCCTCCATGGACTTCGCAGGGGGTCCCCCTTAAGTTTCTTTACGCCTCTGGTCCGAAAATAACTCTGCACAAAGTATTAACTTGATAGTCCCCCTGGTTACCACCATCCACTAACCAGTTCTGCCTGGACAGGGCTATAATGAATGGTGGTGAATAATTGACGATTTCTCTGCGGATGACAGCTCATGCCTTCTTTGAGGTGTGCATGTTTAGCTCTCACGCCAGCCAGTTAATTCACCGAGTGGAGAGTCCAGTCTGGAAGCTGAAGGTAGAGTTGTTCCTTCTTATCTAAATGAAACTCTCTCGTACAAGTTTGTATAGGGTCAAAAAGTGAACGAATTGTGTTGGGTTTCCTGTCCCAGAGATTTTATCTCAAAGTGTTATCAGTGGGTATGTCACATGAGAGACACATAGAACCAGGGGCTATGTTGTTTTGGAAGTCACATACATTCAATAAAAGAACTTCCCAGTGGAGCATGCAACATTTGGGGCCAGAGCATGCAACATTTGGGGCCAGTATTTCTTCAAGGCCCTGAATGATGATTCCCAGTTGGGCTATGAAAAGTTATTGAAGCGCAGCCCATCAGCAGATGCAAAGATTTATTGTAGACACCCTGCCATAGCATGGCCCTTCTCTCCCATCCACAACCCATCTGACAAGCAAAGAACTCTCACTCAGGGAAAACAACAGAATGCTCATGTAGGAAAGTTCTTTCTTAGACCTAACCCAACTCTCCTCTTTCTAATATTAACAACCAAAACATAAAAACATTACAATATCAAAAAATATCAAAAGGTACCAGAAAGAAACAATGTCTATCATTAGTAAAATAATCTAAATATACAGGAGACTTAAATAAAACAAAGTGAATCATGAATATAACCTTCTGAATATACAGGAGGCATTGGTAGCCTCTAAGACACCAACCTCAGTGTCACAACCCCAACCTGTTAATTCCTCACACTCCTTGTGCACTCTAATGAAGCAGAATTACCATCAACCCTCACACATTTCCCTCTTCTTCTATTACAGAGTTTCAAATCATCATCACCCATTAACATTAAAGCACTGCACTCATCATCCCTCTCAACATCGCTGACACACTCCCTCTTTGATATGGAGCAACTCTCTTCCGGTTCCATTTGTAATCATTTTCCAACACAGTATGCACTCATGAACTTTCTTAACCTTAAATGGCCCCCGAAATTTAGACAACCCAGCTTGAATGCATCCACTTTTGACTTGTTGTTTCCGGTGCGGAGCACGGGCACTTATTTTTGAGGGACGGCGCTTATTTTTTTGCCTCAAGCATTTACTGCGAGCAAAAGACACAAATGGGAAAAACGGAGGAAGATAAAAATGAAAAAGCGTCACAAAGGGAGAAAGCAGAAAACTGCAAGAGTGAGCTGAAGGGGCAGGGAGTGGCTCTAAATCGATTAAAGAGGCCCGAGATGGCTTCAGGATTACGCTCCCTCAGTATTCCGTGTTCGCACATTTAATTGCAGCAGCCACATGTTACAGAGGAGAGCTTTGGACATCAGCACCTTTTAATTTACAAATTAAGCACTGATTACCACTCAACCCTTCTTGACACAACCAATTTGGAACACCACCTAGCTCTTGTTGACGCAACCAATTCATAACCAATTTAGTGCCAGGCTTTCACCATCTCATAAACTCAGAAGGTGAAACTATGGCCGCACTGTTTTCTGTAGTGCGATGAGCCCAAGCCATTTTCTTGACCACATCAACCACATGCATGTTGTTACTCAACGCCAACTAAATACCACCCTTCAAAAGGCGATTGTCCCTCTTTACCATACCACTGGATTAAGGATTGCACAACCTGTGCAATGATGTTTGATGCCACATATATCCAAAAACTCACTTCCTGAAAAGTCAGCTGCGTGTCATTATCCGTGATGCGAGAACAAGGTAAACATTCCTCCCTAAACACACCTTCTAAAACAGAGATGTTCATCCTCATGGATATCTCACTCATGAACCTAGCCACCAACCATCTAGAATGTACATCACCCAACATCGAAGCAAATCTGAAATCTCTCCGCACACCAGCCAACAGCCCATTAAAATCCATACAGGCACTGACCCAAGCTTTTCCTGGATCATGAACATCGTTCATTTCAGACTGAGTACCAACTCTGAGCCTCTTCCCTGACTCTTTACACTCACAAAATGTTTCTACCTATCTTGCAACCTGTCATCAATGCCGAGCCACCAAAAGTTTTTCTTGATCCTTCTTTTACCTTGGCGTAAGTGTCCCTCATGAACCAATTGTATAATCTTCTTCCTCAAACCTTCAGGAGGGACAGACATAATTTCTCATTAGTATATTCTCATGACCACTCACAGAAAACTCTTCTAAGATTTTTATATAGGGTCTGACAGAAGGGGACACCACACTTTCTCCCCCCCCCCACTTTAATCATCTAAGCTTTAACTTCACCCATTACACATTTTACCATCTTTTTTCCGCTCATCTTTTTTCATCCATAGTGAAAGCACCCACACTACACTGTTCAATGTCATCCATCCAAGCCACAGCTCCTTCTTGCACTTTTGACAACTCTGCATCTTTCTCAATCGCACACCAATCCAATAGCAAATGAGAAAGACTGTGAGCTTCGGTATTATGCCAATGAGGAACATAATCTACTTCATAAGAATATTCCTAGAGTCTGGACACCAATCTTGCAAATTTAACTGACTCCTTGCGAGTCCCTCTTGGAGTCAGAACTTTTATCAAAGGTTTATGAACAGCACGAAGAATAAAATTTAAACACCACAAATACGTCCTGAAGTACTCCGCACTCCACCCTGCTGCTAAAGCCTTGCGCTCGATCACAGAATTATGTTCAAAATCTGTCAACGAGAAAGTAAAAAAAATTACTGTTTTTTCACCCTGCACATGCATTTGAGATAACATTGCCCCTATTCTTGTGCCTATGACATCTACTGTCAAAAAAGTCTTTACATGAGTGTCAAAGGTCACAAAGATCCCAGCATTACAAATGTAATCTTTGATTTTCTCAAAACACCTTTGTTGTTCCTCCTCCCTCTTGAATACATTCCCTTTTCTCACCATTACTATCAAACTCTGTTTTGACTGCAAAATTAATAACACATTTTGGTAATTTGTCAATTAGACCTGTGAATGATCTTAGTTGTTCTTTGTCTTGAGGAGATGGTGACAGTTTGATGTTTTTTAAAAAGATCCTCTTTATGTCTTATTCCTATCACCAGAAACAGTGTGTCCCAAATATTCTATTTCTCTCACTTAAAATTTACATTTGTCTTTTCTCAGGGTAAGACCAGCCTCAGACGGTCTGTCCAAAGCCTGTTTCAGTGGAGTTTCTTTCCTCCACAATCTCTTCAAAAATCAAAATGTCATCCTGAAAGTATATGATATTAGACAAATCCTTGAACACTTCTGTCATTATCTGCTGAAAACAACACTTTCATCGGGTGAAAGACCAAACCGCATCCTTGTGAATGGAAATGTACCTTCCATGGTCATAGAGACTGTTAAGCTCATTGACTTGTCATGCAGACGTATTTGGTGATATGCATTCTACAAATCTCATTTTGAGAAAAAACTGTCCTCAATTCAACAACATCATCAACTCATTTATATTGGCTAGACGGTAGTTGTCAGTAACAATATTTTGATTTAAACTCCTCAGGTCTACCCAAAATCTTAATCGCCCATCAGATTTTTCAGTTATGGCCATAGGTTACTTATGGCCACAAGAGACACCAAATCTGAAGCTTCAATCGGTTCAGTTATACTGTCTCTCATCATCTCTTCAAGCATATCTTTAATAGATTACTAAAATGTGGAAGCTCCAGAACCCCCTCTTTCCTTTGGCAAGAATAGTAATTTCTTGCTCAATCTGGAATTGTATCCTTCCACACAAATTAGTAGATTTCCTATTGAATGTTTATCAAGTCTTGGGCTGAGATCAAAACCATGAGGGCTTCACACAAATGAAACATTCTAGGTAGGACATTCATCTTCGCAATTGCAATTCTCCCCAGCCATGATATAAAGATTAGATGAAATCTATGGAGATTCCCTAAATAGGGTGATAATTTGCCCACATAAAATCTGAAATGAGGGAGTAATTTATATCCCCACATTTTTTGCCATACCTTTCTCCCATCCTCGCTGTCCACCCATACTTCAACAACTGATTTTTCAAGATTCACTTTGTACCAAGAAAAAAAAAATCCTCTCTAATATCGATCACTTCCAGTATGCAGTGCACAAGGGTAGGCAATGTCAACAATGCATTTCCCATGAATAGACAGATTTTATGAGTAACACCCCCTAACGGTATATGCTCCATCCTCCGAGCCTAATATTTTGTTCTACAGGTTCCACATATTAGAAATAAAAGTGTGACGGGTATCCCTATCTTGTCCCTCTTGATCATAGAATGGGGGAGGGAGGTTTCCTTTGTTTACCACTACCTAGGCTGATGAGGTCTGAATGAGCTATTGCATATTTGGGGTCACTTCTAAATCTAACTAATACACATCTCAAAGAGGTCTATTCAACTCAATAGAAAGGCTTTGTTTGCATCAAGTGCTAGTATTATCATCAGGATCTTTTGTCTCTGGGAATTTTATATGAGATATAACATGGATATGATGTTATCAAAGACCTGTCAAAGTTCAATGAATCCAGACTGATCAAAGTCTAATACATGGGGCACATGGAGTTCCAACCTGTTCACTAAACGTGTTGTGAAAACAATTAGTTCCACATAAAGTAGCAAAATTGGTCAGTATGGTGCATATGACTCTTTAGATTTCGACAACTTATGAAAAATAATTATGTCCTTCCTCATAGTTGGTGTAACTATAACAGACACCCTGAAGCAATTGAAAAGTTTAGTAAGGTGGTGGATTGTAAGTGAATGAAACGTCTTGTAGATAGAGCTCAGTGTATTGTCTGATCCTGCAGCTTTATTTATTGGTAATTGGTATTTGGTTGTTTTAGATGTCCATTCCACTTACTCTACTGTAATGTCTCCCTCTAAGTTCTCTCTTGCCTCTTCACTTAATATTGAAAGATCCAATTCCTAAAAAACTGGGTAGCCCTCTGAAGGTCTTGCACCTCTCCCCTAAATGGAGTTCTGAAAAAGCAGCAAAAGCCAGCCATTTACCCTCTTAGAGTCTCTGGATGTACACAACCTGGCCACTAATAACTTTTCTGCTTTTATCAACCTGTCATAGAAACTCTGTTTTAACTGAAGGAGCTTTTTGTCTGATCACTCCTTAGGAGTTTATTCAACTAACCTCTTAATTATGTGGCTTTCTTTAGGGCATTCACAGATCTTTTGTCCTTAAGTTGTTGGTTCACTTCCCCTAGCTCTTCCTTCAATTTCTGCCTCAATGTGGCTCAGATACATCTTTAACCCTGTATGAGTATTTTAAACGCATCCTTTACCATTGCCATTAGGGTCTCATAATTCTTTGTCCAGTTCCTCAAAAGACTGTGCTAGTGATTGATATCCGACCACTGGTATAGCTATTTTTCGGGTGTCTATCATTCATTGGAGATTGCACTAAATGGAAATACTCTACCAGATGAGTTCTCCCCTCATTTTATATTTAATCATATCTATCAGGGCTCGGAGATACCGTTGTTATTTGGAGAACAGGAATTGTGTAGGCTAACTAATCGTCCCTCTATATCTATATTCCCCACTTACATAACATTGAGCCCCTCCTTTCCATCTTCCACATTTTCCTCACTTTAAATGGCAAATTTTTATGAGCTGCAGTCCTCATTGCATGCGCCTTTTTTCTCGCTGAGGGGAAATATTGGGATGTATAAGTTCTATGCCTCAGTAATCTTGCACCTTTAGTGATCAAATGGGTTTCTTTCCACCAAAACATATTGAGTGACTCCCACTAGATGACTGGCCAAATTTTGTGTTGCTTAACTAGGGTATTGGATCCTTTTACATTCCAAGTAAGTATCAATGGAATTAGAGATGATGAATGCTAAAATCAGGGCATTCTCCCTTCTTTGTTATATGCACATTCTCAGTCCTAAGCCATTTACATCCAACAATTCTTTGCTGTTCACACCTCATCCTTTACCTAAGGGAGCATAGGACTGTACACCCTTCAAGAAACATAAACATATATCCAAATGGTGGAAGAAAATTAACACTTGGTGGTGTGGTGATGAAGTCACTCCTCCGACCAGCTTCCTAAACTTTTCCCAGCTCACCGGTCCCCACATAGTGAAAGAAACCCAACCTTACAAGGAAAACATATATTACTACAGATTAAGAGGTTATCTGGCAGGGTTGTTGCCTCATAGCACTATGAATCTGGATGAGCCTACCTGGCAACAGAGAAAAGTGAGAAACACTGGTCTATTCTCCTTTTCTCCCATGGACCAGCGATATGCATCAACACCTGGGGTTGAGGAGATCTAACTAAATCGGTCCGCGTCAAGTTCAGTGGGTCAAGACTGTTCACTATTCTCTTTGCCTGGATGGGGGTGCTCTAATACTTTCAAAATAATACTTGAAAAATAAGGGTTTCACCACTTTTAAAATTATGTATTGTTTTATTGAACATGCTACTGAGTATAACTGCATCATATGTTAATGTCATATCAATGCCACAATTATAACCCTTCCTAAACAAAAATCAATTATCAAAAGAAGACCAATATCATATTTTACATGTAAAGGAATACATCAGTAATACAATTTCTGCAGAGGCAAAAGTCACATAACACAGTTAAAGTACAAACATAACTTAAGTATTGGAATAGGGAAACAACTTGTGAGCAAATACTTCCAAATCGATTATTTACGCAGATGGATTCCGGAAGGTCATTCTCCTATACTCAGTTATTATAGCTGGGGAGTTGGAGGCGGCAATAACACAGCTTTGTAATGGCCAAAACATTGGGAGCTTTATAAGCATAGCGGGTCTCATTTGTTATTGTCTTGTGAGGGGTATTATCTGACCAGGCCGGTCCAGGGATGGGCAGGACACTAGAATTGCATTAAAGGCTTGTACAATGTTATGCTGGTGTAGACCCCTCTTCATGTCACTTTTTAAGGCATTACATTCACACTCAGCTCATTTAGAGTTCCTTCTCCCACTCCCATACATCAGGGTCTACAGAGAGGGATATCTGGCACCTGGTCAGTATGAGTGCCAGATCCACAAATCTATTCTTCACTCAGGTAGCCCTAGACCTTCGGAAAAGACCCAACGAGTACACTAGGAGACCAGCATACGACAAGAGGGCCTACCAGCCATTATCGATGCTAAACGTTGATTATAAAATTCTCAGCCGGATCCTTGCCACTAGACTCCTCCCTCACATGGCCAAGCTCATACACTCTGATCAAGCTGGATTCATCCCTGGCCGTAACACAGTGCTCAATATTCTGAGACTTCTCACACTATTAGAAGCTCATGCCTATGATCGGGCAGAGGCAGCGATCTTCACAGTGGATATAGAAGGGCTGTTGACAGCCTGGAATGGGCCTTTCTCTATGGCGTCATAGAGCATTTTCGACTGGCGCAAGGACTTGTTGCCTGGACCAGGTTTTTGTATGCGGACCCCACTGCCAGATTCCGGCAATGCGACTTATATCGGAGAGTTATCGGGTGGGCCACGGAACCAGACAGGGGTGCCCTTTGTTATCCCCGTTATTCACCTTGGCAATGGAGCTGCCAGAGCCAGGAACAATTATGAGGGCATAGTGATAGGTGGACAAACCCACCCCCTCACCCTATATAGCGAGAATCTCCTGATGTTTGTACAAAATATGACAGCGGCTCTTGCGGGTGCGCGAGGGCTATTGGAGAAGTTCAGCTCGCTCTCCAGGCTGGGCTGAGAGTCAATTGGCAGAAATTATTATTATTTCCTATGCTGGCAAATCGTGGCCCCGAGAGGACTGATGGTATTATAATGGGAGCCCCGATGCTAGCAATACTTGGGGGTACAGATCTATCATAACCCAAATGATTTACTGGAAGGGAACATCAGGAAGGCGGTCTGGGCTCTTAGAACAAGCACTGACTTTTGGAAGACGCTCCCGCTTTCGGTTGCAGGATGAGTTGCACTGTTGAAAACGGTTGCACTCCCCGACTAGTGTATTTTTTGTGCTACTACCAGTGTGGATTCCTGAAGCAAGGTTTTGAGAGATTGACTCACTTATTACTGCTTTTATCTGTGGATCAGGCTGCAGACGAGTAGCTCTGACCACATTGCAGGTAGCTGTAGGGGAAGGAGGCCTTGCAGTTCTCGACTTTGAATCTTACTATCTTGTGGCGAAGCTCCAGCAGCTGATGCAGTGGCTGGCGGGCAGACTGACACTTGGGTGACAGATGAGTCCTTTTGTGCCTGATCTTCACCAATTGATCAAAGTGCTATTAAAGCTCAAGTGCCCTAATGGAGGCGATACCACGGAATTCCAAGTGCTGCAAAGATGCTGGGCCAGTTGTCTGCAAAGAACGCATGTGACAGTCCCATACTTACCTAACCCACCCATGGGGATACTGGAGGTACTACTGCATGGGAGAGATTAGCAAGGGTTAGCAGAGTGGGTGGCTGCAGGAGCGTCAATACTCAGTGACTTGTTCAGAGCCGAGGTACTCCTCCTGTTCGAGGAGTTCTGTGTGGGACATGATCTACCTCTGGGCTACTTTCCGCTCCATGAGGCAGTGACTGCTGCAATCATCAAACACTGGGGTACAGGCATGTCAGAACCACCACACCACAAGAACTGTCATTTTATACTCACATCATCAGAGACCCTTAAAGATGTTACCTGCCTATATAAGACGATTAGAGAGGACAGGTTGCTGCAGCCCCTGACCACCCTCCGAGTCTGATGGGAGGAAGACCTGGGGAACCGCATACTAGAAGGCGACTGGGCTGGTATATTTGAAAGAGCACCCAAAATATTGAGGAACACAAGTTTTAAACTCATAAATGTCTTTGTTCTACATACAGCATACCTCACTCATGGAATAATTAATACATACTTTCATGCAGCGGTATTTATACATATGCTCTAGAATTGGCCGATGCTCACTGCCTACTGGGAGGAAGTCACTAGTATGGTTGTAAATGTCATTGAAAGAGAGGTCCCATGCACTACAGGCCACTGCCTACTGAGCTGGGTCCCACACACTGCCAAAACTAAAGCTTGAAGTAGGTTTCAGGATCTAGCTTTGATTCTTGCAAAGCGGGAAATCACCAGGAATTGGAAGGCTCCGGGGGACCCTGGGAGGCGGCATGGCGAAGAGAAATGGAAAGATGGGCGGGCTATGAAAGTGCAGTGCTGCTCCGAGAGGGTAGATGTGGTCGAGAGTCACTAGATGTGGCCGGGGCCTGGGAAGCGCGGGTGGACTGTGTAAAAGACAAGATCCCCAGTCACCAGGAGCAACATCAGGTACTCCCTAGGGATGACTCACTCTTTATGTGGCTACCTCCCCTCAAATGAAGGTTGTTGAGGCAGATGCTCTGATAGGACATTAATGAATCATAAGCTGTGATCGAGGGTTATTTAGGACTGATCACACTAAGATGATTTCAATTAGAACATCAAGATAAGATCTATAGGTAAGGGGCCCTACCGAGGAAGGTAGGTGGGCACTGCGGGATGGGATCACAAAGTTCTCATAACTGCTGTTTTATCATTGACAGGTACATCAGGGGAGAATAATGTATTTGACATGACTGCTTGTTGTTTGATGATTATGAGCATCAATATAATTTCTTTTAAAAAAGCACAGCACTGAAGTCCTAGGAATATCCCAATCTGTAGAGTTATTGATACATTGTACAGCTGTATCCTAGAAACATCTGAAGAGGGGCAACTCTAAACCATATGGCAAAAATCGTCTTCGTCTTCCCCCTACCAAGGACACCAAACATGTGCCTCAGCAAACATATGACTGATTCTCTTAGGAGTAACGTGGACCATGTGTAGATAGTAAACTTGGATTAGCTTGGACCTGGAATTTCTGGACACTTTAGGGAGAAAGTTTCAGTACATTATTCAAATCATCATCAGTCAAATGTTTACCTAAATCCTCGGACCAGCAGTCACGCAGCACAGTTACAGTACCCTTTGACAGCAACATGAATGATTGGGTTTCAAAGTAATCACAGCACAGAGACAACCCTCATCAAGGCCACAAAGGAAATCAGAAAGTCTCTCGATGGAGGAGGGCAGGCTGCCCTTACCCTGCTTGATTTGTCAGCAGCTTTCGACACGGTCAACCATAGACTGTTGTTGGAACGCCTTGCTGACACTGGGATTTCCAGGGCAGCCTGGATCCTGCTCCAGTCGTTTCTCTCCAATCGCCCTCAAGAAGTGTGTCTCAGCGAATTTGTTTCCCCATAATTTTCTATCCCTTGCGGGGTTCCGCAGGGCTCTTCCCTGAGTCCCACTCTTTTTTAACATCTATGTCAAATCCCTGGCCTGTTTAATCAGATCCTATGGCTTCTCACTTACTTCCTATGCAGACAATACGCAAATTGTCATCTCTTTCACAAGGCCTGATCCTACTATTGAGAACATATATTGCGATTGCATGCGTGCCATCGGCACATGGATGTCAGAAAATTGCATGAGATGAAATTCAGACAAAACAGAAGTTCTTCTTTTTGGCACAAATCTGTCCGTCTGCACAGACTCATGTTGGCCACAGGAACTAAGCTCTTTACCAGTCCCAGTCTACAAAACACGCAATCTAGGAATCCTGCTCAACAACAACTGTCTTTTGCCGATTATGTAAACTCTGTAACTACGTCTGCCTTCTTTATGCTCAGGATCCTAAAAAAGATCATACCGTTTATTCCAGGTCATCTACAGAAATTAGCCGTCACCTCCTTGGTAATGTCCAAGATGGATTATCGCATGGTCTATTACTCTATGCTAAACAATTAGTCTTAAACAAACTTCAGTCTCTGCAAAACGCCACAGCTTGTTTACTCCTTAACATTCCTAAATAATTTCTAGTCTCTGGTCATATCAGAAAATTGCATTGGCAGAGAATTGTTTTAAAGCGATCTGCATTACATATAAAGCACTGAATAATCGAGGCCCCTCTTTTTTTTAAAGTAAAACATTAATTGGTATGAACCAGCCAGATCACTCAGGTCGGCATCTCACATGTTCTCTTCAGTGCCTAGATACAAACGGCTAATCTGGGGAGGCAGAAGTTTCTTTCGTGGAGCATCCAAGGCATGGAATGCTCTGCCCATTACTATCAAATTAGCTTCCACCCTACTAGCCTTAAGGAAAGCCATTAAAACCTGGCTTTTCAAAGAGACCCTGGATTTATCTCGCCCTTAGGCCCCTTGCTGGTTAGTTATAGGAAGTCTTTTCAGTCTAGCGCCTAGACTCCTTTGGGTATTAGTAGCACTCTGCAAATATTCATAACATAACACACTGATCGATATAGGAGGGTTACCGCCCTAATCTTGCCACCTAAAGTGTTAATATCTTTCAGACACTCATCTATAGGTGGTTTCATTTCACTACTCGTACTTATTTATCTGGCAGTACCTTCTCTTTTAATTCCTAGTAGTTTCTGTAAGTTCTCAAAGTTATTCATCATTTTATGCTCTAAAGCAACTCACATATAGAATTATTTATTTCAAACCTTAAACAATATGGGGGAGTCAACTGTTCTCTTTTTGACTTGTTAAACAATATATATTGTGTTTGCACATTTATCGCACAAGAGAATTAGCAGTTGATGAACCCTTAGTAAAGCTTTAACAGAAATACAACACAATATTCTTCTCATGCAAATACCAAGAAGTGGGTGACAGGTGTCTTGTGGGGAGTGTTTGGTTAAAATGAAGCACTGATTACATTTTGTGGTTTATTTATTGCATCACCAGAACCCTTTGATGACACTGCAGGTTTACACTATGGATTTACCTCTAATGTGTAAGTTGTCAATAGATTCCACCCCAGGAAACAAGAAGAACGTCCTTTATCCACCTTTTCGTTCTGCCATGTTTTGCAAACGTACAATGTGGAGATGCTTCCATGTGTAACTAGATGCAATCTGTGCCCTTTCTCTGATGATTTTGTGCCACTTGGCACAAATATCTGCTGCAAATCCCACATTTGCATACTTGACTCCCCAGGCCAAGAGCACCACCACAGCTTGACTATACCAGTGCTTAACAAGTGGCAGTGCCAGCAAATAACAATAGTAGGGCCACATGTACAAAGCATTTTTGTAGTCACGAACAGGCTAATTCACAGAATCAGCCCATTTGCGACTAGAAAAATGGTTTTTGGGATGTTCAAACCACAAATTGCAATACGGTAATTTGTTACCGAAACACAATTTGGGTTTTGCCAATCAGTATTAGGAAGAGGCGTGTTGAGGACATCCCTTCCCAATACCGAATCTGAAAGGTATGTACGAATGTTTTGCGACCGAAATGCAGTCACAAAACATTTGCAGTTTACTGCCAATAGTAAGTTGGTGGTAACCCATTCACAAATGTGAAGGAATCCCTAAGGGACCCCTTCTACTTTGAGAATGGTGGGGAAAATATTTTTTAAGAACAGGACCACTGACTACTCTTAAAAATGAAGCTTAAACGTTTTCTTTCTTTCTTTTTAAATGCATCCTGTATTCTTTTAAGGAAAACGGGCTGCTTTAAAAAAAAAAAAAAAAAATAAGATTGCTTTATTTAAAAGTAATCACAGACATGATGGTCTGCGGACCCCAGCAGGCCACCACCCCTGTGATGGCTGAGATTCCTAATGGGTTGCAAATTCCGACCTGCCTCATTAATATTCATGAGGTAGGTCCTTTTGCGACCGACTACGAATCGCAAAAGGAAACTGTAAAGGGTTTCAGACATTTAAATTAGCGATTTCTGAGTTGCGATTCGCAGGAAATTGCACTTAGGAAATCACTAACACAAACGTTCGTACATGCGGCCATAGGTGCCCTAAACAGCCCTGGGGTGGCCACAGTGGGAAATTGCTTTACTGGTGAGTGAAAGCTGCAAACCGTTTTGTAGTAGCGAAACAGAACATGTAGGAAGGACCCAATGGGCACGCACAAGATCGAAAGCGGGAATGCACATGTGAAGGCGGGAAGCACACACACATGCATGCTCACACCCACAAAACCCTTGTCAAGCTATAACTAAACATGAGAATCTCCCAGAATAAAGAAAACTTCTTTCCATGGGAAACGGAAGTCATTCCTTGCTTGAATACCAGAGTGAGTGAGCTAAGCCCAAAAAAGACTGCATGTCTGTACAAAAGGGCATGCCCCCCTCCCCAGGCATGTTCACGCGTTGTCATGGGCTCTCCACGGCCGCCATGCTCGAGAAAGGCTAGTTACATCACTGCCTGTGTACTCCACTGGGCTTCGTTTCAACTTACATCATAACTTGTTTCCCAATGTTTCATTTCATAGAAAACTCGCAGTAACAAAGAGAACGATTTCTCTCATTGTGGAGTGGCACTCTGCCCGTTTGCTTCTGACACTCAAGGAATGAGAAGGCGCACGTTCCAAAAACGGCACGACATTTCTTTATAACCCAGCCCTGTTAGATTTTCCAGGTCAGTGCATGGTGTGCAGCTTCGGTCCAGGTTTTGTCTTTTAATTCTGAGACTTGTAGTCCTGTTTATTCTATTAAAAAACATGACTACAAGTCGCAGAATTCAGAGAAAAAGCATCTGAACTGGAGCAATACATCGCGCAAGGACATGGACCTGGGAAACTTGGCAGTTTATGCATTTGTTTAGAATGTTTTTAGGCATTTAGGGCCATATTTATACTTTTTGATGCACAACTGCGCCAATGCAGTTGTGCGTCAAAAATGTTAACGTCGGCTAACGCCATTCCAAAGCGCCATGCAGGCGCCTTATTTATGGAATGACGTTAGCCGGCGGAGCTGACTGGTGTGCGTCAAAAAAAATGACCCACACCAGGCAGCGCCGGCGTAGGGAAAAATGGAGCTTGGGCGTCAAAAAATGGGGCAAGTCGGTCTGAGGCAAAAAATCTGCCTCAACCCGATTTGCGCCATTTTTTTTGACTCCCACCCTCCATTGGCATGACTCCTGTCTTAGCAAAGACAGGAGTCATGCCCCCTTGCCCACTGGCCATGCCCAGGGGACTTCTGTCCCCTGGGCATGGTCATTGGGCATAGTGGAATGTAGGGGGGCACAAATCAGGCCCCCCTATGCCACAATAAAATTTTAAAAAAATACTTACCTGAACTTAGCTTAAGTTCCCTGGGATGGGTCCCTCCATCCTTGGGCGTCCTCCTGGGGTGGGCAAGGGTGGCAGGGGGTGTCCCTGGGGGCATGGGAGGGCACCTCTGGGCTCCTTCCGAGCCCACAGGTCCCTTAACGCCTGCCCTGACCAGGCGTTAAGAAATGACGCAAAAGCGGCTGGACGTCATTTTTTTTGACCCGCCCACTCCCGTGCGCCATTTTTGCACAGGAGTTTAAATAAGGCGCACATGCCTTGGAGTCATTTTTTAGACGGGAACGCCTACCTTGCATATCATTAACGCAAGGTAGGTGTCCACGCTAAAAAATGACGCAAACTCCAAGATCTTTGGCGCTAGACGGGTCTAACGCCAAAGTATAAATATGGAGTTAGCTTTGCGTCGGATTTGCGTAAAAAACAACGACGCAATTCCGGCGCAAACAGTGTATAAATATGCCCCTTAGGCTCTACTTGCAGTTTACTGTTCCACTGCTGAACTTGCCAGGCCCTCTAAAATAACCTATTTGTGAAACTGAGAAAAGCAAAATATAACTAACCAGGACAGAAGGTGGTACTGTGTTTTTGTCAGGGAATGTGACTTGGACTCCATATGTTTCCTAAGAGCTTCAGCTTTTGTAAGAAGGGCCCTGAGGCAAACAGACGCTCTCCCACACGAAGACTGCAGTGATGTCTGTTTTGCCTGCCAGTAACCAGAGGGGGGTGTCCTCAAGAGTTGTGCTCTTTGGGGGTGGCCCTTCAAGTGAGCTCTGTTGGGAGTGGTTCTAGAGGGTCAGGTGAATCTACATCTGTAGCCGGGGAGCGGCAAAGAGGGCGGATCGATATGGACACTTTTTACCTGCTCATGGATGTTTGTGAGGTGGCACTCCATTCATTTTGGTATGCAAAGGTTTTCATCAGGCATTGGTTGAACTCCTCACGGGTTTAGTGCGAGTGCCCGGGAGAAGAGTTGCTTGTTCATGCCAACAAACAAGGTCCACCACAGCATTTCCCACAGTGTTTTCCACAGTATGAGATGAGCTTTGGCTCAAGCCAACAAATGTTAACCCCACAGGATTTCCAGAGGTATAGTGTTAGACCTGACATTAGGGTTGTCCCCCTCAACTTTTTGCCTGCCTCCCTTCACTTTTTGACACTGTTTTTACTGGTTTTAGGACTCTGCGTACTTTACCACTGCTAACCAGCGCTAAAGTGCACATGCTCTCTCCCTTAAAACATGGTAACATTGGTTCATACCAAATTGGTATATTTGATGTACTTGTAACTCCCTAGTAAAGTGCACTACATGTGCCCAGGGCCTGTAGATTGAATGCTACTAGTGGGCCTGCAGCACTGGTTGTGCCACCCACATACGTAGCCCCTTAACCATGTCCCAGGCCTGCCACTGCAAGGCCTGTGTGCGCAGTTTCACTGCCACTTCGACTTGGCATTTAAAAGTACCAAACTCCCCTTTTTCTACAGATAAGTCACCCATAAGGTAGGCCCTAGGTAACCCAGAGGGCAGGGTGCTGTGTAGGTAAAATGCCAGGCATATATCTGTGTGTTTTATATGTTCTGGTTGTGGAAAACTCCTAAATTCGGTTTCCACTGCTGTGAGGCCTGCTGCTTTCATAGGCTAACATTAGGGCTACCCTCATAAACTGTTTGAGTGGTAGATTCTGATTAGAAAGGGGTAAACAGGTCATATTTAGTATGGCCAGAATGGTAATACAAAATCCTGCTGATTGGTGAGGTTCGATTTTATATTACTATTTTAGTATGCTATTTACTATTTTAGAAATGCTACTTTTAGAAAGTGAGCATTTCTCTGCACTAAAATCCTTCTGTGCCTTAGAGCCTGTCGCCAATCTACATCTGTGCTGGGCTGGTTGACAGCTCCCTTGTGCATTTCACCCAGACAACCCCAAACACAGGATGCTCAGTCATACCTGCACACATCTGCATACTGAATGGCTCTTCCTGGGCTGGAAGGGTGGAGGGCCTGACACTTACATTTCAAAGGACAGTGGCCTGCCTTCACACAAAGGACTGCCAAACCCCCTACTGGGATCATGGCAGACAGGGTTGTACTGAAAGTGGACCTTGTGCACTTCAAAACCACTCTTTGAAGTCTCCTCCACTTCAAAGGCACTTTTGGGTATATAAACTGGGTCCTTGACCCTACCAAGACAGACACTTCTTGGGACAAACACTCTGCACCAGAACCTGCAACCTGCCAAGAGAAGGTGCCTGGCTGCCCAAATGATTCACCTGGACTGCTCTGCTGTAAATGACTGCTGCCTTGCTGTTCCCCTGCTGCCTTGCTGACCCCTGGCTCTGCTGAGAAGTGATCTCCAAGGGCTTGGATTGAGCTTGCATCCTGTTCCTGATGTCTCAGGGCCAAAAAGACTTAGGGGGTGATTCTGACCGCGGCGGACAGCGGTCGCCGCCCGCCAAGCGGTTCCCGCCGAAAGACCGCTCCGCGGTCAAAAGTCCGCGGCAGTCATTCTGGCTTTCCCACTGGGCTGGCGGGCGACCGCCGAAAGTCCGCCCGCCAGCCCAGCGGGAAACACCCTTCCCACGAGGAAGCCGGCTCAGAATGGAGCCGGCGGAGTGGGAAGGTGCGACGGGTGCAGTTGCACCCGTCGCGAATTTCAGTGTCTGCAAAGCAGACACTGAAATTCTTTGTGGGGCCCTCTTACGGGGGCCCCTGCAGTGCCCATGCCATTGGCATGGGCACTGCAGGGGCCCCCAGGGCCCCCACGACACCCCATACCGCCATCCTGTTCCTGGCGGGTGAACCGCCAGGAACAGGATGGCGGTATGGGCTGTCAGAATCCCCATGGCGGCGCAGCAAGCTGCGCCGCCATGGCGGATTCCCATGGGCAGCGGAAAGTCAGCGGTACACCGCCGGCTTTCCGCTTCTGGCCGCGGCTGTACCGCCGCGGTCAGAATGCCCGGCGGAGCACCGCCAGCCTGTTGGCGGTGCTACCGCCAACCTCCGCCATGGCGGTAATTACCGCCAGGGTCAGAATGACCCCCTTAATCTCTGCAAGGAAAATCCCTTGCGTGGCGAAACTCGATGCACAGCCTGCCGGAATCAACGCACAGCCTGTCCAGCGGTGATAAAATCACAGCATCGCCACGACGCAGCCCGGCTCACTGAGTGGAGATCGACGCAGTGCCAATGTTGCGACCGGAACTTCAACACACAGCCTACTGGATCGATGCATTGCCGAGCCGGAACGATGCAGCCCGACTCCCTGCGAGAGGAATTGACGCAGCGCCAGCCGTGAGGCAGAAATTCCACTGCATCACCTACCGGATCGACGCAACAGCTGTGACTTCGTCCCGCATGCCCAGGATTTCCACGCATCGTCCCTGGGCGTCAAAAGACCCTGCATCGCAAAGAGGATTCAAGCCTGCGCGCCGGAATTTGACACAAAGCCCTTGCCGCGTGGAAAAGAATCAATGCATCATCAGTGTGTGCCCGGAAAACTGACACACACCTACTTTTTTTCCATGCATCTCCTCCTCTGCGGTCTTCGTGTGTGTAATTTTGAAGCAAACCAGGTACTTTGTGCTTCCAAGAGACAACTGTTGCTTTTAAGAACTAAAGACTATTCTTATCATTACAAAAGTGATATTTCAACTTGTGATTATCAAATCTTGATTGTTTTGACCTTAATTTAATCAGATAAATATCTTATATTTTTCTAAACCTGTGTGATGTCTTTTTGTAGTGTTCTCACTGTGTTATTGCATGATTTATTGCACAAATACTTTACACATTGCCTTCTAAGTTAAGCCTGGCTGGTCAGTGCCAAGCTACCAGAGGGTGGGAACAGGATAATTCGGATTGTGTGTGACATACCCTGACTAGGATTTTGGCCCCTATTTGGACAAGGGTGCATACCTCTGCCAACTAGAGACCGCATTTCTAACATACAGATTCTCCCTAGAGGGCTCCTTTAAGCTTTACCTTCTCTGTCGAGGAACAGCATGTTTGGATGAATGCCTCTTAGAGCCTTGAAGGGGCCACCCCTAAGGGGCATCAGGGAAGCAAAGGGAGTAAACTGAATCCTGAAGGAGCGTTCTGCTCTTTGACTGAGTAAGGACTTGGCTTTAAAAGCTGCTGCCTGACAAAAATCCTAAAAGCATTCATGGTTATATGGCGGCGTTATGGCAGAACAACTGTGATTTTCCACCACTGAGCTAATTACGGTGCTTTTTGGAATTTGTTGGAGTGGAAGCCAGTATAGTTCCTTAAGTGCAGGTCTGATGTAGTAGAATCTCTCCAGTCCCTTCATGTGTCTTGGTGTCACATGTCGATTGCTTTTGACAACTAACTAAAATGGCGCATCGAAGTCCATTAGCAGAGCGCTGCTACTATCTCAGTGAGATAGCACCAAGGCCCAGGGCTTCCACTGTAGTTCACAAATTGAGCTGTGGAAGAAACGGTTGTACTTTCTTTGGGGAGGAAAGCTGGTACCATGCTGTCTTGGTTCTCCTGGCGGTCTGTTCTTTCCTTTGAGATCTGTGCTGATCGGGAAGTGATTATGCATTGTCTGTCATCCAAGGGGTAAAGCCCTCTAGGTTCATGTGTCAGAGACAGACTTGAATCTGTGGCAGTACAGACCTGCCAGCTAAAAATAGGAATTCAGTATTTGTCAAGTTGAGCTTTATGTTAGTTCTTCACATCTACTTATGGATAAGACTGGGGCAGGATTTGAGGCACCAAATGTCACTGACTGAGGAGATTTTAAAGTGGCTTTTGCTTATTGGTGAACTTTTAAGTTATTTTACATTACTGATCCATCACCACATGTTTTTTTCTGCGTATGTTGAGACATCGTAGATCATCATTTTGTAGTTGCTGTTAGAACTGAGCGAGTGCTTGACCTGCCATCACCCTCTCCCCTTCATGTACAGGCACCACATTAACACCCATGAAGTATGGTTACAGAGGAAGATGTGGGATCTAGAGACTGCAGTAGCAGATAAGAACACAATGGACACTCTGGCCATTGCGGGGTATGGCATTCCACACAGCAAGAGACTCCAGGATCCCCCAATACCAAGCAGAGTTGGACCACTGGTGGGCAAGTTCTCCTATTATAGTGCATCTCACTCTGGTGGTGACACACACACACAGATCCCCCCCCAGCTTATCTCAAACCAACTACCAATCAAGAAAAGACCTACAAAAAGACATAGTCACACAAGGGCAGTGTGTCAGCAACTTCCTCAGTACAAGATACAACCAGCTCCTGTTGACTGCATCTGCTCCTGCTTTGATTGTTAAGGTATTTAGACTTTGCACTAACCTTGTTCCAGTTCCCGCCTTCCTTTCCTTCCTCTTCAAGGGGAATTCCCTTGATTTGTGTTCTTCCCTGTTTTGGGTCGTCCCCCCAACATTACTTTGACTCATTCCCACTCTTGATCCAGTAAAGCTACCTTTGGGAGATCCCTTTGACTGATTACACTTACTTGCACTTGTGAGAGTTTACAAGTCTCCAGAGAAATGTATCACCATTTCTGTGAAGTAACTGATGGGGATAAAGATTATCAGCAGCAGTGCATTCTGGATCAGGTAGTTCACTTGGGAAGCCTGACAGTGGGCAAGGGTGGTGAATTACCAAGAACATACACTCATATTGTACTATAAGGATATTTTCTTCGTTATTTCCCTTGTCTTTTTAAGCTTTTCTATCCAGTGTGATAACTGTGGGTGAGCAGTGGTCTCTTAAGGCACTAGGGAGACACCTCTTCACACCACTCCGTAAGGCGCCACCCCAGCCAATAGTTGTGCCTTGCAAGGAGACAGCTTGGTGGGTAGTCCAGTGCTTAATTTGTGCTTGTTGTTTCCGGTGCTGAGCACCGGCACTTATTTTTGAGGGCCGGCGCTTATTCCTACGCCTCAAGTATTTGCTGCGAGCAAAAGACACACATATGAAAGACGGATGAAAGGAAAAACGAAAAAGCGTCACAAAGGGAGAAAGTAAAAGGCTGCAAGAGTGAGCTGAAGGGGCAGCGACTGGTTTTATGTAGATTAAAGGGGCTTGAGATGGCTTCCGGATTACGGCGCCTCAGTATTCCATGTTCACACATTTAATTGCAGCAGCCGCATGTTTGAGTAGTGCTTTGGCCACCGGCACCTTTGTATTTACAAATTAAGCACTGGGGTAGTCACTCCAGCTGGTGTGTCATGGTTGGAATATATGGTCATTGCAAGGTAAACGGCTCCATTGTTAAGAAACATGCACCCACGATTGTTTCCAGACACCTTAAAATAATGGCAGCTCTAACCTTTCATAAACCAGTTTGTTAACCAATTTCATCCTGCATCACAAATTTATTTTCTTTATCTATAGAAAATTCATATGTTTTTCAGATTTTTTCCCATCTTTTTCCACAGTGCCACAATCTTTTTTTTCGGGGCATCTTCGATCAAGCAAACTGATTAAAGCTCCCCCCTGTGTTTCCTCTAAAGTGTCTGTTTTCCAAAGGTTTTTCTACCGATTTAAAGACCTCTGGACTGTTTCCTAACTATGCCTTTTTTGTTGCGGACATCAGAATAGTGTACTGCTGCTGTACTGATGACCCTCTCCACCAGGTTCTAAGCATGACCCCCTGGTGAAACTCGGGGGTTGTGGCCCACCACTACAGCAAATCACCACAGTGGAATGCCCTTCTCTGTGTGAAGGCAAGACTGCACCAGAAACAGCAGAAAAAATCACTTGCAAAACATAGAAAATGAAACAATTCTTATCATTTCAACCCTGATACCCTCGCTAGAAACTGTGAAGCACCCAAAAGCACCAAATAATATCCAAATTAAGTCATCAGTACTCATGTCTATCCTCTCCAGACCTACTTTCTCTTGACACCTTTCCCTACACCTCATGCCGCTGACCATCTTTCCTTCTTTGACCCTAGATCATCACAGCACGCCTGCTCTCATGCGAGATCCTTATCCTGGACTGGATTCACTCAATCCTTGCTTTATTCGCAAACTGATGGTGCTCACCCTGACTCAACAGCGGGCCCTACAATGTCAACCCCTAACATCAGTCCAGTCTACATCAGCTCCCCAATTTTCCCACTAAGGCTGTGGTAACCAAAATCTTAAAAAAGATACATAAACAAAACATCAGAAGTGGCAACTCGCTACCCATTAAAAAAAACAACCCACATCTCCCTTGCACCCCAAAAAAACAATCAGAAAAAAGGTTTTGTTATACAACAAACTCCTTACCCAGACCAACAGGAGCACATAATAAGACAAAGAGGCCGTCCAACCCCATGCGGCATTCTAAAGTTCTTAACCAAGCCCCACCCAATACCTATTTTCCTAACTTCATTTACTGCACCCTCCCCGCCAGGTCAGAAGAGGCAGGGCCAATAACAACAGACCACTGGAATCATGTGAAAAGGATACTTTAATAGGACAGACGTGAATTAAATAGTGGTAACAGTAAAAAAACAAGTACAACAATAAAAGAAAAAAACCTCTATAATACATTAAACCTTTCCTACAATTTTCATCCTTAAACTTCACTGGAAACACTGGAGCTCCCCAAAGCCCCAAATACAATCCAAATTCTGCTACGTAAGTGCTCTACAAGTCTCCCTGTCCTTTGCAGATGTATTCTTCAATCAATCAATCATAGCATTTGTAAAGTGCACTACTCACCTGAGTGAGGGTCTCAAGGCGCGGTGGGGGTGGGGGGAGAGGATACTGCTACTGCTCAAACAGCTAGGTCTTGAGGTGTCTCCTGAAGGTTAGCAGATCCTGTGTGTGTCGCAGGTGGAAAGGAAAAGTGTTCCACGTCTTGGCGGCGAGGTGGGAGAATGCTCTGCCACCGGCACCGGATGCGTGCAACAGTGGCGAAGCTGGCGGGTCGGGTGTAGAAGGTGAGTCATCTGTTAAGGTATTCTGGTCCAGCGTTGTGCAGTGCTCTGTGAGCGTGGGTGAGGAGCTTGAACGTGATTCTCTTGTTGACGGGGAGCCAGTGCAGGTCTCTCAGGTGGGCTGTGATGTGGCTGTGGATGTCCAGGATGAGGTGTGTGGAGGTGTTCTGTATGCGTTGCAGTCTTTTGTGGAGCTTTCCCGTGGTTCCTGCGTAAAGGGCAATGCCGTAGTCCAGTCTGCTGCTTACGAGGGCTTGGGTGACCGTCCTTCTGGTGGGGATCCATCTGTAGATCTTCCGAAGCATGCAGAGGGTGTTCAAGCAGGAGGAAGAGACGGTGTTGACTTGCTGGGTCACTGATAGCGATGATTCCAGGATGAACCCCAGGTTGCGTGCGTGGTTGGTGGGTGTCGATGCGGTTCCCAGTGCGGCAGGCCACCAGGAGTCGTCCCAGGTGGGGGGGTGGAGCCGAGGATGAGGACCTCAGTCTTGTCAGAGTTCAGTCTCAGGCAGCTGCTCTTCATCCATTCGGCGATGGCTTTCATTCCTTTGTGGAGGTTGGTTTTGGCAGTGACGGGGTCCTTGGTGAGGAAGGGGATCAGCTGAGTGTCGTTGGCGTATGAGACGATGTTGAGGTCGTGTGATCGGACGATGTTTGCAAGTGGAGTCATGTAGACGTTAAAGAGGGTCGGGCTGACGGATGACCCTTGGGGTACGCCGCAGATGATCTTGGTGGCTTCAGAGTGGAATGGAGGGAGGCGGACTCTCTAGGTTCTGCCGGTGAGGAAGGAGGTGATCCAGTCCAGGGCTCTGTCACGGATCCCTGCGTCGTTGAGGCGTGTGCGTAGGGTGTGGTGGCAGACAGTGTCGAAGGTGGTTGAGAGGTCCAGGAGGATGAGGGCCGCGGTTTTGCCGTTGTCAAGTAGGGTCCTGATGTTGTCGGTGGCGGCCATGAGGGCGGTTTCTTTGCTGTGGTTGCTGCGGAATCTGGATTGGGACGAGTCCAGAGTGTTGTTCTCCTCGAGGAAGCGGGTCGGGTGTCTGTTGACAATCTTCTCTATGACGTTTGCCGGGAAGGGGAACAGGGAGATGGGCCGGAAGTTCTTGAGGTCCTTTGGGTCTGCCTTGGCTTTCTTGAGGAAGGCGTTGATCTCGGCGTGTTTCCAGCTGTCCGGGAAGGTGGCATCTTGAAGGGGCTGTTGATGATCTTCCGGAGTTGGGGTGAGATGACGGAGCTTGCTTTGTTGAAGATGTGGTGAGGGCAGGGGTCGGATGGGGAGCCGGAGTGAATGGTGTTCATGATTTTGATGGTGTCGTCGTAGTTGACGTGGGTCCAGGAGAGCAGGAGGTTGGTGTGGCTGGGGGGCGGTGAGTCTGTGGTGTCGGTGGTTGACGGGGGGGTCTGTGTATTGAAGCTGTCATGGATGTCTGCAATCTTGCGGTAGAAGAAGGTG
Source organism: Pleurodeles waltl (assembly GCF_031143425.1). Taxonomy (NCBI): domain Eukaryota; kingdom Metazoa; phylum Chordata; class Amphibia; order Caudata; family Salamandridae; genus Pleurodeles; species Pleurodeles waltl. Next base: position 1,300,261,356 of record NC_090437.1, on the reverse strand, counting down.
GCTAGGGAGTGGCAGAGGTCTTGCGATGGCGGGATGTCATTGGCATTGGAACCGCGGTTGGAGAGTTCCCTCACGATGTTGAAGAGCTCCTTACAGCTGTATGCGTTGTTGTCGATGCATTCTCTGAAGGAGGTTCTTTTGGCGGTTTGGATGAGTTGGTGGTGTCTACGGATGGCGTTCTTGAGGGCTGTGTGGTTGTCCGGTGTCTGTTCTTGGTGCCACTTCTTATCACGTCTTCGGCATGTTTGCTTGAATTCTTGAAGGTCGGTGGTGAACCAGTCGGCTTTTCTGTCGGTGCATCTGTTTGAAGATTTCTTGATCAGGGCGAGAGTGTTGGCACAGTCGTCGATCCATTGCCTGAGGTTGCAGTCTCAGTGGTGTCGATTGGTGGGTTCCGGGAGAGAGTGGTGATCAGCTGGTCTTCGGTGACCTTGTTCCAACTGTGGCGGGGAATCCGCTACGGGTGGTGGTGCGTTGTGGGTTTCTCAAAGGTGAAGTGGATGCAGTGGTGGTCGGTCCAGTGGAGTTTGGTGGTGTGGCTGAAGGAGACGTGTTTGCTGGCAGAGAAGATGGGGTCGAGCGTGAGTCTTGCAGAGTGGGTGGGTGTCATGACGAGCTGCTTGAGTCCGAGGTTGGTGAGCAGGGTGGTGGAGATGTTGTCGTTGGTGTTCTCGAGGAGGAAGTTCAGGTCCCCAAGGAGTATGTAGTCTGTGGATGCATGGGCGTGCGTGCTGACAATGTCGGTGATGGAGTCGCTGAACTGCAGTCAGGGTCCAGGGGTTCTGTAGACGAGTGGTGTTTGGATCGGTGTGAATCTGGAAATGTAGGTGTTCGGCGGCTGAGGGTGGCTTCGGTGCTGGTCGTGATTCTAAGGGTACTCCTGTGGACGATGGCGATGCCTCCTACTGGTTTGTTGGTGCGGTCCCTATGGGTGATCTTGTAGCCGTCCGGGATGGCTATGGCGATGTCGGGCGCTGAGGAGGGGTTCATCCAGGTCTCGGTCAGGAATGCAACGTCTGGGGAGGCTGAGTCGAGTAGGTTCCAGAGTTCAATGGCGTGTTTGTGGACGGAGCGGGTGTTGAGTAGGATGCATCTGAGATGGTTGCATCCTGCCCTGGCGGGCGGGTCGCTGGCATGGAAGCTGGGGAAGGTGCAGCTCTGGCAAGAGAAGGATCCACGGGTGAGCCTTGGGGTGGCCTGGTGGCAGGTGGGTGAACGGCTGGCGTTGAGTGCATGAAGGGTGATGATGTCGTAATGGTATCGTGCATCGCGGTGGTGTGGCGAGCGAGAACCAGGGGTTCCGGCGCTGGCCATGGTCCAGGAGCGGACTGGTGCAGACAGGCTTGCCTTAGGCGCGCCTTTGGCACGGCCGCCATTAAGTAGAGGAGGTGGGAGGGAGGAGCAGCTAGGAGGTGGGAAGCGGGGACGATCGAGCAAACGAAGGAGGCAGGGCCACAGGGGACGCTGAGGTGGGAAGAGGGGAATTAGCAAAAGACAGGAGGCAAAGGGCAATAAAGAGACACAGAGGTACAGAGAAAGAAGGGGAAAAGGCAGAAACAGGAAAACAGAAAGACAGGAGACACAGAATACTTACAGGCAGGCTCAAACTCGCAAGAGCAGGATCAGTGAGCAGCGAGGGACACGCGCACTAGCTGGTGGAGCTGGCGGCGTGGGGAGCGACCTGACCTGACAACACTCCCTAGACTCCTGGCTCCTGACCATCTTCACCCCCCTGACAAAAAGACAAAACTGCACAACTCTCTCCTCACAAAGCCTCTTTTGAGCTGGATTTATCTAGTCAGTAATGATCCAACTGTTGCTCCATGCTCAAAGAGATATCCTGCGCCAACCAGGAAATCCCTAAATAGGTATTTTCCTGTCCCCCCTCAGCTAGTTATTAAGAAAGATCACCAATAACAAAAGGCATGGAATACAGCTGGCAACACTTTTCTTAGCCCCTTAAACAATCAAAACTTATTAAGATCGCATCCCGCAACCTAAACAAATAACGTTCATTCCCTATAAATGACAAAAGCGCTCAGTCGGGCCTAAACAGTGTATGATCCTAATGGAGAATGTTTTATCATTCCAAATCCTTTACTTGTGCAAAAGCCCCTCATCTCACGAGTAACCTTTCGTCCCGCCTTATCAATTGCTGGAGGTTTCCTTGCACCTTCCCAAGCCCACCTCCGAAACAGCTCCGTCCATACCATGCGCGTACCCGGCCACAATGTTTTCAAACGTAACAAATCTGCTTTCTTTGCTTTTATCAGCGCTAACCCCGATAGCTGAACTAAATCATGTTCTCCAAGATGTATGACTAAAAGATCAGGACAACCTCTACTTAAAGACAACTTGGCCAACGTTGGTAGCAGCTGACCCCATCTCATCTCTCCCAGGCCCCACCAGAGAACTGTACTCCTTCTTCCATCCAGACCCAGCAGTCGTCCGAAAGGCCTGGTACCTGCATCTTTGGCTGCCCATTCAATAAATGAATGGCCAACGATCCAAACTGTATTCCGCTTCAATGGCGGCCCAGGAGCACAACCTGCATGCAACACAGACAAAAAACAAACATTACGCAACAAAAATCACAGATGGAAAACCCCTCAGGTCCAATATATTTCCTGCAACAACAAAACATCCGACTCTCAATGTACCTAATATCTGATCAGGGTGAATCCAATGTGAGGGAGATCAGTCACAGTACCGATTCAGAAAGACTAAGGCCCTCATTAACAACCTCAGCGGTCTTTTAAAAAGACTGCTGAGGCTGCGGGAGACAGAATACCACCAGTGCCGGTGGTGTTTCTGGCTCCCTATTATGACTTTTCCGCTGGGCCAGAGGACGGTAACAGTGTTACCATCCGCTGGCCCAGCGGAAAAGTCACATCAACATTGCTGCCGGCTCGTAATAGAGCTGGCGGCAATGCTGATGTGCAGCGGGTGCAGTTGTACCCGTCGCGCATTTCACTGCCCGAAATTCCGGCAGTGAAATGCTCGATGGGGCTATGCCTGGGGGCCCCTGCTCTGCCCATGCCAGTGGGGCACCGCTGCCCTGGGGATTATGACCGCCAGGCGAAAGCCTGGCGGTATAGTGGAGGGGCCAGCAGTATGGCCGTGGCTATTGCGCCTCGGTCATAATAGCTGGCGGAACACCGCTGGCCTGTTTGCAGGGTTACCGCCAGCTTACCGCTGGCAGCCAGGGTCGTAATGAGGCCCTAAGTCCCAAAGTAATCCTGCGGATATGTCTGTCTCCATAAAGTAGACCTCAAAACTCTCAACAGCAGAAATGCTAACAGAAGCAACAAAAACTTTCCAGAAGCTCTCCTCTCATAATTCAAAATCTATTTGCTACTAAAGGGCATGACGTGTTGAAAGGTGGGCTAACCAAACCCTTTGAAAGCGTGAAAGCATGCTTTTAGCACTGGACAGAGAGCAGGATTCATGTACCTTCAGATCAGGCATTGGGCCCTGTACCCGGAGGAGAATGAAGGAGCCATCAGGAAACTAACAATGGTTGAGACAATGATTCTAGATAAGGACAACGACAGACATACCATATCCCTCCTAAAATTCTACAAAATACCACTGGCGGCTGGCATGTATGCAGAGTGGGGGGTGGGCAAATGTGGTGCTGGTGCGTGCCTGCAAGGTGAGTGGTGTAAATAAAAAGAAAAAAAACACTTACCTTGCTTGCTGCACGACGTCAGACGTCCTACTCGCTCCGGTCTCCTCTCTGGCTCCTGGAAATTACCTGAAGCAATCCTGGCGCTGCTTTCATGCTGGTAACCAGGATAAAGAAGCGTCAGGATTGGAGGGAGCGGTCTCTCTCAGCGCTCACAAAAGGCACTGGAGGCCTGGGCTTTCTCTAACCCAGCTCTTAAGACAGCGGGTCAGAGAAGTTTAAAGTGCGCATGCCTGGCTGGTCGTCGCATGACAGCCGGTCAAAAAGAGATGAGCACTTTAAACTTAAGTGCACAGCTCTCTGCTGCCACTCAGCATCAGTGGATCCGCCCCGTCCTCAAACTCGGTTCAGGGCGGGAGGACAGAAAATAAAATGGTCATAAATTAACTTTATTACCATTTTATTTTGTATCCCTGTGGGGTATTTTAGGCAGCGGGGTGACGCTCCTCTGCCCTAAAGGAGAAACCGCCGCTGCAAACTACTCAACAGGAGCCTCAATAACCATACCAGGAGAAGTACAGAGAAAAACATTTTTTTTTAACCTAGATGGCAATTAACATATATGGAAGAAGGTGACTTTCTTCGCTATACACACGAGGTGGAGAGAAACACTAATCAAGATTCTATGTAGGTGGTACTACACGCCAGTGAGGGTCTGCACATGTGATCAATCGCAAAGTGACCAATATTGATTGGTAATGATGTTTAGAACTAGGCGGGCTCACGCGTGTATTGTGGTCGCGTCACGCTCTAACTCTATTAGGGGGGCCATCTGAGGGGGTGTACCCGCTCTATACCAGAGAAGGAAAATTAAAATATCACTTACTGTTAGCAGCGAAACAGGCCATACTTGGTTATGGGAAATCACAAATCATGCCTGTTACTGATAGTTATTTACACAAAGGCTGGTGGCTAAAGAAATCGAGAAATTTTGAAAAGTATAATCTAGGAAAAGGAGTTCACCAGACTTTGGAGCCTGATAGACAACTATTCAGAATGTGATTTTAAGAGAGTGACTCAAACTAGTAGAGGAGCATGGAGCGTACAGAAGAGCTGAGGGAAATGTGGGTACTGAGTAGAGAGCGAAAAAAGTTAGTGTGTGATTTGTAATGGTAGAGGAAGGGCTCTGGTTGGAACAGATGCTAAGGAAGAGGAGGGCACTAGGGAGAGGGGCAAGGGTGTAGGCTAGGAGCTTCATGGAAATGTTTTTTATATTGATGATGACGTTGGCAGATGGGAATATCCATCAATATGCTGCAATGATACTCAAATACAAAATACTGAAAAATAAAGGGAAACACATCTCAAACCACTTCCCGGAGAGTAACCCAAAATCATCTAAGCTTTGGATGGGTTTTAGCTGGCCCCTGCCAAATGCCCAGCACTCCAGGGCTTTCCTGTGCTTCTTGTCTCATCAAGCCCCTTTGGCCACAGTATCCTAGTAATTCTGATATCTGCCCCAAGAAATACCCAAACCATGCATAACCTTATTACCAATATTTCGAAAGCAGAATAACAACATTTTCCAAAACCCTCACAAGATTCTGCAGGATCCGAACTATAATAGGGTGCCCGGCCTCCCACACTCTCGCCCACTTTGCTGGTAACCTCTGGCCCAAATTGCTCACCCATGCCTCATAATGCCCAAAATGTTACACCTGCCACTTTGCCAGTGATCAGTACTGAAGATACATTTCTTTCTATCAGCGACATTGCGCAGAAATAAGATTAAGAACCAGTTGTTCCCAATGTAATGACCAACAATCCCTAACTCAGCCCTGACCCTACCTAATCAACCTACCCCTGGTTCCATATCCTGTCGCCCACACCACTTACCCAAAACACTCAGAGGGAAATCTCATTTACTGCTCTCCCATTGGGCACCAATTCTCCTAAATGTTAAAAAGCACATAAGTAAAAAAAAGTCACATCCCATGTATATTTCAAACCAGTTAATAACCTTTTAAATATGCATCATTCTGAACACCTTTGCAACTGCTCAGTGATGTTCTTCCGGATTGGAAATGCAAGACATGTCCAATTGAATCATCTTTTGCCTAATTCATGTTTCTTGTTTACTGTTCTTCATATTCTCATATTAATTTCTGTTGAAACACCACATTGGTAATAATGGGGTGCTGCCTGTTACCCTAAAATGCCTTGCATACCTCTATGCTATACAAAGCTTAACCTGACTCCTGTGAAGGATCTTGCATCATATAATATGGTTCATGCCTGAGGTTCAGTCGCCACTGCTTAATTTGTGCTCGTTGTCTCCGGTGTGGAGCACTGGTACTTATTCCTGAGGGCCGGAGCTTAGTTTTCTGCAACAGGCATTTGCTGCAAGCAAAAGACACATATGGGAAAGGCGGAGGAAGAGAAAAACGAAAAAGCGTTCAAAGGGAGAAAGCAGAACGCTGCAGGAGTGAGCTGAAGGGGCAGGGAGTGGCTGTAAATTGATTAAAGAGGCCCGAGAACTTCAGGATTACGCTGCCTTGATGTTCGGTGTTTGCACATTTAATTGCAGCAGCCACGTGTTAAACAGGAGAGCTTTGGGCACCCGCACATTCTTATTTACAAATTAAGCACTGGCCACTGCTCTGTAGGTAGGCTGGCTCCACACAGGTAACACACACGTATCCGCTTACATTTATTCTCCCTAGTTTCTGTGCAATTTAGATCAGTATTTTGAGTATTTGGAATTGTGTATCTCCTGCAGCACCCCAGACTGCATATTGTAATTTTACCCAAACAAATCTCTCTTGTGGTAACTTACAACTTTTCTAGCATTTCCACTCCACTGTGTAGTAATCTTATGGTATTACCATTATGTATTATAGTGACATGGCATAACGACAATTGAACTTTCTGTTTGTGGTAAAAAAAATACCACCAAAATAACGCATCATTTCTGCATTTAAAGCAGCTAAGAAGTCAATATTGTTTACCACTGATGGTGAATTTATCACTGGAAGTAATCTGGAAAAGTGGTTTTCAACTGTCAGAAGACTTTTTATCTGGAATAGACAGGGTTTATTGATTGGCAGGAGCTCCTATTCCCTACCAGCACTAAAATGACCCCTGTGTCTAAAATGTGGATCCCACAGTATTGGTCCATGCATGAGAACACTGTACACCAATAAGAAGCAGACACTAGTAACCAATAAATGGATGAGCATCGTTCTGTCTATATGCTAACATAGCTGCATAGAGGCACTGAGACCTACCACTAGGACAGATACAAACAGGGCATGCAGAATCATGTTTGCTGAATTGTGAGACAGAAATAAATAACCGAGCGAGAAAGGCAATAAGGAAGGAGAACATATCTTTTTATTTCTCTTCTGCATCTCAGTTTGTAAATGAGGGAGATGTGTTGGGATATCTCTCTTCTGCTCCCTTCGGGGCCTGCTGCTTCACAGCCTTAAATGCCAGTTCTATATGGTATGTGAGGGATGCTGTCTTATTTGTGTGTGGATGTAAAGATCAGTTTGAGAAGGAGGCGGAGCAGGAAGCCACCCAGCTCCTGGTGGGACATCTGGACATGTACTCATCATCATCTGTAATATATTTTAGTAAAGGAGCTACCTACACGAACACCGCAGTCCAGTTCCATTACAGCATTGCTCTAGCTGCACTAGGCTGTGACAGACTAGTTTAGTTTATGGGATTTATAGAGCGCATGGCTACCTGGAGGCCTCCCAGTGCTGATGGAGGATCACTAGGCAACAGGAACAAGACTATGCGGGGAACAGTACAGTTTTCAGTTTTCTACGAAAGGAGAGTTCAGCCATATCATGGCGATGCTCTAGTGGGAGGGAGTTCCAGATTTTAGCTGTTCTGCAGGCAAAGGATCTACACCCCCATCTAGGTTTCTTGGCATGAAAGGAGTTGATTAGAAGAGCTTGTCAGTGTTTGCCATGGGGAGACAATATAATGTTGGTCTTCATAGCAAGGTTTAGAAAAGCACACTTTTGCATGTCAGAAGACTAGATATTACATATCCAGAAAAAAACAGACTTTCGCAACATACAGGCTGCACAGGTGCTACAAAAAAACTGTAATTTATCTAGTCCTCCTTGCCCAGGATGCCACTTCCGGATCAATTCTATTTTGGTGCAAATTGGTGTTTGACCCCAAAATAGAATTCCACCTGGGCCGTGTTTGCCCATGCTCTAACTTAACATGTACTATTTACCCATGTGTGAATTACCTTTGCTGCACTATTTGCCCACAGGTTTACAGCAGGTATAGCCTGGAGAGGATCTTAAAAGGTTGTATCTTCCACATGAAGCAAAAAGCTACTTGGCTCAGGTTCTGCCTATCCGCCTTCTTGCAACTGCCACATGAATCATGTGGCTAAATGGGCAAGATTCTGCACTCTGTACCCTCAATGTTGTGAATGTATCCTATAGGATCCGCATTTACTGGGCTAAAGCTACACTGGTCGCACCAACCTGCCAGGTAATTTAGCAGGAGGAATGGAGAACTGAAAACTCAGATGATGCCACAGTAGGCCTTGCGAGTACTAGAGCCATGCCTTCAGCACAATGCAAATTGTAAGACCACTCTTCTCTCGGAAGCCACAAACCCAAGAGAAAATCTAGCCACCCAGCTCTCAGCGCTATAACTTCTTCTTTTGTTGCGGGCCCACAGAAAGGCTTTGACAACATCTGACAGAGGCACTGTGATGAGGGGTAAAAGGAGAATTATGCTGCCTCCCAGGAGCTCTCCTTGACATTGTGGTTAGAGGAGGAAATAGTGGCTTCCTCTGAAATGCCCATTTCTCACTCACTCTTAGGTCCCAATTCTTTTTTTTTCAGCCTCCTGGTCTCTCAACCGCTCCCAAAATGTCAGGACCTTTCAGCAATCCCATACAGACACATAAAAAAAGCCATACAGTTGGAGAAACACAACATACTTCTTACGCAAACCAATCTTCACAGATTCCAAGGAACATATCAAACGGTATAAAGATCACACCACTAAAGCCATATTTAGCAAAGAGATATCCCCAAATAACACCAACTTGCCAGGTAATAGACAACCATATACCCTAGTGGAAAAAAGAAACACCGAACAACACAGACACAAAACACACACTGGATAAGTGGATAAACTCCATGCAGCATCATACTCAATAGAGCCTCACAGGAGTCTTCTATTGAAATGTTGGAAGCCATCACCATGCACCACACTGAACAGAGTTATCATAACATAACCCTAATCAATCAAAGCCTGATTACTTGACTCTGGTCAAGATCTGTGCGAAAAGCACCTTTGGCTGCTGAGACCAATACAAGATCACACGAATTGCAGAAATGCCCTATATAAATACTGTATGAAAATGGATTGGTGTAACTACTCTTCTCAAGGAATAATCACAACTATTTTCAGGGTGAACCCTCAAATCATCTAATTAGCCTGAGCTCACCCCCCTGTTAGCTATGGCAGACAGGCCTACCTAAGGGCATGTATAAAGTATTTATGCAGTATCAAAACAGCAAAACAATTCAAAACACCAAGCAATAAAAATATAGATACAAGTAAAGCAAAGTGTAATAAACAAAATTACACAAAATAACACAAATCCTAAAAGGGGAACTGGAGATATCAATTTATTTTTAGAGTTTTAAGGAAAAATAGCCCCAAGAGCAGAATGTAAATGGTTGTGACAAACAGGGATCTAAGCGCGATTTGAGGTTGACTGCGATGGAGTGGGGGTCAGATACACAAACCAGGTTCATCCTGGTCAAAGGTTTGACCTTCTGAGTTAGTCACAACCAACCATAGGATTACACCTCTAAGGCCTCCCGGACTGCAGGGTAGGCACTTAAAAGACTCACTGGGTGTCAGGCAGAGGCCAACGAAAGGGTCAAATCCAGGTCCACTTGCCAATGGTCAGCTAGATACTCCTAGGAAAAGGCCACCTGCAGCTTGTTGTCTCCCTGTAGTCAGTGACCCATGGAGTCTATATGCAGGTCCTGGAAATACGTGAGAGCAAGTCAAATTCTTCAGGGCTCCTTTAAGGCCACAGACCGCTGGTCCAGTCCTCTTTTGATCTTCTGCAGCACCCAAAAGTGTTCTGAAGTGGGTGCCAGGAGGAGCCACATTTATGTTTGGCACTAGATAGTGGGTGGGGATGACTCCTGGCTCCTCCTACACCAATGGGGTAAAAGAGTCCAGACCCCCATCTACCTACGTTTGCAGTGGTTCCAGTTTGAATTAATGTAAACAAGCTCCAAAATGCAATGTGTCAGGGCACATCTAAGATGGCGAAGGTCTTCAGTCACACCAAACCTGGGCTCTGAGGCTGCAAAGTGTACTGTGGAACTCCCAGTGCCCTTCCACATCTAACAATAAAATCCAGGTTGAAGCAGGAACTGTACCCACAACAAACCCAGAGACAGAAGTCTGGTAGAACAAAAGCAGGTTCCTTCAGCACCAGACAGTCGATACACAAGAACTGTATTGGCATTCTGTTCTATCCCTTTCAAATACACCCCAAGTGTTAAATGTAAGCAGGATTTGACACCGTGCTGTCAAACAGGGCCCACAGGAAACACCTGCATTGTCTGCTGAAGGAGTTGGAGGACTCATCTCTGCCTATACTGATCAGACTGTTCTTTGCTACTGGGACACATTTCACACTCATACAAGGCTAATCACAGGCTGTAAGCAGGCAGAGGCTTATAATTATTAGCCTTTTGACAGTTTATGCAGGTTAAATGTAACTTACTAAAAGTTACTTTTCTTAATATTTGTTAAAAATCCGACCACTGTGGAACTGGATTTTAATAACTATTAAAAATAGTTGTTCAATATTTTTCCTAGCTGGTCCCTTTCCTGTGTTAGCAATATTAGTATATTACTCTGCACTCTGGTTTTCTACATAGGACAGCAAGCTGCTACAGTAACACAGTATTTTTTTAGGCCTGGTCACTGTCGGGACATGGTGAAATTCATTTTCTACATGCCCCACTGTTAAATACCATGCACCTACCTTATGGGCTACAAGGCTTACATAGGAGTGACTTGCTAATATTTAAAAGGAAGGTTTTAGCTGATAAAATAGTTTATTTTAGGGTGGTCCTGCAGGTTACGTTGCAGCAGCTGCTATGTTTTCACTGCCATTGTAGTGGTTGGCACAATAGATTTTACAGACCACAAGTGGCATTTACATTTCCAGGCTCTAGGTGCACTTTGTACACCATATACTATGGACTTATAGACAAGTTAAAGGTTCCAGTGCAGAAAAGTGGATTTCCTAGAAATGCAAACAATCATTTTTCCAGGACAAACAGTGCAAAAGAAACCCTCTCTATAACAGCGATTCCCAAACTGTAGGGTGCAAACCACTTGGGGAGGGGGCGCTAAAGTCCTGGTCTATATGTAAGTAATATTTCAAATGACTAGCCATGCTTTTGCACCAATGCAAAGCTCCTAAACAATGTCCCTTAGTCCAGTTTTGAAACAAAGCGAGACTCTGACGGAATCTTGCAGTATTTATTGCTGCTGTGTTTTTTTACTTCGCAAAGTCATTTCAACAGAGAATGTGCTCACCAGATCATACACAACCATACCATTTGTATATGACTTTCATATATAAGCTGAGAAATATGGATGTAGCCTAACGGCAAGAGCTGCTGAATTTGGATCTGGGAAACCAGACTCGAGCCCTGGCATTGGCTCAACATCCTTTGATTCTGGGCAAATCACTCAATCTCCCGTGCTTACAATAAAATGAATCTGACCTTGTGTAACGTATTCCGGTGCTCATGTAAAATGTTCCAATGCCCCTGGGCCATGTTCGCGTTACATAAAACTGCAAAATATACATGAGTCCAAAATGCACCCCTAAGCCCACTTTTTAAGGAAAAACACGGATAAGAGGCCATACCCCATACTTTGCTGCGAAAGAGGTTTCTCAAATTTGCTAAAATCACTGGCATTAACACTAAGATTTTTCAGAAGGCTTGCGTCTTTAGTGAATGGATGCCACAGGGCCGCGACCCATTCTGAAAAGTGTTCCAACTCTAGCGCAGTTCTACCACTTTTCTAAGTAGATTATTATCTTGGCCACAGGGTGTGATATTTATAAACAATTATTATTACATTTAAAAAATAGCTTCCAGGTGGTGTCCATTAAAGTTAGAAGAATCGGGAAAATTTGTCATTCTAAAAATTGGGTAGCGGGTCGAAAAAGTTTGGGAAGCACAGCTCTTTAAATCAAGATGTATGGAATGCATTCAGTAATGTAGTCCTTCACAGCAGCTGATCATATGTTTTCAAATACTGCGAAGCAAGGAAACCAGCAATAGGCTGGAATGGGGTAAGACTCCTTGTAAACAGGGTGATCTGACAGATATGCGTTTTAGGGTCGAGCCTGCAAGTGCGTTCACTAGCGCATGCGAGACGCTGTTGTGTTCAGTAAAGGGCTTGGAGCCCGCCTGTCGCTCACCATTTGTTGGTTTGCGTGGCACTCTTCTTTACAGCCTCGTCATTCATCAAGGCACGCCTGGCATCATTTCTGTTCCTCTGTGCGGAGCAGGGATCAAGCTCTATTTGATAGCAACTCAATTACTTCCCGTCCGCTGCTCCCGACGTGATCGAGGTACTATTTTGTTCCTAGTGACTTCTAGCGCCCCGCAAACAGAGGGCTTGTGACTGGCAAAACATGCCCAGAAATACAAACAAAATTGCAGAGTTTTATTTTTTAAAACTAACTTTCTTTTATTGTTTTCAACTCGTCTTTTCTTTGGATCCACTCATATTTTCTTTTGTTTTTGCTTGTGGGGCCTGTTGTCAAATAGATGACAATTAACTTGTCCGAAATATAGGGGACCTATTGCATTGCAAATGCTTGTTACTTGAATGGGCAAGCCCTCCAGTCAAGTACTGACTGAATAGTTTTTATTTTAAGTAACATCTCTCAACAGCAAAAATCTAGGCCATAAATGAAAACATATCATACCACTGTGCCAGCACGGGCTAAAAGTACGTCCCTGACTGACGGAAAGAATGTTTGCTCTGCTGAGGAGAATGATGCAACGAGATTTTGAGTTGGAAGAATGTCCGGCCTCACGGTAGTCTTTTTATTTTGTAATTAAATAGTCCCTGCTGAGCAGCAATCATTTTAAATACATTTTTTTTTTCTTCCTTCTCTATGACCAACTGTTCTGCCAATGTGGCATCTGATGCGAGGCGGAGATCCAAAAAGCTGGCGCGTGGTTTTGCAAGATACCTCGTGACAAGTGGCTGGAAACATTTTGCTTGACATCATGATAGAGAATGAGATTCGGGCATCGGGTTCCCCTCTCTCCAGTGCCAACGCTGCGAATTCATTTAAAGCTAAAGTATTCTCGCCTGATTCCTTAACAAGAGCTGGAATGTTCACCCCGTGAAAATAAAAAAAGAACTGGCCTGGTGGGGGGAAGAACAAATATTTTTTTGTTTTTTAAAGACCTTTGATAATTGCTGTTAAAGAGACAAAAAGTAAAGGTGTATAGAGCATACATGCCAACATTAGGAAGCTACAAAGAGGGAGAATTTTGGGGGAAAAATCAGGGGACTTTATTTTTCCCTCTGAAGTACAGAGAAGCAAAGGCAGTTTTAGGCGGGGGACAGCAACGGGTCTGGTGCCGTGTATGACATAGAAACTAGATGCTGGGATATGTCCTCGAATGACCGAGGGCCAGTGCTTAATTTGTAAATAAAAACGTGCCGGTGCCCAAACCCCCCTCTTAAACACGCGGCTGCAATTAAATGTCTGAGCCCGGAATACTGAGGCAGCTTAACCCTGAAGCCATCTCGGGCCTCTTCAATCCATTTAAAGCCACTTCCTGCCCCTTCAGCTCACTCTTGCAGCTTTCTCCCTTGAACGCTTTTTCGTTTTTCTCTTCCTCCGTCTTTCCCATATGTGTCTATTGCTCGCAGTAAATGCTTTAGGCATAAAAATAAGTGCCGGCCCTTAAAAATAAGTGCCAGTGCTCCGCACCGGAAACAAGAAGCACAAATTAAGCACTGCCGAGGGCGTTGATGGTTCCTGAGAGATCTCGGATGTGCCATGAACACGAAGTACATCAGAGTTCACTTCAAAGATCCTGTAGCCCCATCAGCAGCAGTAGATATTCACAGTACAGCCGCTGCTTTCATTTTTCACATCCACACAGAACACACCCCACCCCACAGAGATCAGAGCTACACAGCGAGATACTGGCAGAGACATATACCAAGCACCAGTCAATACATCTCTCCCCCCTTGCAGATGGTAAAGAAATAAAAGAAGTAAATAATGCACCAAACTAAGGGGGAATTTAAAGTGAAGCACCACCAATAACTGGCAGAACTCCTGACCCCCAAATTTATGGTTTCCCTGCCTCATTTAAAGGCGGAGAAAACCTCAACCTTATCTCTCAGCCCTCATATGTATGTCTACATGTATGTGGTATTTGTATAGCACAAACCTAACCGAAAGACATCACAGTACAGGATCAAATATACAGCCAACGAAGGATTGCAGAGTATTATACGGGTTCTCTGTAAAAATGGACTAATATTTTGTTGTGATGTACTTTTCCTTACAGAGGTGCGTCCTCTGCTCTTTCCTAAATTAAAGCATGGTTCGGGGATGTCATTCCAGATCCTGGGTGCACCAGTCGTCAATATCAAAGGTTGGTCTTCCAAGTGGGACATAACGGATTCCCTTGGCATGCAGATAGGTCCTGCTGTTTTGCTCAGCCATGAGGACCCCTTGACACAAGGTGAATCCAGGAAGAACAAGCATTTGCAATGCAACGGGTCTCGCATTTCTCTGAGTTAGAGCTATTATCAGTTGTAAACTCCCAACCGGACATTTCTTGCCACATTAAATGGAAAAAAAGAGCACGATTGCGCTGCTACAGTTCACTCGTAGTGAAACCTATCGGCAAAAGTGCAATTAACTATGTAACAGGGTCGATGTCATGCAAAGCGCTCGACTTCTGCCAAGCCAGATTGCGCTGCAAAAAAAGGTTAAAAAGTAGTCCACAAACCGGACGGAAAACAGCGAGCCTCGCATGTTTTCAGTACTTGGTCGCTGCGCTCGAGGAGGGCTCACCACTGGAAAAGGCATGACGTATGCCTGCCTTCCACTAATGAAAGCAAGCAGATTTTAAAAGGCAAGCCCACAAACCAATGAAAGACACTGAAGTGACATGGACGGGTCTCCGAGCCCTTTTCTAACTACTAAAGCGTCTCGCAAGCGATACGCATGCGCACGCACATGCAACGCAGGCTCGACCCTAAAAACAGTACCCGGATAACATTTCAGTACCCTGAGTAAAAACATAAAGCAGTAAAAAAAACTAACGGCAGGCAGGAGTCCCGTAGCAATAGATTAAGGAGTTACCTTAAAAGCAACACAGCGAGCAGCAAGCTGCACATCAAACAAAGTTGTGAAGCATTGAGTCTGCATCCCACTGAGGTGTTCTGGCTGTGCTGGGCCAAACGCCATCAGAGGTGGTGTACTTGTTTGCCAGATTGGCTGGGTGCCGGTTGTGATGGCTTTGTAAAGGATGCTGAGGATTTTTAAGATGATTAGGTATGTTGAGGCCTGGAGAATGCCGTAAAGGGGTACCAGTGGTATTTATGAGAGGTGGCGGGGCAGGGCAGTGTCAGATGTAAGAGCTCGACAGTTTGAACAGAAAATCTGAGGTCACTGACTGGGAGGTAGAAGAGGTAGACCTATTCTATCTAGATTTGCTAGGTGATCTGTTCTTGAGGGTGAGATCAGCGTCCCTGCTCAATTTGTCTGACTTGTACTGGAACTGAAATGTCACAGTGGTGGTGACTCATCCTATTTAGAGTGGGGCGACCACCACTAATTATCCGTGACCAAGTCAACCATGCTAGACAAGGCAAAAACCATGCAGGGAAAACAATGGCCCTGCGTGTATCAGGGCTTTAGTTTTGTTTTTTAATTAAACTCCAGCTTTGGAAGTTGGTTTGTGAAAAAGACAAAATAATGCTGAGTGGGCCAGAAAACATATAGCACCCTCTCAACATTCAGCTGTGCAAACAGTGCATCCCCTCTCTGGAAGATACACTGTAGGTCCAGAAATCCCTATCAGGTAGAGAACGATCCTTTACTCAGGGGCAGAAGGGAGGGCGTCTAACAACTAAATGGGCTGGCAGGTTTGCAAGCCAAAGTCTAGATCAGCAACTAAATCTAATAAAACAAAATGTACTTGGCACCACGCTTGCAACTGTTCTCGTGAGATAAACACCAACCAGGCATAAACAGTCCACTTACCATAAGACATAAGTTATTACCTTTAACTACAGCTTTCCAGTGCTTCTACTTTTTGTAGATTCACCTACTTGAATCATCCTTCTTATTGATCTAAGATCATCTCGGGAAGCAAAGAGCATTTTTTTAGTGCATCTAAGGTTCCTGGCTCAGAAATATCTATTGATGTCAAAGAAGCAACATTTTCCATAGGAAGTGGGTGCAAAACACTGGAGCAAACCCAGCCTGCATTAAGTCAGGAAGAAATCCCTGTAAAAAGCTGAAATCTAAACTATGGAAACCCTTAATCCACTCCTGAGATCACACAACCACCTTCTGGAGGCTGTTGAAGATTTGAGAATGCATTAAAATGGCCAAGAGTGCAGATCGATGTGTCTATGCAAAACATTTGGCCGACTCTGACCGTAGCCTTGATATACATCATCCCACTCTAAACTCGCTGCTAGCCTTTTCAATCTCCCTGCACGCTGCCACCATTGCAGAAGGAAAATCTTTTTTCATTGGAAACTAGTGTGCTCGGCTGACCTCATGACCCACAAACAGTATCAAGACCAATGAACATTACAGATACAAGTCTCCATGGAAAACTTGGCCTATCCACTTCTGAGAGCGTACACATTATCCACACTGACTCAGTGAATTCATATGTGATACAGCAGCGGCTGCCGCAAATCTCAAGGGGAGGGGTGGGGTGGGGTAGGGTGGAGTTGAAATAAAATAAAATATTCTGCATGGGAGTCTGTGCAGTTTCTCCAACCCAGCTGTGTAACATAGCCGGGTTGAGAAACCTAGGTGCGCATGTGTGTCTTGTCTAAGACAGCCGGCCAAACACACATGCACACTTAAGTGCACTCCATTTCCCCCATCCCTCTCCCCCCTCCCACTGCCCAGGCCCCCCCCCTCCCTTCACATGCTGCTATCGTTTTATTTTTCAGCTGCTGGCTTAGCCAGGGGGCGACGCTCCTTTGCCTTTGTCAAGGAGCCGCCCCTGAGCTGCCTAGTGCTCTAGTGACAACCACAAGACATTTTCAGGCATTTTGAGTTTTTTTAGCTGACATAATTTTTATGCTGGGATTTCTACGCTCCTGCATATGATAGAAAAACTGAAACTACATGATGCAAAAAAATGTTGCTTAAAAGCCAGGATTGTTTGAAGATGTCAGCCATGACTAGGGGAACAATCGGGAGAACCCTTATCAGCTAAGGATTTCAAAACCCATACCTCTAGCCAATTTTGTTTTTGTTACAGGAACACAAGATTATGCCTCTTGAAAAAAGGAAAGAAATCAACTTCCATTCTGTGCTTGGGCTTTTCACATGTCACATTCATGATTCTACTGCCCTCTGCTAGATTATAAGCATCAGGGTGGCTCAGTGAACCACAGAAACAGGTGTATGGTAATTATTGCACATGAGCAGATGAAGTCTCTCAGATTACCTAGTTAAAAACCAAAGAGCAAAAGGCGTGCTTTAGTCACTCTGTCCTTTAAAACTGAAATCTGATGCTAAATGTGATTATAAATTTGGATTTACACCCTGAAAGAATGCACACGAACCTTTAGAACAGCACGTTCTGTAGGTCTTACTTAAGTGTTTACAGTTAAACGAGGTCACATTAACACTTTGTAGTGCATCCAGTCTCCTCGCTGACTGTTGTGTTTTTGGTTATGTCTTTTACAAAGTGCCAGATTTTGTTATCTGGTGCCTTCAGCTGCTAAGATGCACAGAGATTTAAAAGGAATATACATAAAAAAAAAACATAGTGATAGTGCATCTGCACTTTTGTTTAAGGTGAACATTATGCCGAATAAGCATCTTTTTAATCGCTAATAATTTTTGCCCCGTTTGACAAATCTGCACAAAACGTTCCAAAAAGTTAAAGGGCGTGGCTTTTGCAAGATGGCCAACGGGACGCGCTCCTTAGAGGCTTCTGACTGACCCCGCAATAATCCTGCACGATCCTGTTTTATGAACAGCAACCGTGATCTGCCCTGTTGGTGGAGGGCACCGTTGATGCACCCGGCCCGTGGAGACCACTGGGCTGTGCAGGTGGCCTGGCAGTGGAGCCGGCTTGTGGCCGACCCAGAGGCCGTGGAATCTTCGTGGCCAGGCCCTGTACTGTGCTGCAGCTCGTGTGGCCGCTGGGACGGTGGCACCCTCTGTTGTCTTCGCCTAAGGCGGCCGGACTGCGGTCGTGGAGAAGCAGCTGTTCTGCACACATCCTGGTATGTGGCCAGCTCCTCTGAAGGCCCAGGAGCCGTAGGGGAGGCGCCGCTGACAGGGCACGGTGCAGTGCCCTGCCAGGCTCCTTCGCACAAGAGCGCTCCCTGAGGCCTAGGTAAGGTCTCATATATTAGTGGTGAAATAAGGGTGGTTGCAGCGATCACATTGCTGAGCACCACCCGAGTCCAAGGAGAGGAAGCTGTGCTGCACGATCGGTAGCCCTAGGGTAGTCCCTCTTTCTGCCACACATGGTGACGATTGGCTGGTCCCTGGGCCCTGAAGAGAGCAGCCTTGGTGGGGGGCTGCCCCTTGGGATTGTACTGTTTGCTGCCTCCTATTGTGCCTAGAGGAAGGAGAGTTGCAGTTGCTCCGTGGGACCTGGAAGGCTCTTTGGTCCGGTGAGTGTCATTCTAGACCCCCGCCCCTCAATGCTGAATGACTCTGTTTGGGTCGATGAGTGACATTTTGGGCCTCCCTTTATTGCTGCAAAACTCTGCATGGAACTGGGGCACCTAGGCACAGCATCAGTGCTTGGCCGGGCCCTCTTCATTAGCTAAAGGAGAGGTGTGCGCTTTCCATCTCGAATCTCTGTAATTGTTCATGCCTGGTTCAAGTGGGGTGAGGTGCCTGGGGCCCCGCAGGGTGACTCTTTTGTAGCACGATCTGCCTAATGACAGCAGGAGGACACTCCCCTACAGCCTGACTGTGCCCACGGGCTGGTATAACCAAGACGGTGGCATAAGGGATGGGCAGAAACAGGCAAGCAGGGCACCCCCACGGTAACACAATGGAGTAATATAGAACCACAGCGACCTCCCTCACAGATCTCTAAGTGGCAGATAACAGGCAGGAATGACAGAGAATCTGATGGGGAGACTACTTGGGTGAGCTCTTTGTGGTCATTCGTGGCTCCAGGGAAGCATCGGAGGGGAAAATCGAAACTGTAGCAATTGAGGTGAACGTCCTCCGAACCGATCTTTGCAAAGTCTCAGACAAGGTACGAATGACCGACGGATCCATTACGGAACTGCAGGCCAAGGTGGCTACTCTCTGGTAACAGGTAGCCACAGTCACGTCCAAAACTGGATCCCTGAAAGCGTGAGTGGAAGATGCAGAGGGGAGGTCCTATCAAAATAATATGAGTCTCCTGGGGTTCCCGGAGCGGGCTGAGGGGGCCTCTACTGAGAAGTTTGTGGAGCGCGGGAGCCATACTGCTCTAACACCAAGTGGGTTGTCTCCCCTGTTTGAAACTGAGAGAGCGCATCATGCACTGGTGGCACCCCCTTGGCCAAGAGGCCCGCTGCGAGCTATTATAGCTTGCATTTTAAACTATAAAGACTGTGACTGTGTTCTACCGGTGGCAAGGGAGATGGATCTGGCCTGCTTTGGAAATCAGAGGATCTCCATCTATCCCAATTACACTAATAAGGTCCAAGACTCGAGAAAATAACTTCCTGGAGGTCAAGGCCAAGCTTCGATCCATGGGCATTTGCTACATGCTGCTGTATCCTGCCAGAGTCCAGGTGGTCTCGGGAGGGGCAGGTCCCCCTTGTTTGACTCCCCAGATGATGTGTGGAGGTGGTTGGAAGTATGGGATAAGGTGCCCAAGGGCAAGCCAAACCCCACCGTGAGTCTGGTGGGGGGACTTGTAGGTCTAACTGGAGGCAGCGCGAGGAGACAGTCAGGGAGGAAAGCCAACTCCTCACTGGCGATGGCCCGCCAAGGGTGATCATCCAGGATGATGATACAATGGTGCTTCCTCCCTCTAATCAAGTGTCAGTGCCGGAAGTGGGCTCGCCTTCTCATGAGAACGCAATCGTGATAGATGACTTGGATGTTTGACAGGACTACGTATGGTGTAGACTATTAAATTCTGAAATGTATGTTTTTTTCTCACATGGGCGCTACAGACGAGTTTATGAAGAACTGCTGCAGACATGGATGTCTGTTAATCTTAGGGGGCCATAAAAGGGGTGCTTTTTACAATCTTTATACTGTTGTGTGATAAGGCATTATATCCTGTTGGGGCCTGGGGGGAGCCTCTCCACAGTTGTGATAGGCAATGGTTGGGTTTTGTGCGATTAGACTGTTGGTCCAGTCAGCGATAACAATATTGGATTTGCAGCATTTTTTTGTTGTTACTGCTTTTCCAGTGTGGGAGGGGGGCTGGGTTGATCCGTTGGTTTTATGTTTTCGATGTTGGTACTTTCTTGTTTATTGGTACAGTGCATATGGGGAATCAGCCTACTGGGAGGCCTATGTGGAGGATTCAAACATGGATGCTGGGGAGAGTAGGGTGGTGGTTCCCGTTAGGGGCGGGAGACACATGAATTCATGATTGAGCACTTGAATGTAGTTACTTTAAATGGCAGGGTGCTCAGAAGTTACACTACACAATACAAGGTGCTCTTTCTCCACAGGCAGCAGGTGCAGATAGCTTGCCTACAGAAACACATTTGATGGGAGATGAAACTCAGAAACTGGGGCAGCTATCAACTGCAATGTAATCCTACCTGAGGGGAGTGTCAATTTTGGTCGCACCAGTGGTCCCCTTTACGCACACATACAGTGAAGCAGATGTGGAAGTGCGATATCTCCTCCTACAGGGTACACTCGATGGAAGGCCTCTGACAATACTGAATACGTATGCTCCTAATACAGATGACCGCTTGTTTTATGACAAAATGCTAGATCTGCTAGAGGATGCAGTGGATTCCCCCATTATCTGGCTGGCGACTTTAGCTGTGTGCAGGATGGGTCAAGGACTGCCACCTGCCTAGGCAGGACATCAAGCCTTTGATGGTGGGTTCCCTCACCAAGGTCATGCATTGTCTGGATCTCCTAGATGGATGGAGGGCGATACATCCGGAGGGGCGGGAACATACATGTCACTCTAAAACACATTGGGCCTTATTACGACCATGACGGAGGTGTTTCCTCCATCACAAATGTGACGGATTTCCCATCCGTCGTATTACAATCTCCACTGAATATAATGGGATCATAATACGATGGAGGGGATATCCGCCACATCTGTGGTAGAGGAAAACCCCTCAGTCAAGGTTATAATAAGGCCCATAATACATATAGCCGCCTGCATCGCTTTCTACTGGATCTGGCATAGGGAGAAGATGTGGCGTAATGGCCTGAGCTGCCGATTCCAGAGCTCAGGGAACCAGGTTCGAGTCTCGGAGTCAGCTCAACATCCTGTGATTCTGGACAAATCACTTAATCTCCCCATGCCTACAACTCAGTGCCTTGAGACCCTCATGGGTGATTTGTCATGCTTTATAAATCCTGGATTTATTTTGACCGACTCACAAATGACTGCGGTGACACATTTGGGGAGGTTCTTATAGGACCATGCTCCCGTTCTGCTGGCGCTGCATGGGGCCCCTTGCAGGGTGGGGCTCAATCTTGGAATATGCCTCCTGAAATACTAACTGATGCAGTAGGTTGGGAGACACTGGCAACTGCCTTGACAGATTATTGGGTGTTGAATTTGTGTACACTACAGCATAGAACAGTGGAATGGGAGACGCTGAAGGCTGTTATTCGAGGGAAATATATAGGAACTACCCGTGGGGTTCGCCGCCAAATGGAGGCTAAGCTCAAAGTGCTGGAGTCCTCCTGGTTGCCCTGCAGAAACCGGAATCACACTCAGTGGATGCACATAGGGACTTTTGGAAACTGCACAGAAAACCTCATAGGCATTGGGAAGTGCTTAACAAGCTGACTCTTAAGACATATCGTCAACAGTTACACAGGGAGGGCAACAAATCGGGCCACTTGGAGACCTGGATACTTTGGCTGGAAGTGGAACCTCCTCCCATGTTACCCCTTTGGAATGCTGCAGGTGTCGGGGTTACCAGTTGGTGGGAGGTCTTGGTTGCTTTTGTGGAACACTTCCAGGCTGTATATAGGGCCGGCCCAGTGGGCCTGGAAGGGGCGTTGGTTATTTTCTTGCACAGGGCGAAACTGACCCAGCTGGAACCCTACATAGGCAGGAGCTAGAGGAAGATATATCACTGGAGGAACTGGGAGAGGCTTTACAGGTGCTCAACAAATCTAAGGCTGCGGGCGGGGATGGATTCCCAGTGGAATTCTATCAAGCATATTCTACTATACTCAAGGACAAATTATTGGAGGTATTCCTTGTGGCACAGGAGAGGGGAGTCTTGCCCAAAACTATGTGGGAGGGAATCGTATGCCTTATGCTGAAGCCGGGGGGAGGGGGCATGTGGCAGATCCTTCCTAATACAGAACGCTCACTATGCTAAATATGGATAGCAAGATCCTTTGTCGGTCCTGGCAACCGAAATGAGGGGAGTAATATGAGAACTAGTCCATGAGGACCAATGTGCAGGGCTCGAAAAATCTATGTGAGCACTGGCTATGGCAAGTTTTATTTTATGAGGTCGAGCTATTTTTAGATTCCACTGGACCCTTCTGGTGAGTGGACACAAAACAGGTGTTCTGTTCAGTCAGAAACTGAATTAGCAATTAAAGATGCCTTTAAATCTCATTTGTGTCACATTTGCTCTGTGTTCAGAGACAGAGGTCAAAAGTCAGTTTGTCTTCTTGCAATGTAAATACTTTTCCTTGTGACTGCAGAGTTCCAGGATTTTGTAAGGTGAACTGTCTGACCTATGTGAAATGAAAGATTTTTGGTATCAGGTTTTTCCTAACACACAACATTTTTATAGCTGAGCCAACTTTACAAACATTTCAAAATATATTTCAGTAGCTGTGAAAGACCATTTTTTGTACTTCTGTGTGATGAAAAAAATATTTTAATAGGATGAAGAAAAAGACAGAACACTTTACTTGGTGATGTGCAAATAATAAATGTTTTCACAGATTATTGTTAATACACTATGTAGTTTTATCAGTAAACCTGCAAGTTAGTGGGAAGGTTTTGGACATTTCTTGGAAATTTAGTCAATGACAGTGCGCTACCACATCATGCTTTAGTATTATATTTATTAAAAGTGAGTGTTTAAACATAAACTGAGAAACTCTCCTGCCCTGATGACAAAGCTATTAATAAACTAAGAGGCAAGTCAAGCATGGATCATGTGTACCCCGTATGTGGGCTAGATTATACATGGAGCAAACATTTAGTGTATTTAATCAAACAAAAGAAGATTTTTTACAGCAGAAATGCTGAACTCACGTATTTGAAGATGCACTCATATGTGAGAATGAAGAAAAAGACGACTGTAAAATACAATATTTGCCTAGGATCACACAATTTGAGACCCGTTTCCGAGTCAAGTACCTTACAGTTAGGTTGAGTAGATTATTCAAGCTACTCGACCTGCAGGTCTAGTAGCATTTTTATGATTTTTTTAGGCCTGATGTGGCTTTGTAACACCACACAGCACCACTTTTAATTTTGCCTATGTCTTGCACTCAAGGTCTGGAGATGTAAGGGAAATGGCGCCAGTATCCTTAGACCTGGAAAAGGCTTTTGACACTGTTGAATGGTGTTACTTGACAGTGGTATTGTACCCAAATTTTGTGCCTGGTTACGGCTTCTTTATACTGACCCAAATATTTGTATTAGGGTGGGGCGGGGGTTGAGCTCTCTGAAGCATGGGTGGTGGGTAAGGGGGCCAGGCAGGGATGTCCTCTGTCACCATTCCTGTTTGCGTTGGCGACTGAGCCCCTTGCCCTGCTGTTGCGTCACGAAATGGACCACTGGAGGATCGAGGTGGAAGCATCAACCCACGTCGTCTCCTTATATGCAGATGACGTGTTTCTCATGTCTGCGGACGAATCGGTGCCCTTGTTGATGCACATATTAACATTATTTAATGACTTCCCTGGTCTTAAAATCAATGCCCAGAAGTCGCTGCTGTTTCCCTTGGGGAGTTTGACTGAAACACCACTGGTTCAGCTATCAGATGTAGGACTTTGTTGGGAACTGGATGGGTTCTGATATCTGGGCATATGGGTTGCACATATGGAGGAGGCTCATCAATGCTTAAATGTGGATAGGGTGATGAGAGGACTTGGAAACTCAGTGGCATTCTAGAATAGACCTCCCTATCGACGATGGGCAGAGCGGCTGTTGCAAAAATGGTCTTTCTAGCTCATTGTCTGTATCTTGTTCAGAACTCATTATTCTCGCTCAAGACCAGTCTGTTTTGCAGACTTCATAGCCTGCTAGTTTCTTTGAGCTGGACTGGTTGTTGTAGCAGGGTATCTCTTTCTATAGTTCGGAGGGACTTGGAGGACAGTGGTCTGGCAGTCTGGGGCCCTTCAATTGTTATGCAGCGCATTTACAGCACGCTGCAAGGTGGATGGTGGACTCAAATGGCTCACAGGGAATTCTGGGGGGGACACATTACCAGGACTGTTGAAGGGGGTAGATCAACACACTCGGTACCACATTTGATTAAAAGAACGGCAACACTATGGGAACAGGTGGTACGGAAAGTTATATGCAGGGCTCCCTTGGATAGGGAAGTGAGTTTGTGGGAACTTACACCATTCCAAGTTATTGGTGAAAGTATGTCGGGGGGACGTCAGGTGGCAGGGGATTTTATCCAGGAGAACACTTACTTAACTTTCAAAAGACACAAAAGACTTTCGGAGCGGGGCCAGGACACTTTCTACATTTTGCTAAACTGGAAAGTGTCACACCGGAGGTGTGGTGTGATTTTCTAGCTGCACTGCAATCCTCCCAAATGGTAGGAGGCCTTCTCCAGTCGGGAGATGGGCAACATTTAATCACACTGTTTTACAGAACGCTTAGGGGAGGTATGTTGAAGAAACCATATGTAGCACATGGGGCCAGGGAGACGGACCTGGGTGACACAATCTCTGATTCTGATTGGGTGCATGCGTCTGAGCTGGAATGCACTATATTATGCAATAATAGGTTTAAACTGTTACATTTCAATTTCTTGCATCGTACCTAGATAACACCACATAAATGGAATAGAGCTTTTCTCTGCCGGGGGGCATGCTGTGCGTGATGTGGGAAGGAGGATGCTACTTTTTTACATTTGGCCTGTGCTACTACTGGGGTCTAGTCCTTCTGGAGTGAGGTGGTACCCAGGATAGCGGATGCCACAGGTATGGTAATTCCTCTGGCCCCGTTGACTTGCCTGCTGGGTATGGTGGCTAGGCCCAAAGGCTGGAAGATTCCCTACAAGCTTACTCTGCTTGCCCTTCAGTTGGTAAAGAGGAGAGTGGCCATCGGGTGGTTGGGAACCAGGTGGCCACAGGTGGATCAATGGTTGAAAGACCTACTAGAGTGGGGGGTGGCAATGGAACAAAATATGCACCTAGCACGCAGCGGCAGAGATTATGGCCTGGGGAGAGCTGCTTGAAAAATGTACTAATGAGGGAGATTCTAGTTCTGAAATTAACACGAATGATGATGGGTGATGCGCCTAAAGGAGCTGTAGGGGGGTTACCAAAGAGGTTCCTAATTATACAAGGTGGCTTTTAAATGGTTAGGCCGAATGACAAAACATGGGTGGGTTGAAAACTGTATTTATCGAAGTTATTTATTGCCTTGACTCTAATAGGTCACACTTTTAGTTTAGACCATCACTTTGTCCTCCTTCTTGTCTCTTTTTCCAGGCGGTTCCAGTTCTTCGAGGGATGTCAGCGCTCGGACGTGTGGGGACAAGAAAAAGAGAGGATCAACCACAGGTAAGTCTATTGATCGGTGGGTGAAGTTTTTCTTATACACAAAAAAATAATAATAATAATAGTGAGGGAGTGGATACCCAGTGAGGAAGGTGGATACTAACTAGTGCACAGAGGTAGGGAAAACAAAGAATAAGGGTGGCTACATGCACTGTGACTCACAAACTGCAGCAGCCAGCATGCGTCCCCAATGTTGCTTGGGCTCTTACAATTGCCCTGTGTCTTCTCCAAGCTTCCGTATTGTGTACAGGTGTCCCCCCTGACCTTTTTATGCCTCCCCACTTCCTTTTCCCCGTCTCAATAATGGATAGGCCGAACCCCGCAATAGGGCACGTACCTGCTACAGCCACGTCCCTCCTGGGACGTGGTGGGCTTCTGGGTCTTGATTCTTGGTACCTCTTCGTACCTCCGTTTGGCTGCTCACTTCGGCGTCTCTCTCTTCCTCCTTTCCGGCTGTTTTCTCTGTCTCCTCCTCTCCTGCCGCGCTCCCTGTCTCCTCCTCTCCTGCTGTCCTCTGTCTCCTCTTCTCCTGCCACGTTCCCCATCTCCTCCTCTCCTGCTGCGCTCTCCGTCTCCTCCCTGCCTGCCGCACTCTCCGTCTCCTCTTCTCCTGCGTGCCCTTTACTACGTCGGCACGCATTGCTTCCTTCAGTCCCCTTGGGGCAACATTCTGCCAGCCCCGGTCCCTTGTCTCCGTCGACGGGATCCATTCCCACGTCACATTTGCTTCCCCATGTGTGTGCCTGATGTAACCCAGTGTCCACGGGATGCCTGGAAAGATAGTCGGCGTTGGTTAGATGAGAACCTGGGGTGTATTGGATCTGAAACACAAAAGGTTGGAGGGCTATGAACCATCGTAACACTCTAGGGTTTGTGTCCTTATGACTGGCTAGCCATGTCAATGGGGTGTGGTCAGTAATCAGTGTAAAGGGACGTCCAAGCAGATAATATTGTAAGGCCTCAATAGCCCAATTTGTAGCAAGGCACTCCTTCTCCCAGGTGGGGTAGTGTTTCTCTTGCAGTAATAGCTTCCTACTGATGTAAACCACGGGGTGTGAATGCCCTTCCTCATCATCCTGTGAAAGAACGGCACCAAGTCCTAGGTCTGAGGTGTCTGTTTATAAGGTGAAAGGTCTCTTAAAATCAGGGCACTTTAGAATGGGGTTTGTTACCAAAAACTCTTTGAGTTTCTGATAACTGTCATACTGTGGACCCGTCAACTCGGCTATCTTGTTTGGTCAGCCTTTTCCTAATAAGCCGGTTAAGGGAGCTGAGTGGGTTGAATAGTGTGGGAAAAACCGGCGGTAATATCCTACCATTCCCAGGAAGGCTCTTATCTCCCGTTTTGTTTTAGGAGGCGGTATTTTATTGATTGCGCCGGCTTTGTCCAATTGAGGCCGTATGTGCCCCTTTTCTATGATATACTCGAGGTAAGCAATAAAACTCCTAGCTATTTTGCATTTTTCAGGCTTTGCTGTCAAACCTGCATCTGAAAAATCACAGACAGGTGATCTAGGTGTTGTTCCCAGGTGTGGCTGTAAATGACAATGTCATCAAGATATGCTGCAGCATGTCCTATATAGGGTTTTAGTATATGATCCATAAGACGATGAAACGTGGCGGGCCCCATGTAGGCCAAAGGGTAACACTGTAAATTGGTATAATCCCGACGGAGTGGAAAATGCTGTTTTTCTTTATCCCTAGGATTCAGGGGAATTTGCCAATAGCTCTTTGTGAGATCCAAGGTGGATAGGTATCTGGCATGTCCTAGCTGTTCTATCAGCTCATCTACCCTGGGCATGGGATACGTATCAAAGTTCGATATGGCGTTGAGTTGTCGGAAGTTGATACAAAAACGAATCGACCCATTCAGTTTTGGCACTAAAACGACCGGAGAACACCAAGGATTCTTGGATGGTTTTACTATACCAGTTTTTAGCATATTTTGGACTTCTTGTTCTACGATTTGTTGACGGACTTCTGGGTTTAATCGGACTATCTTTCCTTCCTCTGTTATGATATTATGTTGGACCAATGGGATTTTCCCAGGATTTGTTGAAAAGAGTCCCTTGTTTTGTGTCATAAGTCCTATTAGGTGAATTTTCTCTCCTCCGAAAGGTCTGGGTCTATGTAAGGCATATAATCAACTGTTTCTTCTGTCTCCGGACTTAGGGTACTCTCCAGGGGCTTTGTCTTATTTATAAGGAGGACAGTACCCTCAGTTGAGGTTTCTGTCTCTTCGTCTTCCTATCCTTTTAAGGAGGTTAACATGATATATCTGTGTTTTCTTTGGGGTATGCAGCATTTCCAGTCTGTAGGTAACCGGGGTAACCTTTTCAATGATCCTATAGGGACCCTGCCATTTTGCTAGTAGTTTGTTCTCTGAGGTTGGTAAGAGAACCAAAGCTTTGCTCCCTGTAGGTAAGTGTCTTAGTTTCTTTCCTGTGTTATAAAGGCTGGAAGATTCCCTACAAGCCTACTCTGCTTGCCCTTTAGTTGGTAAAGAGGAGAGTGGCCATCGGGTGGTTGGGAACCAGGTGGCCACTGGTGGATCAATGGTTGAAAAGACCTACTAGAGTGGGGGGTGGCAAAGCAACAACATATGCACCTAGCACGTAAGGATGAGAGCGCAGCGGCAGAGATTATGGCCTGGGGACAGCTACTTGAAAAATGTACTGATGAGGGAGACTCTAGTTCTGAAACTAACACAGATGATGATGGGTGATGCACCTAAAGGAGCCGTAGGGGGGTTACCAAGGAGGTTCCTAATTATACAAGGCGGCTTTTAAACGGTTAGACCGAATGACAAAACATGGGTGGGGTGAAAACTGTATTTATTGAAGTTATTTATTGTCTTGACTCTAATAGGTCACACTTTTAGTTTACTCCGTCACTTTGTCCTCCTTCTTGTCTCTTTTTCTAGGCGGTTCCAGTTCTTCGAGGGATGTCAGCGCTCGGACGTGTGGGGACAAGAAAAAGAGAGGATCAACCACAGGTAAGTCTATTGATCGGTGGGTGAAGTTTTTCTTATACACAAACAAATAATAATAATAATAGTGAGGGAGTGGATACCCAGTGAGGAAGGTGGATACTAACTAGTGCACAGAGGTAGGGAAAACAAAGAATAAGGGTGGCTACATGCACTGTGACTCACAAACTGCCCCCGCAAGCGTCCCCAATGTTGCTTGGACTCTTATAATTGCACTTTGTCTTCCCCAAGCTTCAGTATTGTGTAAGGGTGTCCTCCTGACTTCTTTGTGCCTCCCCACTTCCTTTTCCCCGTCTCAATAATGGATAGGCTGAACCCCGCAATCGGGCACGTACCTGCGACAGCCACATCGCTCCTGGGACGGGGTTGGCTTTGGGCTCTTGATTCTCGGTACCTGTTCGTACCTCCGTGTGGCTGCTCACTTCGCTTCCTCCTGTCACGCTCCTTGTCTCCTCTCCTGCCGCGGTCCCCGTCTCCTCCTCTCCTGTCGTGCTCTCTGTCTCCTCTTCTCCTTCACACCTTTCACTACGTGGACACGCATTCCTTCCTTCAGTTCCGCTCGGGCACCATTCTGCCGGCCCTGGTCCTTCGTCTCCATCGACGGGATCCATTCCCCCATCACAGGAGCCATGCTTGCATAATTATTGTGACAAACAAATATGCAAAAAATATGTCTGACACACCAAGATGTTTGCTTGCTGGTTTGGTTCATGTATTAATGTATATTATCTATACTATGACTTTCTCCAGACCAAGCAATTTTGATGACCTGAACCGCAAAACAATATACAAAATTAAGGAAAGAAGCGTTCATCAAACTAATACGCATTTTACTTATCTACATACACTGTATATATGTGTTAACGTTACACTTTTGTTTTCTAAGATTCTGCAGAGCCCCTGAGCAGCTGTTGTGGACCCCCGGGGGCCCCCAGACCATAGGTTAAGAACCACTGTTCTAGGTTTAACTACCACTTGTCACACTCCTCAAAGCATTCAATGCACAAGCAATGACCACGTTAGCTTACATAAGGGTTGTGTCATAGGTAACATTATCTAAACATGTAATCCAGTCATCCCACACATGTCAGGGTCTTCTCTGTCCGTTGCAGCTATTGCACGCAAGATAGTCCAACTCTGCGAAAGGATTGGTGCAACCATGTTTGCATTCCACAGCAGGGCACGGCAGGGCTCCAAGGGGCTACCTAACAAAGGAGTAACCCTGTCTTAAGGCAGGTAAACATATTTTGCCATTACAAATCGAGGTTCTGATTTACAAAAGGGTTTTGCTCTGGGTTGAAGCAGGCTTAACGCTGGCTTAAGGCAATCCTACATTTGTTGGGGCCGAGATACAGTGGGTTTCCCTGACCTAAGATGTTCTTAAGGCTGCTGTAAAACAGTCGTGAGCTTTTCTTAAGCCAGGGTAAAACTCAGTTCCTCTTGCCTGGTTTACGAAAGTCTTAAGTGTGAATTGTATTTTCCGAAATCACCCCCTTAAGTCTTTGCCCATGTCGCTGTTTAGTCTTCTTGAAGAAGATGCTCATCAGATGGTCCGGTTTTGCTGTTATAATCACAGGTTTCCCTGCAGGAAGCTGATGCCTGCTATCAGAGCTGATGAAACTTGGAAGCACCTCAACTTTATGAGCTATGATAAAACCACATTTACATGGGGGTGAGGGTTTATTTCGGAGGAAACAATGCACAAATCTATTAGCAACGATAAGACCATGCAAATACCACAACTGGTGAATAAATATTGGGGAAACAAAGGGACAAAGGCAGTTGTAAATTTGTTTCTTTGTCTTTTACATAGCACTAAGCACAACTACAAGTTTCCCAGGGTCATGCGTGACTAACTGGTCCAGTCCACATTTCTCTTTGCATTCTCAGAGTTGTAGTACTAGTTATATAATGAGACAATCTAGACTATAAGTCCCAAAATGCAAAAAAAATGGATTGGATTGGAGCAGCTTGTCACTCATGCATGGGAAAGTTGGGTAAATACAGCACAGCTGTTACCAATGCACAGCACACGTATAGAAAGGAAGAAACAACAGAACTGCTGCTATGAAATGCAATCTGTGAGAAACGGAGTTGTTGGTTGAAGAGCTCTAACCCTACTCATGCAACAACCACAACCCTTGTCAGGGCAAAACGCTAAAAGTCACTAAATTAACTTGTGATAAACCCTCTGGTAGTTTGGGCCAAAGCGGCCAGGCTTAACTTAGAGGCAGTGTGTAAAGTATTTTTGCAACATTTCAAACACTAATAAAGTGAAAACACAACAGGAGAAAAATCTCACATCAATTTAGAAAAAGGCAGTAAAATGTAATAAATAAAATGACACCCAAAATGACAAAAATCCATTCAGTAGAAATGGAGGAATGCAATTAAAAACAATTAGATAAACATAGTGTCAAAAGAAGCAAAGTGCCAATCGAGGGTATCTGGTCACAAGTATGGCCAACAGAGATGGAGCGCAGGCCGGGAACAAGACTAAGGGCCTGATTACGACCTTGGCGGATGGGATACTCCATCACAAACGTGACGGATATCCTGCCCACCATTTTACAAGTTCCATACGATATCTGCAGGGATATCTGTCACGTTTGTGACAGAGTATCCCACCTGCCAAGGTCGTAATCAGGCCCTAAGGTTTGCCTGCTGAGGACTGTACTTTATGGCCTTGGTGCGCAGTCTGTGTGGCGTTGCTTTGCGGGGCTTCGTGTTGGATTTGGTGGAACATTCAGTGAGGCTCATACAGCACCTTTAACCTCACTTCCAAAAGTCCATGACTGGAGGGGTACCACTTGGAGGGTCAGGATTCACTGAGGATGTGTCCGATAATGTTTATTTTCTGAGATCTTAATCTGTATATTCTCTAGTCTTCCTCAGCCGGTCGAGCTTTCTCAACCTCTTATTAATTACCCGAGGATTAGTCCCCTTTCTCACCATCAGTTTTTTCTTTTTTCTTTATCTAGCCCCATTTTTCAATTTTGCACAGGAAACAGAGGTAACCTTTTAAGCATGCTTGTCAGTTACGGGCTACTCTAGCTTTATGATGGGAAATACTAAACACTTAAGGTTAATCTTTGCCTTATATGTTAACTACAAGATTGCAAACATGTACTCATAGGTGTGTCATCAGCAAACAGGTAATCAGGTTTTGTGCTAGTGCATGAAGATAGATTCCTACTATAGAGTACAAATCAAAATTATAAATATTATATGGATACCAAATAAGCAATAATAAATCTCAACTTTTGTTTAATAGCCTATTATCACTGACATCACTCTCACTTATCACAAGCATTAAGAACCTATGATAAGGTTAATGAGCACGTGTGTAATCTCTGTAACACAGCGATGGTGTTTCTCTTACAGTCTGGCACCATATTTATGATTTCTCACGACATACAAATAATGATGTTATATTACGCCTTGAGAAAGCCCCAGGCTTGCATGGCACTGTAAAGGGGCAAAACACGTGTTGGCTGCAAAATGGACGATAACATTTGAATATATGAAGCCTGTATCAAGATAACTCTGAAGATATTCAGCACTATAACTCTTAAAACATTCAGGACTACAACTAAAGTTCTTTTCCAAGTCACTCTTTTCTGAGAAATAAAATCACCTTTGGATCATATCTAAGAGACACTCTCATTGAACTGCTACTCAGGTCCTATGATTCAATACTAATATAGCTTTAGAGCCCGCCGTAGTGGGCTATACTGGCCATAAAAGGCCCATTCCTGTGTTAAAGGCCCAAGACAAATGCAAGGGCCTTTATTGGCAGCTACAGCTCTCTGCAGCGGGCTATAAGGCTATTAGAACATTCTGCTGCATGAGGGCAGAATGTTCTTCTTACTAAAACAAAGATCTCACTGAGGCCAAGGGGGTTAAAATCCCCTTGGGGTCGTTGAGGCCTTTGTTTACAGCAACAGCTGTGAACGACAACACTGGAATGTTGATGCTCCGGGCTTTTACCAGCCACTGTAACACCGGAGCACTCCATTGTCTTCAGTGGAGCTCCCAACATTTCAATGTTCTAATATTTTCTTGAACAATTGCCTTTCTGTAATGTAACCATTAGGACCATAATAATTTGAAGTTTTATACACTCACTGGCGCTTTTAGACACAAATAACCCAGTCAGGTTACCTTTGATGGATCATTTTATGAACTTCCATGTGACAAGGTGGCACTGCTGTAGTTGCATGGCAGCTCAAAGTGGGAAGGTGAAAAAAGGAGACAGGATGTGTATACTCTCATTTATTCATGAATATACAGCTAATTTTACTGCGGACGGGGGAGGTGGAATAACAACACGCTGTGGTTTGTTCTATCTGTAGTAGTAATCATTCTACCAAGGCTATGCAGCAACCATATATAACAGGAACATGTTTTGGCAGCAAACGGCCCGACTTTGGCTCAGTAGCAATCAATCAGCCTTCCTTCCACCAATGTGAAATGTGATGATACAATAATATTACTCTCTAAGATTTACACAAATGCCTGCCATGACTAATACTTTGACAACCAGTGCAAATGCTCCTGTCACACACATCAGTACCATCAGTATTTTTAGAGGTACAATCACAAACAAAAACCTAAAAACTTGTGCCTGCAGCGGCTACTATGAGGTGTGTGATAATGCTGGCATCCACATACAAAGATACAGAGAGCTCTAGGGAGGCCATGCGGGCTGGGAGACAGAGGGACTTAAGCAGGTTTTAGTGGCGGACTGATGAGCAAAGATCCATAGTTCTCCAGGAAGCTAATGAGCAGGGACCTCTCTCCTCGAGAAGAACCACATCTAGGCTACAGGCCAGCTCCTATTCTTAATGTCATACTAGCAACTGCAATACTAATAACTTAGTATTTTAGCCTATCATGAGCAGCAAACTTTTAAAGGTGTAGGAATGCCACCACAGATACTGTAGATTCTCCTTGAGGTATGGATATCAAGTTTTTAATTCACCTGGGAACCTGAGCGAGGAGGAGGATGGAAACTGGCAAAACATTGGGTGGTGGCTTATACAACACTATACCACATGTAAGGAAATGCCTCCTTGGCATGGTTACCCTCTGACTTTTTGCCTTTGCTGATGCCAAGTTATGATTTGAAAGTGTGCTGGGGCCCTACTAACCAGGCCCCAGCACCAGTGTTCTTTCCATAAACTGTACCTTTGTCTCCACAACTGGCACAACCCCGGCACCCAGGTAAGTCCCTTGTAACTGGTACCCCTGGTACCAAGGGCCCTGATGCTAGGGAAGGTCTCTAAGGGCTGCAGCATGTGTTATGCCACCCTGGGGACCCCTCACTCAGCACATACACACTGCTTGCCAGCTTGTGTGTGCTGGTGGGGAGAAAATGACTAAGTCAACATGGCACTCCCCTCAGAGTGCTATACCAACCTCACACTGCCTATGGCATAGATAAGTCACCCCTCTAGCAGGCCTTACAGCCCTAAGGCAGGGTGCTCTATACCACAGGTGAGGGCATAG
The DNA here is from genome assembly GCF_031143425.1 of Pleurodeles waltl. Classification (NCBI taxonomy): domain Eukaryota; kingdom Metazoa; phylum Chordata; class Amphibia; order Caudata; family Salamandridae; genus Pleurodeles; species Pleurodeles waltl. The sequence continues at coordinate 1,300,226,988 of NC_090437.1, read as the reverse complement.
CTGCATGAGCAATATGCCCCTACAGTGTCTAAGCCAAAAGGTAGACATTGTAAGTGCAGGGTAGCCATAAGAGTATATGGTCTGGGAGTCTGTCATACACGAACTCCACAGCACCATAAGGGCTACACTGAAAACTGGGAAGTTTGGTATCAAACTTCTCAGCACAATAAATGCACGCTGATGCCAGTGTACATTTTATTGTGAAATACACCCAGAGGGCATCTTAGAGATGCCCCCTGAAAACATACCCGACTTCCAGTGTGGGCTGACTAGTTTTTGCCAGCCTGCCACACACCAGACATGTTGCTGGCCACATGGGAGAGTGCCTTTGTCACTCTGTGGCCAGGAACAAAGCCTGTACTGGGTGGAGGTGCTTCTCACCTCCCCCTGCAGGAACTGTAACACCTGGCGGTGAGCCTCAAAAGCTCACCCCCTTTGTTACAGTGCCACAGGGCATCCCAGCTAGTGGAGATGCCTGCCCCTCCGGCCACTGCCCCCACTTTTGGCGGCAAGGCTAGAGGAGATAGTGAGGAAAACATGGAGGAGTCACTCCCCAGTCAGGACACCACCTAAGGTGTCCTGAGCTGAGGTGACTCTTACTTTTAGAAATCCTCCATCTTGCAGATGGAGGATTCCCCCAATAGGAATTGGGATGTGCCCCCCTGCAACCTAAAGAAGAAGAAGGACTGCTGACCTGAAGCCCTGCAGTGAAGATGGAGACGACAACTGATTTGGCCCCAGCCCCACCGGCCTGTCATCCCACAGGGTCCAGCGACCTCTGAAGCCTCTGAGGACTACCCTGCATCTAAAGGACCAAGAAGCTCCCGAGAACAGCGGCCCTGTTCAAGAAACTGCAACTTTTTGAAACAAAGAAGCAACTTTTAAAGACCACACATTTCCCGCCGGAAGCGTGAGACTTTCCACTCTGCACCCGACTCCCCCGGCTTGACCTGCGGAAAACTAACACTACAGGGAGGACTCCCCGGCGACTGTGAGCCCGTGAGTATCCAGAGTTGACCCCCCTGAGCCCCCCACAGCGACGCCTGCAGAGGAAATCCAGAGGCTCCCCCTGACCGCGACTGCCTGCTTCAAGGAACCCAATGCCTGGAAACCACATTGCACCCGCAGCCCCCAGGACCTGAAGGAACCGAACTCCAGTGCAGGAGCGACCCCCAGGCGACCCTCTGCCTAGCCCAGGTGGCGGCTACCCCAGAGGAGCCCCCCCTGTGCCTGCCTGCATCGTTGAAGAGACCCGCGGGTCTCCCCATTGATTCCTATTGAAAACCCGATGCCTGTTTGCACTCTGCACCCGGCCGCCCCTGTGCCGCTGAGGGTGTACTTTCTGTGCCTGCTTGTGTCCCCCCCGGTGCCCTACAAAACCCCCCTGGTCTGCCCTCCGAAGTCGCAGGTACTTACCTGCTGGCAGACTGGAACCGGGGCACCCCTATTTCCATTGAAGCCTATGTGTTTTGGGCACCACTTTGACCTCTGCACCTGACCGCCCCTGAGCTCCTGGTGTGGTAACTTTGGGGTTGCCTTGAACCCCCAACGGTGGGCTACCTTGGACCCAACTTTGAATCCTGTAAGTGTTTTACTTACCTGTGAACTTAACAATTACTTACCTCCCCCAGGAACTGTTGATTTTTGCAGTGTCCACTTTTAAAATAGCGTATTGCCATTTTTGTCAAAACTGTACATACTATTGTGATAATTCAAAGTTCCTAGAATACCTGAGTGAAATACCTTTCATTTAAAGTATTGTTTGTAAATCTTGAACCTGTGGTTCTTAAAATAAACTAAGAAAATATATTTTTCTATATAAAAACATATTGGCCTGGAATTTGTCTTTGAGTGTGTGTTCCTCATTTATTGCCTCTGTGTGTACAACAAATGCTTAACACTACCCTCTCATAAGCCTACTGCTCGACCACACTACCACAAAATAGAGCATTGGAATTATCTCTTTGTGCCACTATCTTACCTCTAAGGGGAACCCTTGGACTCTGTGCATACTATTTCTTACTTTGAAATAGTATATACAGAGCCAACTTCCTACACCACACAATTGCCACCAGTGTGAAATATGTTTTGCTTAGGAATGTGTGGGCATACGAGAATGCAAGAAGAAAAACTAAAGCTTTATGTTCATTGAGGTGTCTGCCACAAATTAAGTGTCCCTCGTGTACCACACAAAGCAAGGCTGGGTGAATATGGAATACTGATGTTGGCAGTCTACTGGCACAATTAGGTTACATGTTAAGGTACATACAGGGCCGGCCTTAGCACTGATGGCGCCCTGTGCGACACTGTTTGTTGGCGCCCCTCCAATGACTACCTCCACCACGGATTCCCTCACTACCACCCTTTAATAGAGCCCCTCATAACCACTCTCTCTCAAATTCAATTAATTCATTTTATAGCACCACTCATACCAGTGTAGGGTGTCAGAGCACTTTAAATTGCACGCACATTATACACACACAATCAATCATAGGTGTATAAGAAATGTTAGGTAAGACAGAGAACTGCAAGTCGTAGGAGACACATGTCATCCATACCGGTAGGCTGCTTGGTTTAAGAGTGCTTTTTCTGGAGAAGCACAAACTCAGAATTTAAAATGTAACACTATGGTTGGGGGTTCTCTTTAATAAGAATTGATTTCCACTCAAGTGTCCTCTTTTTGCAAGGATAATAAAAGACTGGGGAAAAATCATATCACTCTATTTATTCTTTACCTTCCTGTCTGCATGCAGTTCTTTGATGACAATTTACTGCTCACTGTTCTTTATTAGGATGTTAATTTATAAATCTCAAGTAACAAAAGGACAAATGTGACAAAAGTAGTAACCCACTGACCTATTTGCATTATATGCACTTTGTGATCAGCCTGGTGAACGTTCTTTGCAGCAGGCACATCAACCCTCTTCGCTACCTTAAAACTTCCACTAAAGAAAACTCTGATCCCTCTCCAGGCAGAACATAAATCAAAAGAGTTACCTTAACATTTGTATAATTACCTGAAAATTGCTGGAGGCAAGTAACGATGCAGCAGGTGCTTTTAAAACAATAATATACCTACAAACATGACGCCCCCACCTGGGGTCAGCACCCGGTGCGGTAGCACTGGTCGCACCGCCCTAGAGCCGGCCCTGGGTACAGATACATTTTATTTGTTCCATTTCCAGGTATCACCACATACAGTATCGGTGCCTGAAAGAAGCCAACTCCGAGTCTGGCCACATTACACTGAGTGCCACCCAGTTCCTCTGCAGAAAGCAGAAGCATGAAGAAACCTAGTGCACAGAAAGAAACTGGTGGCACAGTCATCATACACACTCTGGGTCTCTACGCAAGCTTGTGTATGTGTTAGGCATGTGCCCAGGTCTGTACCCAGGTTTGTGCATGTGTTAGGCATGTGCCCATGTCTGTACCCAAGTTTGTGCATGTGTTAGGCATAGGCATGTGCCCAGGTCTGTACCCAGGTTTGTGCATGTGTTAGGCATGTGCCCAGGTCTGTACCCAAGTTTGTGCATGTGTTAGGCATGTGCCCAGGTCTGTACCCAAGTTTGTGTATGTGATAGGCATGTGCCCAGGTCTGTACCCAAGTTTGTGTATGTGATAGGCATGTGCCCAGGTCTGTGCCCTCATTTGTGCATGTGTTAGCCATGTGCCCAGGTCTGTACCCAAGTGTGTGTATGTGTTAGGCATGTGCCCAGGTATGTACCCAAGTGTGTGTATGTGTTAGGCATGTGCCCAGGTCTGTACCCAAGTTTGTGCATGTGCTAGGCATGTGCCCAGGTCTGTACCTGTGTGTGTGTGTGTGTGTGTGTGTGTGTTAGGCATGTGCCCAGGTCTGTACCCAAGTTTGTGTATGTGACAGGCACGTGCCCAGGTCTGTATGCATTTGAGTATGTGTTAGGCATGTGCCCAGGTCTGTACCCAAGTGTGTGTATGTGTTAGGCATGTGCCCAGGTCTGTACCCAAGTGTGTGTGTGTGTGTGTGTGTGTGTGTGTGTTAGGCATGTGCCCAGGTCTGTACCCAAGTTTGTGTATGTGACAGGCACGTGCCCAGGTCTGTATGCATTTGTGTATGTGTTAGGCATGTGCCCAGGTCTGCACCCAAGTTTGTGCATGTGTTGTGCAATTAGGACTACTTGACAAATTAAAAGAATTGCATTTACACCTTTAGTAGATTAATTGAATAAGTAATTGCCAAGACACATAAGGAAACCAAAACAATATACTCCTCACTTGTTCTATACCACATCTATGATCCCCCTCTACTCTCACTCCCCTTCTTCAAGCCCATTTGATAATCTGCTGGTCCGTGATGGTTGATGGAGAGTTGAGTTCCTACTTCGAGGGCTTCGATTGGTTGCTGAGGCAGCCTTGCACTGTGTTGTGCTGAGTCATAAGCTTTTGATTGGCAGCCTCTTCTTGTTTAAAATTCAGCACTCAGGATGCTTGAGCACTTAAGGGGTCTGTGGCTTCTCCATTCTTGAGGGAGCTGTTCATGAAAGTGAAACTGGTGAAGTTAGCATGCCGGAGCAGCGACAGCTGGTGCTATTAGGCATGGGTCCCCTTGACGGATTGGTTCCAGTTTGCATCTAGGAACGAGGATCTATCTCTGCCTTATTTTTTAGGTCTAAAGAATAACTTTATTTTGACTGCACCTACCGGGTTACCTAATGAAGCCATCGACCATTCATCTTAATGTGAATTCAAGTGGCCCCCCACAGCTATTATCAGGAGCTAGACCCCAAGGGGTTGCCATATACTCGGAGGGCATTCATGGCTATACCCACAAATAACATGACTGTCTGAGTCTAATTAATAATACTATTTACTTTTTATATAGTGCTTCTTATCACACTTCTACAGCTTCACAGTGCTATGAAAACAGGTACTATTATGACCCACTTTTCTCCTAAGTTTCAGTTCTAAGCTAAGGACCCCAACCGCCCCTGTGTAGGGCCCCACTACAGGCTCCATCCAATCAGAGACTCCCAGACTGAGGGGACATCAGACGGTAAAACAGCAACTAAAGCAGACACCCTCTTAGCACTGCTCTGAGGCCGTGAAATCCCGATGACACCTACACTAAGCAGTGCAAAGCCCTCTAAATCCCTGCAAGTGACCGAAAGGCCAGCAGCATGCCGCGTCCACTCTATTTTAGACTGACCGCTATTCCAGATCATGGCTGCAGAGACAGAGTTGTGTATGCACAACCTCGCCTACACAGTAAAAGACAGAAGAAAGCAGAAGCTAACTACAAACCTCAGCAGCTGTGAGGAGACTCTGGACTACTGTCCACAACGCTGAAACAGAAAAAAGACTAGAATGCGAATCTTTGGTAGCAGAAATAGCAGCGCTGCTGCCCAGTAATGCACTAGCAGTCGGTAAACTATTCCAACAGATGATCTGTGGGACCCTCCATTACACCTGGCCTCCCTGCTGGGTTAGCATACTAGACGTAGAAGGCATTTTGAATGAATGAACAGCTAATGAATGTTAATGCATCTATAGAGCAGTACAGCGACCACATGGGCTATCCCGGCGCTAGGATTCAACAACACTAGTCGGCTAACAGGAATCTGAGGGCCACACAGCCACATGGTTACTGGTTTCCAGACATTCCTTAGAGATGGAAAGCATGGTCAGTGTGGGAGCTCTGCACAGTCCTGTGCTACTGCAGCTGTTCCTTCATGTATGTCTTCCAAAAGGGGTACGGTCCCGCAACTGCGCCTCCTGCCAGCAAGATGCCATTGGAAGGGGCTCACCCGCTTGTACCTTGCACAGCCAAGCCGACAGGTTGGGCCTTGGTCATTTCAGGCATTTTTTATTTTGTTATTGCAGGGATATGCCCATAAATGAAAAAGGAAAAAACTGCCACCTAAACCAGGAAGCCATAAACTTGCAATAAAAAATTTTAATAAAAAAAATGTATAACAGTATACGTATATTAACATACATATCGTAGGCCGGAATATACATTACCAAACTATTGTGTAGGGGTATAAAGAGGTAAGTAATGATCTTAATCTTTCTTGCATCAGAACAAAATGTTGGGCCATATGTACGAACACATTTTCCCATAGACACAAAATGGGCAAAACGGTTTGATACATCTGGCCCATGGTTTTTATTTGTTTCAATGATCGTAGAAGTGGAGTCAATATCAATTAACCTATGCTCACTTATATTAAATTATCTTCTCAATATTTTGATAGACGATATCCTGGCCACAATATTTTTGTGCTTGATATTTTGACATCCAGCCTTTGATAGAGGAGCCTGAGTGCTTATTAGCAGTCAAGAGGACTTAAAATCCTTTTTAGTTTTAATGCACATTGCAGGAAAATTATTCTCAGTGGCGCGAAGAATTAGTATCTTTGGCTTTGAGTTACTGTAACCTGAAGACATAGCTTAAGCACACAAGGATGACTGAAAAATGAAAAAGATAAAGGATTACAAGAACCATTTACAAAGTAAAGGAGTAAATTAGTAATAAAATACTTTGTTTTTGTCCACCTGGTCAATATGTCTACTCTAGACTTCACTACACCAATGAATGCTATTTAGGACTCCCACCTTCTCCTTATCTAGACTGCAAGGAGTTCAAAACAGGACCACTAGGTTGGTACATAATCTACGGAAGTGTGATCAGGTCTCTGAGGCCCATCCATTCCTCCAGTGGCTTCTGGTCTCTAAGCCAATACAATTCATAGGGCCATATGTACAAACACTTTTTCCCATAGACACAGAATGGGTAAAAACCTTTGCTACATCTAGCCCATAGTTACATGTCTGTGCCAACAAGCTGTCCTTGCTGCAAACGCAACCTTTCTTCAGACGCTGCTTCCTAGGTGATCCGCTTCGTGCCGCCTCGGGCCCTCTCTTGCTTACTGATCCAGGAGCAGTTCCCATTCTATCTCCTTCAGTCAAAGACTCATCTGCAGGGGCGTAAACGCCTGCAAATCCGTAGGACAGTCAATCACCCGTTTTCAACTTTTTGGGGGGCGCCTTATATGAATGTATGCACATATAGCGCACCAGGGCCAAAGAGATATAAGTGTGTTTCACATTAAACACAAAATAATAGAACAAATATGGTGGCGGTGTTAGTAGCTAGTAGGACCAGAGAAGGGATCGATTATAAAGATTACATGTCGGTAGATGACTTATTCACAAAGGAGTTTCGCCATAGGTTACACCAGGTTATTTTTTTTTAGAAGAGATGGGTTTTTACGGAACCTACTCAAGGCTTATGTCCTTAATTTGAAGGGCTGAGGGTTCCAGGCTGTAGCAACGACTGTGAAGAAAGTTGCTGTGCTACTGAGCTAAAACAATATTTTGCATTATATGAGAAAAGTGGAGGCACAAAACTTTCATTTTTGCAAATGTAATGCTTTTGTTGTCTCCCAAAATGATCAGTCTCAGCCTTCATGCAATCTGGTAGTTCCAGTCTATCAATTGTTTTAATCAATAGACGGTCTTTTCATTTTAAAGCCATTAACGAAATTGGAGGTCAGTAATCTGCTTAGTATATTTCACTGTCATTTCTTCCAGGGGGCTGAACTTTTCGAGTACTTGCCTGGCTTCAAGTGATTCAAACAAGACTGCTCAGACACCGCCTTCCTTTCCTCTTTGGCTGCTGGAGGGTTCAGTTGTTGGTGCCCAGTGTGTTCTGGTGGTCGCTGGTGGAAAGCTCATGAGATTGGCCATTACTGCTGTGCGGATGCAGGTCTGTGGGTATGTGGGATCTGTGAGCCTAGGCTGTTCAGGGCCAAAGGCAAGGGCACCGTCGACGAGTGACTGGAGGCCGTGCTAAGAGCTGAAGCCGGCTCTCACTATGTTGTTATATAGTGTTCGTCGAAGAGGTATGAACGCTTAAGCAGATCCGCATTGTCACTGCTGGGGCTGTGCGACACCCCAGGCTGCATCTTAGTCTAGTAGGATGAGGACATAACACGCGCTGAAACTTACACACACTCTCTTGGCTCTGATTGAGCTTACAACTGTGCCTAAAGGTGCATCATTTTCTACTGGTATTACCAGTTTGTAGAAAGTTACTGGTGTTTCAAAAATGCAACTCCTATCATGACGTTTCCTAAAAGTGCACCTATTAAAATCATGTCACAAAAAGTCTCGAATTACAATTTATGAGAGTTACTTCCGGTTCGGGTGCCTGGCATGCTGCTTGGCCTAGTCCATGCCTGGCACAATATGTTGTCTGTGCGATATATTCATGTGGCACAATGAAGTTGGTCAACGTGGGGAAGGGCACTTATAAAATTCATGATACATCTGTTGTTGTACAGCAACACACAATTCGCAATGGAGACCTTTCTGCAGCAAGCGTTTTGGAAGAGGGCCCACCGGTCCAGAGTGCTGCACTTGTAGAAGGAGAAGGGTGTCTTTGGTGTGCTGCCTTGTTCCTCCATCAGAGAAGATGAAAGAGGACTGGATACTTCCAAGATCTTTAGTGGGGTGCTTCAATGTGAGGAGGATGCGGTGTGTGAGGTGTGTGAAGTCACCCATGCAAGCAGAGGTGGTACAGGGCTTCGTGGCACTGCTCTATGCACACTGAGGATCCTTCCAGGCTCACACTGATCCATGTACCCTAAGTCACTGCCCATGCAGGGTTTCTGCATAACAGGAGACTGTGCATGTTTGAAATAGTGTAGCGCGGACCACCGCCTTTATAAAGCTTGTATTAATCTGAGTAATCCCTCTTTGCCCCAGTCCTAATGAGCAATCGCTTTTGTGTACAGAACTTCAAAAAGCAAAATTTGCGTACTTGTTTCCCAACCTCCTAAGATGGCTAAAGTCCTCTTTGCATAAGCTTAAAAAGGAAGACGACCTCTTGGACATCCTGTTTTAATCTCAAAGCTGTATATGTTGAAGCCATACTCCTCCTACCCTGGGAGAGGTGGGAAACAAGGCTGTGGCGAGGAAGACGTGCAGTAATGTAGATTACTGATAAGTAACCAGCGCATTACCTCGTCATCTGTCTTTCTAGTTAGTCTTTACGTAATGAGCTGACAGCCAAGCCTAAATGGGATTCATAAGCATACCATCAAAAAAACACAAGCTTGTGGAATACAGATGCACAAAATAAAGATTTAATAATCTATCTATTCAGTTCTACCTAAATATGTCACTAAACATTTTAAACATTTTAACTTACATTCGAAACAGGAAGAAAAAGCTGTTGAACCACTGCCCCCTATTTACAAACCATAGTGGTTCATGACCGTGTGAGGTGACAACCATAGGACTGCATTACAAATGTTCTCAATTGACAGTACTCATAAAGATTCCCTAGAAGTAAATATACTTCTTGAAGCTCTCCCTTAGATTTGGTTCACCACTTCTTTACCCTGGGTCTCATGAGCTAACAAAATCGTCTGCTTGATCCACTTACTCAGGGAGAGTTGGGTGGTTCCAAAAAACTTTCCTACCAGACCAAATGTCACAAATAGACTATCTCCTTTTCTGAGCACAACTGTTCTCTTCTGGTAGATCAAAAGAGCTCTCTTAACATCCACCAGATGCAACAAAGATTCCTCCTCAGTAGCAGGATCAGGAGCTAAGATGTAAGACAACCTCTCTAGACCGATGAAAAAAGATGGGACTTTTCGAATAAATTTAGGATTAAGTGTCAGGACCACCTTGTCAGGAAACACCCTAAAAAGGCTCTGATCTTAAGAAAGTTCCGAAGTCACCTATCCTCCAGGCAGGGAACTGGCTGCTAAGAACACTACTTGAGGATTAAGAACTTCAATGTAACCCTCCCCAATGGCTCAAAGGGAGCAACATCGAGTGCCCTCAAAAGCAATGGTAACTCCCAAGAAGCGGAAAAACAACAAATCCTAGGTTTTTTGAGGGAAAACGCTTTCATCAGCCTTGAAATCCGAGGTTCCAGATGATCAAAAAAGAGGACTCCTGAATGTTCTCACCACTGCCCACTGTGCACGAATAGTAACTGTGGTCAATCCCAAATATAAATCCATATGACAAGAAACCCAGCACTCTCATGGGGCCTATTGACACTGAATTGAAACCGTTATCTCCCTACCATCTCTCAAAGTTTGACCAGTGCCTAGCATAAGCCTTAAGGGTAGCGGGGATCTATATTATTGAACCATTCAAACACCTAAGAAGAACAACCCCTAGACAACCCTCTCACGATCCAAGCCTAAAAATGCATCCACTCCATCATGCTGAGAGGAAGTGGAGAGCCCACCAAAGGATATGGCTGCAAAGGAATCTCCCAAAGGTGCTGAATTGCAACACCTATCAAGATAGGGAGCCAAGAGCACTTATGCCAACCTGGGATGATCAGAAGAAGCTCCGCCCTCTTTGATCTTCTGCAAAACTTTAGAAATCATAGGGATTTGAGGAAACAAATACTGAAACCCTGTTGGCCACTTGGCGTCCAACTTCCATGTCTTCTGACAAAGAATAATTTAGCAAAACTACAGGACAAGGGCATTGTTTCCCAAGGTGAACAGGTCTCTCCTCGGTTAACTAACTGTAGGAAAGTACCATCTTGCCTGGCATGTTACCCCCATATTTCACTGTATATATGTTGTTTTAGTTGTATGTGTCACTGGGACCCTGCCAGCCAGGGCCCCAGTGCTCATAAGTGTGCCCTGTATGTGTTACCTGTGTTATGACTAACTGTCTCACTGAGGCTCTGCTAATCAGAACCTCAGTGGTTATGCTCTCTCATGTCTTTCCAAATTGTCACTAACAGGCTAGTGACCAATTTTACCAATTTACATTGGCATACTGGAACACCCTTATAAATCCCTAGTATATGGTACTGAAGTACCCAGGGTATTGGGGTTCCAGGAGATCCCTATGGGCTGCAGCATTTCTTTTGCCACCCATAGGGAGCTCTGACAATTCTTACACAGGCCTGCCACTGCAGCCTGAGTGAAATAACGTCCACGTTATTTCACAGCCATTTTACACTGCACTTAAGTAACTTATAAGTCACCTATATGTCTAACCTTTACCTGGTAAAGGTTGGGTGCTAAGTTACTTAGTGTGTGGGCACCCTGGCACTAGCCAAGGTGCCCCCACATTGTTCAGGGCCAATTCCCCGGACTTTGTGAGTGCGGGGACACCATTACACGTGTGCACTACACATAGGTCACTACCTATGTGTAGCTTCACAATGGTAACTCCGAATATGGCCATGTAACATGTCTAAGATCATGGAATTGCCCCACCAATGCCATCCTGGTATTGGGGAGACAATCCCATGATTCCCCGGGTCTCTAGCACAGACCCGGGTACTGCCAAACTGCCTTTCCCGGGGTTTCACTGCAGCTGCTGCTGCTGCTGCCAACCCCTCAGACAGGTTTCTGCCCTCCTGGGGTCCAGCCAGGCTTGGCCCAGGAAGGCAGAACAAAGGACTTCCTCAGAGAGAGGGTGTTACACCCTCTCCCTTTGGAATAAGGTGTCAGGGCTGGGGAGGAGTAGCCTCCCCCAGCCTCTGGAAATGCTTTGATGGGCACAGATGGTGCCCATCTCTGCATAAGCCAGTCTACACCGGTTCAGGGATCCCTCAGCCCTGCTCTGGCGCGAAACTGGACAAAGGAAAGGGGAGTGACCACTCCCCTGACCTGCACCTCCCCTGGGAGGTGCCCAGAGCTCCTCCAGTGTGCTCCAGACCTCTGCCATCTTGGAAACAGAGGTGCTGCTGGCACACTGGACTGCTCTGAGTGGCCAGGGCCAGCAGGTGACGTCAGAGAATCCTTCTGATAGGCTCCTTCAGGTGTTGCTAGCCTATCCTCTCTCCTAAGTAGCCAAACCTCCTTTTCTGGCTATTTAGGGTCTCTGCTTTGGGGAATTCGTTAGATAACGAATGCAAGAGCTCATCAGAGTTCCTCTGCATCTCTCTCTTCACCTTCTGCCAAGGAATCGACTGCTGACCGCGCTGGAAGCTTGCAAAACTGCAACAAAGTAGCAAAGACGACTACTGCGACTCTGTAACGCTGATCCTGCCGCCTTCTCAACTGTTTTCCTGGTGGTGCATGCTGTGGAGGTAGTCTGCCTCCTCTCTACACTAGAAGCTCCAAAGAAATCTCCCGTGGGTCGACGGAATCTTCCCCCTGCAACCGCAGGCACCAAAGAACTGCATCACCGGTCCTCTGGGTCTCCTCTCAGCACGACGAGCGAGGTCCCTTGAACTCAGCAACTCTGTCCAAGTGACTCCCACAGTCCAGTGACTCTTCAGTCCAAGTTTGGTGAGGTAAGTCCTTGCCTCCCCACGCCAGACTGCATTGCTGGGAACCGCGTGTTTTGCAGCTACTCCGGCTCCTGTGCACTCCACGAAGATTTCCTTTGTGCACAGCCAAGCCTGGGTCCCCGGCACTCTAATCTGCATTGCACGACCTCCTGAGTTGTCCTCCGGCGGCGTGGGACTCTCTTGTGCAACTTCGGGTGAGCACTGATTCACTCCACTTCGTAGTGCCTGTTCCAGCACTTCTGTGGGTGCTGCTTGCTTCTGAGTGGGCTTCTTCTCTTGCTGGGCGCCCCCTCTGTCTCCTCACACAGTTGGCGACATCTTGGTCCCTCCTGGGCCACAGCAGCATCCAAAAACCCTAACCGCGACCCTTGCAGCTAGCAAGGCTTGTTTGCGGTCTTTCTGCGGGAAAACACTTCTGCACGACTCTTCACGATGTGGGACATCCATCCTCCAAAGGGGAAGTTGCTAGCCCTTGTCGTTCGTGCAGTATCCTCAGCTTCTACCATCCGGTGGCAGCTTCTTTGCACCTACAGTTGGCATTTCCTGGGCATCTGCCCACTCCCGACTTGATCGTGACTTTTGGACTTGGTCCCCTTGTTCCACAGGTACTCTCGTCTGGAAATCCATTGTTGTTGCATTGCTGGTGTTGGTCTTTCCTGCAGAATTCCCCTATCACGACTTCTGTGCTCTTTGGGGAACTTAGGTGCACTTTGCACCCACTTTTCAGGGTCTTGGGGTGGGCTATTTTTCTAACCCTCACTGTTTTCTTACAGTCCCAGCGACCCTCTACAAGGTCACATAGGTTTGGGGTCCATTCGTGGTTCGCATTCCACTTCTAGAGTATATGGTTTGTGTTGCCCCTATCCATATGTGCCCCCATTGCATTCTATTGTGATTATACATTGTTTGCACTGTTTTCTATTGCTATTACTGCATATTTTGGTATTGTGTACATATATCTTGTGTATATTTGCTATCCTCATACTGAGGGTACTCACTGAGATACTTTGGCATATTGTCATAAAAATAAAGTACCTTTATTTTTAGTACATCTGTGTATTGTGTTTTCTTATGATATTGTGCATATGACACTAGTGGTACTGTAGGAGCTTCACTCGTCTCCTAGTTCAGCCTAAGCTGCTCTGCTAAGCTACCTTTTCTATCAGCCTAAGCTGCTAGACACCCCTATACACTAATAAGGGATACCTGGGCCTGGTGCAAGGTGTAAGTACCCCTTGGTACTCACTACAAGCCAGTCCAGCCTCCTACATTGGTTGTGCAGCGGTGGGATAAGTACTTTGCAACTACTTACCACTTTTGTCATTGTACTTTTCATATGAGAAGAATATACAAAACAAGTTCAGTGTATGTACACCTAACCAAAAGGTTTTGCTTTTCTTCTCTCACTTCTTTACTAAGTGCTGAAAAGTACCTCTAAAACTTAAAAAGTTTAAAAAGTTTTTTTCTGTTCTTTAAAAAGTTCTAAAAACTTTTTCTTTCTTTTTCTATCCCTTAAACACTGTCTAAAATGTCTGGTACAGGCCAAACTCTTGATCTGTCCAACATAGCTTATGACAACCTTAGCTGGAAGGAAGCAAGGAGTCTCTGTATAGATAGAGGTTTAGGGGTAGGGAAGAATCCCTCAAGACAAATGTTGGTTAATATGCTAATTGAACAAGATAAGACCTTAGGTGGCACTTCTGGTGAGAAATTGGCTGATGGTTTCCACTCTGATTCTGGGGCACCCCTAGCAAAAGATGTGGGAGGGAAACTTTCCAACCTGCCCCCTAGCAAGCCACCTAGCATAGCTGTACTGATGTGAATTCACATCATAGTAATAGTGTTGTTTCTCATCACAGTAATAGTGTTGTTTCTCATCACAGTAAAAGTGTTACTTCTGTAGGCCAGGATTTTAGTGTGACATCTGTTAGGGCCAGGTCTCCTTCTGTTCATTCTCACCATTCTTCTGTTTCAAGACATGCCCTACCCACCCACCCTGATGACAGAGTGTTAGAAAGGGAGCTCAATAGATTCAGAGTGGAACAATCCAGGCTGAAGCTCAAGAAGCAACAGCTGGATTTAGATAGGCAGTCCTTAGAAATAGAAAGAGAAAGACAGAAATTGGGTTTAGAAACCCATGGTGGCAGCAGCAGTATTCCAAATAGTCATCCTGCAAAAGAGCATGATTCTAGGAATCTGCACTAGATAGTTCCCCCTTACAAGGAGGGGGATGACATTAACAAGTGGTTTGCTGCACTTGAGAGGGCCTGTGTTGTATAGGATGTCCCTCAAAGGCAGTGGGCTGCTATCCTATGGCTATCTTTCAGTGGAAAGGGTAGGGATAGGCTCCTTACAGTAAAATAAAGTGAGGCCAATGATTTCAAAGTTCTTAAGAATGCACTCCTAGATGGTTATGGCTTAACCACTGAACAGTACAGGATGAAGTTCAGAGAAACCAAAAAGGAGTCTTCACAAGACTGGGTAGACTTTGTTGACCATTCAGTGAAGGCTTTGGAGGGGTGGTTACATGGCAGTAAAGTTTCTGACTATGAAAGCCTGTATAACTTAATCCTGAGAGAGCATATTCTTAATAATTGTGTGTCTGATTTGTTACACCAGTACCTGGTAGACTCTGATCTGACCTCTCCCCAAGAATTGGGAAAGAAGGCAGACAAATGGGTCAGAACAAGGGTGAACAGAAAAGTTCATACAGCGGGTGACAAAGATGGCAAGAAGAAGGATGGTAAGTCTTCTGACAAGGGTGGGGACAAATCTAAAAATGACTCTTCATCAGGCCCACAAAAACACTCTGGTGGGGGTGGTGGGTCCAAATCCTCTTCAAATCAAAACAAAGAAAAGAAACCATGGTGCTATTTATGTAAAATAAAAGGCCATTGGACAACAGATCCCAGTTGTCCAAAGAAAAGCACCAAGCCTCCTACCACTACAACCCCTGCTGCTACACCTAGTGCCCCTAGTAATAGCAGTGGTGGTGGGAGCAAACCTACTAATAGCCAATCCAAGGGAGTAGCTGGCTCACTTTTGGTAACTTAGTTGGGGTTGGTCTTGTTAGGGAGACCACAGAGGCTGTGTTAGTCTCTGAGGGGGCTATTGATTTAGCCACCTTAGTTGCTTGTCCCCTTAACATGGATAAGTACAAGCAACTACCCCTAATAAATAGTGTTGAGGTTCAGGCCTACAGAGACACAGGTGCCAGTGTTACCATGGTAATAGAGAAACTGGTCCACCCTGAACAACACCTACTTGGTCACCAGTAGCAAGTAACCGATGCTCATAACAACACACTTAGCCACCCCATGGCTGTTGTAAATCTCAACTGGGGGGGGGGGGGTTACTGGTCCAAAGAAAGTTGTGGTTGCCTCAGATTTACCTGTAGACTGTCTACTAGGAAATGATTTAGAGACATCAGCTTGGTCAGATGTGGAGTTGGAGGCTCATGCAGCAATGCTGGGCATTCCAGGGCATATTTTTGCTTTAACCAGGGCTCAGGCCAAAAAGCAAAAAGGACAGGGTGACTTGGATCCTGGAAGAATGGACCAAGTGCTCCCTAAAGCTAGGGTTAGTAAAGGTAAATCACTACCTATTATCCCTCCCTCTACAGTGGATTCAACTTCTGAGGAAGAAGAATTTCCACCCTGTGCAGAACCTACACCAGAGGAGCTGGAAGCAGACACTGCTGAGCTTTTGGGTGAAGGGGGGCCTGCCAGGGAGGAGCTGAGTGTGGCACAGCATACCTGTCCCACACTAGAGGGTCTAAGACAGCAAGCTGTCAAACAAGCAATGGGGATGTCAGTGACTCTCACAGAGTTTACTGGGAGGACAACCTCTTGTACACTGAAGCAAGGGATCCAAAACCTGGAGCTGCCAGGAGACTGGTGATTCCTCAGGAGTACTGAAAGTTCCTCCTAACTCCAGCCCACGACATTCCATTAGCTGGACATTTGGGGCAAATGAAAACTTGGGACAGGCTTGTCCCCTTGTTTCATTGGCCTAGAATGTCAGAGGACACAAAGGAATTTTGTAAGTCCTGTGAAACATGTCAAGCCAGTGGCAAGACAGGTGGCACTCCAAAGGCACCCCTTATTCCACTGCCTGTGGTTGTGGTTCCCTTTGAAAGGGTAGGGGTTGACATAGTTGGCCCCCTTGACCCTCCTGCTGCTTCAGGTAATAGGTTTATCTTGGTGGTAGTGGACCATGCCACCAGATATCCTGAAGCAATTCCTCTAAGGACCACTACAGCTCCTGCAGTGGCAAAGGCCCTCCTGGGAATCTTTTCCAGGGTGGGCTTCCCAAAAGAGGTGGTATCAGACAGAGGAAGCAATATCATGTCTGCTTACTTAAAGGCCATGTGGAAGGAGTGTGGTGTTACATACAAGTTCACCACACCCTATCACCCACAAACAAATGGACTGGTGGAGAGATTTAACAAAACTCTCAAAGGCATGATTATGGGACTCCCTGAAAAACTCCGCAGGAGATGGGATATCCTGTTACCTTGCCTCCTTTTTGCTTACAGGGAGGTACCCCAAAAAGGAGTGGGCTTCAGCCCCTTTGAACTCCTATTTGGACACCCTGTGAGAGGTCCTCTAACACTTGTTAAGGACGGTTGGGAACAACCTTTAAAAGCTCCAAAGCAAGACATAGTGGACTATGTACTTGGCCTCAGATCTAGGATGGCTGAGTACATGAAAAAGGCCAGTAAAAAACTTCAGGCCAGCCAAGAGCTCCAAAAGCAATGGCATGACCAGAAGGCTGTTTTGGTTCAGTACCAACCAGGGCAGAAAGTGTGGGTCTTGGAGCCTGTGGCCCCAAGAGCACTCCAAGACAAATGGAGTGGACCCCACATAATTGTTCAAAAGAAGGGAGAAGTCACCTACTTAGTTGACTTAGGCACTGCCAGGAGTCCCCTTAGGGTGCTCCATGTCAATCGCCTGAAACCCTACTATGACAGGGCTGATCTCACCCTGCTCATGGCAACATATGAGGGACAGGAAGAAGAGAGTGACCCTCTCCCTGATCTCTTCTCTTCCACAGAACAAGATGCTCTAGTGGAAGGTGTCGTTTTGGCAGATTGTCTTACTGCTGAGCA
This sequence comes from Pleurodeles waltl, assembly GCF_031143425.1. NCBI lineage: Eukaryota > Metazoa > Chordata > Amphibia > Caudata > Salamandridae > Pleurodeles > Pleurodeles waltl. The sequence goes on along the minus strand of NC_090437.1, from coordinate 1,300,209,613 downwards.
GAAAGACCACTGCATAAATCTCCTGGGTCAGTTTTCTGAACTCTTCTCTACTGTGCCAGGCACCACTTCCTGGTGTGAGCACACTATAGATACTGGAGACAGCTTGCCTGTCAAAAGTAAGATCTATAGGCAGCCTGACCATGTCAGAGACTGCATAAAGCAAGAAGTGCAGAAAATGCTTGAACTGGGAGTGATTGAGCACTCTGAAAGTCCATAGGCCTCTCCTGTGGTACTTGTACCAAAACCTCATTCCAAGGATGGAAAGAAGGAAATGCGGTTTTGTGTAGACTATAGATGTCTCAACCAGGTAACCAAAACTGATGCTCACCCTATACCCAGGGCAGATGAGCTAATAGATACACTGGCATCTGCCAAGTATCTAAGCACCTTTGATTTGACTGCAGGGTATTGGCAGATCAAGTTATCAGAGGATGCAAAAGCAAAAACTGCATTTTCAACCATTGGAGGCCATTACCAATTCACAGTAATGCCTTTTGGATTGAAAAATACACCTGCCACTTTTCAAAGGTTGGTGAACACAGTCCTGCAAGGGCTGGAAGCTTTTAGTGCAGCATATCTAGATGATATAGCTGTCTTTAGCTCCAGCTGGGATGATCACCTGGTCCACCTATGGAAAGTTTTGGAGGCCCTGCAGAAGGCAGGCCTCACTATCAAGGCTTCAAAGTGCCAGATAGGGCAGGGGAAAGTGGTTTATCTGGGACACCTGGTAGGTGGAGAACAGATTGCACCACTTCAGGGGAAAATCCAAACTATTATAGATTGGGTTCCCCCTACAACTCAGACCCAGGTGAGAGCCTTCTTAGGCCTCACTGGTATTACAGGAGGTTCATAAAGAACTATGGCTCCATTGCAGCCCCTCTTAATGACCTCACATCTAAGAAAATGCCTAAAAAGGTATTGTGGACAGCTAGCTGTCAGAAAGCTTTTGAGGAGCTGAAGCAGGCCATGTGCTCTGCACCTGTCCTGAAAAGCCCGTTACTCCAAAAAATTCATTGTCCAAACTGATGCATCTGAATTAGGGGTAGGGGCAGTCGTATCACAACTTAATTCTGAGGGCCAGGATCAACCTGTTGCTTTTATCAGCAGGAGGTTGACCCCTAGAGAAAAGTGTTGGTCTGCCATAGAGAGGGAGGCCTTTGCTATGGTCTGGGCACTGAAGAAGTTGAGGCCATACCTGTTTGGCACTCACTTCATTGTTCAGACAGACCACAAACCTCTACTTTGGCTAAAACAAATGAAAGGTGAAAACCCTAAATTGTTGAGGTGGTCCATATCCCTACAGGGAATGGATTATACAGTGGAACATAGACCTGGGAGTACCCACTCCAATGCAGATGGACTCTCCAGATATTTCCACTTAGACAATGAAGACTCATCAGGTCATGGCTAGTCTTATTGTCCTTCGTTTGGGGGGGGGGGGGTGTGTAGGAAAGTACCATCTTGCCTGGCATGTTACCCCCATATTTCACTGTATATATGTTGTTTTAGTTGTATGTGTCACCGGGACCCTGCCAGCCAGGGCCCCAGTGCTCATAAGTGTGCCCTGTATGTGTTACCTGTGTTATGACTAACTGTCTCACTGAGGCTCTGCTAATCAGAACCTCAGTGGTTATGCTCTCTCATGTCTTTCCAAATTGTCACTAACAGGCTAGTGACCAATTTTACCAATTTACATTGGCATACTGGAACACCCTTATAAATCCCTAGTATATGGTACTGAAGTACCCAGGGTATTGGAGTTCCAGGAGATCCCTATGGGCTGCAGCATTTCTTTTGCCACCCATAGGGAGCTCTGACAATTCTTACACAGGCCTGCCACTGCAGCCTGAGTGAAATAACGTCCACGTTATTTCACAGCCATTTTACACTGCACTTAAGTAACTTATAAGTCACCTATATGTCTAACCTTTACCTGGTAAAGGTTGGGTGCTAAGTTACTTAGTGTGTGGGCACCCTGGCACTAGCCAAGGTGCCCCCACATTGTTCAGGGCCAATTCCCCGGACTTTGTGAGTGCAGGGACACCATTACACGCGTGCACTACACATAGGTCACTATCTATGTGTAGCTTCACAATGGTAACTCCTAATATGGCCATGTAACATGTCTAAGATCATGGAATTGCCCCACAAATGCCATCTTGGTATTGGGGAGACAATCCCATGATTCCCCGGGTCTCTAGCACAGACCTGGGTACTGCCAAACTGCCTTTCCCTGGGTTTCACTGCAGCTTCTGCTGCTGCCAACCCCTCAGACAGGTTTCTGCCCTCCTGGGGTCCAGCCAGGCTTGGCCCAGGAAGGCAGAACAAAGGACTTCCTCAGAGAGAGTGTGTTACACCCTCTCCCTTTGGAATAAGGTGTCAGGGCTGGGGAGGAGTAGCCTCCCCCAGCCTCTGAAAATGCTTTGATGCGCACAGATGGTGCCCATCTCTGCATAAGCCAGTCTACACCGGTTCAGGGATCTCTCAGCCCTGCTCTGGCGTGAAACTGGACAAAGGAAAGGGGAGTGACCACTCCCCTGACCTGCACCTCCCCTGGGAGGTGCCCAGAGCTCCTCCAGTGTGCTCCAGACCTCTGCCATCTTGGAAACAGAGGTGCTGCTGGCACACTGGACTGCTCTGAGTGGCCAGGGCCAGCAGGTGACGTCAGAGACTCCTTCTGATAGGCTCCTTCAGGTGTTGCTAGCCTATCCTCTCTCCTAAGTAGCCAAACCTCCTTTTCTGGCTATTTAGGGTCTCTGCTTTGGGGAATTCGTTAGATAACGAATGCAAGAGCTCATCAGAGTTCCTCTGCATCTCTGTCTTCACCTTCTGCCAAGGAATCGACTGCTGACCGCGCTGGCAGCTTGCAAAACTGCAACAAAGTAGCAAAGACGACTACTGCGACCTTGTAACGCTGATCCTGCCGCCTTCTCGACTGTTTTCCTGGTGGTGCATGCTGTGGGGGTAGTCTGCCTCCTCTCTGCACTAGAAGCTCCGAAGAAATCTCCCGTGGGTCGACTGAATCTTCCCCCTGCAACCGCAGGCACCAAAGAACTGCATCACCGGTCCTCTGGGTCTCCTCTCAGCACGACGAGCGAGGTCCCTTGAACTCAGCAACTCTGTCCAAGTGACTCCCACAGTCCAGTGACTCTTCAGTCCAAGTTTGGTGGAGGTAAGTCCTTGCCTCCCCACGCCAGACTGCATTGCTGGGAACCGCGTGTTTTGCAGCTACTCCGGCTCCTGTGCACTCCACGAAGATTTCCTTTGTGCACAGCCAAGCCTGGGTCCCCGGCACTCTAACCTGCATTGCACGACCTCCTGAGTTGTCCTCCGGCGGCGTGGGACTCTCTTGTGCAACTTCGGGTGAGCACCAATTCACTCCACTTCGTAGTGCCTGTTCCGGCACTTCTGCGGGTGCTGCTTGCTTCTGAGTGGGCTTCTTCTCTTGCTGGGAGTCCCCTCTGTCTCCTCACGCAGTTGGCGACATCTTGGTCCCTCCTGGGCCACAGCAGCATCCCAAAATCCTAACCGTGACCCTTGCAGCTAGCAAGGCTTGTTTGCGGTCTTTCTGCAGGAAAACACTTCTGCACGACTCTTCACGATGTGAGACATCCATCCTCCAAAGGGGAAGTTTCTAGCCCTTGTTGTTCGTGCAGAATCCTCAGCTTCTACCATCCGGTGGCAGCTTCTTTGCACCCACAGCTGGCATTTCCTGGGCATCTGCCCACTCCCGACTTGATCGTGACTTTTGGACTTGTTCCCCTTGTTTCACAGGTACTCTCGTCTGGAAATCCATCGTTGTTGCATTGCTGGTGTTGGTCTTTCCTGCAGAATTCCCCTGTCACGACTTCTGTGCTCTTTGGGGAACTTAGGTGCACTTTGCACCCACTTTTCAGGGTCTTGGGGTGGGCTATTTTTCTAACCCTCACTGTTTTCTTACAGTCCCAGCGACCCTCTACAAGGTCACATAGGTTTGGGGTCCATTTGTGGTTCGCATTCCACTTCTAGAATATAGGGTTTGTGTTGCCCCTATCCCTATGTGCCCCCATTGCATTCTATTGTGACTATACATTGTTTGCACTGTTTTCTATTGCTATTACTGCATATTTTGGTATTGTGTACATATATCTTGTGTATATTTGCTATCCTCATACTGAGGGTACTCACTGAGATACTTTTGGCATATTGTCATAAAAATAAAGTACCTTTATTTTTAGTATATCTGTATATTGTGTTTTCTTATGATATTGTGCATATGACACTAGTGGTACTGTAGGAGCTTCACTCGTCTCCTAGTTCAGCCTAAGCTGCTCTGCTAAGCTACCTTTTCTATCAGCCTAAGCTGCTAGACACCCCTATACACTAATAAGGGATACCTGGGCCTGGTGCAAGGTGTAAGTACCCCTTGGTACTCACTACAAGCCAGTCCAGCCTCCTACACTAACCTCTTATGGAAATTGTGGAATGCAGTCCTTCTTAAAGATAACAAGCTCAAGCAAGCATTTAGATGTGTACTTCAACACTGTCATCCGCACTGTGATATTTATTGCTGATCCAGACGAAAATGTACTGTGTGTCTTGTTTACCCCCAAAATTAAAAAAAAAGATAACAAGCTCTTCGGCGGGAAGACTATGCTTAGGTAGTCCACCACCCAGTTTCCCACTCCTGCAGATGTACCACTCTTACAGAACTGAGAACTGATGCGTCCAAGTGCAAATATCCTGAGTTAAGAGGTTGAGAGATTGGACTCTGCATCCTCCCTGATGATTAAAGTATCTCATGACTACCCTTTTGTCGATTCTCATCTGCACACGATGACCTGCTGAGTGAGCAGCAAACTCCAACAGGGCCTGATGAACCGTGTTCGACTCTCTCTAATTGGAAGAACAAGCAGACCGAAGGCTTGTCCATTTTCCCTGTAACGACAATATGTCTAGCTTGGCACCCCATCCCAACTTGCTGACATCTGTTCTGACGATCTTAGATGGAGGGTCATGGAATGGGAAGCCCCTTCATAAATGTTCCTCCTTCAACCACCAGTCTACGGACTTCTGAAACTGAGCTGTGACTAGAACACCCTGACTGTAATCCAGTGAACTTCATACCCAGTGTGCCAACTTATGACTGATCACAGGGTACAGATGCAAACACTGTAAGAGACAATGCCATCAAGTCCTGAAGTCACAGACATTGTCTCACTAGATGGACATTCTGTCCCAATAGATCTTGAATTTCCATCACCAGTTTCTGCCTTCGTTCCAAAAACCTTCCCCACATTTGTTTGAAATGTGTGCCTATGAGAGGGAAGTTCTTTATTGTTGTCAGACATAACTTCTTCTGATTCAACAAGAATCAGTGACACCACAGCACCATGCATACTTGGACTTGCTGGTTCGCCTTAGGTAGAGAAGCAGAAATTAGCCAATCAAGAAGATATGGAAAACCCACAATTCCTCTATTCTGAATGAGTCCTACTAAGGGTGTTATCACCTTAGTCAACATCCTTGATGAAAAAGCAAGACCAAATGGTAGTACATAAAATTGTTAGTGGTGATGCCTTACACAGAAACAGAGAAACCTCTGTGAATTACCATGATTCGGTCCATGGAGGTACATATCCTACAAGTCCAGAGACACCAGCAAGTCCCCATGATTTATGGAAGGTAGGATTTCTTGAAATGACAACATCTTGAATTTTATTTGAAGGATAAATGAGTTCACATGTTTCAGGTTGAAAACTGACCTGAACTCCCCTGGCTATTTTTTTTTTTTTACTAAAAGCAGAATTGAATATACACCCTTTCCTTTTTGAAAAAGGCAATACTGGATGAATAGCTCTTTTTACCAAGCGCCTCTGAATCCCTCCTAGAAGAGCCTGTTTCTTTGCAGGGTTCACTGGAAGAGGGGTGGGACAGATAAAATCCTGATTAAGAGAGCTAAAACCTACCTTGCCAAAACCCCCTTTCCCCACAGCAGATCTTTGTTGTGCAGATAGTCAGGACTTTGCGGGGGAAGGCAGAAAGACAGGTAGATAGAGGAAGGCCACTAACCGATCTTCCTTCACAGTTTCAGACCTCACCACCAACAGAGACAAACTGGTACTGACGCACCTAGGGTTTGTGATGGCTAAGCAGGTAACAACCTGAAAAAAATCAAAACAAAGTCCTGTCCAGTCCAGATGGATGGGTGAGGGAGGGTATTGATCTATGCTTCTTCGTGGGTATCCCCATATGCATCTCCCTGCATCAAAATATAGGGACATGGATGGAGTACATGCGAAATGCAAAGGAGCTTTGTGTGGACGAAGAAGGGACTGAAACAAAGATGCCTTGTGGGATGAACTAATGGCTAAAACGTTTGGAGCACAATGTTTGGGGGGGATATGCAGACGATTTATACACTACTGTGAAAATAAATGACAAAATTGGCACTGTGTTGCGCTGTTCCTCTATTATTACGAAACTCTACTAATTAAAAGCCAAGAAATTGCTACATTTAAAAAAATAAAAATAAAACCTATGTCCAACTCCTGCCGACCAGGAAGTGGCTGCATTATACCTACCTGTTGCCCCTTCCCAGACCTTCAAACTCTTTGTCCGAAACTCAGACGTTTACATTTTACCTAATTCTAAAACACTCGTTGCCATACAACAGACTTACAGACCGATATCAAAATGATAAAAGCATACTGTGCTTTACCCAAAAGGGCACTGCAGAAACTGTCATGGTAATGCACGCTTTATCTACTGGAGGCGTGGTAGAATCTGTTGTGACAACACACGCTTTACATACAGAAAGCCTTGTGGAAACTCTCATGGCAATAAATGCTTTGCATACTGGAGGCATTTTGTAAACAGTCACGTCAATTAACGTTTTAAATGGACGCTTTGCATAAACTGGCATGGCAATGCCTGCTTTACATAGGGATGCATTCTGGAAACTGGCATGGCAATGCATGCTTTACATAGGGATGCATTCTGGAAATTGGCATGGCAATGCATGCTTTACATAGGGATGCATTCTGGAAACTGGCATGGCAATGAATCCCTTGAATTTTATAGGCATTACAGAAACTGTGGTGACAATGTATGCTTTATACACAAGAGGCATTATAAAAACGGTCAAAGCAATAAATGCTTTACAGAGAGGAGGCCTTCTGGAAACTGTCATGGTGATCAATCCTTTGCATACTGAGGCACTGCAGAAACTGTTCTACAATGCATGCTTTGCAAACTGAGGCACTGTGGAAACTGTTCCTCAATGCATGCTTTGCATACTGAGGCACTACGGAAACTGTTCCGCAATGCATTCTTTGCATAATGAGGCATTGCGGAAACTGTTCCACAATGCATGCTTTGCAAACTGAGGCACTGCAGAAACTGTTCCACAATACATGCTTTGCATACCAAGGCACTGCGGAAACTGGTCCACAATGCATGCTTTGCATACTGAGGTGCTGTGGAAACTGTTCCACAATACATGCTTTGCAAACTGAGGCATTGCGGAAACTGTTCCGCAATGCATGCTTTGTATACTGAGGCACTGCAGAAACTGTTCCGCAATGCATGCTTTGCATACTGAGGCACTTCAGAAACTGCTCCTCAATGCATGCTTTGCACAATGAGGCACTGGAAACTGTTCCATAATGCATGCTTTGCATACTGAGGCACTGCGGAAACTGTTCCGTAATGCATGCTTTGCATACTGAGGCACTGTGGAAACCGTTCCTCAATGCACGTTTTGCATAATGAGGCACTGCGGAAACTGTTCTGCAATGCATGCTTTGCATACTGAGGCAGTGGAAACTGTTCAGTAATGCATGCTTTGCATACTGAGGCATTACGGAAACTGTTCCGCAATGCATGCAAACTGAAGCACTGCGGAAACTGTTCCGCAATGCATGCTTTGCATACCGAGGCACTGCAGAAACTGCTCCTCAATGCATGCTTTGCACACTGAGGCACTGGAAACTGTTCCGTAATGCATGCTTTGCATACTGAGGCACTGCGGAAACTGTCCCGTAATGCATGCTTTGCATACTGAGGCACTGTGGAAACTGTTCCTCAATGCATGGTTTGCATACTGAGGCACTGCGGAAACTGTTCTGCAATGCATGCTTTGCATAGTGAGGCATTGTGGAAACTGTTCAGTAATGCATGCTTTGCATAGTGAGGCATTGTGGAAACTGTTCCGCAATGCGCGCAAACTGAAGCACTGCGGAAACTGTTCTGCAATGCATGCTTTGCATTCTGAGGCACTGCGGAAACTGTTCCACAATGCATGCTTTGCATACTGAGGCATTGCGGAAACTGTTCCACAATGCATGCTTTGCATACTGAGGCATTGCGGAAACTGTTCCGCAATGCATGCTTTACATAGGGATGCATTCTGGAAACTGGCATGGCAATGCATGCTTTACATAGGGACGCATTCTGGAAACTGGCATGGCAAATGAATCCCTTGAATTTTATAGGCATTATAGAAACTGTTGTGACAATGTATGCTTTATACACAAGAGGCATTAAAAAACGGTCAAGGCAATAAATGCTTTACAGAGAGGAGACCTTCTGGAAACTGTCATGGTGATCAATCCTTTGCATGCTGAGGCACTGCAGAAACTTCTACAATGCATGCTTTGCAAACCAAGGCACTGCGGAAACTGGTCCACAATGCATGCTTTGCATACTGAGGTGCTGTGGAAACTGCTCCACAATGCATCGTTTGCAAACCGAGGCACTGAGGAAACTGTTCCACAATACATGCTTTGCAAACTGAGGCATTGCGGAAACTGTTCTGCAATGCATGCTTTGCATACTGAGGCACTGCAGAAACTGTTCCGTAATGCACGCTTTGCATACTGAGGCATTACGGAAACTGTTCCGCAATGCATGCAAACTGAAGCACTGCGGAAACTGTTCCGCAATGCATGCTTTGCATACCGAGGCACTGCAGAAACTGCTCCTCAATGCATGCTTTGCACACTGAGGCACTGGAAACTGTTCCGTAATGCATGCTTTGCATACTGAGGCACTGCGGAAACTGTCCCGTAATGCATGCTTTGCATACTGAGGCACTGTGGAAACTGTTCCTCAATGCATGGTTTGCATACTGAGGCACTGCGGAAACTGTTCTGCAATGCATGCTTTGCATAGTGAGGCATTGTGGAAACTGTTCAGTAATGCATGCTTTGCATAGTGAGGCATTGTGGAAACTGTTCCGCAATGCGTGCAAACTGAAGCACTGCGGAAACTGTTCTGCAATGCATGCTTTGCATTCTGAGGCACTGCGGAAACTGTTCCACAATGCATGCTTTGCATACTGAGGCATTGCGGAAACTGTTCCACAATGCATGCTTTGCATACTGAGGCATTGCGGAAACTGTTCCGCAATGCATGCTTTACATAGGGATGCATTCTGGAAACTGGCATGGCAATGCATGCTTTACATAGGGACGCATTCTGGAAACTGGCATGGCAAATGAATCCCTTGAATTTTATAGGCATTATAGAAACTGTTGTGACAATGTATGCTTTATACACAAGAGGCATTAAAAAACGGTCAAGGCAATAAATGCTTTACAGAGAGGAGACCTTCTGGAAACTGTCATGGTGATCAATCCTTTGCATGCTGAGGCACTGCAGAAACTTCTACAATGCATGCTTTGCAAACCAAGGCACTGCGGAAACTGGTCCACAATGCATGCTTTGCATACTGAGGTGCTGTGGAAACTGCTCCACAATGCATCGTTTGCAAACCGAGGCACTGAGGAAACTGTTCCACAATACATGCTTTGCAAACTGAGGCATTGCGGAAACTGTTCTGCAATGCATGCTTTGCATACTGAGGCACTGCAGAAACTGTTCCGTAATGCACGCTTTGCATACTGAGGCACTGCGGAAACTGTTCCGTAATGCATGCTTTGCATACTAAGGCACTGTGGAAACCGTTCCTCAATGCACGTTTTGCATAATGAGGCACTGCGGAAACTGTTCTGCAATGCATGCTTTGCATACTGAGGTGCTGTGGAAACTGCTCCACAATGCATCGTTTGCAAACCGAGGCACTGAGGAAACTGTTCCACAATACATGCTTTGCAAACTGAGGCATTGCGGAAACTGTTCCGCAATGCATGCTTTGCATACTGAGGCACTGCGGAAACTGTTCCGTAATGCATGCTTTGCATACTAAGGCACTGTGGAAACCGTTCCTCAATGCACGTTTTGCATAATGAGGCACTGCGGAAACTGTTCTGCAATGCATGCTTTGCATACTGAGGTGCTGTGGAAACTGCTCCACAATGCATCGTTTGCAAACCGAGGCACTGAGGAAACTGTTCCACAATACATGCTTTGCAAACTGAGGCATTGCGGAAACTGTTCCGCAATGCATGCTTTGCATACTGAGGCACTGCAGAAACTGTTCCGTAATGCATGCTTTGCATACTGAGGCACTGCGGAAACTGTTCCGTAATGCATGCTTTGCATACTAAGGCACTGTGGAAACCGTTCCTCAATGCACGTTTTGCATAATGAGGCACTGTGGAAACTGTTCTGCAATGCATGCTTTGCATACTGAAGCACTGCGGAAACTGTTCCACAATGCATGCTTTGCGTACTAGGCATTGCAGAAACTGTTCCGCAATGCATGCAAACTGAAGCACTGCGGAAACTGTTCCGCAATGCATACTTTGCATACTGAGGCACTGCAGAAACTGCTCCTCAATGCATGCTTTGCACACTGAGGCACTGGAAACTGTTCCGTAATGCATGCTTTGCATACTGAGGCACTGCGGAAACTGTTCCGTAATGCATGCTTTGCATACTGAGGCACTGTGGAAACCGTTCCTCAATGCACGTTTTGCATACTGAGGCACTGCGGAAACTGTTCTGCAATTTATGCTTTGCATACTGAGGCAGTGCAGAAACTGTTCCACAATGCATGCTTTGCATACTGAGGCACTGTGGAAACTGTTCCGCAATACATGCTTTGCATACTGAGGCACTGCGGAAACTGTTCCTCAGTGCACATTTTGCATACTGAGGCACTGCAGAAACTGTTCCACAATGCATGCTTTGCAAACTGAGGCACTGAGGAAACTGTTCCACAATGCATGCTTTGCAAACTGAGGCACTGCAGAAACTGATCCACAATGCATGCAAACCGAAGCACTGCGGAAACTGTTCAGCAACGCATGCTTTACATATTGAGGCACTGCAGAAACTGTTCCTCAGTGCATGCTTTGCATACTGTTCCGTAATGCATGTTTTGCATACCGAGGCAGTGTGGAAACAGTTCCACAATACATGCTTTGCATACTGAGGCGCTGCAGAAACTGTTCTGCAATGCATGCTTTGCATACTGAGGCACTGCAGAAACTGTTCCTCAATGCATGTTTTGCACACTGAGGCACTGCAGAAACTGTTCCGCAATGCATGCTTTGCATACTGAGGCACTGCAGAAACTGTTCCTCAATGCATGTTTTGCACACTGAGGCACTGCAGAAACTGTTCCACAATGCATGCTTTGCATACAGAGGCACTGCAGAAACTGTTCCTCAATGCATGTTTTGCATACTGAGGCACTGCAGAAACTGTTCCACAATGCATGCTTTGCATACTGAGGCACTGCAGAAACTGTTCCTCAGTGCATGCTTTGCATACTGTTCCGTAATGCATGCTTTGCATACCGAGGCACTGTGGAAACTGTTCCACAATGCATGCTTTGCATACTGAGGCACTGCGGAAATTGTTCCACAAAACATGCCTTGCACTACCAGTTGAAGGCACTGCAGAAGCTGTCATGGCATGCATGCTTTACATACAGGCTGCATTGTGCAGACTGTCATGGCAATTAATGATTTCTGTACAGAACGCATGCTGGAGACTCAATGAAATGCATATTTTACATAAATGAGGCGCTGTGAATACTGTTCTGGGTACTGGAACAATCTGCCTATAAGATCAATACCCTGGGGGTAATAAGTAGCTCCCAGCGGTCCAACACACTAAACAACAGCCCTGGCACCCCTGGCACCCCTGGCACTGAGCACCCTGCAGTTATTGCTAATTGCCATTCTCTCCAGTGGGGCAAAGAGTGCCACTGCTTGCCACACAGCACAAGTATATATCTGTTGCACTGGACACACAACTTTCAGAAGATGCCTGCATGATCGGATACTACAGAGACACTGCTCCTGGAGACTGGGGCAGGCTCAGAAATACTCACACTCTAGCTAGTCCCTATTCAGAGAAGCCTGTAAAGCCAATGGGTTTCTAACAAATATATCTGAAAAATGTTACCATAAGAATATACCATTGGCCTAAGTTTTTCACAGTTGTTCAGGCTGTGTGGTGACTCCCCTCAGCCCTCTTGGAAGAGTCCTGGCGCGCTGCTGTCTCTCGTTTGGTAGAAGGTGGGGGCTGGTATTTTTTGCGATTGTTGATTTTGGTTCTGACTCGGTGTCAGTTTTAGCAGATTTTATTGGCTCCATCGGGAGAGGAAAGGCAATAAAGAACTTAAATGATTACAGAACATGCACTGCCTCTCAGTGGCGATTGGTGATCTTTGACAGTGGTGAGCAGTAATACCAGCCAGGAGTTCACACCATTTCCCCCCAAAAAAAATCAACCTCACTCATACTCCCTCCCTCCCATATTTACTCTCTTCCCCTTCATTCACTCAAACATTTTCTCCATGACTCATTCTCACTCAGACTCACTCCCACACACTGTTGCTCACACACAAACATAATAACACTTAATGGTTTTCATTCTCGCTGACTCTGGGTCCTGGTGCAACTGCACCTGCTGCACTACTGATAGCTGCAAGCCTGGCTTGCTTCCACTCCCTCTCACAGACTCCCATCACAGTTCTAACACTCTCACTTCTTCACTCACTTCTTTGTTCTAACACTCACTCCTTCATACTCATTTTCACTTATTCTGACACTTTCAAACTCATTTTCTCACTGACATTCTCAAACACACTCATACACAGATTTTCACTTAATCCCATTCACAGCCACTCACCAGCACGCTCAAACACATGCACGCATGGACAAAGAATACCATTTGTTTTTAGCTTACCGCCTTACTTAGCTGGCAACTCAGAGCCCGCACGGATACTGGAACCAGCAAGCCATGATTCCCAACCAGAGCCAGGCGGAGGAGCAAGGGCAGGTTTGGAAAGGGGAGGACCCTCCGCCTCCCCTCTCCCAGCTTCTTGATAGGACTGGGACTTGAACCCTATACGACGCTCAATCAATCAATCAACTCGGATGTGGAGAGTACAGCTAATGACCCTTGAGGGTATCCAGGCGCTACAGAGAGGTGCCAAACAAGCATGTCCCTTTTGTCCCTATTATTTGCCTTAGCCATTGGGCCACTGGAGACCTGGAATGTGCCTCAAGCCATGGTGCAAAGCTTCTAATGGAGAGCGGCACAAGGACCATGTGTCCCTGAATGCAGATGTCAACAGAGGTTGATGCACATCTTTGGAACCCATAGGGAGGCTGCCAGGTTGGAAGGGAACTGGGGTGAGTCAATAATTATCACTGTTCAAGGGTGGCTGGGGCAAAAGGAAATGTAATTTGGTTTAAAAGTTATCATTAAGATTAACGGCTGAATATGAAATATGGATGAAATTTGGAGTGTAATATATTCCACGAATGGGCCTCGCCAGAAAGATGAGCACCTCTTGATGTACCCTTTGACCCAACAGCTAGCTGAACTGTCTACACAAATCAAATGTTTGTGCAGCTGCCCTGTGATGGGATATGGGTGGTCCCTGCTCGTCTTACAGAGCCTGAAGTACAGACAGTGCCTAAAAGTCTGTCCCGTTTTTATTTTCCTGAGGCTTATTTTTATCCAGATATGTGCCTTGTAGGCCCAAGGGCCATCCAAGTGTTATACTGCAGTGAGTCGCATCACGCCCAGAGGACCTGAGCCAACCTGATCCCACACCTAGAGGACCGACTTTACCAGTACAGAGATAAAACCAGCAGGAAGCCAGCGTTAAGGAGAGGGTTGGTATTCTTGGGCAGGAGGATATGCGTTGGTAGCACACATAAAATGGAGTACAATCAAAAAGTTTGGGTTAAAGATAGCAGAGTGCAAAACACGAGGTTTGCAATTACAAGGAACGGAACAGGTGCACAGATTTAAACATCTTAACAGGGAGGGTGTGTGGCTTTTAGGAAATCATTACTATTATTTTAGGCTTCTTGCTATACCGAGTTTAAATGCATTTTGCTCTTTCAGCTCTTGGTAGCCTGGTCCTGTTACAAATAGAATAGATTATGTCTGTATTTTTTGTAAACTATTTCCCTTCTAGTAACAGTCTACAAGCTCGTGGTGACTCATGCCTGATCCCCAAGGTCCCAAACCTTTGAATGTTCATTACCCAACATGCCATGGACAGAAGAAGTGACATCAGTCAACGTTTGGATCCCGTAGACATGATAGGGGAAACCCGCCTTTTCATTGTCCACCCCACCAGGACCAGGACCTATCATGTACTCTTACATAGCTTAAGTGATGAAAGTGAATTAAAACAAAACGAATCAAGAAAATATGGGCACTGAGGCGTAGCTTGACAACTAAAGAATTGGTGCATAAAAAACCTGGTCTTATTAAAAATAAAACCAGAACACAAAATAATGAACTTTGAAGAATCATTCTGCACTAATAAAATGTATTTTTATGATTGTTCCAAAGCCTGCATCAACACCAAGCTATTGGAGGAAGCGGCCTTAGACAAAGGTGCTACTCAGGGATGCTTTTCATCTACACTTTTGTTCTAAGTAGTCACTGTGCCTCTGGCTACCCAATATAATTACCACAAGCATTGACAAAGCCAATAGGTCTCGCCTTTACAATAACTACTGGCCTTGTTTCGCCATTTAGTACACCAGTGTGGCTCCTGTTCAGCATGGTTTAAGGTTAGTGGTGTGGAGTATCAGAGTGGAGTGGAAAGTACAGTGTCGTAGAGTGAATTTGTCTCAATGTTGTAGAAGGATTAGAGTATCAAAGAGCTGAGTAGGGGGGAGTAGCATTCAGTGGCAGAGAGTGCTGTGGAGTTGGGTGGAATAGGGTGGAGTGTGTTCGAGAGGGTTGAGGTAGTGGGGTGGATTGGACTGGACTGGAGTAGAAAGGAATGGGCTGGATTGGGGTGGCTTGAGTGGAGCGAGATGGATTGGTATGGGGTTGATTGAAATGGGGTGAGGTAGGAGGGATTAGAGTGGGTTCAAGTGGGGTGGTTTAGATTGGCTAGTGGAGTTAGGTGGACTGGTGTGGGGTGAATTGGTGTGGGGTGAGTGGATTGAAATAGGATGGGGTGGATTGGGTGGGGTGGACTGGAGGATGTGTATTGGATTGGGGTGGGTGGATTGAACTGGGGTGAGGTGGACTGCACTGGGATGGATTGGATTGGGGTGCATTGATTGAGGTGAGGTAGATTAGATTGACATGGGGTGGGGTGGACTGCAGTGAGGTGGACTGCAGTAAGGTGTATCAGAGTGGAGTGAGGTGAGGTGGACTAGGGTGTGCTGGGGTGGATTGGATTGAGTGTGGTGGATTGATTGGGGTAGACTGGACAGGGGTGGGGTAGACTGGATTAGGGTGGGGTGGATTGGATTGGGTTTGGGTGGATTGGATTGGATTGGGTTGGGTTGGGTTGGGTGGAGTGGAGCGGATTGGATTGGAGTGGACTGGCCTGGAGTGGGGTGGATTGAAGTGGAGTGGATTGATCAGAGAGCGATGTACTGGATTGAAGTGGGATAGATTAATGTGGTTTGAAGTGGTGTGCATTTGACTGGAGTAGGGTGGATCAATGTGAACCAGACTGAACTGAGTTAGGTGGATTAAAGTGGACTGTATTGGAGTAAGGTGGATTCGGAGCGGTGGACTTGACTGGAGTCGGGAGGATTGGATTAGAGTGGGGTGGGATGAATTGGTGTAGGGTGGGTTGGATTCGACTGTGGAGGGATGATTGTACAGGGTGGGTTGGACTGGATTGGGCTGGAGTGGGTTGGATTGGAGTAACGTGGATCGGATCGGAAGGCAGTGGGGTGGACTGGACTAGAGTGTGGTGGGGTGGTGTGGACTGAACTGGAGGGTGGTGGATTGGGGTGAGATGTATTGGACTGGAGTAAGGTAGAGTGGACTGGATTGGATTGGTGTGGGGTGGACTAGGTTGTAGTGGGGTGGACTGGAGTGAGGTGGATTGGATTGGAGTGGGGCAGATTGTTTTGGAATCGAGTGTGTTGTTTGGCATGGTAGTGGGGCAGGTTTAAATGGATTGGAGTGAGGCAGGCTGTTTTGGATTGAAGTGGGGCAGATTGTTTTGTATTGGAAAGGGGCAGATTGGAGAGGGGCAGATTGTTTTGGATTGGAGTGGGCAGATTGTATTAGGGTGAGTAGGAGTGGGGTGGATTGGGTTGGTGTGGGGTTGATTGGAAGGGAGTGGAGTGCATTGGATTTCAGTGAGGTGGATTGGATTGCAGTAGGGTGGATTGTTTTTGGATTGCAGTGGGGCAGATTGGAGTGGGGCAGATTCTTTTGGATTGGTGCACAGCAGATTGCACTTGGGCAAATTGTTTTGGATTGGGGCAGATTAGAGTGGGACAGATTGTTTTGGATTGGGGCATATTGCTTTGGATTGGAGTGGGGTAGACTGTTTTGGATTGGAGTGGGGCAGATTGTTTTGATTGGAGTGGGTCAGATTGTTTTGATTGGAGTGAGACAGATTGCTTTGGATTGGAGTGAGGCAGATTGTTTTAACTGGAGTGGGGCAGATTGCTTTGGAGTGCTGAAGATTGTTTTTTATTATAGGGGTGAGAAGATAAAAATAATAAAATAGTACCTCGATCACATCAGGAGCAGCAGATGGGCATTAATTAAGTTGAAATCAATTATTGCTTGATTCCTGCTCCACACAGAGGAACAGAAATCGAGCCAGGTGTGCCTTGATGAATTACGAGACTGTAAAGAAGAGTGCCACGCAAACCAACAAATGGTGAGCAACAGGCAGGCTCCAAGCCCTTAACTGAGCACAACAGTGTCACAAGTGAGATGCATGGGCTAGCGCATGCCCTCGCAGGCTTGGCCCTAAAAAAACTAAAGGTGTTATTGCCTCCTAAAATGGATATAAAAAGTAGGGATAGCAAATACCTGACGTGTTATTTGTGCTAGTTATTAAGGATTATGTTTATGCTGTAATTATTGACTGGAATTACCTTGAATACCTGGTTCCTTTGAATGGATGCCAGCAACATGTTATGATATGGAGGAGAGTTTCCATTAACCTGGGTGCTAAAGGAAAACAGGAAACCCTCAAATGAGTGCAGACCCCTAGAAGGTCTTCACACATAGTGACTATAATTGTGTATCCAAATGACATGTTGCCCTTGCATGAAGCGCAAACCATACAACATGCTTTCCCTTAAAAAGCGCAGAATTACACCATGGTATCCCCGACAACAAGGAGCCGGGCAGAAATGTACTTAAATGGAATGAAGAATACATGTTGCTGTATGTCTTAAAATCAGCAACACAATATCAAATCAACTAGAGAGAAGGATGGTGGGGTATTAGAAGCTAATGTCCTTATGTTATTTGTAGATACTCTGCTGGAAGCCATGAGTCCTCTAATCCTAAAAAGGGAAGGGGATTTTTCCACAAGTATTTTAAGATCTTGGATTTCTATATTTAGGGTTCTGGCATACAAGGGCCAGCTGGACATAGTCCATCAGTTTTGAATTATGTATTCTTAAAGTCTAGAAAAACATTGTGCTATGCAATAGGAATACATAAGAGGCTGGTCTACAAAATACTATTGCCATGGGTGTACACAAAACCAAAGATCTATGTGGTTCTGTAAGCCCATGATTTCCAGGCACACACCTCAACAAGTATAAACTAATGGTATGTGCCCTTCATACCCCTCCCCAACTTATGAAGTCCCAGAAGGACTGATCGTGGTACACTAAGTACTAGGAACACAAAGAAAGGCAAAACTAAGGTTCTTTTCATTACACCTTTAATGGGAAGTCTCTTGCTGCATTTCTCTCCGTCTTACTTCTATAGTAGCTATGTTCGATGGAGACTACAGCAAAATCAGTGGACTTGGAGCAACCACATTCTCATAGTTTAAATTCTGTGGCAATGACTTTTGTGCTAGTACTCCATGCGCCACAGATTGGAAGACTTTAAATAAAATATCTGTATCAAAAATAAAGCGGTTAACAATTGCCTGCCTATTAAAAATACATGTACATGCTAGCAGAAGTAGAAGACGCTGCTGAACATGACTTGTACACGGCATGGGTCATGTGACTTTTTCTCACTAAAACCCATACTAGGCGGCAATGGGAGCCACAATCCAAGACGGAAGCACATATGTTGTTCATCACACTTTCAGCAAACTATAGGAATTGATATCACTGACGAGTGTCCCAGTCGTTGCCTTTACACGAGGAAAAGTGTGTTTGCCCCAACTCCAATTCTGTTCCTTAGGGTCACTAAACCCCTGTGTTTGGATGAACAAATCCCCAAACTATTAATAAATTAAGAAGCCAGGCGTGATCGTGGGACCACCGTCCAAGCCATGCATCCTAGGGTCTATCTTGGGTCTGTCTGCATCTGAGGCAGATCTCCATGCCGGCTCATATTAGGAAGACCAGCATCTGTTCATTTATCAATAGTGGATGCATGTCTGCGTGCATAGCAAAGAAATCGGAGGAGTTCAACGGCTTGCCTGCCCACCCATCTCAGCGGGAACCCAAGATCCTTCTCATCGCTTGTAACATGAACCATCAGAACGTGCCCGGGAAGCTTCTATATATAAAATCAACCAGGGTTCAATGGGGCTCAACTGTGGACTTGAGTTATCTGTCAATCTGTCAGCATTGGAGGACATAATTAACTTATGGCATCTTTATGTCCATCTTCTAGAAGGCAGACATGCCTGCTGGGATATTTAATGATCGCTCTCCGTTATTGGGCGGGAGAGGGCTTGGAAGCTCACATTTGATGGACTCCTTAGTTCCAATTTGCCACGTTTACATTCTCATAAGTATGTGAGACAGATACAGACCTCAAGGGCAGTCGTGGACTGTGTTTAGTGAGTTGTAGTTTGTACAAATACTCCAGTGCACCACTGGGCAGAGCCCAATGCAGAAGGCAAGGGGCTGAACCACAGCCACGGAAAGGGACATCAAAGCCAGTGAAATGTGGCCGTCTGACAGGAAGCCCGTGGTTACTCATCATAGTTATTTCTGAATGTAGTATTCTGGGCAGGTCACATTCCTCTGTTTTCTCCTTGTCAGTAGGTATCACTCTCTGCATCCCAGCTGCTGCCATGGAAACCCTAGCGAGCATCCATCCACCATAAAGAAGTCTGCATACTCATGTCACAAACTGCGACTGCTAAAGTGATGAAGAGTTTGGTGCCAATCTGTTTCACTGATGCCTACAGCACACTCGCTCGAACATCAGTGTCTCCTCTGTATAGTGCTTCTATGTGGCCAAACGTGGCATGCAGCGCCCACAAAACCCTAAAACCATTCAAGCTGCGACAGGGCTTCCTAAGACCAGCGAGCAGCCTGGATGCACATACTTGTCAGCCCAACCGATTAAGACAGCGTTACTGCCTAGTGATTCCATCCTGCAATAGTGCGGCTTTCCATGAGCTGGGAGCAAATCATCGTTTCAGAGAAAGACATTAATGGGAAAGTTTTTGTAGAATAACTTTTAAAAAATCGGTGATTGTCTCCTCTGCCTGTGCTGGTTGAACCTACCCAGGAGGCAGTCACAGGCGGTCCCAGCAAGTGGAGGTGAGCAGAGGAAGCGGTCCTAGGACCGGAGCACCCCACAGCTGCCCTGGTGCACTGGGGCAACTATATCGAGATAGTTACCCTCTTAGGAAAAGCCTGCCTTTGCTTAACTGATGCTCTATTTACATGAACACAAACCCCCAGATTTCCTGCCCTACATCTCACCACCACGGCCAGACAGCCATTGGGATCTCTCCTCCCAACCTTGGAGAGAGCAGTAACTATCCTAGACTGGTGCTGGCAACCAGAACCTGCCACTGGCCATTTCTGGAGTCCAGGGCTTTCCCATCACTAACTCTTAGAGTCGCTGGCAGCAAGAGAAGGCAATACCAGCCTGCCAAGTTTACACACAAATGTTTCTAGAAAATGTTTTCCTCAAACAGTTAGGCTGTAATTATAATTGTAAATGTTTTTACGACCCCTGACAAGACATTGAAACCCAAGATTAGTAGTTAGTAGGTCAGAGAAAAATGCTCCTGATTTCATGTGTGTTTTGTAGAGTCTGGAGTAGGGGGGGAAGGAAAGGGGTGGGTTTCGAGTAGTGATAGAGTGATGGTGATGGATTTGTAAGGGGGTGGAAGGTGTGTTATAAGTAATGGTTGTGTGTGTGTGTTAGCTGGGTGCGATGGCTAAAGGAGGGTGAAAGTTTGAGAAGGATGTTTGGGAGTTCATAGTAGTCAGAAAGGGTTGGGGTGAGACAGAGGCTACTCAGGTAGTGGACACTATGGCTCAGACAAAGCCATTTGAATTTTTGAAAGTTTTTCTGTAGGTCCTTCCTCACACAGTGTACATTACACTTCCTGCCCAGATAAACACTGTTAACTGACACACAGTCGTGTGTTGCTTTTGTGTCATCAGATCTAGCGTTGATGCACTTGCATGTAATATACAGTGAGAAACACAAGATTGTCTAATTTTAAACAATTATAGCTCATTGGATAAAGATTTACGTTGATGGAACGTGGTGCAGTCACCTGATTATGAACTATTATATTTAAAGCAAAGCAATGGGGATTTGGAGGTAGGAAAGTAGCAGGAACAATTTGACCGCAACAATGAGGGCTACACTATCATGGCCTTCAGGAAGGCCAATCTAGTTACATTTGTTCCTAAGCTGAATTACGCGGCAGAGTTATTTCCGGTTGTATTGTCAATATGGACTTCATGTGGGCCCTAATCTGGAGGAGTCTGTTATGCCTGTGGAAATCAAGGGTACTGGAGCTGTCAATAAAACTGCCTGCAGTGCTGCTTTGTGTGCACATCTGTGATAGATCAAGGCACTTTGCTATATCTTATGAACACTAAAAAAAAACCAAAGAAAACACCAAAGCTGGGAAAAGGTTGAGGTGTTTTTGAGCCAAACCTAAACCAAACGCTGTAGGAAAGTAGCCTCTTTTTAGGATGGTTACCCCCACTTTTTGCCTGTTGTCAGTGTGTTTTGACTGTGTTCACTGGGATCCTGCTAACCAGCACCCCAGTGACTATACTCTCTCCCGTTAAATTTGGTGGCTTGGACCACACATTTGGCATACTGGTGCCCACATATAAATCCCTAGTAAATGGTACCCAGGTACCTAGGGCATTGGGGTACCAGGGGTTCCCAATGGGCTGCATCATGTATTATGTCACCCATGGGGAGCTCATACAACGTGCATCTGCAGGCCTTCCACTGCAGCCTGCATGAAAGAGTGCATGCACCCCTTTGACTACAGGAAACTGCACCAGGACCCTGTAAGTCACTCCTACAGTAGGTCCTCCTAGCCCAGAGGGCAGGGTGCAGGTACCTGTGTGTGTGGGCACCCCTGCATGAGCAGAGGTGTCCCCACGAACTCCAGCTCCATTTTCATGGACTTCGTGAGTGCAGGGCTGCCATTTTACTTGTGTACTGGACATTAGTCACTACCTACGTCCAGCTACATAATGGTAACTTCGATCCTAGGCATGCTTGGTATCAAACATGTAGGAGGCTGGACTGGCTTGTAGTGAGTACCAAGGGGTACTTGCACCTTGCACCAGGCCCAGTTATCCCTTATTAGTGTATAGGGTGTCTAGCAGCTTAGGCTGATAGATAATGGTAGCTTAGCAGAGCAGCTTAGGCTGAACTAGGAGACGTGTGAAGCTACTACAGTACCACTTAGTGTCATATGCACAATATCATAAGAAAACACAATACACAGTTATACTAAAAATAAAGGTACTTTATTTTTATGACAATATGCCAAAGTATCTTAGAGTGTACCCTCAGTGAGAGGATAGGAAATATACACAAGATATATGTACACAATACCAAAAATATGCAGTATAGTCTTAGAAAACAGTGCAAACAATGTATAGTTACAATAGGATGCAATGGGGACACATAGGGATAGGGGCAACACAAACCATATACTCCAAAAGTGGAATGCGAACCACGAATGGACCCCAAACCTATGTGACCTTGTAGAGGGTCGCTGGGACTATTAGAAAATAGTGAGGGTTAGAAAAATAGCCCACCCCAAGACCCTGAAAAATGAGTGCAAAGTGCACTAAAGTTCCCCCAAGGACAAAGAAGTCGTGATAGAGGAATAATGCAGGAAAGACACAAACCAACAATGCAACAACGATGGATTTCCAATCTAGGGTACCTGCGGAACAAGGGGACCAAGTCCAAAAGTCACAAGCAAGTCGGAGATGGGCAGATGCCCAGGAAATGCCAGCTGTGGGTGCAAAGAAGCTTCTACTGGACAGAAGAAGCTGAGGTTTCTGCAGGAACGAAAAGGGCTAGAGACTTCCCCTTTGATGGACGGATCCCTCTCGCCGTGGAGAGTCGTGCAGAAGTGTTTTCCCGCCGAAAGAACGGCAACAAGCCTTGCTAGCTGCAAATCGTGCGGTTAGCGTTTTTGGATGCTGCTGTGGCCCAGGAGGGACCAGGAGGTCGCAAATTAGACCAGGAGGTAGAGGGGACGTCGAGCAAGACAAGGAGCCCTCTTAGCAGCAGGTAGCACCTGGAGAAGTGCCAGAAACAGGCACTACGAGGATGCTCACCCTAATTCGCACAAAGAAGTCCCACGTCGCCGGAGAACAACTTAGGAGGTCGTGCAATGCAAGTTAGAGTGCCGTGGACCCAGGCTGGTCTGTGCACAAAGGATTTCCGCCGGAAGTGCACGGAGGCCGGAGTAGCTGCAAAAGTCGCGGTTCCCAGCAATGCAGTCTAGCGAGGTGAGGCAAGGACTTACCTCCACCATACTTGGACTGAAGAGTCACTGGACTGTGGGAGTCACTTGGACAGAGTTGCTGGATTCGAGGGACCTCGCTCGTCGTGCTGAGAGGAGACCCAAGGGACCGGTAATGCAGCTTTTTGGTGCCTGCGGTTGCAGGGGGAAGATTCCGTCGACCCACGGGAGATTTCTTCGGAGCTTCTAGTGCAGAGAGGAGGCAGACTACCCCCACAGCATGCACCACCAGGAAAACAGTCGAGAAGGCGGCAGGATCAGCGTTACAGAGTTGCAGTAGTCGTCTTTGCTACTATGTTGCAGTTTTGCAGGCTTCCAGCGCGGTCAGCAGTCAATTCCTTGGCAGAAGGTGAAGAGAGAGGTGCAGAGGAACTCGGATGAGCTCTTGCACTCGTTATCTAAAGTTTCCCCAGAGACAGAGACCCTAAATAGCCAGAAAAGAGGGTTTGGCTACGTAGGAGAGAGGATAGGCTAGCAACACCTGAAGGAGCCTATCAGAAGGAGTCTCTGACGTCACCTGGTGGCACTGGCCACTCAGAGCAGTCCAGTGTGCCAGCAGCACCTCTGTTTCCAAGATGGCAGAGGTCTGGAGCACACTGGAGGAGCTCTGGGCACCTCCCAGGGGAGGTACAGGTCAGGGTAGTGGTCACTCCCCTTTCCTTTGTCCAGTTTCGCGCCAGAGCAGGGCTAAGGGGTCCCCTGAACCGGTGTAGACTGGCTTATGCTGAATTGGGCACATCTGTGCCCAAGAAAGCATTTCCAGAGGCTGGGGGAGGCTACTCCTCCCCTGCCTTCACACCATTTTCCAAAGGGAGAGGGTGTAACACCCTCTCTCAGAGGAAGTCCTTTGTTCTGCCATCCTGGGCCTTGCCTGGCTGGACCCCAGGAGGGCAGATGCCTGTCTGAGGGGTTGGCAGCAGCAGCAGCTGCAGTGAAACCCCAGGAAGGGCAGTTTGGCAGTACCAGGGTCTGTGCTACAGACCACTGGGATCATGGGATTGTGCCAACTATGCCAGGATGGTATAGAGGGGGCAATTCCATGATCATAGACATGTTACATGGCCATATTCGGAGTTACCATTGTGAAGCTACATATAGGTAGTGACCTATATGTAGTGCACGCGTGTAATTGTGTCCCCGCACTCACAAAGTCCGGGGAACTGGCCCTGAACAATGTGGGGGCACCTTGGCTAGTGCCAGGGTGCCCTCACACTAAGTAACTTTGCACCTAACCTTTACCAGGTAAAGGTTAGACATATAGGTGAATTATAAGTTACTTAAGTGCAGTGTAAAATGGCTGTGAAATAACGTGGACGTTATTTCACTCAGGCTGCAGTGGCAGGCCTGTGTAAGAATTGTCAGAGCTCCCTATGGGTGGCAAAAGAAATGCTGCAGCCCATAGGGATCTCCTGGAACCCCAATACCCTGGGTACCTCAGTACCATATACTAGGGAATTATAAGGGTGTTCCAGTAAGCCAATGTAAATTGGTAAAATTGGTCACTAGCCTGTTAGTGACAATTTGAAAGAAATGAGAGAGCATAACCACTGAGGTTCTGATTAGCAGAGCCTCAGTGAGACAGTTAGTCACTACACAGGTAACACATTCAGGCACACTTATGAGCACTGGGGCCCTGGGATACCAGGGTCCCAGTGACACATACAACTAAAACAACATATATACAGTGAAAAATGGGGGTAACATGCCAGGCAAGATGGTACTTTCCTACAAAACATGTTGGAATCATACCCCAATACTGTTTCCAGTATTGGAAGTATGATTCCATGCACTCTGGGAGCTCCGTAGAGGACCCCCAGCATTGCTCCTGCCAGCCTTCATGGGATTTCCGGGCAGCCCAAGCTGCTGCCACCCCTCAGACAGGTTTCTGCCCTCCTGCTGCTTGATCAGCTCAAGCCCAGGAAGGCAGAGCAAAGGATTTTCTTTGGGAGAGGGGGATAACACCCTCACCCTTTGGAAAAAGGTGTTACATAGCTTGGGAGGGGTAGCTTCCCCACGCCACTGGTATACCTTGAAGGGCACATTTGGTGCCCTCCTTGCATAAACCAGTCTCCACCAGTTCAGGGACCTCCAGTCCCTGCTCTGGCGCAAAACTGGAAAATGGTAAGGGGAGTGACCACTCCCCTGTCCATCACCATCCCAGGGGTGGTGCCCAGAGCTCCTCCAGAGGGTCCCTTGATTCTGCCATCTTGAATCCAAGGTGGGCAGAGGCCTCTGGGAGCATCTGAGTGGCCAGGTCAGGTAGGTGACGTCAGAGCCCCCTCCCACGGCTATTTAGGGTCTCCCTCTTGGGTGAGTCCTTAGATTCGGCTTGCAAGATTTCAGCACAACTCCTCTGCAACCTCTACTTCAACTTTTGTCCACTGGAACTGCAACTGGACCCTCCAGGAACCGACAATCTGCATCCACGACGAAGACTCTGCTTGCAACATTATTTCCACGGCTCCTTCCAGCTTCTGGAACATTTCCCTGGCTGTGCATCCTCTGAGGGTGGCAAGTCTTCAGTCTGCACAAGAAGAAAGAAGGAATCTCCCTTGGAGTGAAGGAGTCACTCCCCTGCATCTGCAGGCATCAAATGCAACGACGACCGCCTGCATGGATCTCCGTTCATCCTGAGCTGCTTGGATCCTGCATCATGGGTGGTGGTCTTCAGTGGGCCCCTTGGTCCTCTCTGCCAGCTGTCCAACTGTGGTGAAGGACAGTGCACCATGTCTCTTGCAGCTACCAAGGCTTGTTGGCATCTCCACCAAGGGATCTTCAGGCTCTGTGTAGCCCCAGTCCCCAGTACTCGTCCCTGCAACGCACAACCCTCTGTGTGCTTCTCCTGCGGCATGGGACCCTTCTTCATTTGTGCTGCGTGGGTCCCTCTGCAATTCCTGGTTCGTCTTCCAGTGGGTCTCCTGTGGGGGCTGCCTTTTCTTCTGTGGACTCTGCCTTGCTGAGGGTCCCCTGAGACGCCCCCCTGTGGGTTGAGTCCTCCTGGACCTTGCTGGTCCCCGGCAACTCCACTTTTCCTCTACCACAACTCTTGCCTTTGCCAAGGCTTGTTGGTGGCTTTTCCACAGTCCGGACAGACTGCAATCTTCCATCTGGCGTGGGATGTCGACTGCCTCCTCCAGGAACTCTTCACAGACTCCAGGGCTGCACTGCTGGCCATCTTCGTCCTACCATCTACCAACTCCTGCAACCACAGACGGGTGGGTAGTGGCTCCTGTCACACCGGACACTCCTGCGACTTCTGGACTTGGTCCCCTTCTTTTCCAGGCCTTTCTCTTCAGGAATCCACCGCTGGTTTCTTGCAGTCTTGTCTGGGTGTTACATTATCTTCTTTTTAGTCCTTACTGGTGGTTTGGGGAAAATCCAGTAATTTACTAATTTCTTCCTGGTCGTTGGGGGACACTGTGGTACTTACCTTTGGGATTTCCTAGTTGCCCCAGTTCCGCTCTACAGATTCCACTTACCTAGGTGGGGGTCCTGCATTTGCATTCTATCTTTTTAGTACATGGTTTGGGCTCCCCCTAGGGTTACTATTGTCTATTGCTATTGCACTGTTTTCTACTGCTATTTATGCCCATTTCTGATTACTAGTGTACATATTTAGTGTGTTTAATTACCTTCTATTGGAGGGTTGCCTTTCTAGTACTTTTGGTAATTGTGTCACTAAAATAAAGTACCTTTATTTTTGTAGCACTGAGTGTTTTCTTTCATGTCTGTAAGTGCTGTGTGACTACAGTGGTATTGCATGAGCTTTGCATGTCTCCTAGATAAGCCTTGGCTGCTCATCCACAGCTACCTCTATAGAGCCTGGTTTCTCGACACTGCCTACACTCAGGGGTGGCTCCTCCATTAGGGTGGAGGAGCGTCACCCCCACCCCCGCCAGCAGCAGCAGTTGCAAACCTTTTACCAAAAAACGATAATAAACTGTGTTTATTATCATTTTTTGGTAAAGGCCAACTGCCGCTGCTGGCGGGGGTGGGGGTGACGCTCCTCCACCTAAACTGTGTTTATTATCGTTTTTTAGTAAAGGGGTGGAGCCATGAGGGTGACGAGCAGTGAGGCGGAGTACATAGCACTCCCCCTCAGAGTGCATGTGTATTTGGCCAGCCGTCTTGGCCGGCCAAACACGTGCAGTAGGCTCTCTCCAGCCCGGCAACATTGTTGCACAGGCTCCCAGTCTGCCAGGGAGTGCCCCTGGCTGGGCGTTCCCAGCCAATCCTGACGCTGCTCTGAGCAGCATCAGGATTGACTGCAGGGCGGGCTGAGAGCCTGTGCCTGCAGCCTCTAGTGACGAGGGACAGTGGAGCAGCGCGGTGGTAACGAAGGAGGTATATGGGTTGTTTAATTTTTATCCCCCCCCCCACGCACCGCCCCATCTGCTTGCTGCGAGCCACAACTGCCTATACTACACTAGGGGATACCTGGACCTGGTATAAGGTGTAAGTACCTTAGGTACCCACCACACACCAGGCCAGGTTCCTACAAACGCCAGTTCAAGTCCTTAATACACACGTGTGTCACAACCAAAGAAAACCTTGTCACTGTATGCCTAACGACACAAAGATAGAACTGTATCTTTCAAATGGTCTGAATCACACGGGCCGGCGAATGTATGTACTATTCCATCTAGTCTTATTATCATGTTTTGAGATCACAACACCCGGTCAGGAATAGGTAGAAAACCAAGGGTATCCCAGGAATGTGGAGGCCTTGTGCCATTTCCATCTCGGCTGGCTGGCACATTGCATGTGACATTCTGGCAAATACAGAGAAATGTGCTGAATGCATTCAACTAACTGTATACCTGGAAAATGAATTATAGCTATGAAAATCTGCTAATGTAGTGAGGAAGCTCATTACAGGAGTTGTTAATATCTATAAGGGGAAGTGTCTAGTCTGTTTTAAAAGGCAATGAATGATTTGTATTATTATGTACTGAGACATTTAGTATTTTTCAATAATAATGCTGATGTCCGGATTGTTGTCTGTTTTAAATAAACTGTTTAACTGATAATAAACATTCATCAAATGTATGCAAATTTGAGAAACAAAGAACCTAAGAATAAACAGAAAAATAACCTAACCTGAAAGGGTTAACTGGAGAGGAAAAAGAACTACTAAGATTTCTAAGACCATAATACTAGAGAGGTTATGCAACCATACACAGATCAGACAGGGAAAGATGATAGACTATATAGAAGATAGCGCCACTCTTCCTCTCACCTCCATGACCACATTCCAATGAAGAACTGAAAACTAAATTACATTCTCACAAGTAGGGTGGCTATGACCAAACCTAACATATATTAAATAGCAGACACTGATAAAGTGGAGCAAAATGGAAAACATCACAACTCACCTGGTCTTCCCCTCTGAATCAACAACTCAACAAGACATAGCTGACACCCCTTTCACCACTTATGCAATGACTGACGTTTTATGAAAGCTTTGAAAATACAACCTTAGGAAACAGCAGTGAACAGTTCTTCACCAATAAAAAT
This sequence comes from Pleurodeles waltl, assembly GCF_031143425.1. Lineage (NCBI taxonomy): Eukaryota > Metazoa > Chordata > Amphibia > Caudata > Salamandridae > Pleurodeles > Pleurodeles waltl. The sequence goes on along the minus strand of NC_090437.1, from coordinate 1,300,181,052 downwards.
GTGTTAAACACCAATATAAAACTAGAGAAGCCAGCAAAAGAAGAAAAACATAACATCAGCTTTGGCAAATGCTAAAAGTAACATGTGCTCTTTGGAGTGAAACTGATGAAAATCATCAACTGTCCCTATTGTGTCAACTATAGCAAAGGGCTCGTCCCATATGTCAGCCATTACCCTCAGTATGCTAGAGTCAATATTTTGCCCAGGGTAATTTTAATACGCAGATCTGCCCCCAAGGGGGGCAGAACCCACTAGACACCAGGGATTATTTTTGTTGCTGTTTTGTTTTACATGTGGGGAGCAACCCCAAGGGTCGCTCACCTGGGGGGAAATTATTTTTTGGCCATTTCTGCCCCATCAACCTATTTTTTTTAAGCCAATCTGTCCCCGGGGGGAGGCAGACACCAATGGACACCAGGGATTTTTTTTGTGTCAGTTTCACCCAAGGGGAGCGACCTCTTAGGCAAGGGTCGCTCCCCGGGGGGAAACAATTATTGTAGCCCATTTCTGCCCCCATTGGGGGGCAGAGTGGCCTATTTTAATTAGGCCGATCTGCCCCCAAGGGGGGCAGAAACCACTGGGCACCAGGGATTTTTTATTTTTTTACAGACGGCGAGCGACCCCTTAGGCAAGGGTCGCACCCCTGGGGGGCAAATGTGTTTTAGGCCATTCCTGTCCCCCTTTGGGGCAGATTGGCCTATTTCTATTAGGATCATCTTCCCCCAGGGGGGACAGAAACCACTTAGGCACCAGGGATTGGTGTGTGCATCTGTGTTTTGTTTGGGGGGCAGCCCCTTGCGCAAGGGTCACTCCCCATGGGGACACATTACTATTGGCCATTCCTGCCCCCCTTGGAGGCAGATCGGCCTATTTTTGTAAGGGGGCAGAAAGCCCACCAGAGACCAGGGAAGATTTTTTTTTCAAAATAAGAGGGTGGGGGTATGGCCATACCCCCACCCCAAATAAATGGGGACAAAATTGTTCTGCCCACCGGTGGGCAGATGGGGCAATTACCCCCGATCCACTCCCCAGGGGTGCAGAAAGCCTACTAGATGCCAGGGAATTAAAAAAAAAAAAATAGTGGGGTGTTGGCTACCAACCACTATGGGCATAGTTATGCCCCCTCCCCCAACATAAGGGGGTAACAGTCTTTCAGCTCTCCCCCCGCACACAAAAAGATCTTATCCCACGGCAAGCAAGAGGACATTGATTATTTTGGGTTTTGGTTTTACATTTGGGCCATGAGAGCTTGGCTAACTTTCAAAATCGTCCCACTTGGAATGGTGAGGGCTGAACTTTTTGGACTTTGGGACGCTGCCATGTACAAAATCTACCCAGACACATCTGAAAACTAAACATCTGGGTGAGTCCAGGGTGGTGTGCTTCACATGCACCCTGCACCATTTTCTTACCCACAATGCCCTGCAAATCTTCAACTTTGCTTGAAATCACACATTTTTCCCACATTTTTGTGATGGAACCTTACGGAATCTGCAGGAATCTACAAAATTCCTACCACCCAGCATTGTCACATCTATGTCGATAAAAATGCTGCAACACATGTCAGCCTAAAAACGTTTTTTTCCAAACTGCCCTTTTGGACCCGCTTTGGTTCCCCCTCATTTTCGACATGTTTTTGGCTCTTCCCTGTCACAGGCACTTGGCCCACCTACACAAGTGAGGTATCATTTTTACTGGGAGACTGAGGGGAACGTTGGGTGGTAGGACATTTGTCCCGGTGCGGTGAACCGACACAGAAATATGGGGAAAGTGTGATTTTTGTTTAGATAAATTTGAGGTTTGCTGAGGATTCTGGGTAAGAAAACACTGGGAGATCCACCCAAGTCACACCTCCCTAGACTCCCTCGGGTGTCTAGTTTTCAGAAATGTTTGGGTTTGATAGGTTTCCCTAAATGGCTGCTGAGCCCAGGACAAAAAACGCAGGTGTCCCCCTTGGAAAAACAGGTAGTTTTGTATTTGATCATTCTGATGTGTCCACGTAGTGTTTTGGGGCATTTCCTGTCACGGGCACTAGGCCTACCCCCACAAGTGAGGTACTTTGGGAAATGCTGGGTGGAAGGACATTTGTGGCTCCTCTCGGATTCCAGAACTTTGCAGCACTGAAATGTGAGGAAAAAGTGTTTGTTTGCCAAATTTAGAGGTTTGCTAAGGATTCTGGGTAACAGAACCTGGTGAGAGCGCTACAAGTTACCCCATCCTGGGTTTCCCTAGGTGTCTAGTTTTAAAAAATGCACAGGTTTGGTAGATTTTCCTTGGTGCCGGCTGAGCTAGAGGCCAACATCCACAGCTAGGCACTTTGTAAAAAAAACACATCAGATTTCAACGTAAAAATGTGATGTGTCCATTTTGTCTTTTGGGGCATTTCCTGTCGCGGGCACTAGGCCTGCCCACACAAGTGAGGTACCATTTGTATCGGGAGACCTGGGGGAACATAGAATAGCAGAACAAGTGTTATTGCTCCTGGTCTTTCTTTACATTTTTTCCTTCCAAATGAAAGACAGTGTGTAAAAAAGACGTCTATTTGAGAAATGCCCTGTAATTCACATGCTAGTATGGGGACCCCGGAATTCAGAGATGTGCAAATAACCACTGCTCTTCAACACCTTATCTTGTGCCCATTTTGGAAATACAAAGGTTTCCTTGATACCTATTTTTCACCCTTTACATTTCACCAAATGAACTGCTGTATTCCGTTGATACAATGAAAATCCTTTGAATGTGCAGCTCATTTATTGGCTATGAGTACCTAGGGTTCTTGATGAACCTACAATCCCTATGTATCCCGCAACCAGAAGAGTCCAACAGACTTAACAGTATATTGCTTTTGAAAATCTGACATTGCAGGAAAAACTTACAGAGTAAAACGTGGAGAAAAATGGCTGTTTGTTTCATCTCAATTTCAATATTTTTTTATTTCAGCTGTTATTTTCTGTAGGAAAACCTTGTAGGATTTACACAAATGACCCCTTGCTGAATTCAGAATTATGTCTACTTTTCAGAAATGTTTAGCAGTTTGGGGTCCAGCATTGGTTTCACACCCATTTCTGTCACTAACTGGAAGGAGGCTAAAAGCACACAAACATATTAAAAATGGGGTATGTCCCAATAAAATGCCAAAATTGTGTTGAAAAATGTAGTTTTCTGATTCAAGTCTGCCTGTTTCTGAAAACTGGAAAGATGGTGATTTTAGCTCCGCAAACCCTTTGTTGATGCAATTTTCAGGGAAAAAACACAAGCATTCTTCTGCTGCCCCTTTTCCCATTTTTAAAAAAAAAACTAAATTTTCGCTGTATTTTGGCTAATTTCTTGGTCTCCTCCAGGGGAACCCACAAATTCTGGGTACCTCTAGAATCCCTAGGATGTTGGAAAAAAGGATGCACATTTGGCGTGAGTAGCTTATGTCCACAAAAAGTTATGAGGGCCTAAGCGCAAACTGCCCCAAATAGCCAAAAAAAGGCCTGGCACCTGAGAAGGAAAAGGCCTGGCAGCGAAGGGATTAACGTATTTATTGTATTTCTTTTTTTTTGACTGTTGCTTGCTTTTATGGTTTTTAGTTACTGAATAAAGTATCATGAAGAGAACTGATGACTAGACTACTGTATTAATCTTAAAACCAAAAAGACCAAGTGATCTTATGTCATGAGTGACTCATTAATTCAGCCAAAGCTTTTGAGCCAGCACCACTTTGCATGCTAAGATTGTCATCCCCTACTTCCAATGCTGAATAAACTACTAGCACCGTTGCTCCTCAAACACCACAACTGGCTGAGCATACAAAACAACAGGCCACTTGGCAACTGTGTAAAAAGTTTTTAAAAAATCATTTTGTAATTCTGGCCAGAACTCCAAGGTAATAAATGAAGTGCTGAAGGGGCATAGATTGCATTTTGTGAGCAGATTTCAGAATTCTATGGTAATGGGCAAATGTTCACACTCCTTAAATAAACACAACAACACTAGCAAAAGTTTACCTCAATCAGATCCCCTATGGTACAAGATGCAACCAACATTCCTCTTGTGATCACACTAGGCAGCAGCAGCAAATGAGCACATCTGGACTGATAGGAGGTGACCTGTCGAGCAAATTAGGACTACGGGAAAAGAGAGGCTCACAACGCTCTGTGGCTGGAGATTACTACTTGGGCCATATTTTACTGATATCACATTATTTTTAACACTTCAAACTTTAATATCACAATAGTAATCAGTGCACATATCAAAATGTTTACAGTGTTTTCTAGACAAACACTCCTAAAATTATACCCAATAAGTTTGTGGATTCATGACTGGCTTCTCCAACAGGTCTTCCTTGCACAGTATAATCCAACTCCTTGTGGAAATCAAGGGGCCCTGCCAAAATAAAGGTGAGTAGCTCCCCAACCAAGGAGCAAGCCCAGCTCAGATGCAGGTCTGAATACCATAGCCAATAGGATTTCCTGCAGGACCCCCGTCACAATTCAGAGAAGATGGGTCTGGTCATCCGGGTCATAACTAGGTCCTATGGTGAGGTGTATTCATGGTTAGCATTTATACCCATAGTCTTGCGTCATAAACTTATTTATTTATCTTAATGCCCATCTACCCCCTTCTCCATGGGACATAAGATGGAGAACTCAGCAAAAGGGTGTAAAAAGAGCCGCACAAGTTTCACCTCCTAGACCTCTGTCATAACTAGAGGTGCAAATGTCCACAGTTGTGGTGGAAAACCTTACCATATATAAAGTTTTGTTTTGATGCTAGACTACCAGTACAAATGCCAACCATGAGTGCACCCACGCACATAGGCTGACCATGGTCACTTACCATTCTGCCTCCCAGCAACAGATGCTAGATGCTGTTCTGAGAATGGAAGTCATTGAGTCTAAGAACAACTCACTGCCTGCTTGTGAAAGGTGTACTCCATCAGGATGTATTATATGCCCAACCCAACAGCAACCATGGGGGATTGATTTGAGATAACTAGTGCTGAGAAGCATAGCCACCTACCTAGTCAGGTGCTTGGCAGAAATATGAAGGCCTTTTATGGAAGACCCTTCTCTCCAAACCCTCCTGGGGATTACATACGATCAAGCTATGACTGCCCTGGAGAGTTTCTGTGCTAACCAAGAAATGTCTGATATCAAGAGTTTCATTAGGTCCCTTCTGCCATGAAGAACTAAGTCATTCCTACCAATTTGTAAAGTCACCACCGCATGTGACATAAAATCCCCGTTCATAACTCTCATCTTCTCCACACAAAGGTTGTCAACGCCAACCACTTCATCCTTGTTCCACCACCCGCTGCCTAAAGTCACCCACCAAAAATGTCGCCTGTACCCGCTGGATATCAGTGACATACTACCCAGACTTCTGCTGGAACCATCACACCTAATAAAAAGATATGGAAGGAAATCAAAAGCATTGATAAAGGCATCCGGGGCTCTGACCCAATCAGAAACATAACTGGGAGCACAAGTTCTTAGATCAAGTTCGGATGTACATAATGTTTTTAACTGTCAGGACTCCATTTACCTATCCTATGGACATGTCCTGGCACTATTCCCTACCTGGCTGCCGAAGTGACAGCCTCTATCCTGAAGGAGTGGGACCTGAAGTTAGAGGGATCCATGCTTGCTGACTTTAAGGCCATCACCAGAACCTTATCAAACTGGAATCTGTAGAAACAAATCCCCTTAGAGTGCACAAATAATGTCTTGACTTAGCAAACTGGGCGAAGGCTGATGTAATCTCCATGTGCCGTCACGAAACAGCTAGAGGGGCCTGGTGCCTTTCCAAATATTATGTGGTTACCCATACTGAGCTGATCAGTTTTAAAGAAAGATACTGAGCCCCCAACCCAATTTATGCTGGCAACCCACCAACCAATTTGGATTTGGAACTGGAAACCTTCTCACTAATCCTCAGCATTCCCCCATAAAAGGCCAGATAGAAATCATCTTAAAGAGCTCAGTTTTATATTGGGGAGGTACAACACTGCCAGGAGGCTTCCTAATAATTTAACAAAATCTAAGTCTATGGATCTCTTGCGATCCTGCTTACCTCCAACAAACTTCTCCAGGCCCAATAATTCCTTTCTACTGTGAAATAAGTTAGCACAATCCTACTTTTGAAAATAAAAGCCAATACTAGTAAAAGTCTTTTTGCATAAGGAGTTAACTTACTTCCCACACTCAGGTATGCCAGAAATGCACCCAACAGCTTGAGGGAGATCAGCCCAAGACCAGTGGATTCATCTAAGAAAACCAAGTATAGCTAACATGCACCCTCATAGATTTTTTGGTCTATGGAGCTACACTGGCTGAGATGATGTCTGGCAGAATAGTGCACCATGTTTCCAGAGCTGGTTGGGAAATAAAGTGGCTTTATCCACTGCCCCCGGTGAAAACGTCTGAAATCCTGCACCTTAAAACGAGAAAAAGCATTGGCAGCATTATTCACCACATTAGGTACATGCTTGGCTGTAAACAGGAAATCAGCCTTTACGCAAACAAGGATGATCTTTAATAGACTCAGTACCATCTTGCACTTATTACGCTGCAGATTTTTTGCCTCTGCTATAGACATACTGTCAGACCAATACACCACGGACCGGTCAAGAAAGAGACCAGGCCAGATCTGAAGGGCTACAAGAATGGAAAACAGTTCCAACAACATGACATACTTCACTAAACCAGATTCAAACTACTCTGAGGGCCACCCCGGGCAGACCAATCCGCCCCAAGAACAGCACTAAATCCTACTCTCTCTGAGGCAACCATAAAGAGACTCAGCTACCTACTTAACTGGAGGCATCCCATACCACATTGCCATTAACACTGTCAAAAAAGAGCCCCTATCCACACATGTTGCTTGATTTCCGCAGAAAGCCTGTTTTCTAATGCTTCTCCTTGAGCCCTGACATGGTTTTCGCTGTTGACCTTGAGAACAGGCAACCCATAGGAATGATGTGTAAAGCAAAGTTCACTTGTCCCACTAGCACCCAAAGATGCTCTGATGGAGAGCAGAAATAAAAAAAAAAGAGTCCCCAAAGGTATGCAGTTGAATAGTATAAATCATCCAGTTAAAACACTGTGATTCCAAACAGAATGGGGAGGAAAGCCATTGAGTCTAGAGGAGACAATTGAAAGAGACCACAAAGACATTCAATTATGAGCAGGGGGCTGACCCGAAGCCCACTGTAACTATAAGTTATGTATCGCAAAAAAATGGGTCTGCCTATAGACAACCAAAGCTGCCAACAGCAGAAACTCAACAAAAAGGGAAAAAAAGCAAAAGATAAATAAATGTAACCGTTCGTAAGCTCTGTTCACAGGTACTGAATCACTGCGGGACTGCTGGAAATGTACTTTGTGGAAACTGTATTGAGTATATACCCAAATAAGTTCTAGTTCACTGATTTATAAATGAAAATATACAACTTCAAAAATAACATATTTTTTTATACTAGAGAACAGAGGCACATACTTACCTTTGTTACTGCAAAGGTTTGACTTAAAACTGTAAGAACTAATAATCCAACTACTTAGAGAAAATATCATAATAATATATAGAAAATGGAGGAGTGGTGTTCAGGACATTATGGAGAGACAGGGTGATGTGTAAGATTAAATTTTAAGTTCTATTCCTTGGGCTACTTCAGTCACATTCAAATAGAAACTATAACTGTTCATCAGTTAATTGTAAAATCTCCTTAAATCCTCTTGGAGTTGCCTACATGTCATAGCTACCTTTCAATGCAATGCAGTCTTTCAAAAATGGTTTACACTGAGAGGGAACTTAAGTGTTCTCAGAGCAAGTCTTGTTTACTTGAAGATTTATACCCCATCTCAAAAATATTTCTGACCCGCAGGTATGGTGTGGGCATTGCAGACTGCACGTAAATAACACCATTACATGATTATAACGATAGATTCAGTATAACTGTGTCACAATATATTCATTGTACTACATATATTCTCACTAATACACGTAGATATATTTATTGTGTAAAGCGTTTAGGAAGAATTCTAATTGTGCGTTTAACATGAGTCAAATGTCCTTCTTTCTCAAACAACCATTGACCCAGAGAATATCGTTAAGCTGTGTAGTACATGTTACCTAATAAAAACAATTTATGAAATCATTATTTTCTTCGACCCATAGCAGTTAGGTTTTAATACAACTAAACAAAATCAACATAACAGATCAAACTACACAACATTGAATGTAACAAGCAGAACAGGGCTATGAAAATTTGGAAAAAATGCAAAACAAGTTGGTTGTAGTCTGAGGTAACCTACACAGAGATTGTAAAATAAACCCACTAACAAGGTAAGATGGTATGTACAATCTATGAGATATGACATCTACAATACTAACATGTTTCGACTGACATTAATTATGCAGTGGTCTTCGTCATTAATGTGTTGCATTGGTAAGAATAAATACATTTTAACAAATAAACTAATTTTGACAAATTGTTCTAAAACTTCTGATGAAAAACTTATTTTACTAGTAGGAAAAAAAACTTTGACTACTGTATGTAAAAGAATATCATCACAATGAAGGACCCGACTTATAAATGAATCACTGACACGTTGGAGAAGCACGCGTCAAACTTCAAGGACATTCGTTGATTTGTGATTTGTAGGGGATTTACCAACATTTGCAGGAGTCACAAAGAAATCTATGTAAATCATAGTTTCTATGGAAAACTCTCATTGCCCTAGACTTTAGTAGTAGGGCTTATTGTGGGAATGTGACCTTCCCATGTAATTGTGTACTTGTTTCTCTATAGTGAAAATGTACGCTCGTGCTATATAGCGCTAACTGCTGGGATGTTCTTTGCACTATTGTAAAATAAATAAAAATAAATACAGATTTTTTTAAAAAAAAATTCCTGTTTCTCTACCACAAATCAGTGCTCCTCCTTTCGAAGGAGTAAAGTCCATGCAAAATGTGTGAGACTACCAAACGGTGATGACTGTGTTTTCCTGGCTGCCATCCGGGCTCACTCATGTTCCTTTACGAACCCAAGTTATAACTGTGGAAATGTTTTAGGTCGCTATATTTTCCCCAACTGTAAGTGAAATTTAGGTGAAACAAATATAATTCAATACCCGACTGTTCCTATTCAAATTTATCCTTTTGTTGATCTGAGCTGAACTTAAATGTGCAAAGTGTTCTGTGGATCTCCGAAGTTTAACTGCTTGGTGAGTAAAGTGCAAAGCTCCTCTCTCTGAGGAGTGAAACTGATGTGATAATGCACCTTTTTCCCAAACGTATAGACGGCTGCTTTCTTATATTAATAAATGATAGTATATCTGTCCAGTCCAATCGTACAATAACTTGACTCATCCCTGTCCTGTATCAAAAATCACTGACCTCGGAATAAATATAAATATCTATGTCTATCTATCAATATATATATATATATATATATATATACATATATATATATATATATATATATATGAAGGATCACAAGAAAGTATCAAAATATATATATTTCGCAGTTCTACATACTAGGAACACTTTACACGAGCAAAGGAATTAGCCCAGGGCCACAGGACATAGCGCAACATCCTGCCCCTGATGCTACGTGCCCACCGTGGCCACGCAGACCTCACCGCGGGAGACAGGAGCTGAGATGCCCGCACCGGTGAATCTTACTTGCGCAGCAGGTCCAGCGGCAGCTGCTCGGCAGTCCCGACCCGCGCCTTCACGAGCTCCTTCCGGATGCTTTCCCCGTTAGTGTGTTTCATTTTCCCGCGCAGTGCCAGGCTGAGGCCGGGTCTTGTCTACACATGGGGCAGGCCCTGGAGGATGCTCCTCGGACACACCGCTGAACGCGTGTCCGCTTCCCCAGGCCCGTGCGCAGCCAGTCTTCTAATTATAAACCCCCTCCTCCGGGGACGCACAGACCCCCCGCCCCCGGGGACACAGCATTCCAGCCCCGGGAGGCAGCCGAGTGATGCAAGCACAGGCGTCCCCTGAAAGAGATCCCGGCGGGGCCAGGCAGGTGCTGCGCCCCTCTCGGCCTCTCGGCTCCGGGCATCAAAGGCGCCGAGAAGTGAGCGGAAATCTGAAGCACAGCGACAGCCAAGGGGACAGACTGACAGCCAAGAGAGGTGGACGATAGCTAAGAGAGGTGGACGATAGCCAAGAGAGGTGGACGATAGCCAAGAGAGGTACACCGACAGCCAAGAGAGGTGGACGACAGCCAAGAGAGGCAGACCAGCATCCAAGAGAGGTAGACCAACAGCCAAGAGAGGTGGACGACAGCCAAGAGAGGCAGACCGACAACCAAGAGAGGCGAACCAGCATCCAAGAGAGACAGACCGACAGCCAAGAGAGGTGAACCAACAGCCAAGAGAGGCAGACCGACAGCCAAGAGAGGCAGAATGACAGCCAAGACAGGTGGACCTACAGCCAAGAGAGGTGGACTGACAGCCAAGAGAGGTACACCGACAGCCAAGAGAGGTACACCGACAGCCAAGGGAATAGACCAACAGCCAAGTGAGGTACACCGACAGCCAAGAGAGGTAAAGTGACAGCCAAGAAAGGCAGACTGACAGCCAAGAGAGGCCGAATGACAGCCAAGAGAGGAAGACCGACAGCCAAGGGAGAGACAAAGCTTGCCAGGCTAAGGAAGGCAGCCCACCAGGCCAAGGGAGGCACCCCACTAGGCAAAGGGGGGGAAGCCAGACAGGGCAAGAGACGCAGACCGAGAGCCAAGGGAGGTACCCTACAAGGTCAAGGGATGAAGCCTGTCAGCCAAGGGAGGCAACCTGCTAGGCCAGGGAAGGCAGCCCACCAGGGCAAAGGACTCAGACCAACAGCCAAGGGAGACACCCCACAAGGCCAAAGAATAAAGCTCGTCAGGCCAAAAAGGAAGTTTGCCAGGGCAAAGGATGCAGACCTGTCAGTCAAAGGAGGCACCCTGCAAGGTTAAGGGATAAGGCACCCCGATAGGCCAAGGGAGAAAGACCGTAAGGCCAAGGGAGGGAACAGGGAGTCAAATCAGGTACCCTGCCAGGCCAAGAGAGGCAGACTAACAGCCAAGGACGACAGACCGACAGCTAAGGGGACAGACTGACAGCGAAAGGAGTATACCGGCAGCCAAGGAAGATGGACCGACAGCCAAGGGGGTAGACCGGACAGCCAAGATGTTAGACCAACAGCTAAGGAAGGTAGACCTACAGCCAAGGGTGCAGACCGACAGCCACGAACGATAGACCGTCAGCCAGGGGAGGAACCCCACAAGGCCAAGGGACAACAGCGTTCACCAGGCTAAGAAGCTACCTCACCAGGGCAAGGGAGGCAGATCAACAGCCAAATGAGGTAGACTCTTAGCAAAAGTAGGTAAACCCATAGCCAAGGGAGGCAGCCCGCAAGGCCAAGGGAGGCAGACAACAAAGCAAAGAGAGGGAGGCAGCCTGCCAGGCCAATCGAGGGAGCCCACCAGGCCAATCGAGGGAGCCCGCCAGGCCAAGGAGGCAAACTGCAAGTCCAAGGGATAAAGCCCGTCAGGCCAAGGGAGGGAGCTCACCAGGCCAGCACCAGTGTTCTTTCCCTAAACTGTACCATTGCTTCCACAATTGGCAGACCCCTGGCACACAGCTAAGTCCCTTGTAAAAGGTACCTGTGGTACCAAGGGCCCTGTGGCCAGGGAGGGTCCCTACAGGCTGCAGCATGTATTATGCCAACTTAAGGGACCCCTCACCAAGCACACTGCCATTGCAGCTTGTGTGTACTGGTGGGAAGAAAAAGGCAAAGTTGACATGGCATCCCTCTCCGGGGGCCACCCTCAGGGACAGCACAAACCACTGCCTGTGGCATAGGTAAGTCACCCCTCTAGCAGGCCTTACAGCCCTAAGGCAGGGTGCACTATACCACAGGTGAGGGCATAGCTGCATTAGCAATATGCCCATACACTGTCTAAGTCCATTCTTAGACATTGTAAGTGCAACGTGGGCATACTGAGTACATGGGTTGGGAGATTGTCATTATGAACTCCACAGCTCCATGATGGCTAGACTGAAGACTGGGAAGTCTGGTATCAAACTTCTCAGCTCAATAAACCCACACTGGTGTCAGTGCTGGATTTTTTGAAAAATGCACTCAGTGGGCATCTTAGAGATGCCCCCTGTAGTTCACCCAACCCTTTAGTGCAAGGCTGACTGGGTTGTGCCCGCCTGCAGACAAGTTTCTGACCCCATGGAATGAGAGCATTTGTGCTCTCTGGGGTCAGGAACAAGGCCTGCTGTGGGTGGAGGTGCTTCACACTTCCCCCTTGCAGGAACTACAACACTTGGAGGTGAGCCTCAAAGACTCCTGCCTCCTGTTACACTGCCCCAGGGCACTCCATCTAGTGGGGAAGCCCCCACTTTTGACAGCATATTTAGCAGGAAAACTGGTAAACACTAGGAGGAGTGTCCACTCTAGCTGGGACCACCCCTAGGTACCCAGAGCGGAGGTAAACCCCTCCTGGCAGAATCCTCCATCTTGCTTTGCAGGGTGTTCGTCGATAGGGTTAGGAATGTGCCCCTTCACGAAGGGAGTGGGCACAGGAAGGGTGTAGCCACCCTCAGGGACAGCAGCCACTGGCTACTGCCCTCTGACCCCTGTAACGTCCCATAATATTTAGGGGCACCCCTGAACCTTGCTCTTCAGATTCCTGGCGACTTAACAAGAAGAAGAAGGACTGAAGAGCTGCACATGCAGAGGAGACTCCAGGCAACAACTGACTTAGCCCCAGCCCTACCGGCCTGTCTGCAGCTTCAAGAATCCTGCTACAAGAAAACGACTCATCCCGCAGGACCAGCTACCACTACAATTCTCCAGAGGACTGCTTGCCTACCCAAGCACCAAGATCTCCAGAGGACAGCAGCCCTGTCCACAAAGAAACCTCCAAACGGACTCCTGAACCGCCCGAGTCCTGCCCACTCTGCACCAGACGCCCACAGCCCCTGTCCAGGTGTGCCACCGGTCCAGAGAAGGTCCCCCGACAATTCTGACCTCGAGTCTAACCTGCATTGACCCCTCCTGACCAACACAACAACACCTGCAGCCTAACCCCCCAGACAACCCCCCTGACTCTGACTGGCTCCAGTGAAGTTTTCCTGATGCCTAAAGGTACCCCTGCATCCGCAGCCCTCTGGCCCTGGGGAACCTAACAACAGTCAAGCAATGTCCAGAGGGCTCTCTACCTACCTGCCCAGCAGTTGGTTTTCTTCAATCGACTCCCTGGACAACAAATGCAGCATATTTGTTCCCTCATTGAGGAGCACTGGGCGGCCAACACTGTGTTTGCACCCTGCACCCGCTGAGGGTGTGTGTTTGGTGCTGACCTTTGCCGCCCCCCCATAGGATTCCATAGCACGCCTGACACTAACTTTGACCTCTGCACCAGGTCGGCCAGTGTTGCTGGCGGTGCACTATTGATGGCTACCTAAACTTTGCCCTGTTGACACCTTAACCCCTGAAGACTGGATTAGTAAGTACTTACCTGTGAATGTTATTGTTACTTTTACTCCCCTAGGACTGCATTGCTTTTTATGAGAAATTGCAGTGTCCACTTTTGAAACTGAAAAGCATTACTTGCATGTAATCTTTTTTCTTGTGAATTCTTAACAAAGTGCATTTGATACTTGAAAGTGATACATTCTTGAAACTGTGCTTATCTGCAACAAAGATCCTTTTGGTTCTAGAAATAAAGTAACAAAGTACATTTTTTGAAACATAAAAACATTGGCCTGGAGTTAGTCATTGATTGTGTGCCTCATTTGTTGACTGCGTGTGTACAAAAATGTTACACTACCCTAACTGCTCGGCCACACTACCACAAAAGAGAGCATTAGTATGATCTTCAGCCTCTGTAAAGCCTCTGGGAAACCCCTGATCTCTGTACACACTATATCTCATTTGGATATAGTATATACAGAGCTAGCTTCCTACAGCGAGGAAAAAGCAAGGAGAAGACACACAAAAAAGAGGGAAAAACTAAGAGAAAGCAAGGAGAAGGTACAAAGGAAAAGCAAGGAGAAGGCACACAAAAACAGGGGAAAAAAGGAGAAAGCAGGGAGAGGCATGAGGAGAAAGCATGGAGAATCATGTAAGCTCCCTGTGCCTATAACAATGCATGTGACCTTCAGTAATGTAACTGGCGCTCATGTAAAGCTTTTCAAAACCTTCCGGTCAAGTTTGCACTATGCTTTCAAAAAATGCACTCAGAGGCATATATAAAGCCTTAACATAAGGAAAGGCAAACAGATACCTGGCCATTAACCACTGGCCATGTAGTGATTGATGTGCACAAAGGGAAACCAGAAAACCTGGGTAAAAAACAGCTTCACCGCCTAAATTGTGGCAAATATTTTATTTCACCAAAACTCATTTTTTTTCTTCATTATCACGCATGAAAGCATTTTCAGATCTGTGAGCTCAGAGCTCTGTGGTAACCAGTTGACCAAAACTACCACTTTATATATATTGTAGCGCTATATATTGTGCCCTATTAATCTCAATGCATCTACATGTTAAAGAAAGGCATTTTTTAAAGAGACTGTATAATATTTTAAATGATGTTTGTAGTATGACTTAAACGGCTCGTTAATTTGTTGGTGCTCCCCTTACCCTCGGGTACCAGCAGCACCTGGGCTCGGATGCACCAGGTCATTCATACTGCAGGCAACGGGTGGGGTTCGGTTCCTGCAGGGGGGCCTCCTGCCGGCGGCTGCCACAGGAGATACAGAAGTTTCACCACTCCAGTGAGCGCAGAACAGCTGGCCCTTCGAGGAATCTGCGTGTGGGGGGCCGCCGGGTTCAGAGCCCTCGAGGGTTTAACACTTTGGGAAGACCTGGAGAGGTTATCTTACCAGCAGTGCTATAGCGCTTTGCTAGAGCTTCTTTCAGACTTTGCATGGCCTTTGCAGCAGTGGCATTCTGAAGGGCACTCACTTGATGAAAACCTTTCCCACGCCCCCCTCCCTGCCCCTGTTTTTTCCCCCTTACATTTACTAGTTCGACCGTCGCAGTGACTGCTAGTTGAACAGATGTTGAGACTATTTTGACAAAAGTCGCCTGAGTGGTACTTCAGGAAGGACCGGAAGACTCGTCACACCCGGAAGCCCAAAGTGCAGAGACATTTACTTATTTCTTTAATTACTTTAGTTTACACAGTGTGCATTTAACTGTTAGCAGGCTCGGAAGGGGATAGAAAAGAGACCTGGGACCAACATAAAAGTGGCCCCATTAGTGAATTCAATAGCAAAAGTGTGAAGAAGGCACGACAGCGTAAGTAATTAGAATAAAGGTTTATTCTATAATGAAATGACACAGACAGAAACTGCAGCATCCAGCTCCTTTCTTCTCCGTCTGCCAACTGCAGACTGACCACACTGTGTACACTCATAAGTGGTCGAACCCAGTCACATCATAATCTCTAATGTCACTGAGCTCCAGCACGATCACAACGCCTCTTCCCTTTTATAAAAAATAATAACACTTTATTTTTTTTTAAATAACAACATTTCTGTCAATTTGACCTATATAACGCAAAAATAACAATAGAGATTTAGGTACTATAGACTAAAATAAAATAAAACTAGATCATGTATTAATATGAAAACTTCATAAGAAACAAAAGGTAATCTTGTAATCTATTAGGTTTCCTAACTAAACGTCCATATCTACTAGTTTTCCTTGTAGACATCATATCCTGCACATCAGTCTGATTATTGGCATCTGTTTCATCATTCGAGTCAAATTCTAACTCACTTGGTCACAAATCCTTCCAGTCTATTAACCAATCAAACTTACATTCCTTGCATTCCGGAATGACCCTTTCCCCTTCCCTTCTGGGTCGGAAAGGATGAGCATATCTGCAAAAAGACAAAGATGACAGATGCCCCACCTTCCCATCACTCAACAACTCCGAATTACAATACGTTTTTTCTACCCTCACAGGTTCAGAAAATCGGTTAAGTCCTTTCCCAATGAAACCAGGTTTCCTGATTTTAAAAAGATCACCAACTTTGATGTGTTGCTTCTTACACTTGTGTTTAGTATCAAAATACAATTTGCTTCGCTCTTGGGAACACTTTACATTTTGTTTCCCCTCTTTAAGTGACCAATCCACTTTTGTATCACCTTTCCTCCAACCCACATTGTCTTTACAAATAGGAACTCTACCCCTCATTCACAGTGGATTCACAAGGAGTACTTCTATGTGCCCAGATGTTCTGCTTTAATTCTTCTCTCCAATCCAATTTGTTATTATTGGCAAGTTGAATGAGACCTTTAATTACACGGTTAAATCTTTCTACTGCACCATTTCCAGCTGGATGATATAAGGAAGTAGTTTTGTGCGAAATACCTTTACTTACCACAAATTCTTTGAATGCATGAGAAACAAATTGAGGCCCATTATCACTAACAATACATTTTGGTAAACCTTCTTTTAATAACACTTTGTCCAAAAAATTCACAATTGAGTCCACATCAGCCCTGTTAACAATTTCTACTTCTGGCCATTTAGAAAAATGATCGACCAACACTAGTAAGAACTTCTGCTTATTTCCATACCCTACAGGTCCAGAAATATCAACCCCAGTCCTTTCCCATGGTCCATTAGGACATGTAATAGGATGAAGAGGCGGTTTTAACGTGACCTGAGCTTTGTCAGACTTGTTACCTGCTTGACAATCCCTCACTTTTCTTTCAATGTCTAAATCCAATCCTGGCCACCAATACGTACACTTAACTTTATTCTTAGTTTTTCCAGTACCCAAATGACCTTCATGACAAATATCAACAGTTCTATGTCTTAAACAAGTGGGTGGAATCACCTTGCCGCTCCTTAGTACAAGACCGCCTTCTAATGAAAGTTCATGTCCCAATTGCCAAAATACACGAATACAATGATCTATGTGCGGTTTCTTAGGCCACCCGTTCTGAATGTACTCACCTAAAACAGTCAAATTATCATCCGATACCTGTCATTGTTTCCACTCTTCACTAGTTATACCTGGAAAATCAGCAAGAAAAAAAAAACGCCACCACATTTTTGACCCCGACACATTTTGTATACTGTAACTGTAATACAATAATCTAATCGACATCCGAACTATACGCGGTGAAGCAGAAAGTAAACCCTTTGTGGTAAAAACTTTGGTGAGCGGTTTATGGTCACTTCTCAGTACAAAATGGTACCCCCAAATGTAATGTCTGAAATGTTCTAAACCCCAAACACAAGCTAACGTCTCACGCTCAATAACCGAATATCTTTCTTCAGTAGAGGTAATTGAACGCGAGGCAAAAGCTATAGTACCTTTGACCCCCTCTTTACCAATTTGAGTCAAAGTGGCACCAATACCTTTCGCACTAGCAGCTGTGGTGACAATGCTTTGTAAGGTAAGATCAAAACCATACAGTGGTGGAGCACCAGCAACATCATTTTTGATCCCTTCAAATGCAATATCACATTGTTTATTCCAAACAAACTTGTTATTAGCCATTAGAAGTTGCCTCGTGGTATATGTTTTTTCAGAAAATTGTGAACAAATTTAGCATAGAACTCTGCTAGGCCCAAAACATTTACATTGAGGTCTAGGAGCACCCTTAACAGCATCAATTAACTCTCTTTTAGGTTTGATACCGATTTCCGAAATTTCATGTCCTAAATAATCTATTTTTTTCTCAACAAATCTGCACTTGCTTAATTCAGCTGTTAACCCATGCTCACTTTACCTTAGTAAAACCTTATCTAGAATAAGATCATGCTCCTCTCTATTCTTCCCCACCCCCAAAATATCATCCTGAAAATTGAGTATGTTCTTCATGTCTGATAACACGTGCATTAACCTCTGAAACATTGCTGCTGATGAGGCTAACCCAAAAGGTACTCTTTTGAATCTAAAACATCCAAAAGGTGTTATGAAGGTCGTAAAACTTCTGGTCTCAGCATGCAAAGGTGCCTGGTGATAAGCAGCCTTGAGATCAATACTGGAAAACCACTTAATCCCTCTTGTACACACTAACATCTCACTAATCTTGGGTAATGGAAATTAATCCACAAGTTTTTGGTGACATTTCAGGTTTTTCAAAACAATTCCCAAAAACAGGTACAAAACGCTGTTGCCAGACATCCTTATTCACAATTGTCTAGGGCGAACTTGAGTCTGCAACCCCTGGTATGTCAACCCCTCCAATCGATACATCGCATAAGAGTCTGTTGTTGCTCCCATTTATTTTCAATGATTTATTATAAATGTTCAAAATGCATAAATTTGAGTCAGACTCCTCTGACGAACTATTGTTTGCCTTATCATTGTCCTCTACACATTTTACACGCATATCTCTACTCACATTCTTTCTCTTACAACACACTTTAGCAAAATGCCCAGGAACCCCACAAATCGAGCATTTGTGATTCCGAGCAGGGCAATTTCTACCATTAGCTAAGTGATATTTGATCCCACATCTGAAACAAGATTTCTTGTCATTCAAATTAACAACATCTCTACGTGTGGAACCACTAAATTTGGTAAAAGTTTTGTCGGTCTTTTTCACCATGGCTACAATAGAATTGTCTTCCAACTTGGTAGGCATCTTATCTTCACTATGCAAAACAGCCTTTGCGCACCTTCCCGTGAGTTCAGCACTTTTAACCACTTCAATGACTTCCTGCAATGACGCTTCTCCCCTTGCCCAAAGTTTATCTTGAATATGAGGTTTTGCTGTATGCATCACAATTTGGTCTCTGATGAGATCATCATGAAGATTCCCAAACTTACAAGAAAGAGCTACATTTTTAAATGCCACTGCATAATCCTCCACAGGTTCCTCTAGTTGTTGCTTCCTATGAAATCTTTTTTAGCAGTCCACAGCAACTCACACTGTTGGTTTAAAATAATGAGTAAGATCATCAAGTGCCTAAATATACACACACACCCTGATAAGGTACTCTAACTTTTTTTTATTAATACTGTTGCTGACTTTTAACCCTTTAGCACCTAAACAATGTAGAAGTATCTTCTTTTTCTTCTCAGGTGTAGGATCCTCTTCATCTTTGAAAAGTCGAAATGTAATTTTCAAAATATTCTTTCCACTCTTCCCACTTTAAGCTTGGTTCTCCATTTTTAGGCAAGAATGGTTCTGGAGCAGTAGGATTCCACACATTCCCCGATGCCATGCTGCACTAGTAAAACAAAAAAAACTAGACATGAACCACTACTTGAAGCAAATGTATGTAATTTGCACCAGCAAAACAAGAAATGTAACAAAATTTGATGCAAGAAATGATGCTGAGTAAAAACTCTGCAAACTCCTCACAAGGGAAAGCAGGAATGAGGTAAATCCAAAATACATTGTAGGTAATACATTTGAATTACATCCCACATGCACTGTAGACGTGCTGTGGACAGTGTAAATCAATCAGGCTGGGTTGCCTAGAAACTGTCAGAGCCTAAATACACTGCAAACAGTCTCCAACGCTGGTTGCCTAGGAACAAAATGCCTTCAAATGCATCGTTGCGTATGAATGCACCGTAGCCGGCAAGATAGTTGCCTACTAACAGGAACACAACGCAGAGAAGGTGCGCATCACGATACCGTTGGTGAGCTCTCGTCATGCAGTTCGTGCGTACAGTACTTGCTGGCCCAGCCTGTTTAAAACGTGTGGATGACGTCCCGATGCAAAGGAATGCCGCCAAGCAGGTCTGGATGTGACTTCTGCCAGCGAGGATTGAAGAATTCTCTCAGCAAGAACAAAACAAATCACCCGAAAGAAAAAAAAACGCAACCACAAAAAAATGGGTTCGTTGCTGGGGTCACGCAGCTTGTCGCCAAGTTTGTTAAGAAGGCACGACAGCGGAGGTCATTAGAATAAAGATGTATTCTATAATGAAATGACCCAGACAGTATCCGCAGCATCCATCTCCTTTCTTCTCTGTCTGCCAACTGCCGACTGATCACACTGTGGACACTCGCAAGTGGTCGAACCCAGTCACATCATAATCACTGATGTCAATGAGCTCCAGCACGATCACAACAAAAAGTCATCCACATTTGCAAATCGAGGCAGGTTTAAACTGGTACATTGCTGCCTTGTGTTCAGTTGCTTATGTGTGACGTTCCCATATGTGTAGCGCATTTATGTGTGACATTTCAAGCCTTATGAGTGACACTTTATTGTGAGTGAAATACGTCATTTGCATCTGTGTCAAGAGCTATGACACCCTTTTCTCATATGTGACGGTCCTTAATGCGTGAATTGACCCAGGGGTGGTTTGCTCAGAATCACAGAATGTTGAGCCGGGGCTGGGATTCAGGTCCTCATCTATGGTTCTATAGTGGATAGTTCTGGTCCATAGGCCACATCTCATCCTGCCTCCTCCTTCTTATTCCTGTGCAGTTTTCTAAGTAGGCTCCTCTTTTACTGCAGTGTAGACTGACCTATTTTTTGGCATATATTTAGGAGTTTGGTTTTGGGGCAGGGCATCTACATCGGTTTGATACTATGCTTTGAGCAGGTGATGCTTTTGAACATTAATGTGTGTGGGGGGGGTGGGTAGTTTTGTGTTTCAGTCTTCAAATCTCTGTAGTTAGCTTGGTCTGCTTTCTGTGATAGTTCCAAGCTGGAATATATAGAGAATCCTACACCTCCCGTTGTACACTGGCGCCACCTTGTGGCCTTTGGTAAACAGTACCTGGCGCTCAGCTTTTATGCATCCCAGCAAAGTGAGAAACACAAACTACATAGGTTTATCACACTTCAGGATATGACTCTTTTGCATGACAATCTCAGGCATTGCAGTACTGCGGGGAAATTACAGAAAATGTGTTCTTTTAACGCGAGATGCATGGCACTGGACAGGGCTGCTTGTAAAGACATGATGTACAGGTGTTTTGAAAGGTTTGTCAGACTGCGCGGATTTATGCTTGCTGAGGGCAATGTTTGTGGAAATAACAGAAAAATCAACACTTAAATCCGGTCGGCTAGCCCCACAAACAGGCCCACACACTGATCTGTGAGACTAGCCCTTCGGAAGATGACAAATTGCCATAAAAGCAGAGCCACTGAAATTATACAATTGTGCAGCGATTTTCGCATAATTATAGATTTGCCACATAATCCATCATCTGCCACATAATCTGCGGATTTTCACAAAAAAAATTGTTTCGAGCTCAAGTGGTTCAAAGGTTAGCAAAAATGCAGCGATATGTGTTGCCGCACAGTGAATGGACCTTTGCAAAGCTAGACTTGTCACCTTTTTGTTGCTTATGGCTATACTTGGGTATTAAAATTGTATTAATGAGGAGAAACAAATGCCCAGACAGTGTTACCAAGTTTTAAAATGCCAAAATTATTAAGTAATACTATTACAAAATGTGCTGCATTATGCCACATAATTTACTCAACCCTGCCGCACACTTTGGCCCTCTCCTGCCACATAGTTCCAGTGGCCCTGCCCATACGCCAGTCCAACCTGCCTGCTAAGGTGTCTGGGGCTAGATGAGACGGACCTTGTGCAACACAAAGTTCACAGCACAAATGTATTCCTGTTTAGAAATGATTACTTTTTCATACAACTAATCACACCACAGACTTGAGCGGTCTCTCACTGTGTGGACCGCAAAGGTAGCACAATGGAATGCCCAGCGACAGAAACTGGGGGAGGTGCGGGACACACTAGATAAATATACTAGATCGGTTAATCATACTTAGAAGGCGACAAATCCGTACACCTTTTAGCGAGTCCTCTTAAAGTGGAGAATCAATCCCCCCCCTCCCCCCCCCAATTTTGGAGCTTCGCAACGCAAACGGAACCCTGGTGCACACACAACAAGCAATCAACAATATCTTTGCAACACATCTAAGAGGGGTTCATGCGGAGAAACAGGGAGCAGTGGATTACCGGGGGATACTTTCATACTTGAAACTACTCTCCAGTGTCTGATCCCAGAGAATTGCGAGACCCTGGTGTAGGAGGCTGGACTGGCTTGTAGTGAGTACCAAGGGGTACTTGCACCTTGCACCAGGCCCAGTTATCCCTTATTAGTGTATAGGGTGTCTAGCAGCTTAGGCTGATAGATAATGGTAGCTTAGCAGAGCAGCTTAGGCTGAACTAGGAGACGTGTGAAGCTACTACAGTACCACTTAGTGTCATATGCACAATATCATAAGAAAACACAATACACAGTTATACTAAAAATAAAGGTACTTTATTTTTATGACAATATGCCAAAGTATCTTAGAGTGTACCCTCAGTGAGAGGATAGGAAATATACACAAGATATATATACACAATAGCAAAAATATGCAGTATAGTCTTAGAAAACAGTGCAAACAATGTATAGTTACAATAGGATGCAATGGGGAAACATAGGGATAGGGGCAACACAAACCATATACTCCAAAAGTGGAATGCGAACCACGAATGGACCCCAAACCTATGTGACCTTGTAGAGGGTCGCTGGGACTATTAGAAAATAGTGAGAGTTAGAAAAATAACCCTCCCCAAGACCCTGAAAAGTGAGTGCAAAGTGCACTAAAGTTCCCCTAAGGACAAAGAAGTCGTGTTAGAGGAATAATGCAGGAAAGACACAAACCAACAATGCAACAACTGTGGATTTCCAATCTAGGGTACCTGTGGAACAAGGGGACCAAGTCCAAAAGTCACAAGCAAGTCGGAGATGGGCAGATGCCCAGGAAATGCCAGCTGCGGGTGCAAAGAAGCTTCTACTGGACAGAAGAAGCTGCGGTTTCTGCAGGAACGAAAAGGGCTAGAGACTTCCCCTTTGGTGGACGGATCCCTCTCACCGTGCAGAGTCGTGCAGAAGTGTTTTCCCGCCGAAAGAACGTCAACAAGCCTTGCTAGCTGCAAATCGTGCGGTTAGCGTTTTTGGACGCTGCTGTGGCCCTGGAGGGACCAGGAGGTCGCAAATTGGACCAGGAGAGAGAGGGGACGTCGAGCAAGACAAGGAGCCCTCTCAGCAGCAGGTAGCACCCGGAGAAGTGCCAGAAACAGGCACTACGAGGATGCGTGAAACGGTGCTCACCCGAAGTCGCACAAAGAAGTCCCACGTCGCCGGAGAGCAACTTAGGAGGTCGTGCAATGCAGGTTAGAGTGCCGTGGACCCAGGCTGGACTGTGCACAAAGGATTTCCGCCGGAAGTGCACGGAGGCCGGAGTAGCTGCAAAAGTCGCGGTTCCCAGCAATGCAGTCTAGCGAGGTGAGGCAAGGACTTACCTCCACCAAACTTGGACTGAAGAGTCACTGGACTGTGGGAGTCACTTGGACAGAGTTGCTGGATTCGAGGGACCTCGCTTGTCGTGCTGAGAGGAGACCCAAGGGACCGGTAATGCAGCTTTTTGGTGCCTGCGGTTGCAGGGGGAAGATTCCGTTGACCCACGGGAGATTTCTTCGGAGCTTCTAGTGCAGAGAGGAGGCAGACTACCCCCACAGCATGCACCACCAGGAAAACAGTCGAGAAGGCGGCAGGATCAGTGTTACAGAGTTGCAGTAGTCGTCTTTGCTACTTTGTTGCAGTGTTGCAGGCTTCCAGCGCGGTCAGCAGTCGATTCCTTGGCAGAAGGTGAAGAGAGAGATGCAGAGGAACTCGGCTGAGCTCTTGCATTCGTTATCTAAAGTTTCCCCAGAGACAGAGACCCTAAATAGCCAGAAAAGAGGGTTTGGCTACCTAGGAGAGAGGATAGGCTAGCAACACCTGAAGGAGCCTATCACAAGGAGTCTCTGACGTCACCTGGTGGCACTGGCCACTCAGAGCAGTCCAGTGTGCCAGCAGCACCTCTGTTTCCAAGATGGCAGAGGTCTGGAGCACACTGGAGGAGCTCTGGACACCTCCCAGGGGAGGTGCAGGTCAGGGGAGTGGTCACTCCCCTTTCCTTTGTCCAGTTTCGCGCCAGAGCAGGGCTAAGGGGTCCCCTGAACCGGTGTAGACTGGCTTATGCAGAATTTTGCACCTCTGTGCCCAACAAAGCATTTCCAGAGGCTGGGGGAGGCTACTCCTCCCCTGCCTTCACACCATTTTCCAAAGGGAGAGGGTGTCACACCCTCTCTCAGAGGAAGTTCTTTGTTCTGCCATCCTGGGCCAGGCCTGGCTGGACCCCAGGAGGGCAGATGCCTGTCTGAGGGGTTGGCAGCAGCAGCAGCTGCAGTGAAACCCCAGGAAGGGCAGTTTGGCAGTACCAGGGTCTGTGCTACAGACCACTGGGATCATGGGATTGTGCCAACTATGCCAGGATGGCATAGAGGGGGCAATTTCATGATCATAGACATGTTACATGGCCATATTCGGAGTTACCATTGTGAAGCTACATATAGGTAGTGACCTATATGTAGTGCACGCGTGTAATGGTGTCCCCGCACTCACAAAGTTCAGGGAATTGGCTCTGAACAATGTGGGGGCACCTTGGCTAGTGCCAGGGTGCCCTCACACTAAGTAACTTTGCACCCAACCTTTACCAGGTAAAGGTTAGACATATAGGTGACTTATAAGTTACAAAGTGCAGTGTAAAATGGCTGTGAAATAACGTGGACGTTATTTCACTCAGGCTGCAGTGGCAGGCCTGTGTAAGAATTGTCAGAGCTCCCTATGGGTGGCAAAAGAATTGCTGCAGCCCATAGGGATCTCCTGGAACCCCAATACCCTGGGTACCTCAGTACCATATACTAGGGAATTATAAGGGTGTTCCAGTAAGCCAATGTAAATTGGTAAAATTGGTCACTAGCCTGTTAGTGACAATTTGGAAAGAAATGAGAGAGCATAACCACTGAGGTTCTGGTTAGCAGAGCCTCAGTGAGACAGTTAGGCACCACACAGGGAACACATACCTATAGGTCACAAACTTATGAGCACTGGGGTCCTGACTAGCAGGGTCCCAGTGACACATAACAAACACACTGAAAACATAGGGTTTTCACTATGAGCACTGGCCCTGGCTAGCAGGATTCCAGTGAGACAGTGAAAACACCCTGACATACACTCACAAACAGGCCAAAAGTGGGGGTAACAAGGCTAGAAAGAGGCTACTTTCTCACACAACCCCCCCCCAAACGAAGGACAATAAGGCTAACCTTGGCCAGTTGAGACTTTATTGTCTAAGTGGTGATAAGTAGAGAGTAGTTCTGCAATAGACTGGTTACTCCCTTTATCATCCACTATATGGTTACTTCCCTGTGGGGAGGTAAACCACCCTGTTTGAAGTTTTTTAGCTAAGTAACAATGTGAAGATGCATTTTCAGAGTTTCTATCAGTAAGTTTTAGTTTAGAGCAGTGGGAATTGTCCACTGAACCTATTTGTAGTGATGGAAATGCCAGACAGGGATGCTGTCTCATAAAAGCCATAGCTGGGCAAAAACTTTGTCCATATGGCTGGAAGAGAGAACAGGGATGCTGTTTCTCTTGAGTTGGAGCAGGGCAGGGATGCTGTCCTATGAGCTCCACACTAGGGCAGGGATGCTGTCCTAAGAGTTGTGAGGCAGTGCAGGGTTTCTGCACTAAAGTTTCTCTGGGAGGGTTGGAGGGATGCTCCATGTTAACTAAAATGGTGCTCTTTTTCTCACCAATGTTAGTTATCCCACAGAGAGGTACTTCTACCTCAGGGAGTCCAGCTTTGCCAGCTGATGATTCCCTTGGAACAGGTGCCACCCCAGAAGAGGTTTCTCCCACCACAGGAATGGTATCCTGAATGGCAGGGTGGTTAGGGGATACTGTGATACCCTTTTTTCCTGTTGATGGAGAGGGATCCTGAGTTTTCAGGCCTTCTCTCCTTTGCTTTTTCATTTCAGTAGAAATGAGAGGGAACAATTCCTCAGGGATGCCCAGCATGGCTGCATGGGCATAAAACTCTACATCAGCCCAACCGGAGGCCTCTAGGTCATTACCTAAGAGACAGTCTACAGGTAAGCTAGGTGATACCACCACCTGCTTAGGGCCAGTAACTCCACCCCAACTAAACTGAATTATAGCTAAGGGAAGAAACTTAGTGGAGTTATGGACATCAATAATCTTATACTGTTGTCCAATGATGTGTTGATCAGGGTGCACTAGGTTTTCAGTCACCAAAGTGATACTGGCACCTGTGTCCCTGTAGGCCAAGGCCTCAACACCATTTATTGAAACTGTCTGCCTGTACTTATCCATTGTAAGGGGACAAGCAGCCAGTGTGGCAAGGCCAATGCCACTAGGTGTGACAGAAACTGTCTTGGGACTGACTACCCCAGTTTCTATGATGGACCCATAAGTGAACCCAACTACACCCTTTGCTTGACTGTTGCCAGCAGTCCCACCACGAGTACCACTACTGCTAGGGGCACTAGAGCTTGATGTATTAGTGGTGGTAGGCTCAGGGGGTTTACCTGGACAGGACTTATCCCCTGGCCTATGGCCTCTGTTTTTACACACAAAGCACCAAGGCTTTTTAAATTGTGTAGGTTGAGAAGAAGAGGAAGAATTAGTTTTATCCCCACCCTCTGAAGAGTGTTTAAGATTTGAAGTGGGATCTTTGGTTTTACCCTTATCCCCATGCTTATCTTGAGATTTTTCACCATCTTTCTTCTTATTGCCATCTTTATCACCCCCTGTATGAACTTTTCTGTTCACCCTTGTTCTGACCCATTTGTCTGCCTTCTTTCCCAATTCTTGGGGAGACCTCAGATCAGAGTCTACCAGGTACTGGTGCAACAAATCAGACACACAATTATTAAGTATATGCTCTCTCAGGATTGTGTTATACAGGCTTTCATAATCAGTAACTTTACTGCCATGTAACCACCCCTCCAAGGCCTTCACTGAATGGTCAATGAAATCAACCCAGTCTTGTGAAGACTCCTTTTTGGTCTCTCTGAACTTTATCCTGTATTGTTCAGTGGTTAAGCCATAACCATCCAGGAGTGCATTCTTAAGAACTGTAAAATTATTGGCATCACTTTCTTTCACAGTAAGGAGCCTATCCCTACCTTTTCCACTAAATGATAGCCATAGGATAGCATCCCACTGCCTTTGAGGGACATCCTGTACAACACAGGCCCTCTCAAGTGCAGCAAACCACTTGTTAATGTCATCCCCCTCCTTATAAGGGGGAACTATCTTGTGCAGATTCCTGGAATCATGCTCTTTTGCAGGATGACTATGGGGAATACTGCTGCTGCCACCATGGGTATCTAAACCCAACTTCTGTCTTTCCTTCTCTAGTTCAAAAGACTGTCTATCCAAATCCAGCTGTTGCTTCTTAAGCTTCAGTCTGGTTTGTTCCACCCTCAACTTATTGAGTTCCCTCTCTAACATTCTGTCATCAGGGTTGGTGGGAGGGACATTCCTAGATACAGAGGTATGATGGGAATGAACAAAAGGAGACCTGTCCCTTACAGAAGCCACCCTAACAGCTTGGCTAACAGAAACATCACTACCAGTATGGTGAGAATAAATGCTTTTGCTATGATGTGAGACAACACTATTTGTATGGTGAGGCTCTCCATCATTACCAACTATGCTAGACTGTCTAGTAATGGGCAGGCTAGGAAGTTTCTTTCCTGAATCTTTTCCTGGGGGAGTCCCTGGATCAGATTGGGAACCATTTGCTACTTTTTCAACAGATGTGGCCCCTATGGCCTTATCTTGTTCTCTAAGCATGTTAAGCAATAATTCCAAAGAAGGATTCTTCCCTACACTCAAACCTCTCTCTATGCAGAGACTCCTTGCTCCTTTCCAGCTAAGGTGATCATATGCAAGTTTGGACAGATCAACATTTTGGCCTGTGCCAGACATTTTTAGAGAGAGTTAAAGTGATAGCAAAAGAGAAAAAAGTTTGTCAGAGCTTTTAGAAAGACAGAGAAAAAAAACTTTAAAAACTTTTTAGAACTTTTTAGAAAGTTAGAAGTACTTTTCAGCACTTAGAAAAGAGTGAAAAGAGGAAATGCAAAACTTTTTGGCTATGTGTATATACACTGACCTTGTTTTGTATATTTTTCTCTTATGAAAAGTACAATGACAAGAGTGGTAAGTAGTCTCAAAGCACTTATCCCACCGCTGCACAACCAATGTAGGAGGCTGGACTGGCTTGTAGTGAGTACCAAGGGGTACTTGCACCTTGCACCAGGCCCAGTTATCCCTTATTAGTGTATAGGGTGTCTAGCAGCTTAGGCTGATAGATAATGGTAGCTTAGCAGAGCAGCTTAGGCTGAACTAGGAGACGTGTGAAGCTACTACAGTACCACTTAGTGTCATATGCACAATATCATAAGAAAACACAATACACAGTTATACTAAAAATAAAGGTACTTTATTTTTATAACAATATGCCAAAGTATCTTAGAGTGTACCCTCAGTGAGAGGATAGGAAATATACACAAGATATATATACACAATAGCAAAAATATGCAGTATAGTCTTAGAAAACAGTGCAAACAATGTATAGTTACAATAGGATGCAATGGGGAAACATAGGGATAGGGGCAACACAAACCATATACTCCAAAAGTGGAATGCGAACCACGAATGGACCCCAAACCTATGTGACCTTGTAGAGGGTCGCTGGGATGATTAGAAAATAGTGAGAGTTAGAAAAATAACCCTCCCCAAGACCCTGAAAAGTGAGTGCAAAGTGCACTAAAGTTCCCCTAAGGACAAAGAAGTCGTGTTAGAGGAATAATGCAGGAAAGACACAAACCAACAATGCAACAACTGTGGATTTCCAATCTAGGGTACCTGTGGAACAAGAGGACCAAGTCCAAAAGTCACAAGCAAGTCGGAGATGGGCAGATGCCCAGGAAATGCCAGCTGCGGGTGCAAAGAAGCTTCTACTGGACAGAAGAAGCTGCGGTTTCTGCAGGAACGAAAAGGGCTAGAGACTTCCCCTTTGGTGGACGGATCCCTCTCGCCGTGCAGAGTCGTGCAGAAGTGTTTTCCCGCCGAAAGAACGCCAACAAGCCTTGCTAGCTGCAAATCGTGCGGTTAGCGTTTTTGGACGCTGCTGTGGCCCTGGAGGGACCAGGAGGTCGCAAATTGGACCAGGAGAGAGAGGGGACGTCGAGCAAGACAAGGAGCCCTCTCAGCAGCAGGTAGCACCCGGAGAAGTGCCAGAAACAGGCACTACGAGGATGCGTGAAACGGTGCTCACCCGAAGTCGCACAAAGAAGTCCCACGTCGCCGGAGAGCAACTTAGGAGGTCGTGCAATGCAGGTTAGAGTGCCGTGGACCCAGGCTGGACTGTGCACAAAGGATTTCCGCCGGAAGTGCACGGAGGTCGGAGTAGCTGCAAAAGTCGCGGTTCCCAGCAATGCAGTCTAGCGAGGTGAGGCAAGGACTTACCTCCACCAAACTTGGACTGAAGAGTCACTGGACTGTGGGAGTCACTTGGACAGAGTTGCTGGATTCGAGGGACCTCGCTTGTCGTGCTGAGAGGAGACCCAAGGGACCGGTAATGCAGCTTTTTGGTGCCTGCGGTTGCAGGGGGAAGATTCCGTCGACCCACGGGAGATTTCTTCGGAGCTTCTAGTGCAGAGAGGAGGCAGACTACCCCCACAGCATGCACCACCAGGAAAACAGTTGAGAAGGCGGCAGGATCAGCGTTACAGAGTTGCAGTAGTCGTCTTTGCTACTTTGTTGCAGTGTTGCAGGCTTCCAGCGCGGTCAGCAGTCGATTCCTTGGCAGAAGGTGAAGAGAGAGATGCAGAGGAACTGAGCTCTTGCATTCGTTATCTAAAGTTTCCCCAGAGACAGAGACCCTAAATAGCCAGAAAAGAGGGTTTGGCTACCTAGGAGAGAGGATAGGCTAGCAACACCTGAAGGAGCCTATCACAAGGAGTCTCTGACGTCACCTGGTGGCACTGGCCACTCAGAGCAGTCCAGTGTGCCAGCAGCACCTCTGTTTCCAAGATGGCAGAGGTCTGGAGCACACTGGAGGAGCTCTGGACACCTCCCAGGGGAGGTGCAGGTCAGGGGAGTGGTCACTCCCCTTTCCTTTGTCCAGTTTCGCGCCAGAGCAGGGCTAAGGGGTCCCCTGAACCGGTGTAGACTGGCTTATGCAGAATTTTGCACCTCTGTGCCCAACAAAGCATTTCCAGAGGCTGGGGGAGGCTACTCCTCCCCTGCCTTCACACCATTTTCCAAAGGGAGAGGGTGTCACACCCTCTCTCAGAGGAAGTTCTTTGTTCTGCCATCCTGGGCCAGGCCTGGCTGGACCCCAGGAGGGCAGATGCCTGTCTGAGGGGTTGGCAGCAGCAGCAGCTGCAGTGAAACCCCAGGAAGGGCAGTTTGGCAGTACCAGGGTCTGTGCTACAGACCACTGGGATCATGGGATTGTGCCAACTATGCCAGGATGGCATAGAGGGGGCAATTTCATGATCATAGACATGTTACATGGCCATATTCGGAGTTACCATTGTGAAGCTACATATAGGTAGTGACCTATATGTAGTGCACACGTGTAATGGTGTCCCCGCACTCACAAAGTTCAGGGAATTGGCTCTGAACAATGTGGGGGCACCTTGGCTAGTGCCAGGGTGCCCTCACACTAAGTAACTTTGCACCCAACCTTTACCAGGTAAAGGTTAGACATATAGGTGACTTATAAGTTACTTAAGTGCAGTGTAAAATGGCTGTGAAATAACGTGGACGTTATTTCACTCAGGCTGCAGTGGCAGGCCTGTGTAAGAATTGTCAGAGCTCCCTATGGGTGGCAAAAGAATTGCTGCAGCCCATAGGGATCTCCTGGAACCCCAATACCCTGGGTACCTCAGTACCATATACTAGGGAATTATAAGGGTGTTCCAGTAAGCCAATGTAAATTGGTAAAATTGGTCACTAGCCTGTTAGTGACAATTTGGAAAGAAATGAGAGAGCATAACCACTGAGGTTCTGGTTAGCAGAGCCTCAGTGAGACAGTTAGGCACCACACAGGGAACACATACCTATAGGTCACAAACTTATGAGC
Source organism: Pleurodeles waltl (assembly GCF_031143425.1). Taxonomy (NCBI): domain Eukaryota; kingdom Metazoa; phylum Chordata; class Amphibia; order Caudata; family Salamandridae; genus Pleurodeles; species Pleurodeles waltl. The sequence goes on along the minus strand of NC_090437.1, from coordinate 1,300,150,091 downwards.
ACTGGGGTCCTGACTAGCAGGGTCCCAGTGACACATAACAAACACACTGAAAACATAGGGTTTTCACTATGAGCACTGGCCCTGGCTAGCAGGATTCCAGTGAGACAGTGAAAACACCCTGACATACACTCACAAACAGGCTAAAAGTGGGGGTAACAAGGCTAGAAAGAGGCTACTTTCTCGCACCTGGCGGCCCCGATAAGCAGAACAGAGCTATTGGAGGCGATACAGACTCTGAAACCGGCTAAATCCCCTGGGGCCGATGACCCCCCCACGAAATTTTACCGCCAATTTCCAGACATACTGGTTGACAAATTGCTTAAAGTTTATGTTGAGGCCCTTGATGGAGGTGACCTGTCACAATCCATGAAAGAGGCTCTTATTGTGGTGACTTCAAAGCCTGACAAGGACCCGACTGAGCCGGGCTCATATAGGCCCATATCCATGCTGAACGTGGATCTCAAGGTACTTGCTGCCGTGTTGGCGGCAAGATTGCTGCCCTTCTTCCCACAATTAATACACGAGGACCAGTCAGGATTCATACCACATAGAAATACCCTCTGTAATATCCACCAGCTGGCCCATGTGATCCATTCGACGAGGGAAAGGCTAGGGATTATGTGCCGGCTTTCCTTGATATACAGCAAGCGTTTGATACAGTCCAATGGGACTACGTCTGGCAGGTGCTTGATAAGGTGGGACCGGGCCCATAATATATTAAATGGGTAAACCTGCTTTACACAAATCCACAGGCCAGGATGCTCACATGCATACAGCCTCGGCCGCTGTAGAACTCCAACGTGGTACCCGACAGGAATGTCCTCTGTCGCCTCTGATCCTCGCTTTGGCTATGGAACCCATGGCATGTCGTATGAGACAAAGCTTCAGGGATGGGGGATACGAGTGGGTACGATGGAGCACATCATCTCTCTTTATGCAGATGATCCATTGCTTTATCTGTAGAGACCAGCTGAATCGCTCCCATTGATGCTGACAGAACTGGCAAAGTTTGCGAGGGTCTCTGGTCTCCGAGTGAACAGGGCAAAGTCTCTCCTATTCCCATTAGGGGGGGCTGACCGGATGCCAGTGGGGCCATCTCCCACAGGTTGGTTTACCCTTGGCTGTAGACAAAATACGATACCTTGGAATGTTCATAACACTGGAAGGAACAACAGTTATGAGCTGAAAATGGGACAGGTGCTAAGACTATTGCAGCAATCCATCCAGTTTTGGAATACATTAAAATTGTCTTTGATGGGTAAGATCGCCTTAATTAAAATGGTGGTGTTGCTGAGATGCCTCTACGTCATAAAAGGCAATTTTTACGAGATACTGAGGAAAACCTTCTGTGAATTAGACCGGCTCCTGGTGGAACTACTGTGGAATGGCAGACAGTGTAGGATCAGCCTTGCCATATTGTGGAGGGAGTGGGGGTAAGGCGGCCTAGATATCCCAGACCTAGAATTATACTATCTAGTGTCACAACTTCAGCATGCCATACATTGGTTAGATACAGACCCAAGCTGGGAGCAATCCCTATTGATGAGAACCTGCGCAATACAGTCACTGGGGACACTCTTGACGAGAGGGAGGGCACTCCCAGGCACCTACCCATACCTAACACGCTCAATGATCAAACGATGGGAAAGGATGGTGCAAACAGTGATAAAGAGAGTGCCTTATGCGCCCGATCTGGACATTTGGATCGTACCCCCCTTCACGCAGATACAGAAATCTATGTGAGTTGAGAAATGGCAGGAGGGAGGTTGCTTGACGTTATCCGATCTATATCCGGAAGGGAGATTTGTAACACTCCAAGACGCACTAGAAACCTTTGCACTGGGCAATGGACAGTTTCTCCAACAAGCAAAAATTTCGGGCATGGCAAGACAGTTGTGGCCGATTTTCCTCAGGGCTTGGATCCTAATCACACATTACTCTGCATGTTGTCAATGGCGGGGAGGACGTAGGCTGGTGACTCATGTATCGGGTATTACGAACTGCTAGACCTGTGGTGTGTGATAAAGTGATGTAAATACCGCCAACAGCCTGGTGGTAAATACCGCCAAATTATGACCATGGCGGTGAAAACTCCCATAGACAGCCAATATACCACACCAACTGCCAGGGCGTTAACACCATGCACGCCGGCGGTCGCCATCAACAACCAGGCGGAAGACAAAGTACGCCCACCATATCATGACACAGCAAACCGCCACGATTAACGGGGCAGAACCAACACCATCAAAAGCCTTGCGGAAACACTGCATAGAAGATAAAAGACTCACCATGAGAGACACAGAGAAGGACAACGCCGCCATGAAACCGAAACTGCAAGTCTTCCCGATGCCCAGCGACAACAGTGAGTACAGCCGCCTATCACACAAGGGAGGGAGGGAGGAAAAGGAGAGTGACACGCAAAACACACATCATTCACACACAACATACACACAACCAGCTGCAGACGAAAAACAATGGTACACGACACACAGCATAATAATGCAAGGACAACTAGAAGGCAGTAATGAGAATGTACTGAATAGGAACAGCCACCAAATGAACCAATTGGATAAAAAAGAGATATGTACAAATGTCCACAAAGGGCCAATGCCCAGTCCAAAGTACAAAGGACCCACTTGGCCACAGGGCACAGTCAAAGGCTCAATATGTTTCCTGACATCATCCGCACAGAACTCTGCAGGGGCATCAGTTTGCAAGTGGGCAGGCACCTTATGGGGATGGAGGGGGTGGAGGAGCACCTCAGCCGAAGTCAGACACTTGCCTACTGGTTCTGGAGGATGCTTCAAGCCCATTTCTCTGTGCTGGGGAGTGCAAGGTCATGGTCTCTCAGATGGGTGACTTGCCCGCTGGTTCTGGAGGGGGCTCCATGCTCATTTCTCTGTGCTGGGGAGTGCAAGGTCACAGTCTCTCAGGTGGGTGACTTGCCCACACGTTCTGGATGGTGCTCCATGCCCATTTCTCAGAGCTGGGAAGTGCAAGGTCACAGTCTCGCAGGTGGGTGACTTGCCAATTGGTTCCTGAGGGGGCTCCATGCCCATTTCTCTGTGCTGGAGAGTGCAACGTCAGTGTCTCTCAGGTGGGTGACTTGCCCACTGGTTCTGGAGGGTGCTCCTTGCCCATTTCTCTGTGCTGGGGAGTGCAAGGTCACAGTCTCTCAGGTGGGTGACTTGCCCACTGGTTCTGGAGGGGGCTCCTTGTACAGCAGTCCCAGAAGGGTGGCCTCCTGGGCAGCCTCTGCTGGAGGTGAGGGCTGCACTGTCTCAACAGGTGAAGGTGCAGCCTCTGCATGAGGAATGGGCTGCACTGTCTCAGCTAGAGGTAAGGGCTCTGTGACCACTGTTGGTGGTGGTGGTGTCACTCTGCCAGCCTCTGCCAGGAGTAGAGGGCTTCTTCCCCTTCATGGCAGGGGTTGAGGGCTGCTTCCCCTTCATGGCAGGGGTTGAGGGCTGCTTTCCCTTCCTGGCAGGAAGTGCGGGCTTCTTTCCCTTCATGGCAGGCGGTGTGGGATCCTTACTCTTCCTGGCTGGTGGAGTGGGATCCTTCACTGTCTTGCTTCCACGACTAGGAGGTTCCTCCACTGTCCACGTGGACTGTTTGGCTGAGGTGCTGGGCTGGGTCATTGAGACCCTGCTCTTATGGGCAGGATGTGGAGGGGGGGTTTGGGGCAGAGGGAAGAGGTTATGTTGGGCAAGGAAAAGCTTCTTAGAGATGGTGGGGCGGGAAGAGGGAGGAGGGATGGGAGTGGAGGTTGAGGAAGTGGTTGTTGGAGGTGTATGTCTGCCGGACTTGGGTTCAGTTGCATGGGCAGTGTGCTTGTGTGAGGTGGATGGCTGTTGGGTGTCTAAGTGCTTGCGTTTGTGTCCGGGGGGGGGCAGACAGGGTGGGAGAGGACACAGGCTATGCGTAGATGGATGCAGTGGAGGTGTCTGCTAGTAAGGTGTGTGTGCTGTTGGGTGGGGTGATGCTGGTGGTGGATGTTGATGCAGTGCATGCAGATGTGAGTGTGGACGTCAATGTGAGGGAGGTGGAGGAGGATGAGGAGGGGGCAGTGGATATGGTTCTGTGTGCAACTGTCTGGTGTTTGCGTGAGTGCTTGTGGGCTGAAGTGCGGTGCCTGTGTTTGACTGTGCCACTCTTGTGTGATGCCTTGTGTGCATGCTCGTCTGTATGTGTGCATGGGATGGGGTTCAGGAGACTGGGAAGTAGTAGTTGGGGGGGGGTGGAACGGTAGGAACAGGGACAATGGCTGCCATCAAAGAGGAGGCCAGAGCCTGAATCGATCTCTGCTGGGCGGCCAATCCACCGTGGATGCCCTCCAGGAATGCATTGCATTGCTGCATCTGGGATGCCAGCCCCTGGATGGCATTCACAATGGTTGAATGCCCTACAGAGATAAATCTCCGGAGGTCAATAGCCTCCTCACTCAGGGCAGCAGGGCTCACTGGGGCAGGGCCTGAGCCTCCTCGGTGAGCGGGCATGGGCAACTCGCTGAGGGGCTACTGGGTAGTTAGGGGGGGTGGCGGCTGTACCTGCAGCTGGGGTGGTCACAGAGGTGTCCACCACAGAGCTTCCATCAGAGGTGGTATCTGAGTCTGTTGTCACCTACTGTCTCCACCGTGCTGCTCCCCTCACCCTCCGTCCCACTGTTTCCCTCGTTGTCGGTGGACTCTGCGTCCTGGGTCCTGTGGGATGCAGCTCCCTCTGTCACCGGTGCCCCTGCTCCTCTGAGAGATGATGCTAATGTACACATGGACAGTATGACAGAAGAAAAAAGAGGGGGGGAGAGAGAAAGGGAGCACTAGGTCAATTACTGCACCAACACCACAGTAGGCATACACAGTATCGTCACACACAGGGATCAGGATTGAGCATTATGCATTGCAATGCCAAACAATTGGCTAGATGCCACAGCAAGATAGGGACCAACCACCACCAACTGCACCCCTCCTGGGACCCACTAAGCCCTGTATGACATGAAAGGCAACCTAGCGAGGTCACGTTGTTTTCCCTTTCAGCCATTACCCTTGAGCTGGATCACACTGCAATGTCTGGTCTGGCATAAAGGGGCACCCACTAACTGACACCCACCACCCGGATCCCATGCCACCTAACAATTATTGTTGTAACTGCCACTGTACTCATCCCCTTGTGGCTGCTGTGAAGCCCTCAAGCGCCCATCCAACTCTGGGTAGGCCACCGCCAGTATGCGGGCCATCAGGGGAGTCAGACTCCAACAGGCACCCCTTTCTCGTTGGGAGGCCATCCCCAGCAGGGCCTCGCGGTCTTACATGCCCAGGTCCTCCCACCGTTTCCGACAGTGGGTGCTCCCTCTGCCATAGCCCCCCAGGGTCCACACATCCTTGGCAATGGCACAGCATAATCCCTTCTTTTGATGGGCGCTGACCTGCAGAAGCAATACAGAAGGTATGACACCATTACACATACAATCCAAACTGTCACACATATGGCCCACATATCCCGTTTCCATCACCACTGACACACACATCGCCCGGCGCACACCATATACACCACAAGAAATCCTCCCGATGACAAGATGCTTGCACACACATCTCGATGCATCCTTTACACATGCATTATGCCCAACGTGTACTTACCTGTTGGTCTGGAGGCCCATACAGCAGTCCGTATTGGGGTAGGACCCCATCCACCAATCGCTCCAACTCCTGTGCAGTTAAGACAGGGGCTCTTTCCCCAGTCACACAGGCCATGGTAGGTTCCAGACACAGGTCACAGCAGCACACGCAGTGTGGGTGTTCTGCTGTTGAAGGTCAGGAAACAAGTGAGGAATCAGATAGAAAATGGCAGTTACATCCGCGGCGGTGTACACAGTCACCACCGGCGCTGATCCCCATTGGCCACTGTACTCCAAAGCGCCCCATATTATCCAATAAAGAATTGCACAGCGGTGCTAGACCGCCTTCCGCCATGACACCCAATGTTGGCAGAGTTACCTCACTTCCACCTGTCACTACATACAGAACAGGCAGTCGCCATTTCAGCGTGGTGGACAACGATCATATTAACCTTAACTATGTCACTGCCTAGATTTTCCCATACCTTGCCATTCCCACTGTCCCATCACATAAATGCACTATGTACACAGAGGTGGGGGTTCCATTGTTCAAATTGTGACAGCCTACTCACTCGTGTCCCTTAGATACCTACCGCCGCGGATGAATGTGAGGAGAAGACAAACCCCGTATACAGACCCCTTGTGGCACTGGCTACACTGGAGGACAGGCATTCATTATACTGACTTATAGACTGGACAGGGCCACAATCTCAGAGCAGTGTGCCCAACTGGAGCCTGACCTGATATCAGCTAACCGTCATCCCACTGGGATTCCCCCTCTTGTGCAAGTGCTATCAATGCTCCATTTCCTGGCAACTGGTTCTTTCCAAGTGACAGTGCACTTGGCAGAAGGAATGTCACAGCCAATGTATTAAATTGTGCTGGCAAGGGTTTTGTCTGCCCTGGTGAAACACATGTGCAGCTACAGTGTTTCCCCCAGGTGGAAGATTTGGCCATTGTGAAGGCCGGATTCTATGCAATGGGGCATATACCCAATATTATTGGGGCAATAGACGGTACACATATGGCATTTGTCCACCCCTTGCCAGAACGAACAGGTGTTCAGGAACCCTAAGAGTTTCCAGTCTGTTTGTAGCAGAGGTCCAGTGTCCAAGGGGCCATAGAAAGGGGAGCAAAGGCAGTTCAACGTGGACAAGGTGGCAGGGTGGGACACAAGGGGCACAATCAGGAGAGTCTCATTTACGGATGGTGGTCTTGGTAAGTGTCTCTGGCTTCTGTCTGGGTTGCAGGGAACGTTTGCAGGGTGGTTCACCTTCTGCAGGGGGAGGGGTGCTGGTGGCCTGTGGGTCCTGTGGTGGGGTCTCCTGCCCACTAGCTGCAGCGGATGTGGTGGGATGGTCAATAGACTGGCTAGTGGTAGGGGCCCGCTGCTGTGCAGTCCATTCCCTCATGATGTTGGCCATGTCTGCCAGCACCCCTGCTATGGAGATCATGGTGGTGTTGAGGGCCTACAAGTCCACCCTGATCTCCTGATGGTGTTCCTCCTGCAGCTGCTTGTTCTCCTACATGTTGTTCAGGATCTGGCCCATCATTTCCTGGGATAGTTGGTAATCCCCCAGGACATTAGTGAGTGCCTCCCTGGGTTCCCTGGGCCTGTCCTCCCCCGGCGCACAGCAGCCCTCCCAGTGACCCTGTTGGCTTGTGCCCCGTCCCCTGAATGGTGTGCCCATTGCCACTGACCCCAGGTCCCTCATTGTCTTGGGTGTGAGGTGTGGACTGGGGTCTCTGTACAGGTGGGCACACTGCCGATTGACGTGTCCTGGGAACAGAAGTGTGGGTATGCTGGGTGGGTGCTGTGGTGTTGGATACTGATGGGGGAGGCTCTGTGGTGGACTGTGAGTGGGCTGGGGTGACCGACTGACCAGTGGTCCCTGATGGGCCAGGTTGTTGATCCAGATCATGAAGTCCAGAGTTACTGTCATCACTGGGGGTATCTTCTGTTGGGGGACTGTATATTCGGCACCTCCTCTCCACTGACATTGGCTGGGGCACCTGCGGGATGTAAGTGATGTATTATGATTCATGCCTGTGACATATTGTACATCCCTAGCTTCCCCTCTATCGTTGCTGTTGCCCTGCCACCTTTGTTTGTGTATGGTGATATATTGTGGGATTGTTAATAACCCTATGCTGTGCATGCTTTGGTGATGTGTCCATGCAGGGCTGGGGGGGGGGCTGTCCATGCATTGGTATGGTATGCAGGGCTTGGCATTGGGGTTATATGTGTAGGTGCAATGTGTGGGATGGAGTGGAGTGATGGGAGTGAGGGTGTGAGATGGCATGCAGGTATGGGGGGTGATAAGTGGTAAATGTTGACTTACCAGTGTCCAGTCCTCCAGCTACTCCAGTGAGTGCCTCAGGATGCAGTAATGCCAAAACTTGCTCCTCCCATGCTGTGAGCTGTGGGGGAAGAGGGGGGGATCCACCGCCAGTCCTCTGGATGGCGAGCTGGTGCCTCGCTGCCACAGAACGTACCTTCCCCCGTAGGTCATTCCACCTCTTCCTGATGTCATCCCATGTTCTTGGATGCTGTCCCACGGCGTTCACCCTGTCCAGGATTCTCCACCATAGCTCAATCTTCCTTGCAATGGATATCTGCTGGACCTGTGCTCCAAAGAGCTGTGGCTCTACCCTCACTATTTCCTCCACCATGACCCACAACTCCTCATCTGTGAAACGGGGTGCCTTTGTGGGGCCATGGGTGTTGTGTGGTGTGTGAAGGTGTGTGGGTGTTGGGTAGTGTGACTGGGTATGCGTAGTGGAGTGCGTGAGGGAGGTATGGGTGTGTGTGTAGTTGTCGCAGTGGTCTTGATGTCTGTCTGGTGGCAATGATTTGTATTCGTAAGGGGTTGTGAGTAATGTGGGTGTGTGTTTTATAGTGGTGTGAGTGGGCGGGTTTGGTGTGTGTATGGGTGTCAGGTGTGTGTTTTTTTTAAATGGCCAATGGTGTGTTGTTTAGCATTAGGGTGTCCATCCTGAGCGTGGCGGTGTGCACCGCCAATAGTTTACCGCCGCTGAATATCCGCCGTGGTGATTCGTGGGACATGATGTGGTGGTTGTTGTTTTGCTGGCGTAACGGTATGGGTGTTGGTACCAACAGTTTATCACTGACCTTTGGGCTGGTAGCTTTGTGTATGTGGCTGTATTTTGTTGGTTTGGTTTGTGTGTCATAATATGGAGAACGGATATCTGCCACTGCAGCGAAATGTTGGCGTCCGTCAGCGTGGCAGTAGATGGGATTTACCGCCAATGTCATTATGAGGGCCTAAGTAATGAAAAACACAACATAATGAGCCCCACTTGCTGCTTGCTTTACATCTGCACTTGATACTCCATTGCAAGATGGCCGACACGTTTACACACATTTCTTTTTTTTTAAAAAATTTGTTTAGTCCTCATTTATCACCGCAATCTGACTCAGAGGGGAAACCCAAAGAAAACAGGGAAACCTTCTTTCACTCTTTACCTCACTCCGGCAAGAGGCTCCTGTCTGGAGTTAGAGCTGAGTCCCTGATAGTGAACTGCTTTGGCTCCACAGAGAGAATCTTGAGACCAGTAAGCAGTATAATTATTGGGCAATATGAAAACCACTTTACATGTACCTACTATTCGGTTCTTTCCAGCCACTATCTCAAAGGAGCCCAAAATGTATGCGCCTTCCCCCCCCCTTCATATCCAAATTTAAATTATAGACTAGTGTCTCCTTCCATTCCTGTAGAGTCCGGGTGGGGGGGGGGAAGGCACTCACCCATCTCTTACAAATTTCTCGTCTGGCCAACAACATCATATAAAAAAGCAATTTAGCACTGTCCCTCTTATTGTCAACTGGTTCTGATTCTGTAGGGATCCAAAAATAACTAAGGAGGGCCTTACCTGACAGTCCATAGAAAGAACTCCTATTACCTCCTCCACCTTCTTCCAAAATTGAGTAAGCTGGGGACACCTCAAAAACATATGTAGGTCATCCGTCAAGACCACACCACATTTATTACACGCCGTTGAAGTTCCATGCCCCATCTTAGTTAACTTTCCAGGAGTCCAGGAAGCCTTTGTATTGAGAACAGATAATTCCTTCTTAAAGACACAGGCCGAACAGCAGCATTTAGAAGAGTATTAGATACTTGCCATTGATCTCTTATCTGTTGTCCTGACAAGTCTTCTCCCCACACTTCTTCCAGAAGGGTGAACTCTCCATCCGCGATCTACAATATCAACCTGTACAGTTTTGTAACCTACTTTCTCAGGTGGGTGAGGTCTTGGGGGTGGGGGATTTAGATATACAAACTCTTCCAGTTCGTTTGACCCCCCCAACCTCCTCCTTTACATGCTTCATACAGCTATTTTGGAAGTACTTAAACCTGGAAAGATTGCCCCCTATCTTCACACAGAGGGGCTTGAAAGACTCCAAACACCCATCCATGACCAGGTGCCCCCAGTCCAAAATGGCAGCCTCCTTCAAAGGAACAGCCAACCTGTCTTTAGTCCATTCCGGGGAACCTAGAGAATTCCAAATTGGCTCATACTTACTATAATAAGGTAACTTAGTGGCTCTTCTGACACCCCACCAGAGTTTTACTAAATCCGAGATTACCTTGAATCTTATTTTTTTTAAGAACTTAGGATCAACAAATTTATTTACTGTAGGAAGTTGGCTCTGTATGTGCTATTTCAAAGTAAGGAATAGCATGCACAGAGTCCAAGGGTTCCCCTTAGAGGTAAGATAGTGGCAAAAAGAGATAATACTAATGCTCTATTTTGTGGTAGTGTGGTCGAGCAGTAGGCTTATCAAAGGAGTAGTGTTAAGCATTTGTTGTACATACACACAGGCAATAAATGAGGAACACACACTCAGAGACAAATCCAGCCAATAGGTTTTGTTATAGAAAAATATATTTTCTTAGTTTATTTTAAGAACCACAGGTTCAAATTCTACATGTAATATCTCATTTGAAAGGTATTGCAGGTAAGTACTTTAGGAACTTTGAATCATTTCATTAGCATGTATACTTTTTACATAAAACACAATAAGCTGTTTTAAAAGTGGACACAGTGCAATTTTCACAGTTCCTGGGGGAGGTAAAGTAATGTTAGTTTTAACAGGTAAGTAAGTCACTTACAGGTTTCAGTTTTTGGTCCAAGGTAGCCCACCGTTGGGGGTTCAGAGCAACCCCAAAGTTATCACACCAGCAGCTCAGGGCCGGTCAGGTGCAAAGGTCAAAGAGGTGCCCAAAACACATAAGCTTCAATGGAGAGAAGGGGGTGCCCCGGTTCCAGTCTGCCAGCAGGTAAGTACCCGCGTCTTCGGAGGGCAGACCAGGGGGGTTTTGTAGGGCACCGGGGGGGACACAAGTCAGCACAAAAAGTACACGCTCAGCAGCGTGGGGGCGGCCGGGTGCAGTGTGCAAACACGCGTCGGGTTTTCAATGGTTTCTTATGAGAGATCAAGGGATCTCTTCAGCGTTGCAGGCAGGCAAGGGGGGGGCTCCTCGGGGTAGCCACCACCTGGGCAAGGGAGAGGGCCTCCTGGGGGTCACTCCTGCACAGGAGTTCCGTTCCTTTAGGGGCTGGGGGCTGCGGGTGCAGGGTCTTTTCCAGCTGTCGGGAAATGGAGTTCAGGCAGTCGCGGTCAGGGGGAGCCTCGGGATTCCCTCTGCAGGCGTCGCTGTGGGGGCTCAGGGGGGACAACTTTGGTTACTCACAGTCTTGGAGTCGCCGGAGGGTCCTCCCTGAGGTGTTGGTTCTCCACCAGTCGAGTCGGGGTCGCCGGGTGCAGTGTTGCAAGTCTCACGCTTCTTGCGGGGAGTTGCAGGGGTCTTTAAATCTGCTACTTGAAACAAAGTTGCAGTTCTTTTGGAGCAGGGCCGCTGTCCTCTGGAGTTTCTTGTCTTTCTCGAAGTCGGGCAGTCCTCAGAGGATTCAGAGGTCGCTGGTCCCTTGGAAAGCGTCGCTGGAGCAGGTTTCTTTTGGAAGGCAGGAGACAGGCCGGTAAGTCTGGGGCCAAAGCAGTTGGGGTCTTCTGTTCTTCCTCTGCAGGGGTTTTTCAGCTCAGCAGTCATCTTCTTCTTGTAGTTTCAGGAATCTGTTTTCCTAGGTTCAGGGAAGCCCTTAAATACTAAATTTAAGGGCGTGTTTAGGTCTGGGGGGTTAGTAGCCAATGGGAGGGGGTCACATCCCTAATCCTATTGGGGGAATCCTCCATCTGCAAGATGGAGGATTTCTAAAAGTTAGAGTCACCTCAGCTCAGGACACCTTAGGGGCTGTCCTGACTGGCCAGTGACTCCTCCTTGTTGTTTTCTTTGTTTCCTCCGGTCTTGCCGCCAAAAGTGGGGGCCGTGGCCAGAGGGAGCGGGCAACTCCACTAGCTGGAGTGTCCTGCGGTGCAGTGACAAAGGGGTGAGCCTTTGAGGCTCACCACCAGGTGTTACAGCTCCTGCCTGGGGGAGGTGTTAGCATCTCCACCCAGTGCAGGCTTTGTTACTGGCCTCAGAGTGACAAAGGCACTCTCCCCATGGGGCCAGCAACATGTCTCTAGTGTGGCAGGCTGCTGGAACCAGTCAGCCTACACAGGTAGTCGGTTAAGGTTTCAGGGGGCACCTCTAAGGTGCCCTCTGGGGTGTAGTTTACAATAAAATGTACACTGGCATCAGTGTGCATTTATTGTGCTGAGAAGTTTGATACCAAACTTCCCAGTTTTCAGTGTAGCCATTATGGTGCTGTGGAGTTCGTGTAAAACAGACTCCCAGACCATATACTCTTATGGCTACCCTGCACTTACAATGTCTAAGGTATTGCTTAGACACTGTAGGGGCACAGTGCTCATGCACTTGTGCCCTCACCTATGGTATAGTGCACCCTGCCTTAGGGCTGTAAGGCCTACTAGAGGGGTGACTTATCTATACCTGCATAGGCAGTGAGAGGCTGGCATGGCACCCTGAGGGGAGTGCCATGTCGACTTACTCGTTTTGTTCTCACCAGCACACACAAGCTGGCAAGCAGTGTGTCTGTGCTGAGTGAGGGGTCTCCAGGGTGGCATAAGACATGCTGCAGCCCTTAGAGACCTTCCTTGGCATCAGGGCCCTTGGTACCAGGGGTACCACTTACAAGGGACTTATCTGGATGCCAGGGTGTGCCAATTGTGGAATCAAAAGTACAGGTTAGGGAAAGAACACTGGTGCTGGGGCCTGGTTAGCAGGCCTCAGCACACTTTCAATTCAAAACATAGCATCAGCAAAGGCAAAAAGTCAGGGGGTAACCATGCCAAGGAGGCATTTCCTTACATTTATATAAAAATCCTCTCCATGATACACCATTTATTTCCATCATAACTTTTTGTCTTTTCTCAGATTCCACTGGCTCCATTAGCTCCCTCATATTCTTCAAGAAGGCCCAACGCATAATATTGTGCATCCGGTAACACCAACCCTCCTTTCTCTTTCCTCCTCCTCAACTTCTTCCATGCAATGCGTAACCCTTTTGAGGCCCAAACAAAACGACTAATTTCTCCCTAAAGTTTACTCAACCACTCTTTCTTAAACATCAAAGGGACGCATTAAAAATAAACAAAAATTTAGGTAAGTTCACCATCTTGACTAAGTTTACCCGTCCTATCACAGTAAGAGGAAGACTGACCCACTTCTTCATTAGCTGGCCAGCCTCCCTCAAAAACGTCTTAAAGTTAACTTCTGAAATTTTATTTATATCTTGTGCTATTGTGATGCCTAAATATTTCAGAGATCCCTTCCACCTGTGTGTTCTATACCATAACTTCAGATTTTCACTATTCACAGCAAATTCGCTGATTTTCCCAAATGCCTTCGTCAGCTCTTCCAGGGCTATCATTGCTTGACCCAAATGTGCCATGTACACTAACAGAGAGGGAAATCTTCTTATTCCAATTCCCGCACGCTAACGGGAGTATCCTCTGATCCCTCCTAAATTTACACGCTAGAGGTTATGTATATATATATATATACATATATATATATATATATATATATATATATTAAAAGGTAATAGCGACAACGGGAACCCATCTTGTTCCTCTTTGAATTTTAAAGGAGAGAGTTAGAACACCATTAACTAGGGCTCTCACTTGATAGATCTTCTTCAACACCCTAATAAAGTTCTTACCAAAATTACAAAACCCGCAGACCATTTCCAAATAAACCCAGTTAAACCAATCAAATGCTTTAGTAGTGTTTTCGTGGTGTCTACCATTACTACCACCAAGGGATCCTGGCATGTAATAGCCAGATCAATAGAGCCTATCAGGGTGTGTGTCAATTCCTGCATCAACCTGCCCTTCATAAAACCCTTTTGATCCATGTGAAAAAGCTTTCCCAGGACACCACTTAACAAATGCGCCATAGTGATTTGCAAAACGTTTGTAATCACTATTTAATAAGGAAATTGGTCTATATGTGTCGCAAGATCTTGGGTCTTTCCCTGGTTTCAAAATTACTGTAATAATGAAAAATGTCTTCGCTTTTGTAACGGAAAGTTTAAATTTTATTAAGGACACTGAGGCGAGGCGAAGACATTTCTTTCTTCACTTTATTTAGAACAGCAACGTAAACTAAGTGTTTATGTCATCATTAAACTACTTTTCTAACAAACATAGGGAAAGAAGCAAACAGCAACGAAGGACTTCCTTCTGCATCCAATCAACAGCCATCCAGCGTCTGAAGAGCCCGACTCTACGTCTTCCACTCCTCTTACTTCACTGCTCTTGCAGCGAGATAAGTACAGTTTATTGTTTTCTCTGTAGGAGGTATGTTTTGTGTGTTTCATATACTCTCTTGAGTTTCCCTTGTTGGTGCGAGCTAGGGAATACTCCCTACAGCCGCGGGAATGCTTCCCGTCTCCTTCGCGGCATTCATAGCAGGGCTCCGAGGGTGGTGCGGTCTTGTGACCGCCAGAGGGCCCGCGCATTTCTGGCATTCCGCGCTATGCCAGTAATTTACCACAATTTTTTCCATACTCACAATGCGCTAGCCTGTTTGCCTCACATCTCCTTAATCCTATTCTCAATTACAGCATTCAACTCAGATTGCAACCTTCGGTCTACTCTATACAGCTGATCTACTTCCTCATCCTTAAGACCAACCAATGTCAATTTTGTTTCTATTTGCTGTATCTGCTTTTCAAACCTACCAATCTCTTTTTTATACAATCACCCGCCTTTTAAACAAAACCACTCTAATTAGTCTCCCTCCCAAAAATACCTTAAAGGCGTCCCATCCCATAACCGGGGAGGTTGAGCCCACATTAAGATTGAAGAATTCCTTTACTTCAGCTTATAACTCTGCCACCAACACCTCATCTAAAAACAAGGTTTTTTCAAGCTGTTCACAGACATTTCAACGCGAATGACTTGTGTTCAGTTAATCTTTTTGCGTACAAACACTAAAAAAATAACCAATCACCAAAAACTATAAGTTCTACTTCAGCCACGTTTTATGCGATGGCAAAAGCAGAACAGAAGAGCAGGAAGTGACCTTCTAGCCAACAGAAAGCAAGTAAATTCAGATAAGGTTGGAGCGACATTTGAATGAACAAACGGGAAGTTCAAGTAAGTAAGGGGTGAAGTAGGGTCAGGTTCTAAGTCCCTTTAAAGATTTGTTTTTAGTAACATAAGACTTCATAAGCACAGGCCAAGCGCTGTGCAGCCGAAACCTAAAAACGAGCATGAAAGCACATGAAAAATAAGAGAGGCTGGGTAGCAAAATGAAGCTGCCCAGCACTTTCAAAAGGATTACTTTTGTATTACTATTATCATTTTTGTAAAGAACGCAATGGGGAGGGGTGGGGAAGCAACAGAGGAAGAAGTAGAGGAGAAGGTCAGAAAAAGAAGTCAACGCGGTCAAATAAATGGAAAAGTAGGGGTGGGGGTAGGCAGAGGGCTGCATGGGTTTTAACAATTCAAAACAATAAAAAGCAGGCAAATAAGGCAGGAGACTCAAAGGAACCACAATATTTAGGCGAAAAGCAACTTGCAAGGGAAAGAGCAAGAAAACTCATGCACTTCCATTAAGTGCTATAAAAAAATCCAAGTTGTTCTCTGGATGCAACGAGTGGAAGGATAGAAGTCATCCAGTCATAGCACAGTGGAAGGAAATACCCAAGTGAGCTAGACAAAGCTATCCAATCAATAGTCTGAACAAAGCTCACTCACTATATGTGTATATTTGAATGTGTTAAAGACGAAGGGTTTTTCATAACAGACTGTAGGAGAGACCCAACAATGGTTGCTGTAAGCATCTGTAAATATCAATCCAAACTCCCCTTTACTGTTTTGCTATATGAGGCAAAGTGATCAGACTCAGGAGGAAGGAGAAAAGTGAGGAGATAAATGGTGTTTCATACTTTAAAAATTATTGTAAATGCAGAGTCTGGAAGCTATCTGGTCATTACACCACCACTTTCTTTTTTTTACACAGATTTTTATTATTTCATTTATTCCCACAGAACCTGGCTGGAATTATCATGGTAGCACATCGCAGTTACAGATGCACAGAATTACAGTGAGCTCTTCAGTGTCGAACGGGTTATCAGGTAAATACAAATACTGTACTGATCATGTGATGCTTCATAGTCCAGCCAGATGCAAACAATAACCCCCCCGCTCAACAACCTCGTACCCCTGCCCTAATATCTCAAATCATAGGATGCCATTCGAGTTTTGAAGCTAATGAAGGTATGCATGCAATCGAGACGCTCCCCGCCCCACTGTGTATGAAAAGTTGGCCCATCTATGTCCTTTCTTCTACTGGTGCAGCATGCGGGTCTGGTTAGTCTTGAGGGGTATCCAATTCAGGTTCCTGAATGCAATCCACTAAGTGGTCCCAGGACCAGGTTCCATCTGTCGAGTCTCAGCCCCTTCTCAGTTCTCTGTGTAACACTGCACTCTCATAATCCTGCACACCTGAGGAGTTCTTCCTTCCATTTTGTAATTTTATGGCCCCTAGTAGCTCTTCAGTTCATGGTGATCTCACGTTCAGCTAGGACCAGGGCTGGGTTCATAAACCTAGAAGTAACCTTGAATCTAGTGGGCCTGGGGTATCCCCCTGATAGCCATGTCAGGGGTGTGCAAGGGATCGATCTCTGGGTGACCTCATTGATGATGTTCACCTCCCTCTAATAATCCGTAGAGAAGGCGAAGGACCACACATTGTGGAACATGTCTGCTCCCTTTGTCCCACAATCAGGACAGATTGCGCCAGCAGCCTTTAAGAGCTGAGTAATTTTGTCAGGGGTGAGATATGCTTTGTGTAAGAAGTAAAAGCAAATCAACTTACCGTATTTTCCGGCGTATAAGACGACTTTTTAACCCCTGAAAATCTCCTCAAAAGTCGGGGGTCGTCTTATACGCCGGTATACGGCGTGCCGAAACTTCAGGGACAGGCGCCCTGTAGCTGAACCACCGTACGCTGCATTTGGAAATGAATTCCAAGCGTACGATGGGTTCCGCGTCCTCGCTGGCAGTTGTCTGGGCAGGCGCGTGTTCCTGCGCGTGCCCCAGGCTATTCAAAGCGCGCTATTACGGTACCATAGAAACAACATTTGTTTTCTGTTTTCTGTTTCTTTCTTCTCGCGCATGGCACATGTTAGGAGATTACCATATAGTAACGGCCATTTTGGATTGGGATATGACAATATTATGAAAAAATATATATTTTGACCGCATTTAACTTTGGTTGTACTGCAGTTTCAACAATCTTAAATGTAATATTCATTCTCCGTGATTGGCTGGTTGTTGTATTGGTGGTGATTCTGAGGGAAGGCAATCTGGTGAGCAGATACATGTGGTGGTGAATACAGTACAGCACAGCACCAGTACCAGTACCAGTATCTGTACCAGTTCATACAGTACAGCACCAGTACATACAGTATACAAATGGCTAACAGACAAGACCCCCATCCTGGCTCCACCAGCAAGACGAAAGAAATATGAAGCCAGTTTCAAACTTAAAGTTGTAAACTTTGCCATGGAACATAATAACTGTGCTGCTGCAAGACAATATGGAGTAACAGAAAAGATGGTTCGGGACTGGAAAGCAAATGAAAAAGCATTAAGGAGTATGCCAAGGGGTAAGTGTGCATTAAGAAGAGGCACCCCACATTGGCCAGAACTCGAAAAACATGTAGCAGACATGGTGAATGAGCATCGCCAAAGTGGTTATATAGTGACACAAAATCAAATACGTTTGTTTGCCCTTCAGTGGGCCAAATCTAACCCAGATCACAGCAACAGATTTAAAGCCACTGTATCCTGGTGTACTAGATTCTTTGAAAGGGATAATCTGGTACTGAGCCAAAAGACGAAACTTGCAGAAAAACTACCTGCAGATCTTGAAGCCAAAGTAAATAGTTTCCATTGATATGTGATACAACAGCGCAATAAACATGGCTATGCGTTAAGTAGTATCGGAAATATGGATGAAACTCCAATGAATTTTGATATGGTTGGAAATAGAACTGTCCATCCAAAAGGTGCAAAAACAATTTTAATTAAAACAACAGGACATGAGAAGTCCAGTTTTACAGTGGTACTAGCATGCACAGCTGATGGTGCCAAACTGAGACCAATGATTATTTTTAAAAGAAAAACAATGCCGAAACTCAAGTTTCCTGTTGGTTGTTTTGTACATGTACATGAAAAAGGCTGGATGGATGAAGAAGGGGTAAAGCTATGGCTTGATAATGTATGGAGCAGGCGGCCAGGTGGACTTATTCAAAAACGTAGTCTACTGGTGTGGGATATGTTCAGGGCTCATTTAACTCCCAGCACCAAGCAAAGGCTGGCAAGAATAAACACAGATGCGGCAGTTATTCCTGCAGGATTGACATCGTTGGTACAGCCACTGGATGTGTGCCTAAACAAGCCATTTAAAGATCGCATTCGAGAACAGTGGAATGAGTGGATGGTTAGCGGCGAAAAGTCATTCACAAAAGGAGGAAACATGCGTGCTCCACAGTTGGATGTTTTGTGCAAGTTTGTCAGAAAGCCTGGAATGATATTGATGCAGAAACAGTAATCAAGTCTTTCAAGAAGTGTGGCATATCAAATTCATTAGATGGTATGGAGGACGACTACTTGTGGCAAGATAAAGAGAAAGCCGAAGATGAGACCACACCATCTGATACGGAATTAGATCCATACGATGACTGCCTTACAAATGTACCACAAGATGTAATTGATTTACTTATGATATCAGATGACGAACATGAGGATTTTGAAGGCTTTTAAAGAGAAACTGTCAAGCCAGCAAGTCCTGTAAAAATAGCTTGGAGTTATGATGGGCGTTGCTGACTCCCCAGGATCTTGCCCGGCACTTGCTCTCTCTCTCTGTTTGTTTGTTATCTTCCTCCTATCATCTTCAGTTCCAGTTTGGTTGACAGCTTAGAAAACAAACAGCATGGCAGTTCCCATGGGTTTATTGTCTTATCCTTCCTTTCAGCTTTAGAGTGAATTAGGAAAAGTTTAATCCACTTGCACTGTTTTATGTTTACATGTTTGATGACAAACAGCCTTATGTTTATAAGTGACAGTTTTCCTACTACGTACCTGCATGTCATAAGCATTTGAATTAAAATTACCATATTAAAATCAAATCTGATGTTTTTTTATTTTTATTTGGTGTGCGTTGGAAGAGGGGTAGTCTCATACGGCGAGTATAGCCCAAACCCTATATTTTAACAGGAAAAGTAGGGGGTCGTCTTATACGCCCAGTCGTCTTATACGCCGGAAAATACGGTAAATCAGGTGTTCCTAGATACAGTGTAGGTGCATGCAAGTATCTTGGCCCATTGCTCACTGAGATGGCAAGGTCTTTCTCCCATTTTTCTCGCAGACTCATTAAAGGCGTAGTAATGTTGTGCTGCATTGCTTGATATATACATGTCACAGCCTTGAGCAGACCTAACGCAGTACACAAGACCTCTGTGGATGTTCTTCTGAGCTTGTACCCCACAAGGCGTGCATAGTGGCTATTACCACCCAGTGGCATAGAAATTGACCTCTCGGAATCTCAAACGTAGAGGATAAATCATCAAATGTTAAAGGTTCCCCATCTCAATAGAGGCCCGACTTATGTCACCCCTTAATTGGACCACTCTGCGACTCCTCTCAATCCTCCCCCTCTAGCTATTTGCTCTAGTCCCCTCAGTGGAATGTCCTGAGTATAAGGCATGCTCACATGGAAGGGCACAACGCCAGCAGGGTTGGACAACCTGCAAGTCCTTGGACCTCTCCCCCCCCCCTTCCCTGAATGGGACACTTGGGGTTTTGGAGGATCTAGTAAAGACTCTTCAAGGAATAATAATAATGGGCAATGTAGAGAAGACGTACAACAAACGTGGGAGTGCTACCATCTTCGCCACAGCAATTTAGCTAGCGACCTATAGCAACAGGGTCTTCCAGAAAGCCACGCTTGTGTGGAGGTTCCAAACTGCCGCACCTGTTACCTTCCAGAAGGTCAGGCGGATCATGGTAGATCCGAACTCCAAGATAATTTAGGCATGTCCCTTCTCAGGTAAATCCGTGTAGGTCTCGTTGTTGGGGAGCGGATTTTTGCCAGTTAATGTTAAGGCCAGAGACTCGTCCAAAATGTTCCAAGAGGGCGATCACGTGTGGCAAGTCCTTGTCCGCATATATATGTATAGTCATGAATATGCAACACAAAAACGTGCACTACTAGCTAGTGGTTCTACTGCAATGACAATGAGGGGAGTGGGCAACCTTGTTGAGTCCCCCTTCCCACCTCACATGCTTCTAAAATGCAACATCCCATACAGACTCGAGCAGTGGGTGCAGAATATAGGAACTTTGCCCACTGGACAAACCCATGGCCCAGTCCTATTTTCGTCAATACCTGGTAGAGGAAATCCCAACGAAGACTGTTGAAAGCCTTTTCTACGTCTATAGCTACGACTGTCGCTTTATTATTATCCATTATCTCCATGTCAAGGATCGTGAGGAGCCTATGGATATTCTGTGCTGTGTCGTACCCTGGGAAAAATCTGGCTTGATCTGTGTTGATCTAGTCAGGCATCAAAGGAGGCAAGTTTTATAGTCCATGTTTATAGTTCATGTTGAGAAGAGCTAAGGTCTGGTATGCCTGCACATCTTGAGGAGAGCAGCCTGGCTTCAACAGCTGAACCACCAGGACCTCTCCCATTGAAATGGGTAATCGTCCCACGTCTCGGGCTGCGGCATAGAGGCAACCGCCTTTGGTGTCAGTTCTTCGCCATAAGTTGAGTAAAATTCTACTGGCAGCCCATTCGTCCCAGGGACCTTGCCTCACAACATATTTTTGATTGCAGCCCGCACTTCTGGAAGTGTGATGTTCCCTCCCAGTGCCTCCATGTCTTCTTGTGAGATTGACCGGAGCACCACTGGGTCCAAAAAGTGTTGCATGAGCTGTGGTAGGGGAGGAGGGGGGCATTTGGGTAACACTGGTGGGGGGGGGCATGTAAATCTGTGTAGCATTCCACAAATCTATTATTGATGCCTTTGTGTGTGTAAAGACACTCACCTAACTCTGAATTCACCTCTAGAATTAAAGTCTTTAGATGTGGGGTTTGTAAGGCATGCCAGTAGTGTTCCTGCCTTGTCTCCTTCCCCATCGGCTCGGGTCAAGTATTCTCGATAGTCAAAGCAGCGCAGTTTCTCAGCATGGACCGCTACTTGCTCCCTAGCCTCCAATAGCAATTTCCAGGTCTCTTAGTGCTCTTTCATGTATCTCGACCTCCCTCACCAAGGTGTGTCGCACTCCTACAACCTTCACTATGCAGTGTCCCCTAACACACGCCTTGATCATGTCCCATTCATTTAAAAGGGATTCAGTCGTGGCTTCATTAGCTACAAAATAATTCCATACAGCCTTAGTAACGGCATGCATAAATTGCAGGATCCTTTAGGGTTTCCACCCAAAGGTGAGAGTCTGGTATCCAGGGGTGCTCGCTATGCCAGTCCAGGGTGAGCAACAGTGGGTTGTGGTCTGAAATTGTCCATTTCGGATCGCCCATGTATTCCTGGGGAGCACAGAAAGGTGTCAAGGTGCACATGCAAGTCTTGCATCCCAGAAAAGAACGAGTAATCCCTGGCCCCGGAATGTCTGTCTCTCTACAAGCAACATCCTAGACTCCTGTGTTGGAATGTCCTAGCCAGTCAATGAATCGGTGTATTCGCCAATGGTGGAATCTGACAAGTGCTGGATCCGCAACACAGTTAAAATCATCTCCC
Organism: Pleurodeles waltl; assembly: GCF_031143425.1. Taxonomy (NCBI): domain Eukaryota; kingdom Metazoa; phylum Chordata; class Amphibia; order Caudata; family Salamandridae; genus Pleurodeles; species Pleurodeles waltl. The sequence continues at coordinate 1,300,128,210 of NC_090437.1, read as the reverse complement.
GGTATTATGTGCTGCACCATGTATGGGGTCAAGGACACCTCAGCAAGGAACCCTCCTTGATCTATGTTAGGAACATAAATCTTCACTATGGTCAGATCCTAGCCTGCAAGTCGACCCAACCCCACCACGTATCTCCCATCAGAGTTAATTAGTTTGCTCGTCTTTTGGAAGAGGACCCATACCGGGACCCCACTGAAAAAGGTTAACTGAGAGGTGGCATACACCTGGCCCCACCATATTTTACGTAAGACCTCTCTTTCAGTGGTGGTGAGGTGGTTTCCATGTATGAGGGTGATTTGTGCTCCCCTCCTCTTTAAAATATGCATGAATCTTCTATCGTTTAGCGATGTTGTTAATACTCTGTACATTACAGCTAATAATATTATATGTCAAGGGGGTTGCCATAGCGGTATGAGACAGTGGTGGTGCAATAACAGGAATGGGGGGAGGGAGGGTCTCAGTTTCCTTTGCAGTTGAGAGTTGTTGGTGGCTTCAGCAGATCCCTGTGTAAACAGGCAGGGGTAATCTTGTACATAAACCATTTAAAATGAAGAATGAAAAATGAAGAAAAAGAAGAAAATGTGTCTTTCTTTAGTTTAACACAATACTCTTTCTTAGTTCCAAAGAAATAGCAGTATTTGCATGGCCCAAAATGCAACTGCCTGTTGAACCCACACTCCAAAGCTGTTTTGTTAACATAAAATTCATTAGCAATGTCATACATTTTTGTGACCAGTAGGGTCAAGTAATCTATCTTGACACATCCTTAGTCTTTTAACCAAACCCTTCCTAGGATCTTGTCCCCCTTTACTAATAAATGCCGAAATTGTTGCATCTAAATCAGGTAATAAACCACAAAAAGTGTGGGGCGATAGGTTAGGGGAAACTAGGTTAAAGAACCCTGTTCACGAGGCGCTGGGTCAGCGCGTAATGTCTGGGTGAAGGGCTGAGTGTAGGGTGAATGTGATTATGGCTATATCCACAAGAGGGAGTTCCCTTTACAGACTAAGTGGTCTCACACACATTATAGTGTCTTGCTTCATCATTTGACCACCTAGCCCCACCCAGGTAAGATGGTACTACATGGGCGGACTCAACCTCGTTGTTAAAGGAACTGCAGAGGGAGTGCTGAAATGTAAGTCTGACTGAATATTTTACAGGGATCCAGATAGGGTGTGAATAAAATTACCTTACAAGTCACCTATCACCGTTAGAAGAATACTTTAATCAAGGTGCATGTAGGTAAGGTTAAAACTTAAATTCGGGACTAAGTTGAGATTGATGACTCACGAAGTCTAAAAAACAACAAGGACCAACATGTTCTGCCCTTTCTACGTGCTGGAAGATCAAGGGCATTCATCAGGGTCATGGATCCCTTAAGGGTGAAAGCATAACATGCTTGATCAGTAGTGAAAATAGAACAATAGGCCTACCTGAACTGTTTGTAATTATTAGAGTCGGCCTAGTAAAAGAATGAAAACAGAGGTGAATTAGGTGTCAATACACACAGCACGCGGGGTGATCAAATAAGGTGCAAACACTCATGCACTGTGGGGTAGAAAAACTTACCCCGGGGCATGAGGTGAATAGCCTCTGGTCTGGGAGTTGCCAGAGGGAGGGTATCCCTTGTAGTCACACTCTGTTAGGAGAGTGAACAAATGAACTGAGGAAGCAAGAGCTAAAAGGATAGAAAGATGCAGGCAGGTAGGAAATAGCATATCTGCGCATAAAATTAAGTGCGCTTCAAATAATTAGGAGATCACTAGCAGATACGGTATTGCATGTCTGGGCATAACAATGCGGGTGCGCATCAGAAAATTAAGAAAATAGGAGGTCACTAGCTAAACTAATGATCCAGTGATAGATTCCACAAGTGAAAAGAATATCTATGAGGAACGTCTGTGTTGGGCCCCGTTCTCACTTCTTGTAGTCCGTAGCATAGTCAGGCAGGCTACTGGGACTGCAGCCGTTGTAGAGGGTCAATCCACAAGGTTGGGTCTGGAGGAGGGTTTGCACATAGGATGAGTAGGCTGTTAACTGTGCGTCCATTTGGTGGCGTTCCCTCCTTCTTATCTAGATGATCTGGGTGTTCATAGACCCCGTCTCCGGGGCTGCTGGGAACCGTTCGTGCCAGGCCTAGGTCCACTTCAGACTGCCCATCTGATGCAGAAGTGGAGGAATAGGAGGTAGAAGAACGGTGGCCATAGTGAGGGATCCGGGGGGTGGGGGGGAGCAAGTTAACTATGACCTCAGTTGCAGCGCTGCTGTAGACAGGCCAAAGACCCCTCCTTTTGCACTACTCCATCGAAATAATCAGCCTCGTCGCCCTAACAAGGATCTCCCTGTCAGGTCTCCTGGAGATGATGCCAGTTTATGCCAAGAAGAAGGCTCTAAATATAACTGTGCTGCCCTCTCCTGCTTACATGCCTGAGGTGTTCCTGGTGAGCCTCACGTTACACAGTCAGAGTTGGGGTGCCAGAGTCAATGTTCCCTTGAGGAGGCCCACCATTCCTCACCAGATCAAGGGCCTTGAGTTGCAGGGCTCCGTTGTGGCTCCGGTATTGAGCCGCAGTATTTGGCTGGATGGGCTACTTGATATGCTGCACGTGGGGGGGGAAGAGGGCACACCCCCCCCCCTACTCCTTACTTGTGAGCTCAGTTTGTAGAGCATGTCGTGGGGCACTGGTAGGTTCGTTCGCTGGGTGGAGAGGCGCTCCCAGCCGCCGTTGCTGCAGCGCACGCCCCCGGTCCTATTCCGCACTCGAGGGCGCGGCGCGGCGCACCTCGTCAGGCCTCTTGCAGTCGGCGTCGGAAACGGCAATGACAGCCGTTTCAAGTGGCAAGTCTTCACGGTTCCTGTGCTAGATGCCTCCTGCGGGTCCGTGAAGCCGTGGGGGAGGCTTAAAGCGGAGATCCAGCCTGGTGCGCGGAGTCTCTCCGTTAGGCGGCCATTCACTCCAGCGCCTAGACTACACCCCAGTCATTCTTAGATAATTGGCATGGTTCAGGCTTTGCTTGACTTTACATCGGTCACCTGAGTGCCACATGCAAAAAAGTACGTCTGGTTGTGGCATGTAGTTTTATAAAGGATCTCTTAAATGGATTTTTCTTTTCATATCAAAACAGCACTTGGGAATATCTTTAAATCAGGGACTCAGACCCTGATACATAGTTTACATACATTATTGTTTTCTTCAAAATGTAAATAAACAATCTTACAACAAATAGGTAAGTAAAAAAAAGGGAACGAAATCAGAATTTGGCCCACCAGCACTGCCACTGAAGCAGATATCTTTTTAATCTGATGTGCACAAGCAGGGATGGCCCATTGCTATATACTGTAGCAGAGGACACAAAATGAGAACAACACCTGAATAGACCAGTGGAGGAAGAAATATGTAGAAATATGTATTTTTATAATTTGTTTTTGAAAAAGTGAGGTTGGTGAAACAGCTAAAGTAATTCTTGTAAACAATTTATAGAGGTATTAAATGCATCAGTGTATTTTGTAATACAAACATCTTTGCATTATTCATCAAGCATATTTCAGAATGGAGTGAGTGGTAATAAAATAAACCAATTCAATGCCTACACAGAGGATGGAAAACCTCGCACAACAGGCAGAATTCTCAAGTTCAGGTCCATATATGAGTAGAGCTCAGAGTTTTCCTTACATTGTGAGACTTGTAGGTCAAATTGTATAAAGGATCAACAGCACTAGTAAACCAAGCAAGCAAACAAAAAGTCATGAATCGAATCAGCTAATTGTTCATGGAAGTGGAGGAAACGGGAAATTTCCCACCCAAGTTATGCAGTCGGGCTTGTTCATGAAGTGCTCATTTAAGCTCCCCACTTTCAAAGTTCAGCGGCTGCCATTGGGCTGTTGATAAAACGAGTCCTCTTGCGCAACAGACAATTAAATATCCAATCGCACACGTCCAGGAGCATATACACTCACTTAAGTTCCGATTTGCATGATATATCACACCTTTCAGAGTATAAATTAGCACAAGTTGTTACTAAATGGTGAAGGAAATGGAAAAACATTACTTGGGAACTTACTAGTGCATAGAGGAGTGAGAAAAGGTGACACTCCGAGGACTGCAGTGGGCGGACCATCAGGATTATAAACGTCTACCAGTCACTCTCCAGGAGGGGCAGATGTGAATTCAGCTGTCTTACGTTTGATATTGCAATACCAACAATTTGTAGCAGGGCTGCTACACTTTTAGTGGGGCAGCACCAATACTTTATGCAATGGACATGTTAGCACTTTACAGCATTTCTCCAATCACCAACTATACTTTTTCCTTGGGAATGATGGCAACATTGTCTTTATTCCACACAACTTAGCCTTTATTCCACACCTTCTTTGCTCCACCACCATACAGATTCCTACATCCTTCAGGGAATGTAAGCATGACTCCCCCTTCCTTGTGTGAATGGATTTCTCAACCCTGAACAAGTCACCAAGTTATAGTCTTAGCCCATGCTTCGTCTTCCTTGTACTCTCCTGAACTGCACCTCTCACGTCCACTACAGGAGATACAGCATGAATCATGTTCATCACTTTCGGCTCCACCCACTTTGTTTATGGCTAAACCAGCAACACTTCTTGTCAGTAACTAAGAATGTCCCACCAGTACTGACATATGGAGTGGTTCAGTTCACTCACAACATATTGTAAACAACTTCTGGCCACCTCGTGGAATTAACTAAATCCATACGATTGCAATTAGTCCTTGATCACCCAACTGATGGTATAATGATGTTTTTACATACTTGAATCCTACAGAAGAAAATTACTTACCTGTAACTGCAGTTCTCCAGTATTGGTATCTTTCATAGATTCACATGCTTGAATCATCCCCGTCGTCGAGGTGGGAGCCTCACAGTAAGTTTAAATACATAAAGCAGTAAGTCAGTAAGTGTAAAACCAGTAGGCCCTAGTAGGCCTCATAGGGTATTTTACAGTCTATCCACTTTGTTTTGTGAAAAGACAAAAACTTCAGTGTCAACCAATGAGGATTCAGCCCCTCCCAAACACTCCCAACAGAGGCTGAATTCCCTCAGATTTTCTAGTAGAATGTGTGAAGTTTAATATCTGTATAATAGGGGAGCCTCTGAGGGGAGGAGGGTGGGTCGCATGTGAATCTATGAAAGATACCAATACTGGAGAACTGCAGTTACAGGTAAGTAACTAATTTTCTTCTCCAGTATTGGATCTTTCATAGATTCACATGCTTGAATCAGAATAATGAGCAGTAATGTCTTCTTAATTAGTGAATTACTTTGACTGTAATTTTATCGTAACCCTTTAAGTGATGTCACTCACATTAGTATACCTTTATACATCCACATATAAATATATATATATATATATACATATATATATATCAATACAAGAATAGAAAAAGCTGCGTGGCAGAAAGTTTTGACACAATCTGTTTTGTTGTTGTTGTTTTGAGGTCTACAACATGTTAACACAATATGAAAAAGTGAATAATTTGAAGCACATTATTAGATTAAACCACACTGTGATATAAAATTAAATATTAACGAGACTGAGGACCAATATCGAACATACCTCGAGTGTGGTGGTGGGATGTGTAAGAGGCTCACCTTAATGAAATAGATGCCTCAGCACTGCCTGTCCCACTGCTGTATCGAAGTTACTAGTTTCCTCGAGACAGTAGTGTTTTGTAAACATATGCTGGCTGGACCATGTGGCTGCTCTACAGATGCTATGTAGTGGCACCCCTGCAAAGAGTGCAGCTGAAGTGGCTACCGATCTTGTAGAATGGGCTCTCACCTTGGTGTGGAGCGGTTTACCTGCTTTTGCATGGCAGAATTGAATTGCCAGGCCAATCCATCTTGCTATAGTCTGTTTGGACTTCGCATGCCCCTTTCTTGTTCTGCCAAATGCAACAAATAATTGGTCAGACTGGCGGATGGTTTGTGTTTTCTGTAGATAAAACTTTAAACACATTTTAATATCAAGGGAATGTAATGTCCTTTCGGCTACTGTTTGCAGATTTGGAAAAAAGGTTTTTAAGATGACTGGTACATTCAAGTGAAACGTTGAGGGAACTTTCGGGATGAATTTAGGATTTGTTCGCAGGATCACACCTGAGTTTGTGAATTGGAGGAAAGGCTGTTTGACAGTGAAAGCCTGAATGTCGCTGACTCTTTTGGCTGAAGTAAGAGCTAGTAGTAACGCTGTTTTCCATGAGATGAATTTTAGATCGGCTTTGTGGATCGGCTCAAAGGGAGCTTTCATGAGCTGCATTAATACAACATTCAGGGACCATAACGGCGGAAGTTTTCTAACTGGCGGGAAAACCCGAAAAAGGCCTTTCATGAATTGCTTGACAATTCTTGTGGAACATAATGAGACCCTGTGTGGTGATCTGCGGTACCTCGAGATTGCTGCCAGATGCACTCGAATGGAGGAATATGAAAGTCCTGACTTTGCCAAGAGCAAGAGATATGAAAGTATCTGTTCTGGAGGAGCGGACAAAGGATGTATGTCTTTTGCTGCACACCACATACAAAAATGTTTCCATTTAAGTCTATAAGTTTTGTTGGTAGTGTCAGCTCTAGCTTTTGCTAAGATGTCTCTACACTCCGGGGAAATGTTGAGATTCAAATATTCATTGTATTCAGGAGCCAAGCTGACAAATGAATAGATGACAGATCTGGGTGCCTGACTTGTCCATGGTGCATCGTTAAGAGAGTCGGACTCTGTCTGAGTTGCAGATGTGGCTGTTCGGAGAGCATCAGGAGCTCCGTGTACCAGACTTGTCTGGGCCATCTGGCAGCTATGAATAGGAGGCGACACCCCTCTGTCTTTAGTTTGTTGATGACTCTCGGAATGAGCGGGATCGGAGGAAAAGCGTAGGCATAAACTCCAGACCATCTCATTAAAAACGCATTCCCCCACAAACCTTTCTGGGGAAGCCAACTTGCGTAAAACTGGCATTTCTTGTTCTCGAGAGTGGCAAATAGGTCTAGGTTCGGTTTGCCCCATAATAGAAAAAGGCGGTTGAGAATTTTTTGGTCTAGCTCCCCCTCGTGATAAGGAATCACTGTCCTGCTCAGGGTGTCTGCTAGAAAGTTGGTTTGCCCTGACACATGCTCCGCTTTGAGTGAAATATTGTGATTGATGGCCCACGTCCAAATTTGTTGTGCTAGCTGCAAGAGTTGTAGGGATCTCGTGCCTCCTTGCTTGTTTAGATAAAACATGCTGGTTGTGTTGTCTGTCCTGATTAAGACGCTTGAATTTTGTAGCTTTGGCAAGAAAGCTTTAAGAGCTAAGTGTATTGACCTGAGTTCTAGGTAATTAATGTGTAGCTGAACCTCTTTTGCATTCCAGGTTCCGCTGATTTGCAGGTCCTGGCAGTGTGCACCCCATCCTTCGAGAGAGGCATCCGTTGTTACTATGTAACTGGGTGTTTGATGAAGGAATGACAGTACGTTTGACAAATTGGTTAGAGTCGCCCACCACCTCATGGTGTTTTTCATTAGAGGTGTTATGTGAATCTTGTCTTCGAACGAACCGTTGATCTGGGTCCATTGTATGTCCAATTGCTCTTGCAGGGGTCGCATATGGAACCTGCAGTCTGGGACTAGCGGAATCCAAGATGAGATCATCCCTAGCAATGATTTGTAGATGCGGACTGAAACAAACTTTTTTGTGGAGAGCCTGCCTGCTAAGGAGGTTAGTTTTTGTTTCCTCTCGTGAGATGGGTACGCTTTGTTGTGGACTGTGTCTAGTATTGCTCCTAAGAAGTTTAATACCTGTTTGGGGTGGAGCTGAGATTTCTGGTAGTTGACTACAAACCACAGGGTGTCTAACAATTGAAGGCAATAGGAGATATGACGTATTACTTGCGACTTTGAGGATGCATTATGAGACAGTCATCCAGGTAAGGAAAGACCTGGATACCCGACTGGCGTAGATGTGCTGCTACAGGAGCCAACATTTTTGTGAAGATTCTGGGGGCCGATTTGAGACTGAATGGGAGAACTCGAAATTGGAGGTGCATACCACCCACTCTGAACCTTAGGAATTTGCGTTGGTTGCAATGTATAGGAATATGAAAGTAAGCATCCTGGAGGTCTAGGGATGCCATCAGATCTCCAGCATTTAAAAGACGCAGGACATCCTGAAGTGTTACCATCCTGAACGATTGTTTCTTTAGAAACTTGTTTAGTGCTCTCAAGTCCAGGATTGGGCACCAGTCTCCTGAGGGTTTCTTTACGAGAAAGAAGCGGGAACAGAATCCTCTGTTCTTTTGAGAAAAAGGGACTGGCTCTATCGCTCCTTTGCTCAGCATCACTTTTACTTCCTTGAGGAGTTGGTTCATTCTCGGGGGTGGTGGGCCCCATGGAGGAACAATTGGTGGTGTTTGTGTGAATTCCAGAGTGTGACCTCTGCCCGATGTTATAGCCTCCCATTGGGGAAAATAGGAAGTGATGCGACCTCCGACCCTCGATATTGATGGGTGGGGAAGTGCTGAGATGACTGGCGGGTCATTGTTTTCTGCCCGTATCTCTTCCTCGGGCAGCTCCTCTTCCTCTAGTTGGATGTTTATAAGCTGCGGCCAGTGGTAACCTATAATGCTGCTGTTGCTGGTGGTACTGGTGTTGTGATCCTGTGGAGGAAGACTGATACTGGGATCTGTACTGTTGGTATCCCCCTCGAAAGGAGTAATTTCCTCTTCCCCTTGCTCCACGAAAAGGTTGTTTTTTTATATTGAAGGGTACCTAGAGATTTTGCCGTATCCGTATCAGTTTTGATGGCCTGTAACATGTCGTCGACATGCTTTCCAAACAAACTTTCTCCATCAAAAGGCATGTCGAGAACACGACTCTGGACTTCCGGTCTAAATGATGTGGCCTTAAGCCATCCTTGCCTGCGCAGGACTTCTGCGCCAGCTAATTGTCTGAAGCCAGTTAGAGAAATGTCTATTGCGCTGTCTATAATCTCTGCGGAAACCCTTTCTCCCTCCCACAACACCTTTTTTGCTTCCACCTTGACGTCTTCTGGCAGGAGATCCAAAAAGGCAGACATGTCTGCCCACATTTGGCGATCATATCTTCCCAGGATGGCGAGGGAGTTAGCCGCCTTAACTGTGACTGCTGCAAAAGTAGAGAATTTTTTACCGATGTTGTCTAATCTCCTCCCTTCTTTGTCTGGGGGAGATGCTATAGGTGCGGAGGGGTTTCTGGAACGTCGCTGCGCCGCCTGTGATATCACAGAATCAGGTTTTGGCTGTGACACTAAACAGGCCGGAGAATCCTCTGGGGCCTTGTACTTTTTCTCCAGTCTTGGCATTTGTGAAGGCACTGTTGCAGGATTTTTCATTGCCTTCAAACCCTCCTGCCATAAGAAATCTACTGTGGGTATAGCTCTTACCGATCTCTTTGATGGCTCTTTGAAGTCGTACATAAAACATTCGGTTTCATGAGAGACAATTGAAAGGCCAAAACGCTTTGCCGCTCTCTCTATCAAATTATGAAAACCTCCTATGTCTTCTGGAGGCGAATCTACTGGACCTGCTGGCGGTGGAGATGGTGTGGGGACGAGATAATCATCCCATTCACTAGCTGCCGAATCTCTTAGCTTACCCTCTTCCCTTTCGTCATCTGACGAGGGATGAGCTTCCTGAGTTTGGCTAGTTACCGGTATGCTAGCCTGAGGTGTTTCCGGAAGATTAGTAGTCTGGGTTTGACAAGGTGTCTGGTAGCTTTCAGGTCTAGGTGGCGTGGTCTGAGTTGATGGTGGAAACATTTTATAGTAGTCATTCAGCATATATTGTAGGTCTGCCACTAGTGTGCTAGGCATGGTGAGGGGCGATTGTTGTTCTGCCTGTGGGTAGGATTTTGAGGCATAACTAGGCTGGTAATGCTGTTCGTCCTCATCATCAAAATCTTGGCATTTGACATGGAGTTGGGACGGGCTACTAGCTGCCCCAAACATTCCGTTATTTTGAGAGTATGCATCATCGTCATCATCATCTAAAAGATGTTGTGGGGGGTATGGCAATACTTTACTTGGTGAGGTATGCATTGGCAGAATATCAGACGCTTTGTCCCCCATGGTGATAAGTGAAAGGAGTAAGAACCTGGTGGAGTCGTCTTGATGATAAGGCAGACTAGTTGACGAATGGCACGGCGAAGTATCCAGGTAGGTCGATGGTTTATACACTGTTAATGTTGTGGATGATAGGATCGTCGACTTTTCCCTCGTCGACGGTTCCCTCGCCTACGGTTCTGTCGTCGACGGTTCCCTCGTCGACAGATCTGTCACTGACGGCGTTTTTGACGACGGGTCCATCGTCGACAGGCCCTTCGTCGACAGGCCCTATGTCGACGGGCCCTTCATGGACGAATCCTTTGTTGGCGGTTCCTTCTCTGTAGGTGCCGTCGTCAGCAGTGCCTTTTTAAACCTCATTGAGAGGTGCTTCATAGATGGGAGTGCCCTGGTTGATTGGTGAACCCAGGAGGCCTCCGCCGTCGACGATGTATTTGCCGACGAAGCCTTCTTAAAAAATTTTGCCGTAATTATCGTTGTCGACGATAACGGCGACGACGTCATAATCATCGGTGAGACCGCTGTTGTGAACGTCGACGACACCGTAGTAGATGTTACCGTCGACACCGTTGTCGACGGGGTGGTCGTCGACGGGTGTTTTTTCCCTGAAGAGACTTTTTCTGGCTCTTTTTGGGGTGACAGACAGAGATGTCTTTTTTTAGGTGCTTTTCCGATGCAAAGGCGTAGTAGGCTCTGAATGAACCTTTTTTGGCAAATGTTTGAGTGTCTCTGAATGGGAAACATCCTTTTTTGTCTCAGTAGAGACTTGTTTTGTCTTCTTGGGCATCTTCCTTGGTGGCTCATCAGACACTTTACTTCTCTCACCTGTTCTTTTCTGAGGGCGAGAAGCATGAGATGACGCTTCACTGTCGTCTGCGGAAGGATGTTCTATGGCTTTCTGTTTCTGGAGCCATAAGAGAAGCCTACCCTCACGGTCCTTGAGGGTTTTTTGACTAAAGGTGCGACAGATTTTGCAGTCTCTCACCTTGTGGTCTGGATGGAGGCAGTAGATACATTTCTTGTGGGGGTCATCAACATGCAGTCTCTTCTTCCCACAATTGTCACAGTCTCTGAACAGACCCTTCTTTGTCTTTTCAGACATGATAACGCTGTAAAGCTAGTTTCCTGAGAGAAACAAACTTCAGTCAGAAATAAGGAAAAAAAACTGAGCAGAGCTCAGGGAGACTCCCTTCACACGACGTGCAGTAGAAAATCTGAGGGAATTCAGCCTCTGTTGGGAGTGTTTGGGAGGGGCTGAATCCTGATTGGTTGACACTGAAGTTTGGGTCTTTTCACAAAACAAAGTGGATAGACTGTAAAATACCCTATGAGGCCTACTAGGGCCTACTGGTTTTACACTTACTGCTTTATGTATTTAAACTTACCGTGAGGCTCCCACCTCGACGACGGGGATGATTCAAGCATGTGAATATATGAAAGATCCAATACTGGAGAAATCAAGTATACTTCAAGGGATACTAACTGCGAGCCATTGTCCAACACAAACTGTTATGGTTCTGCCTCTTTGTTGAACACATCCAATAGTAACTCAACTACACACCTGGTATATGCACACTCCACAAACCTCAAATACAGCCATTTTCACAAGCAGTCAACTATCATTGGGGCACATTCAGGGCAGTTCCACACTACTCCTAATGACCTACTTATGTCTAAAGGTACCATTGACCATGGCAACATAAATACATCAATCTGTTCTACAGGTGATGGAATGGTACTCTGAGATGTTCCCTTTAAAATGCAGACGATGCAACCTCTAGCAAAGTTTTCCACAGCCTTGTCTACCAGGGCTGCCTGAAACTGTCCTTTTGATAGCCCTGATTCCGATCTGACCCTGGTGTGCGAGCTCAAGGATCCTAAACTGCATTGCAGCAACAGTGGTAAGTGAACCAGCCCCCCTCAACAAACCCATCTGTCATCTCAACAGAAGTGAGACCACAGTCCTCTAATTTACCGTTAAGGTACTTGGCAACAGGGCATCAACTCACAATTTGCTATTTAACCTATCCAAAAAGGCATCCTCTTCTAGGAATTTCTTACACTCTTTTTCCATTAAAGCACTATCCAGAATGGATTTTGTTTTTACCGTACATACCACTTCTTGGCACTCATCCTTCTCTACTTCATTTTTACTGCACCATCACCATGTTGTAAATGCGTAAGGACATCAGCTGCAAAGTTCTTTGCCCCCAGAATATATTCCAGGCGATACTGAAAGTCTAGCAGTCTATACCGCCACCTGGCAAAGTGTGGAGTCACCTTTACTCCACTTTTAGCACTAAACAAATCTATCTGTAATTTATGATCCTTTCTAAACGCAAATTATGCTCCCCATACATACATCTCAAAATACAGAACACACCACCACTATACAGAATGAGGATTCTGCTCCTCAAAGTGCTCTTGATGCAAACACCATTATTTTCTTATGCCCTTCTCCCTCTCTGCATTAAGACCGCTCTCAAACTTAGGCAACTCGCATCTATCATGATGCTGTATATGGGCCAGTAGATTTGGAGTAGATTCCAATTTTGTTTCACTTGCTATGCAGAATGGTTGCACTACTGGGCTTGGGGTTAGTCAGTGATCACAAAAAACTAGTAAACCCAGACATTTCTGAGAATTAGATACACAGTGGAGTCCAGGGTGGTGTGACTTGTGTGAATAGTACAACATTTTCCTCCCATTCTGCCCTGCAAATCTCAAACTAAACACATTTTCATTATATTTCTGAGAGAGAAAATTCCAGAAGCTAAAGGGGGGCCCACAAAATTCCCACCACCCAGTGCTACACCATATCTCTCAATAAAAAAAGTTCCCCACTTGTGTGGCTGGCTCTAGCACCTGCAACAAGAACAGATCAAAACAAAGAACATGGGACGTCTACATGGCCTTTGTGGGGTCACTGGTTTGCTCACACAAGACCCAGGCACAAAAGTGGGCTACTGTTTATATTGTGAGATGCATGGGAAAGCATTTGGTATTTTGTGAATCCCTGTAGCTTCTGTAAGTTCCTCCCACAAAGATGTGAAGAAAATGCGTATTTGTAGCCAAGGACTCCTGGATAAAAAAAAACAAAAAACGCACATTGTGGGGACCATACAAGACACAATGTTAAACTCCCTTTGGTGTGTACTTTTTAGAAATGTCTGGGTTTGGTAGGTTTCCCTTGAGGACGGCTGAGCCCGGGCCCAAATATCATGCCACCCCCTTGGCAAATTCAGATCACTATTTGACCGGAAATGTTCATGTCAGTTGCGTTTGGGTCCTCCTGTGTTAGGGATACTATGCCAAGCCAGACAAGCTGGAGAGTGTTTTTAATGAGAGAAGTGTGGGTATACTGGGTGGCCGGAATACTGTATATCCACACAGATAACTGAACTTTCCTGCATGGAAATGAAAGGAAAATGTATATTTTTGCTAAAGTTTAGGATTAAAGTGCCTTCAGGATAAAAACAAAAAAATCACCATGCAATACTGGCAAGCAAGACCACCCTGGACTCCCCTGGGGTTCGAGTTATGCCTGGCTTTGATAGGTTTCTCTGGGTGGCGGCTGAGTTCAGGCCCAAACTGCACTGCTCTCCACATTGTATAAAAAAGGTTTTATTTTTCCAATGTCAAATGTGATTTCTCCAGATCACGTTATGGGACATTTTGTGTCATGGTCACTAAGCTCAGACACACAAATGAGGTATTCTTTCTAATCGTGGGATGTGTTGGAACACAGAATAGCAGAACATTTGATACTACCAGTTAAATTTTGTGCAATTTTGGCATCCAACTGTAAACCAGTGTGGAAGAAAGACTACATCTCCTAAAATGCCTTCTTAAGTAGTTGATAGAATGTGTAACCTCAAATTCAGAGGTGTGAAAATAAATACTGCTCCTAAACTCAGTATCTTGCACACTTCAGAAATCATTATAAGCAGCAGCTCATTTGTTCGTTCTGACTACTGCATGTTTTTGGAGAACCAGCAAACCTTGTAAATCCATGCAACCAGAATGGTCTATCAGACATTGCTGTATATTACTTTTGTAAATTTGTGACAAAAAATTACAGATGAAAAGGTTGTCAGCAATGGCTATTTTCTAATATTTATTCTTCATATATTATATTTTTTTTATTTCAACAATCAGTTTGATTGGTAAAATCTTGTGAGATCTACACAAATGATCTGTTGCTAAGTTCAGAATTTACTCTATTTTTCTAAAACGTATAGCTTTTCGGGATCACCCATGAGTTTCACAATTTTTTCCAGTAGAACCACAAAATGCTAGTAGATTGAAACCACAATATTTAGGAAATACGCAAAACTATAGCAACAATATATACATATATGTTTATTTGATACAACTCTGCTGAAAATGGTAATCCTAGAACTGCAAAACCTTTGTTTATGCCATTTTTAGGACAAAACATACACTCTACTACACAGCACGTTTTCATTATTTTGCACAAACAAAAAAAACATTTAGCTATAGTTTAGGTATTTTCAAGGTTTCCTCTAGGGGAGTATACAAACTCTGGGCACCTTTGTACTCCCCAGTATGTTCAGAAAAATAGTTATAAAAGCGTAAGTGCTAAGTAGACCAAATGTCAAACAAGCAGTGGCAATGTAATAAATAGGTCTCGCCTTTTCTTGAGTTAGAGCTATTGGCATTGTAAATTCAGAACTGGACTTTCTTGCCACATAAATTGGTCAACCCTGTCTCATAATTTCATCTTTTTCTGCCATGTTTTCGTGGTCACTGGTGGCTACTATCATCAGAAATCACAACCCCTTGAGGAGTGACGAGAGGATGACTGCACTACCTCGAGTTTTCTAAACATCCGAGCAGAAATTGGAAAATGAGGTTGCAAAAGTATTTTCTTTTTATTTAAAAAAAACGAAAAGTCTTGCAAGAGTTTTTGCCTCACATTTCAACAAAGCTCTAATAAAGTTAACAATAGCAGAGCAGTCTGAATAGATATATGGCTCCAATAAAGGAGATAAGCAATGCCCTGTGTGTGATGTCCTGTAGGCTGGTAGGGAGAGGCCCAGGAGAGAGAGAGAGAGAGAGAGAGAGAGAGACTTGAGATGCAAGGCTTAACAAGTTTCACATTATTGCTTCAATGTTTAGCTATATTCTACCAGATGGGGCATATTGTAGCTTTCGTGAGCAGTGAGCTAAACGACTGGGTGTTTCTTTTGTAAAATAAGCTTATTTTGGGAACCAGAAGTAAATGAGGCCAGCACTGGAATAGAGCCAAAACAAACGTCAAAGGCATGGGAGGAGGTGGAGTGAACGGAATGGTGCAATAAAACACAGGCAGCTACCAGCCTAAAACACACACAGTGAAAAGGGAGCACCAAATACCAAAAATAGTCCGTCACAGCAACAGATAAAGAAATCAAAGTGGAATAATACAGTAGTTGGTTACTGCTCTGAAACAGAAAAAGGAGGGAGAGTACCACTAGCAAGGCAGAATTTGTAAAGGATACTGCAACCAACAAATGAAATTGCTTTAAGCCATAAGAAGTATAGCAAAAGTACACACGAGGTTGAACACTTACGCTCAACCTAAAAAGGGCTCAGGATTGGGAGTGGGAAGACTCAGCTACTGAGGGGTTGGGCATCTACTATCTCTCCTTTAATCAAAAGAAAAACATTCACCCATCCATTATTTCTCACAATTCTTGCATTTTCTTTTTTCAAGAGGTCTTGAAGCTGGAGCATTTTCCTATAAAAGTGAGGTAAAGACTTGGAATGATATTCTGCCAGCCAGAGGAAGGACCTCAGCTAGTCCTTGTTGGATAGCTGCAGAGCCTCTGCAATCACTCTTGAGAAAGTCTATTTAGGCTCCACATCCTCTCAACGCATGATTCCTGATCAGTGAATTAATTAAATTTGCAATCAACCAAGGTTAGGGAGACAAAGGCACAGCTGAGTAAATAAAATCTATTGAACAGTAAATTTGGGTAATTAAGGGATGACTGTGTGCAAGTAGGGGAGGATTGTGTATGTGACAATAACGTGGTGATATGATACTGTAGGAAAGTACCATCTTGCCTGGCATGTTAACCCCATATTTCACTGTATATATGTTGTTTTAGTTGTATGTGTCACTGGGACCCTGCCAGCCAGGGCCCCAGTGCTCATAAGTGTGCCCTGTATGTGTTCCCTGTGTGATGACTAACTGTCTCACTGAGGCTCTGCTAACCAGAACCTCAGTGGTTATGCTCTCTCTTTTGCTTTCCAAATTGTCACTAACAGGCTAGTGACCAATTTCACCAATTCACATTGGCATACTGCAACACCCTTATAATTCCCTAGTATATGGTACTGAGGTACCCAGGGTATTGGGGTTCCAGGAGATCCCTATGGGCTGCAGCATTTCTTTTGCCACCCATAGGGAGCTCTGACAATTCTTACACAGGCCTGCCATTGCAGCCTGAGTGAAATAACGTCCACGTTATTTCACAGCCATTTACCACTGCACTTAAGTAACTTATAAGTCACCTATATGTCTAACCTTTACCTGGTAAAGGTTGGGTGCTAAATTACTTAGTATGTGGGCACCCTGGCACTAGCCAAGGTGCCCCCACATCGTTCAGGGCAAATTTCCCGGACTTTGTGAGTGCAGGGACACCATTACACGCGTGCACTATACATAGGTCACAACCTATGTATAGCGTCACAATGGTAACTCCGAACATGGCCATGTAACATGTCTAAGATCATGGAATTGTCACACCAATGCCCTTGACGCAAAACTGGACAAAGGAAAGGGGAGTGGCCACTCCCCTGACCTGCACCTCCCAGGGGAGGTGCCCAGAGCTCCTCCAGTGTGCTCCAGACCTCTGCCATCTTGGAAACAGAGGTGCTGCTGGCACACTGGACTGCTCTGAGTGGCCAGTGCCAGCAGGTGACGTCAGAGACTCCTTCTGATAGGCTCTTACCTGTGTTGCTAGCCTATCCTCCTTCCTAGGTAGCCAAACCTCCTTTTCTGGCTATTTAGGGTCTCTGCTTTGGGGAATTCTTTAGATAACGAATGCGAGAGCTCATCAGAGTTCCTCTGCATCTCTCTCTTCACCTTCTGCCAAGGAATCGACTGCTGACTGCTCTGGAAGCCTGCAAAACCGCAACAAAGTAGCAAAGACGACTACTGCAACCTTGTATCGCTGATCCTGCCGCCTTCTCGACTATTTTCCTGGTGGTGCATGCTGTGGGGGTAGTCTGCCTCCTCTCTACACTAGAAGCTCCGAAGAAATCTCCCGTGGGTCGACGGAATCTTCCCCCTGCAACCGCAGGCAACAAAAGACTGCATCACCGGTCCTCTGGGTCTCCTCTCAGCACGACGAGCGTGGTCCCTGGAACTCAGCAACTCTGTCCAAGTGACTCCCACAGTCCAGTGACTCTTCAGTCCAAGTTTGGGGGAGGTAAGTCCTTGCCTCCCCACGCTAGACTGCATTGCTGGGTACCGCGTGATTTGCAGCTGCTCCGGCTCCTGTGCACTCTTCCAGGATTTCCTTTGTGCACAGCCAAGCCTGGGTCCCCGACACTCTAACCTGCAGTGCACAACCTCCTGAGTTGTCCTCCGGCGTCGTGGGATCTTCTTTTGTGACTTCGGGTGAGCTCTGGTTCACTCCTCTTCGTAGTGCCTGTTCTGGCACTTCTGCGGGTGCTGCCTGCTTCTGTGAGGGCTCCCTGTCTTGCTGGGCGCCCCCTCTGTCTCCTCACGCAATTGGCGACATCCTGGTCCCTCCTGGGCCACAGCAGCATCCAAAAACCCTAACCGCAACCCTTGCAGCTAGCAAGGCTTGTTTGCGGTCTTTCTGCGTGGGAACACCTCTGCAAGCTTCTTCACGACGTGGGACATCCATCCTCCAAAGGGGAAGTTCCTAGTCCTCTTTGTTCTTGCAGAATCCACAGCTACTACCATCCGGCGGCAGCTTCTTTGCACCCTCAGCTGGCATTTCCTGGGCATCTGCCCAATCTCGACTTTGTCGCAACTCTTGGACTTGGTCCCCTTGTTCCACAGGTACTCTCGTCTGGAAATCCACTTTGGTTACATTGCTGGTGTTGTTCTTCCTTGCAGAATTCCCCTATCACGACTGCTGTGCTCTCTGGGGAACATAGGTGCACTTTACACCTACTTTTCAGGGTCTTGGGGTGGGCTATTTTTCTAACCCTCACTGTTTTCTTACAGTCCCAGCGACCCTCTACAAGCTCACATAGGTTTGGGGTCCATTCGTGGTTCGCATTCCACTTTTGGAGTATATGGTTTGTGTTGCCCCTATACCTATGTGCTCTCATTGCAATCTATTGTGACTGTACATTGCTTGCATTGCTTTCTATTGCTATTACTGCATATTTTTGGTATTGTGTACATATATCTTGTGTATATTTGCTATCCTCATACTGAGGGTACTCACTGAGATACTTTTGGCATATTGTCATAAAAATAAAGTACCTTTATTTTTAGTATATCTGTGTATTGTGTTTTCTTATGATATTGGGCATATGACACCAGTGGTATAGTAGGAGCTTTGCATGTCTCCTAGTTCAGCCTAAGCTGCTCAGCTATAGCTACCTTCTATCAGCCTAAGCTGCTAGAAACACCTCTTCTACACTAATAAGGGATAACTGGACCTGGTGCAGAGTGTAAGTACCCCTTGGTACCCACTACAAACCAGGCCAGCCTCCTACAGATACTTAAACTCTAAACAAGGTAGCATTAGTTGGGCAGGTGATTGTGAATAAAGGAAGCTAAAGACATGGCAAGACAACTGTTGATGTTACAAGGACACAAGGAAGGTTAGAATATAAAAGGCAGTTGTTGGAGGGAATGGGAGAGGGTCTAACTTGATCAAGGAAATCTATCTGGTTGGAGACATGCAGACTCTCCTGCCAGATCCAGGATGATCATTTTGCTTTTAATGGTTGCTGTCATTGTTAGTGCGTTTGCTGCCTGTAATCAAAGTTAAGTAAAAATTATTTGTTGAACATTCATGGTGTGCATATATTTTCCTAATCAAGGGATGGGCAAAAATGTTATTTAAGAACATACTTTGGTGTCAGAAGTGCGAATTTCCACCCAATCCTTTATTGAGAAAAAGGAGAATGTTTTGGTTTAGAAAATAACGTGGAGTGCACCCAAAAACTTAATGCTAGAGTGGTCTCAGCCAGTGCTGCTGTACAATAAGCCTTAAAACAGAGTGAGGGGTATAGGAGTGGGAAGGAACAAGAGTGAGGAGGTGGGAAACAAAGATTGTAGCAGGAGGAGAGGGGTTAAAGAGAATGACAACAAGGCAGGATGTCTTCAAAAGAATGGATGGCGGGAGGAGGGCAGGTTAAACACATCAAGCGACAGGAGGAGGCCAGGGGATTGGGTGGAGGGGGGATTGACACCACAGATGACCCAACAGAGAGCAGAAAGAGGGCAGAAGGGTGAAGGTTATAACCACACTGAGCTGGAGGAAGATGGGGTGAGGAAAAGGGACTGCAAAGACATGCACTTTCAGAGTTGATGGCGAAAAGTAGAAAACAGTACCTGAAGGAGCCTGTAGCCAGTGGGAGGACACTGGCCACAGGAAGCTGTACTTGGTCTTTGGTCCACAGTAGGCAGGTAAGTAGACTGAAGTCCAAGAAGAAGACAGGGGCAAAAAGAAAGGAAATAAGAGTGACGTCAGAGCCAACCAACAGTAAGTAAATTGGCAGACTCTAAGCCCCTTTTAAGATTTTTTCTTTACACAAGATTTCACAAGCATTGCGCAATCGCTGTGCAGGCAAAACCTAAAAAGCTTTATCAATTTGGGATGCCTCTACCTGGCCAATACACTACCCACAGTTGCAGTGTCCTTGGTGCCAAAGAAATTATATAAGTAATAAGTCTTGTCAACACCCCACACTTTGATATCAGCTTTAGATATATTTAACACGTGATTTTCAATTTTGGTGTACATGTATTTATTCAGCCATGCAAAAACTTCTATATCAGTTGGTAGAGCTGCACAGCAGAGCTACTTATGGGTAGCTGGAGAACTACCACTAGCTCAAGAGCTACTTGTTGGTAGAGCCTGGCATAGCTAGCACAACCATACTCTCCTGATTACCATTCCATCTCGCAGTGGAAGAACATTACTAAGGGTAGAGCAAGGTTGAGAACCAGAACAAGACCAGTGAGAGGAGTCAGGTATGACTTTCTTTACACACACTATGAAATCCGCTACTAATAGTATCAGCACTGCCGAACTTAGAGGAAACGCTAATGTCCATCTTGGCAGGTATGAATACATCTGATGAACTGCATGAAGTAAAATGAATGTCTCAACTCGGGGACCATGGAGAAGTCAAGCAGTGCTTGAAGTCCTCATGGGAAAGCCCCAGTGGAGAGAATAAAATGAGAATTACTTGAATATAGATATGGACAGACTTACTAAAGGCAGGCTGGATGAGAAAGACATAGATGGATTATCCACGGGGACATTTCAGACAAAATGGAGAGGCGTGTTGGTTAAGGTAGCAAAAGAAGGCAGAGGAAAAGTTAACCAGACAGATAGCGAGGAAGAGGATTTGCGGGAGGAACACCAAGAGGTATGTGTCTTGGAAAAGTATGGCCGAACTAGATTATATCTGGATCTAACCCTCTGGAAGGAGGGATAGGCTGGGTGGTCCATTCTCCATTATGAAGGGTAAAGGTGCACACACTGTCAGATAGGGACCGGTGCCCTTATGTGCCAATCACCATTTGGTGGGAGAGAGTGCAGCAGATTATAACATTGGTAGGCACAACTTGTAGAAGACCACCCAGGCCCAGAAAC
Source organism: Pleurodeles waltl (assembly GCF_031143425.1). NCBI lineage: Eukaryota > Metazoa > Chordata > Amphibia > Caudata > Salamandridae > Pleurodeles > Pleurodeles waltl. The sequence goes on along the minus strand of NC_090437.1, from coordinate 1,300,107,285 downwards.
TAAGGGACTAGGAGGTGTTGTTACTGAAACAGTCTCAGCCACTATGCAACTGTCGCCAGATAAAGGACCTGTTCATTGGTGGCTTCCCTACTCCCAAAAAACATTTTAGAAAGTGATGTACTGTTGGGAGAGAGTATTCAGACCCAACGGGGAAGTATCTTCCTATTTCCTCACAATCTGTATGATGTAAGAGCAGTGAAGCCCATAGTATCTTGGCACGCTAAGTAGACACCAGGAAAGATAACAAACCCACCAAAGAAAGTGGCACTGAAGCCACACTGCTTACGAGGGGGACACAGAGATAGGAGAAACAGTGGTGGCCCCTAATGGAAGCTGGGTGATATTACCAACAGTAAATATGTCCTCTTAACTGCCGTGTGGCACGTGAAGAAACCAGATGGAAGCTGGAGGATGACTGTGGATTATTGGGAACTGAATAAACAGACCCCTCCACTGACAGCAGCTGAACTTAACATAGTGAATATAAACTGATACAGGAGAAGGCAGGAGAAAGGCATAAAATGATTGAACTGACCAATGCTTTACCTTAAATAGAGATTACTTTGGAATCCCAGAACAGAACTGAATTTACGTAAGAAGGAAGGCAGCACATATTTCAAGTGTTACCTGAAGGGTATTTGCACTCTCTGACTATCTGCCATTTTCTGGTGAACAGGAATCTGGCCAAATGTGAGACTCCAGGAACCAGGTTCCACTATTCCAATGAAATAATGATCACTAGAAGTAAAGATGATGTTATCAAGGAGTTGCCTTAGCTGATCAACAATTTCACAGATCGGAACGGATTGTGAACCAGATAAAGTCCTAACAGACACCTCTATTTTGTAGCCCCAGCTTCTGAGAGCCTGAAACAACCCAGACAGCTAGCCCAAAGTAAAGGTGGTAGTAAAACACACTGTCAAGTGAAATGTTACATTAAAAGTGATGTTTTTTCATTATGTAACTTTACCAGGTGTAACCCTACACCAACTTTCTCCTGTAACTTCCTCTTGCTTTACAGACCACTGCCTAGCACTGAAACATTCCCAGACACATTTCCAGACACAATTTCAAACCTTCTGACACTCTAATCTAACCTATGCATCCTTTGTGACCTAAACATAAGGTTTGATAACCTAAATATATCCCCTCGTTAAAATTATTATCACTAGCCTGAATACACTAAAACTACACCAGATCGTTCCCAGTCCCACACACATCATAAGACACATCCTAGATGTAATTTTTGCCAGCACAGAACTAGTCACTTTTCAGAGGAATACTCCAGTCATGTAGTCGGACCACCATCTAGTCGCTTTCCAGCACAAGACACCACAACTCTCCACTCCGAAGGCAAACTTACCAGCAAGCACATATTGACCTTGGAACAAACTGAATTTTGAGGACCTAGAAACACAATTAATATCCAACATGGATCAGGACACAATACATTCAGTTAAATAACTCTATGAATGGCTCCTGGAAGGTTTTGATATTCAAATTCCACCGAAAACAACAAAACATGCCAAAAGAAAACAAACACCGTAGATGAATGCTGAACTAGAAAAGATAGCATAACAAACTGCAAATCTGCAATGCACCTGGCTCAAAACAAACACCAGCAAAGACAATCTTTGCCTACATAAACACAACAGAATATACAAGTCATTATCAAAGAAGCTACAAAAAAGCTACCATTCAAACAGAATTCAGAAGGTAAAATGTGCAAATAAAGAATTTTATAAAATTCTCACCATGTTTCGTAAACCTATATGCAAAGAGAGAAACCATCCCATTTTTCAAGAATTTACTGGCAAATTATTACACAACCAAACAAGACATGGGGAATTCCTATTTAAACCAAAAGAAAACCTCCAACACCAGCCCTTTCCCAACAATCTCCCCTTCCCCTCATGGTATGCTAATCCAGCCTTTCCATTTCTTCAAACAACTATCAGGAACTGATTTTATGGATCTTGTCAAAACAATGCCCTGTCATACGCCCAGTATTGAAGAAAACAAATCCGGACACTCCAGATCCAAACAACTACAGATCTATTGCAAACAGATAATTCCTCAGCAAGCGAACAGAAAGAGCAATATTCATCCAGATGTCTCAGTTTATTGAAGACAACTCTATATCTTCCGACTTCCAAACATGATTCCGTTGTGGAAGAGGCACAGAATCTACCCTAATTACCATCTGGGATGACCTTAAAAACATAGCAGACCACTATGGGGCCGCTGCACTACTTCTGTTGAACATTTCAGCTTCCTTTGGACACAGTTTATCATCACATTTTAAAACAAAGACTCGGCGAAGCCGGCATCACAGGGACTTCTCTCAAATGGACCACATTCTACCATTAAAACAGGACAAATATCATTCATACTCTTCTTTTCTAATCTAAACATTACATCAAAAAAGGAGAGATCCCTCAAGGCTCCATCATCTCACCCATGCTTCTCAACATCTACATGAAGTCATTACCAGCAACGCTAAGTGAATTTCAGCTCACACCCATGACACACAAATACGTCTTAAACTGGAAAGCCCCAAAGACATCAGAAAATCAGAAATCTCCATTTGCCTCAAAGCCGCTGATCAGTGGATGACAAGGAACCATCTCAAACTGAATGCTTCTAAAACTGAAATACCTGTGACAGTAGGAAAAATTATGATCCACTCTCTGTCTGATGATATGGGACTGCCTCCTAAAGTATCCAAGGAAGTAAGAAACCTTTGTGTTATCATGGACACTAAGCTAGTAATGAACGCCCAAGTGGGTAAGTTAGAAAGACCAAGCTTCATTATTATGAAAACTGTGACGGCATCTTCCCCCAATTAGTTGTTCCACACAAGGTCCAAGCTATTATCGCTCTTACACTGTCTAAACATGATTACGGCAATGGCCTCTACCATGGGTCACCTCTGTCAACTATGAGAAGACCACAACAAATTCAAAACTCTGCTGCCAGACTATTCCTACATTTAAAGCCACAAGCCCACATCTCCCCTGTCTTAAGGACCCTACATTAGTTACTATTTAACAGAAGAACCACTGTCAAGCTGCTTGGCATAACCCACAAAGCAATACAAGGGACACAACCACTTTTAATCAGGAAGAAAATCACAAAATGCCTACGATACTGAAACCTCCATTCCAGATTGGCACCCTGCCTCGATATCCCAGCATACAAGAAAACATAAAAATATGGGTGGAACGTCTTTCTCTGTTCGGGCAGCTAAACTAAGGAATTCATTACCTACAAACATAACATCTACAGACAACCATCTTATCTTCCGAAGATTACTCAAGAGCTGGATCTTCCCTGCATGACCACCATATTCAAATTACAAGTGTACACTAATAGTATGCACAAGACACCAAACCATTTTTCAGTTTTAACAACAGCAATACAGCAGTACTGATTAAAACCATAGACATGCGAGATAGTGTCAATGAGGCCAAAAGACATAAGGATGAGAAATTAAACTCCACATATTTTCTGAGGCCCCAGGTCCTTAATCCACCGGGGTGGCGCATACACCCTTCATAGTCTTAAATTGCTCACAGTGGAGTCAGTGACTCTGACCGTTGATTCCCCCATCACTCTCTTCAGTTTCAACATCCTCACTGTCTGAGGTGGTCCCGGCTGCCTCTGGATCTAGAAAGACATTGCATAGATCGTTCCAGACAGCAAGATCCTCTACCAGTTTGTCATCTCATCTACTCAGCCTCATATGAGATTCCTCAGTACAGATCAATCCAACATATCACTATGCCAGCGATTAAAGTCAGGCGCTCTCTGTCCCATCTAGGTGATAGCAATCCGGCATCTGGCCAGGAATAATACTATGTGTAAGAATCGTTATGCCGTTTTCGTGCCCTAAGGTCATCTAATATTACCCAGTAGACAGCACTATGGTGTGTGGTCAAATGGTATATGCATGGTCCTTTGTATTTCTGTCACCTGCCGGGTCCAGAATCCCTGCACCTACCAACATTGCCAGGAGAGATGCATGAAATCAGCCCCTCCAGTATCACTTTTGGGGCAAGCGTCCATACGAAAGGAGGATATGCAGTGCAAACCCTTGGAAGTGAGATAAGCCCTCTGTAAAACATTAAAGTGCATCAACTTAAATCTGGCATTACAGGAGACAGTTTGGGTGAGGTTAACTCTTGTCCCGTCACCCTCAGTAAGTGGAGTGTCCAAATTTATGTCCCAGGCAAGACGTGACCAGGGGGAGGATCACAACATCAGAGCGCATGGATTTATACAACAGCATAATCAAATGGCGGCCTGCCCCGCAAGCCAGAAGCACCCCCAAGGTATATGTGGATGGTGGAGCGGCTGAGTAGGATGGCCAGGGGGCCTTGGCTATATCTACCAATCCTGCATGTTGCAGAAATTGACCAGGCCCGAGGGAGAAAGCGGAGTATGTTGCCGCAAATGGAAGGAAGTGGCATAGGTTCCCGAGGAGTTTGCATCCACCATCACGTGACCTTTGAAAGGACATATTGGCCATTATCTGTCATACAGGTTTTAAGATCCAGCGTGGGAGTTCTCAGTGGAATGGGGCATGTTATAGCGTAGTCCAGACAAAGATATGCCAGAGTGTTGCTGTATGTCTGGCTATTTGAGAATCGTCCATCTGGAGTCCTGTGCTCTCCATTAAGAGTTCAGGCAGGCGATCCACCACTACTCTATCAGTTAGTAGGCACTTTCCTAATTGTCAGCTGGGTTCAGCCAACAAGCCACATGTTGTAATTGGGTGGCAAAGTAGAATACATCTAGTGTAGTCTAGACACATTCATGCAACTTTTCAATACACTTATTACTTAAAAAAACATCAAAATACATAAATCATAAATAATATAATGAAGACAAATAATATTGATTAAATAATGTGAATAAACACAAAATAATATGGTTATCTAGTTCTCTTTACATATATTTATACTTACTGGAGGAATGAAAAATAAAAATATTTTATTATTATATCAATAACAAGGTGACGAGTGTATGCTTTTTTGTTACAACTTATTCTTAGATACAGATTTGGTACATTGGTGATTGGTAGTCCTATGGGTGAAAGACACATTTAGACATTTGCAATAGGAGCAGATTTTACTGTCGCTCTTAGTCTAAGCTGGATCAAATCTTCTCTTTACCCAGGGGTTAGGGGTTGTGGACAGTTTTATTATTACAGTATGGCAGAAAACAATAATAGTAGACATCTTATAATACTTATAAACCATAACTGTGTCCACGTGTGCTTTAGTCTCGTTGTGGAGTGTGTAATCAGTATTGGTAGTGTAACATAGGTGGGGGTCAGGGCCCCGTGGCGGGGGGGGGGGTCTGACGCATGGGGGTGGGAACATATCAGGCCGAGAGGAGGGTCACAAGGCAGATCACTGGGGCCACCATTCAACATTCCGCCCTCCATATCAATTCCACTAGGTTTGTCAGTCACTCGTTCCCACCTGAGACAGGTTCTCTATCGCAAGCAGGGCCTGCCTCTCAAGTCATTTTCATCCCTCGTCAGGTTGTCCACAGTGTCAGGGGACTTACATTCGTAAACCACCTCGGACCATAGAGGAGCAATGGGTCAGCGTTGGACACCCTGAGCTTCCTCCTGCTGCAGCTCTCTTTCCTCCACTCACACCCAATACGTAACATTGCTCACTCAAGTCTCCAAGCTAGGGCCTCTGGGCAACTTCCAGGCTATGGTCACTCGATGCATAGCCAGGGCCTGGTCCACAAATCTATTACCCACCTTCTTGACAGCTCATCTATGGAAGAGGCCCCATAGGCAAACTGCAGGGGTATTATCAAGTGACCTATTTAGTGTCCGGTTCAGTCTCGAGATAACCTCATCCCAAAACCCAGTGACTTTGGGGCATCACCAAGTCATGTGGTCAAAGTCAGAGTCCAGTGTTGTGCAACAAGGGCATCCCCTAGAATCACGCCGTAGATGGTCCTAATCCTGTGAGGCATGAGATAGGTCCGGTATGTGTTATTATAATGTATATATCTAAGGCGTGAGTTGCAAGAGACCTTCTGTGGGTAGGCAAGTACCCTCCCACAATCAGCATCCAACAGATCCGGACCCAAATCAGTTGTGCAGCGAGCACACAGGGCATCCAGTGGTTTCTTGATCAGCCCACTCAGCGCTCTATAGAACCCACGTGACCAGGTCAGTGACATGGGTAAGTGCTTAGTGGGTAAGAAATTGTCCTAGTGGGAGCCCTGTCTGCTCCACCAGGTCACCGAAAGGAATAAATTTACCCATCTGGAAGCAGATGCCCAGGGTCACAACCCCACATCTGTCTAGGAGCTCAACTGACCCACTGTAACAAAGGTGAAAGGGTTGCCGTGAGGAAAGCCCACTTCTTATGTTCTGTGTAAATACTTACATTGTATTCCTCCCTCACATAGGTGCTGTTGCTTGGCAATTTACACGCTTGTACTCTGGATTCTTAGGAGCGATTCTGGAGAAGCTGAGCAGAGTCAGTTGCCGATGGCAGATACTGTATAGGGGTCTGTTAGAAATGGGGTCTATAGATGGCAGTCGATTTGCACCCTGTCCAAGTAGTGACACACTCTAGTCAGGATAAGGGCGATATCCAGCTCAGATAACCCCTGCTCACTCCCTTGGCAGCTTGGCACAAGCAGTCGAGCTGATCTCAGAAGCAGTGTGTAAAGCATTTGCACATAACACACAGTAATACAGTGAAAACACTACAAAGGGACATCACACCAGCTTTAGAAAAATAGCCAATATTTATCTATGTAAAACAAGACCAAAACGAGAAAAATCCAACATACAATAATAAAGATATGAATTTCTATAGCTTCGTCTGGGGCTATCACAGCATTGTGAAGAACAAATCCAACATTTCAGACCAGCCGCGGCACCGCAGGCCAGCTACGGCGTCAGGAAGACCCACAAACAGTCCGTGGAAATGCAGGGCATATTGATCCTCGCAATGAGATCTGGAGTGCAGCGTCGCTGGCATTGGTTCCAAAGGTCGGTGCAGGGGTCGTTGGGCCCTTGACGTCACACCCACTGCAGATCGAACTCCGGGCTGATGATGAAGTCAGGAGTGCCTGTATGGATGGCGTCGGGACTGGGGTGTGAAGCAGGACGATGTGAGGTGCGGTGCCCACAGGACATGGTGCAGACAGCAGCTCAGTGACTGCGTCCTGCGGCATTGGTGAGACCAGGGCTGCGGTGTGAAACAGGGTGGTGCAAAGTCCGGTGTCTCCAGGTCACGGTGCAGGCAGCTGCGTCGTCGTTGCCGAAGCGCTGACGTCGGTAGGCACTAGAGGACGGCAGAGGGCGAGCCAGCCAACCCAGCAAAGTGCACACAGCAGGGGGAGTACTCCTCCTCCAGCTCTTTAGATCTTCTACTTGGCAGTGGTTCCTCTTGATCCAGAAGTGTTCTACAAGTCTGGGGTTTTGGGTCCACTACTTATACCCCTTTCTGCCTTTGAAGTGGGCAAACTTCAAAGGAAAGTGTCTATTGTTGACAAGATCCCTGCCTTGCCCAGGCCTGGCTCCAGACACACCAGGAGGCGGGCGGAGCCTGCATTGTGTGATGGCAGGCACAGCCCTTTCAGGTGTAAGTCACCACTCCTTCCTATACACTAGCCCAGATGGCCCATCAGGATATGGAGACTACACCATAGCTCCCTTTGTGTCACCATCTAGAGGGAATTCACAACAGCCCAACTGTCAGTCTGACCCAGACGTGAAATACACAAGCAGGCACAGGCACAGAATGGTTTAAGCAAGAAAATGCCTACTTTCTAAAAGTATTATTTTCAAACAGACAGTTTAAAAACCAACCTTACTAAAATATGTGTTTTTAAATTGTGAGTTCAGAGACCACAAACTCCACATCTCTATCTGCTCCCAGGGAAACTGCACTTAAAAGTTATTTAAAGGCATCTCCCATGTTAACCTATGAGAGAGATGGGCCTTACAACAGTGAAAAACAAATTTGGCAGTATTTCACTGTTAGGACATGTAAAACACACCAGTACATGTCCTAGCTTCTAAATACACCCTGCCCATAGGTTTCCCGGGGCCTACCTTAGGGGTGCCTCACATGTAGTAAAAGAGAAGGTTTGGCCTCGCACGTGGGTACATTTGCCAGGTTGAATTGGCAGTTTAAAACTGCACACACAGGCACTGCGGTGGCAATTCTGAGACATGTTCACAGGACTAATCATGTGGGTAGCACAACTAGTGCTGCAGGCCCACTATTAGCATTTTAGCATTTTATTTACAGGCCCTGGGAACCTCCTGTGCACTTTACTAGGGACTTACCAGTATATCAAATATGCCAATCATGGATAATCCAGTCACCAATACAATTAAACTAGGGAGCATTTGCACTTTAGCACTGATCAGCAGTGGTAAAGTGGGCAGAGACAAACCTGCAAAAACAGATCAGAAAAAATAGAAGGAAGAAGGCAAAAGGTTTGGGGCTAACCCTGCAAAAGGGCCATTTCCAACACAACTCCCTCCCAGCCTGAAGCCAGGCTAGGCCAATCAATACCTTGCTGGACTTCCCTACTTAGGGCGATAGAAACTAGACAACGGCTCACTACTGCAGGGGCTCTCGACAGTTCTACACCTCTCTGAACCCAGGAGAATCCCTCGGGCAGACAATCTAGGAGCCCACTGAACTAACCCTGGGGAAACCCTTCTTCTCATCAGATGACTCTATTTGTGCAGCACCTAACCTTACCTTGCTCATAGATGCATCCCAGTAGGTCGACAGTACCACTATGGCCAATAGTGTGAATTGGCCCCTTTCACCCCTGGGGTCTGATTTCAGTTCCCCTCCCAGGGAAATTCAGACCACAAGGATAACAACCAACAGAGGCCACTGACAGCTGTCAGTGTCAAGAACCAAGCTTCAGGCCATCCTAGGGTCTCTAGCCTATGTGGTTTCGCAAAGTGGGGGCAGTAACACCAGGTGACTTGCACCCTTTTTTCACGTCACCTCCCACCAGTTCTGGGGTGGTATCCTGAGACTGGCCACTCACCTTACAGTCTGTACCCTCAGGCTGAGCAGGGGACAGGGGTGGGCTCTCCCGCCTCCTGTCCCCCTTGTTGGGGTCCTGTACCTTCCGCCTTGGAGTAGTACCCCCAGACAACTAAACTGTGAGGGCACCTCTGGGGGCTGCCCCTCCTAGTTCCTCTGACACCAAGGGAAACTCATTCCCCATAAGTCAATCTATGGGCATCAGGGGACTAACTACGACCCTACCCAGGGTTCCCACCCCACTCTAGGGAACCCAGGGCCACAGGGTGTAAGAAGTCCTGCCCATGGCCTGGTGTTAACCTACACACCTGGCCAATGTACTGGTCTGGAAAGATGATCCTTTCCACCATCATGGTATGGCTAGCCCCTCTGTCGCTTAGAGCAGTGACTGGGACTCCATTCACTGTCACCTGGTGGAAGTGACAATTCCCACCCTCAGGGATCACCAACTCACCCTCTGAGTACACCTCCCAACTAAGGGATATCATGGCATGGTCTATGTCCTGGCCTGGGGGTTACCCCCCCCCCCATAAGGCCACATTGACAACCCCTATAGAGGAGCCACCAGTGGGGGGTTTCTTAGGACAGACACAGTCCCCTTGCTTGTGTAGTAACTGGGAACACTGAAAGCACCGGGGTTGAAAATGCAGTGCCCTAGGCTACCACTCACCAGAACCTCCCCCTCCTTCCTGTCAGAAGGGACATGTGACCCTTTTTCTCCCCCTTTATCCTGGGACCTGTCTGTGTCTCTCTTGACCTCCCCCTCCTTCTTCTGTTGGGGACCCTGCCCACCCTTGGCTGAGTCTCCCACATACACCTTCTTGTGGACACTGGTACTCACCCAGTGGTTCACCTCCATAGCAAGCTTCCTGGGGTCAGTCAGCTTACTATCAGTCATGTGCTCACGCAGCTCTGCAAAACACAGACTAGACAAGTGCTCCAATGCAATTAAGTTGTACAGCCCCTGAAAATCTGTGACATTACTGCCCTTCACCCAACCATCATGTGTCCTGCAAAAATAATTCATGCATTCTAATCAGGTCTGTGAATCAGTTTCCTTACTCCTTGTCATACCTGGTGAGAAGACCCTCCTTGTCAGAATAGATGAGGTTGTACCCCTTACCCAAGGCTAACAAAGTGTCCCTCCCTTCCTCAGTGAAGTGGTGCCAGAATCCTGCTCCCCAACTCTTCTCAGGGACCCCATTCATGTGGATAGATGCCTCATATCCCCAAAACCACCTCTGGATATCAACTCCCTTCTTGAACTCCCTTCCTACTTTCTGGGGAATGTGGACTACCCTATCTGAGTGCTCTGAGGTATCGCTGCCACCATCGCTGCTAGATCTACTCCTCTGATTCAGCTCCTTTACTCTGAGCTCACGGTCTAATAGCATTTTTTTCTCCTCCATGGCTCGCTTCTTCCTTTGGTCCTCCATTTTTAACCTCTCCAAATCTATCTGGTGTCTCCTAGTTTCTCTCCTGTCCTCCAGCTTCTGGGGTCCGACCCTTGGAAACACTACTGCTGCCTGACTCAAAGGGTACCCCCGGCACCCCTCCTCGCAGCTTCTGTACCCTCAGCACATCTTCCCTTGGATTTGGCTCCATGGTCTCCCCAACTGGATCCTCAGAATACCTACTGGCATTCCTGGCCATTACCCAGGCCCTTAGCGCCTTTTGTAGCTCCTCCTTCTAGGTGGGCCCTCTAACATGGACTTTGAAGCTTTTGCAAACTGATTTCAGTTACTTCATGGTGTAGGTTTCCAACCTCTCCTAGTCAAAAACCAAATCCAAGGATGTAACTGATGATGCTCTTGACTGAGACATGATGTAGTAGGAAGTTCAACTTGAACCCAAGACCAAAAATAGATCAAAAGGAAAAATCCAAAACCAACCTGTATGTGATACCTAGCAGTCTGCAATATGATAATAGTGTACACCAATCACTGTAGGTCAGGTGCAAATGCAAATTGTATCCTCTCTGCTGACACCCAATGTTAGAAATGGGGTCTGTAGTTGGCAGTCAATTTGCACCCTGTCCAAGTAGGGACCCTCACTCTAGTCAGGAAACGTGAGATACCCAGCTCAGATAACCTCTGCTCACTCGCTTGGTAGCTTGACACACGCAGTCAGGCTTACCTCAGAAGCAGAGTGTAAAGCATTTGCACATAACACACAGTAATACAGTGAAAACAATACAAAAGGATACCACACCAGCTTTAGAAAAATAGCCAATAATTATCTATGTAAAACGAGACAAAAACGAGAAAAATCCAACAGACAATAATAAATATATGAATTTTGCAAGAATTAACTTAAAAATACAATTCTTTGAAGTCTATAGCTCTGTCTGGAGCTATCACGGCATCGTGAACAACAAACCCAACAGTTCAGGCCGGCAGCAGCGTCACGGGCCAGCTACGGTGTCGGGAAGACCCGCAAACCGTACCTTGGAAATGCACCGCTTCGTGATCGGCGCGATGAGATCCAGAGAAGTCACTGGTGTCACAGGCATCTGTTCCGGAGGTCGGTGCAGGGATAGTCGGGCCCTTGAAGTCACACACTTTGCAGATCGATCTTCGGGTTGATGACGAATTCAGGAGCGTTGGCGTGGATGGCGTCGGGGCTGCAGTGCGAAGAGGGACGATGCGACGTGCGGTGCCCACAGGTCACAGTGCAGACAGGGGCTTGTGACCGCTTCCTGCGGTGTCGGTGAGACTAGGGCTGTGGTGTGAAGTGGAGCGATATGAAGTGTAGTGTCTCAAGGTCCGCTGAAGTGCTGTCATCGTTAGGCTCAAGACGGTGGTGTGATACAGGGTGGGCTTCTTGTGGTGCCCACGCATCACAAAGCAGACAGGGGCGTCGGCTGACAATGATGGAGTCGATGGCGGTGGTGTCAGTGGACCAGGGCTGCGGTGTAGGATGGGATGGTGCTTCCTCTACCTCAAGAGCAGTGTCCACAGTGCAGGCAGCGGCGCCGGTGTCAGCATGGAACGTCGGAGATGCCAAGGCTGCGGTGTGAGCAAGGTGATGCGGAATGCAGGGCCAGGTCACAGTGGAAGCAGCAGTTCGGTGCCGGTGAGACCATGGTCGCGGTGTGAAGTGGGGCACAGCTCCGTGTGGCGTTGTCAGGTCACAGGGAAGTCAGCGGCATCATTACAGAGGTTTTTCTTCTGTTGCAGCACAAAACACACAGTTCACAGTGCTGTAGGCAGATGGGATTCAAATGCTGGCTGTACTCAGTCTGTGTCAAAAACACGCAAAGGAATGGGCCCAGCCCCAATGTGCATTCCCAATACAGAGCTGTGCTTTTCCCTGATGAAAACATGCCCAGCCTGAGACTCTCTTAAACGGTGTGAACCTGTTCTGGTGAGAAAAGCACAAACACGTTCTGTGTGGAAAACAAGCTCAGTGTGGAAAAAAAAACCTGCACCGCCGCTGTGACGGACCTGAATCTAAGCACAAAATGAAGTCAATGGTCACGATAGTCTCAGTGGTCAAATACACATAACATTACACTCCACTCCTTGATCAGTGACTCTCATGGACATACTGGTCTAAAAATAACCCTTTTTGGTCTAACCATAGTAAATAGGTTAGTTATGCATTGTATACGGCAACATAGCATTATTCTAATACAAATTACTACAAGTATTCCACCTAAAATAGAACAAAGGTGGCCAAAATCAGGCATCAAGCTAAATAACCAGGCCCACCACTCTTTGTCTATATCTTGCTTCAACTCCCTTCACCAATTCGTGCAAGGCTTCGATACTGGATAGATTTAGAATGATCTGACAGGTTAAAACAACACATTCCTTCAAATTCTGAGCAACCGTGATCGTGTTTCATCAGTAAGTAGTCAATGGCTGCCTTGTTTTGAAATGCAGCTTTTCTAGTGCCTCGTATATATAATAATAGCTTTGCTAAAGCAATACATGTGTTGTTAATGTCTTTAACCAAACACCATAGTTTGTTAATAACTCTATTATAAACAGCTGATCCTGTAACTCCTACCACAGAAAGACCTAAGCTTACATATTCTGATCTAGATAATAAATGAACTTCAGAGTCACAGTCTTTGCTTAAATGAACTGTTTCCCTTGTGCTTCAAGTATGTAACACGGAATGAAATGGAAAGATCAGGAGTCCTAGCCACGTAAAAGCACACGGTCCTCCACTTTTATTTGCAGGAATGTAAGTGATATTTCCACTGCTTCATCCTTGTTGGTGGCATTAAATATTTGCAACAACATAGCTGACGAGTCATTATGGCAACTAAGCAAGTAGAAATGACATTAACAGTGCTTTTCATATTCGTCATACAAAAATCCGATTGACTGAACAGTTTGTGCTAGGTTAGTCCAGATGATGTAGGATTGGTGCAGCAGAGATGTTGATCGGCGCTTTTGGTTGATTACTTGGAGCTGGGGACTTTCGATCCCTCCTGACGCACCGGAATACAGAGCACTCAGCACAGTCACCACAAAGAAACTACGTAGTATGATCTGTAAAAGAGATAAGTACGATTATTCTTGCAAATAACATTTATCGGCTGGTACATGTTCCCACTTCTCATGTCCTGGTTTCATGACTAAGAAAGTATTGTCTGCCCTTTGTTATGATTTCTGCTGGTTCAGGAGGACCATTTGGGGATTCTAGTCACACATTAGCACCAGGATTTTTGTCAGCTGAGCCAAAGTCGCCCTCTCCACACACTGTAAGAAGGGCTGGGGCAGTCCCCCTTTTAACTATTCCTCCATACACTGGAATAATTACAATTTGAGCAATTCTGTCTCTAGGTTGTATTATTAAATCAGTGTCCCCAATGTTAAATAAGATTGTTTTAAGTTAACCTTGGTAGTCTGCATCGATCACTCTCCCAAGACCTGAGTACCCTTGAGTACCAACCCAGATCGAGAAGCAATCAATCCAAAATGCTCCGGTGGAATTTGTATTCCCAACACCTATTTCAATCGAGACTAGGGAGGGTCTGGCAGTGCTGGCGGTCCTAATCCACCAGGGCAGCGCTACAAGCAGCACCAGTGCTGGGGATTACGACCCTCCTCTCCGCCAGCGGTTACATGACAGTAACCCCGCCATGTAAAGGCTGGCAGAGAGAGGGTGCCCCAGGAGACCCCTACACTTGGCATGGGCAGTGCAGGGCCCCCCCAGCCAGCCGCATCACAAAGTGCGACGGGTGCTGGTGCACCCTACGCACTACAGCATTGCCGCCATCTCTATTATGAGTCACCAACAATGTTGTAGGCCGTTTCCCACTGGGTCACCTCCCCATCTGAACTTCAGCAGACAGGCTTTTCCATCCGCCAAAGTCATAATGACTCACTATATCTCTTAGTTTCAGTCTGTACAGGTTCATAACATGCAAACCAACATCTGCAGATTCTGGTGTTGCTCGGTATGGAGCTAAAGCTCCGGTCTTTGTCTCCCAATACATAAAGGTGTTGGTTGCTGTATGAGGTTGTATCTGTAAAGCTGGGGTGAACATCGTATTAAAGGGGTCTCTGCATTTGTCAAAGTTCTATTATTCAAAATATGTAAAGCCTCATTTAAATGATCTCTCCAACTTCTCAAAGATCCATTATCCAGCTTTTGTAACTCGCCTTTTAGCAAGCTGTTCATGCTCTGTCAACCCCACGGCAGTGCGCACTCTATTGGCGACTAGAATGCAAAAACCCAGCACTCTCAAAACAACGTAGTTTATGCATTGTGCTGATATGTTTAACCTTTTGCATTGCAGAGTTCAATCCTGAAGACTTATTTTTAATGTGCTTACAAATGCTGTTCATTTGCAATGTATTGCTGCAGGCTTTCAGAGTGTGTTAGGGTGTGGTCCCTTTCCAGGGCCTTCTAGAGACTTTCCCTGCAACATGCCTGGGTGTGGTTGTGGGTTGGGCCAAGACTCTATAAAAAGGAGCCAGCCCAGCTCCAAGTGCTCACTATTCAGAGGTCCCGGTGCAGAGCAGAAGCTACTTCCTGAGCTCCTGTCCCGGTGGCCTATTTGATCTTCCAGACATCTGACTTTCATTCTTCATCTGGAGATCCTTGTTCTGGGCGGTAAGATGGTGGTTGGGCTGGCAACCCGACGCCGGTATCGAGAACTCTCATGTTCTTGGGCCTAATTCTTTTATGATTTGACAGAGTACTTTGCGCGTGTGAAAAATACACTTGAGTGTTTGTAACATTTGCAGGGTGACTTGCGAATCGGCAAGACGCCCAATACGTTTCATGAGAATGTAATCATGTTATTCATTGCACGCTACCATTTCTTGGCATTTGCATGGTGGCTGAAGAATCAGCAAGACCCGCGATTCGTTTTATGGTGTTTTAACTTTGTTGTTAATTGTGCGCTACCATTTCTTGACATTTACATGGTGGCTTAAGAATTGGCAAAAGACGCGTGATTCGTTTCATTGTACTTTGATCTTGTTATTCATTGTGAGCTGTTATTTCTTGGCATTTACATCGTGGTTTACGAATCAGCAAGACGCGTGATTCGTTTAATGATGATTTGACTTTGATATTCATTGCATACTACCATTTCTTGGCATTTTACATGGTGACACTCGAATCGGCAAGACGCACGATTCTCTCCTCGAGTTTAATTCATGTTGTTTATTGTATGCCACTATTCTAAGGTATTTATCATGTAATATTCGAGTTGACAAGTTATGGGATTTGTTTTCCTGAATCCATATTGTGTTATTCATGGTGCACAATCCTTTTATGGCATTTACTATATATATATATATATATATATATATATATAAAAATCTACAATATGCGCAATTTGTGTTGAAACATTTTAAGAGTACACAGAAGATCAGAGTTTCTAGATGCAATATTGTACGGTCCTAGTATGCATTCTCAAAAAAGTATTTATATGACTGGTTTAAAATTTAGTCAGAATGTTCTTCTGATTCTCATGTAAGTACTTGAATAAGAAAGTTTTCATTTAATCCATCTTGATTCCCTTACAGGTATCCAGCCATCTTGAAACTTAGTCATTTTAAACTTAATTCTTAGATTGTTCATGTTTTAAGAATGACTATGCTTAGAATCAAAGTCTAGTATTGATTTCAGGAGATATAATTTTCATATTGTGTGTTCTAACCTTTTTCTTACTACAGGTCTCCTTCCCAGCTGTTTCCCTTCCTAATTCCCTCTTGAACTCTCTTAGCCTCTGTGATTCATCTATCAGAGTCTTGGAGTTGTTCAGTGGTGGACGTGTTGGGATCGTGCGCAGACCCTGAGGATCTGGTGACTCTGACATGCTCTCAATTAATCCTGCAGCTTGTGGGTAATATGGGATTTGATACACCTACTCTATATTGCGTTGTGAACAATAGTCCTGCACCAATTTACCTTTAAAATGTGACCTTTTGTCACTCTGGACCTGCAGTGGGACTCCATAACACAACATTAACAAGTCCAGTTTTTTTAAAGTGTTAAACTGAATAGCATGGGAATGCAATCAGATATCCAGAATCAGTATCCACCACTGTGTAGGCATATTGACACCCGCAACTATTCGGTAGTGGTCCACTGTAAGCAATCTGCCAAATCTACCCTGGCAGTTTTCCTTTTCCCTGACCTCTGACAGTCTGCAAAAGAGATCTCAGTTGCGTGTGTTGACAGATAGGACATTCCATGATCACAGTTTTGATCAAGTCTAAGGGAATGTGCATCCCTCTAATTTCTGCCCACCTGTTAGTGGCCTTTTCTCCAAGGTGTCCACATTTTTAGTGAGCCCACTTCTGTCTATGAGATTATGGCTTTGATGTCTGCGAAGGAATTGAACCATCATTCTAGTAAGTCGGTGGGACAGTGGGCATCTAAATGATATACAGTGATGGTACTTTGCTCTACATTTCCCAAATTTTCTGCCACAACTTTTTGCCCCACACCTCCTTGGAATATATTTGCTAGTTGTATGCATGCCACGTGGGATGCCTGGTGTCCAACCCACTGGCAGTAGACCAAGAATTAGCATAAATATGACATTTCCCAATTCTTGCTTCAGAGCCTGATATACAGTGTACAATTCTGCGTATTGACTACTCTTCTCTTCTCCTGTAGTGGAAAGCAGCTTCCTAGTTACAGGATTATATGACACTGCCTTCTGATGTCTCTTGGCACCCAAAGACTTGGCTGAACCATACATGCTTCCTATCCTCTGGAGACAAGGATTGAATTGGCTCACCCCATCTCTTTTTTTACCTCTAACACTTCCTGCAACACATCTTCATTCTCTATGGGCCCTGTGCCACCTGGTCATGCAGGGCTGCTGTTCCTGCTGGCCCACTCGGGCCCTGTTCTGTATGTACCGCTTCCACTTCATGACACTTGCTTCCTGTGCATGTCCTATTCGGCAGGTTTCGGGTGAACTCATCACCCACTGCATTTTCGGGATTTCGGGTGTCAGGATCATATTGTGCCCTAAGGTCATTTGCTCAGTATCCACTAGAGACCAGTAACAGGCTAGTAACTGCTTCTCAAAAGGAGTATATCGTTCTTCATCATCTGGTAACTTTTTGGTTTGCGCCTTATCTGGATTGATCAACCATTTACTTAGCAAAAGTTCCACCCCCCATGTCCAACTGTGTCTGCACCTGTTCTTGTGTTTCTCCCTGAATCATCACTTCATTGATGTAATGAGACAACTGCACACCTATATGACAGGTATTTCATCAAGGTGTTCTGACACCAGCCCGTGACAGATGGGAGGCTGTTTACCTACCCCATAGGTAATTTTACATTTTAAATTGTCTTCTAAGGTGTGAAAAAGCAAATTGCTCCTGAACCTCATGGGCCAATGGCATGGAAAAGAAAGCATTAGCGATATCAATGGTTACATACCACCTTTATGTTTTTGCATCCTTTCAATCAAAGTGATGGTGTCAGGGACTGCTGCAGTCAAAGGGGGTGTATATTTGTTCAATTCTCGATAATCGATGGTCATCCTATAGCTCCCATCCAGTTTGCGCACAGGTCACAAAGGATTATTCCACTCATTGGTGACTTTGGCCACCACACCTGCCCCAATCAAATCCTATATGGTGGTACTTATCTCCTCATGCCCTCTTGGGATTCAGTACTGTTTCAAATGAACCACCTTGGCGGCTGGGGCCATCTTCACTGGGGGTATCTTCAAATGACCCACCCTCACTGCTGCCGCTGAAATGTATCTCTTTGATCCAAATTAATAACACCCATCCTCCAAATACAAAGTAATTCCCTTCAGAATGTCAATTCCAAGAATATAGTCTAAGAGGGGCACAATCAAAACAGTGCACTCTCTTTTTGGCATTCTCCCTATTTTCATTTGAACATTAGTCTGCACAGCTGGGGTTTGCTTCCCACCCAACTCTATGATGGTGTAGTGTTGACCTGTGAACTTTTTGTGATTTCCATATATTAAAGAGGCCTCTGCTCTGGTGTCGACCAAGGCCCTAACCTTGTGAACATTTTTGTTGTTCCAGTGAATTTCTAAATCAACATGGGGTCTATTATCTTTGCAAGCCCATCCCTATACCGGAGTTTTGCCCAAGTCAAGTCTGGATATATGCTCTCATATATGCAAGGAGATTCCTCTCCTTCTCTGTGTTCCTCATTTAACCAGGCAATATTAAAATCTTCCTCCTCCTTTCCCATCGAAGAAACATTTTTCTTCCTCTCTTTTCCTTCCTCCAGCATCTGTAACTTGCCCTAATTCACTCGTTTGTTATCCTGCTCATTCACCTTTCTGTTACCCTCCTTTCTGTCTAGCCCTCGCGTGCGATACATCTCCCACAGACTCTTGGTATCCATCCCATCTTTCTTTTCTTTGTTGATACCATTCTTCAATGATGCCATAAAATACCTCTCCTAGATACTCTGTTATAATCTATGCAGCTCTAAGACCTTGAGGCTTTCTCAAGTTTCATTCATTCTCCCAGCTCATGGACAGCCTATAGTACATCATTTAAAAGATTACATGTCACTGACACATTTGTAGGGTGGGGGAGTGAAGCTAATTATTTTGTTTCGCACTGACAGCAGTCCATCCAACAGATGGTGAGCATAGCCCAGAAAAATGGCAGTTTTCATAACCTCTTTCTTAATTCTCTGCATTGCATCTCTTAATGTATACTAGGGCTTAACATTTTGTGGCCAGTCTGACTCTGCAGGATACTTATGATTACACCCTATGACTGCTCACTGTAGTATGGTAATCTGTTGGTACCATGAAAACCATTAAACTACTCCTCTACAGTGGGATCAGTGCAAAGTATACAAAACTTTGTGGTGTCTCCTACATCCAGCATCACTCAAGAGGCTCCTGTGTCAAATAATAACACCATCAATGTAAGCAATGTTTCCCCAGGTCTCTGCCGGAATCTGTATATAATATCATTGACCTCCTGTTGACTATAATCTTCTGGAGAGTCCTTGGCTGCCCACTGAGTGTATTGCGGTCCATTTTGTATCTTTCGTCTATCTATGGGCTGCACACAAATAATTTTCTGTTCGTCTGCCTCACCCTGACCACCGTTTTGAAAAGACTCTTTGCCAGAGTCAGAAACGTTAGAAGAATCCCAAATATCAGCATCCCAACCATCCGGATTCCAGTCTAGCCCTGCTTTAGCAAAGGCTAAATTAACTTTTTCATTAACTCTTCCCCTGCACTTTTTGTATTTATACTGAGCCACACGCACTGCAGACTTCTCTGCAATGGTCTGGTAAGTACCAACTTTATCTTGCAGTAATTTATTTTGACATGACAACATTGTTGTGGTATTTTGGGCTTTAACTAGCTGCCTCTCTAATTGCTCACATTCCTGTTCTAATTGAACACATTTATCATGCAATTTGCAATAGGCAGATAAAAGGATCCAGCCCTGTCTGCCTAAGATAGATAAATCCTGCCTCTTCTCTACGGGCAGTTTTTGAAAACAAGTCAATACCTTTGCTGGTTCAGCATCTATAGTACGTGTGTCCCAATTCTCACTCAATCCAGCCCCGCAAGCCCACTCATTCACAAGTGCATCATAAGGTGCTTTTTCCCAACCCGGAATTTAATTTGGCATCTGAGAAATTGCCCTTGATTATTTGCCAAACATTTTCATGTCTTAATTTTTTATTTTGAATCCTTCAACTGACACCAAGTTGTGTTGCTCTGCTTTAAACTAAGAGGAAACAGTGCCAAAGAATGCAACACTCCTAGTGTGAGTAATGAATTTATTAAGGCACTTCCCAGATATCAAATAAAAGCACAGTAATATATAAAAATAAGCATACAGTGATGTACGTGCATATGTTAAAATATAGCAGTTAAACAATCACAGGCAAATATGTACAATACATCAGCATTTTATATATATATATATATATATATATACACATACACACACACTAAATAGTTAAGAAGTTATGTTCCAACACAGTGTGACCCTGTTCTGGTGAGAAATGCACAAACACGTTCTGTGTGGAAAACAAGCTCAGTGTCGAAAAAACCCTCTGCTGCTGCTGTGATGACACCCGAAGCTAAGCACAAAATGGAATCGATGGTCAAGATTGAGTCGGTGGTCAAACACACATAGCATTACAGAAGTCACAGTTGACATTCATATGATCTGCAACATCCTAGTGGATGACGTCGGAGGGGTCAACAGTGTTCTAGGAGACGCCTGTTTTGGTAATGAGTTGACAAGGATTTCGTCTAAGGTTTCAATGTCTTTGAGGTTTTTTTTTTTTTAAAGTAAACAAAAACATTACTTGATGGAATCATAGGCTCAGATCTGGATTTTGAGGAATCCTCTTTGTGGTGCCTGGGAAATGGGCTTCGCCCTTTGGATAGTGTGGGATGTGTCTTTTTTTTTAAAGACTTTCTAGGACATTTTTCAGTTCTTTGATGTTTTTAAAAGGGACTCGGAATCCTCCAAAAGATTTCACGGGAGGGATCAGAGGTAGTTTCACCTTTCTAACCAGATATTGGTCTGTCCATTTCAAAAGGATTAATAGTGGTAATACCAAGTAAAATAAGATCTAAATGAATTCACCAAATGTTTTTCTGAAACTGCCCGTGAAATTGCTCAACAAGTATATTGATGGTTTCCTCCCTCCAAAATAATGAATCAGGATTTTAGGGTGTAAATTGTACTCTTTGATCTATGTAGCATAATGAATTAAACTTACTTGTTGAATACCCATACCAACTCACTCTTTGGTTTCAGTCGTTTTCAGAAGGTCATGTGACCCAGTCTCTCCTTTTTAAAAATCACTTTCACAATTGTACAAGGTAGTCAGTAGAAGGCTCGTGTACCGAAACGCGTTACCATTTCTACCAGCATATGCAGGTTTTTTGCATTTTTTTTTCCAATGAAATAAAAATATACGAGGTGGAAACACCCTCACGACAAACCTGGTTGTGCTGCCGTCTTTTCGCCGCAGCCTGCTTGGAAATACAGGCTACAACATACTGCTGAGGAGAAGTAATTGATAAGGCGAAAGGAGTGAAGTCAATTGTTTCAGATTACCTGTGGTTACCGGACCATATTGGAAGTGCCCCCGGACGTTATTGAGGATTCATACCGGTGATAGTTGTTTTGTTGTTTATGGAGCAATCCTTGCTCTGCCTCCGGACACAACATACACGGAATTGTTGGGCGTGGCACGCAAAGGAGACGCGGTAAGTGCGATTTGTAGGTGGGGGGTGGAGGCTGTAACTGGGTGTCTCGGAGGAGGCATTTTCGGGTTCTGTAATTGTTAGCAAGCTTTATCGTAGCCAGTGACGCTTCGTGTGTCAAAGAGAAACTGAAAAAATACAGAGTTGAAGTTTAAAGTGACCTTTGCAGTGCGTCACAATTATTTATGGCTGAATATATGTCCTAGAGTTGAAGAGGCATAGTCCCGAACAGGAGCAGCTGAGTCTCACGAAGAATACTGAAACAGTAGTATTGCAATCGGAGCTTCTAATTGTTGATCAGGCTGTCTGTGAGAGGTTTTGACCTCACGAACTAAAACAAACGGTTGGAATCAGAACTGCTTTGCAGATGCTGTGCTGAAAAGAAAAAATAATAAAAAAATTATATATATATATATATATATATATATATATTTCCCCCCCCCCTCTACTTTTGAAACAGGAGAGAATTAACTATGGCCAACAGACTGGCAAAGAGACAAGAAGTCTATAAACAGCTGTTTGATGAATAAATACCAGGGCCCTGGAAATGGGCCAGACAAGAAAAACTAACTGTTCACCAACTAAGCTGGTTAAAGACTTAGAAAAGGCACGAATAAAAGAAGTAAATACGTGGTGGGAGACAGCAACACTACAGAAATACATAGATGTGGCCAGGGTGCCACGTGGTCTCAGACGTTTTG
Source organism: Pleurodeles waltl (assembly GCF_031143425.1). Lineage (NCBI taxonomy): Eukaryota > Metazoa > Chordata > Amphibia > Caudata > Salamandridae > Pleurodeles > Pleurodeles waltl. The sequence goes on along the minus strand of NC_090437.1, from coordinate 1,300,084,834 downwards.
TGTTGCCCACCCTAAGTGATATGGATCTGGTTTTATTACAACAATGGCAACATGACACAGTGGAATGCTCCACGAAATTAATTAAAACTCTATTGTCCATATTGAATGTAAATTTGAAATATATGCAAAGCAGATCAACGATCTTGAGGATGCACTAGAACCAGATGCAGGAAAAGAAGAAGTTAAAAAAGCTTTTAAGGAGATGGAACAAAAAATTGAAAACCATTAAGAGGTACAACTCAAAAAGGCAAAACAAATGATCTAGAGAAGACAGACTATGACACTGGAAGAATCTACACTTTTGCTAAGAAATATGCTACCCTGTATAAGAGAGATGGATAAGATGCTGGAGAAGGGGGTATCAAACTCCAGCCTGGACAGCTCAGGAGCCAGTTCAGGGGACAAGAATCGCTTGGTGGGAGCAACAAAACTGGATTATTCAGGAGAATTACAGCTCCTACAAATACAGACAAGAAACATGAAGGGAACAGGGCGAAACGGTCCCAAGAGCAAGTGCACAAGAAGTAAGACGACGAGAAAAAAACAAGTAGGATCAATGATGAGTGATAACAATTTAGTGATAAACGTGTCCTCGAAAAGAATGGTGAAACATCTTTTAGATCTCCTGAATAAGGGTCTTGTATTTGTCCCTATGAATAGAATGAGCTTACCCAATGCGAGGAACAGTTTATATAAATTGTCAGAAATTGAAACTGAAAAAGTATTTGAAACGAAAATGAATCAGAGAAGGAAATCTAAGATTTAATCACAGATTTCATCAATAACCTTGAATGACGTAGAAGATCTAAGAATCTTAGTCTGGAGCAAGAATCACTTGGTACCTCACTGGCAGGTGAACTTTCGGTGAAGAATATTTTTTGATTTAGATGGACTGGGCACTGGGAGTGCTTTGAGCAGTGGCTGCAAACCAAAAATCTTTATTCTGCCCACAACTCTCCCCAGGGAACAAAATAGACATTTTCCAGGAGATAATGGTGGAAGAATCGACAAAAATTGCAGTGAATGAATCAGTAACCCAGGAATGCCTTAAGAGTAAATGCAAGATGACTATGAACAGAAAGGATTGAAGAGCCTTGAAACAGGATGTTAATATAATCATCAAACCCTCCGACAAAGGAGGTAGCATTGTTTTGATGGATCGCACCAAATATTGAAGAAGCAATGAGCAACTCAGGGGAAAACGGAAAGTTATCAACTTCTGAGCACAAATCCCAAAGAGAAATATGCTATTGACTATTGTTCCAAATTTCAAGAGTGGCATAATCGATGCCTCATTGATAAGAATGAATATCATTATCTAAAGAATGATCAACTCGTGACCCCAACAATATATTTTCTGCAGAAAAGCCACAAAAACCTTGAGAATCCAATAGGCAAGCCAACTGTCAGTGCCAATTGGCTCCTTGTTGGAGAACTTCTCAAGATTCATAGACATTTTCCTCTTTCCATTCGTACCAATGCTACCTTCATACATCAGAGATTTGATGGATTTTGTGAACCACATCAATAACATTCCAAAGAAAACAGGTTACCTTAGGGCCACTATTGATGTTGTCTCCCTTTACACTTTAATTCAACACGCTTATAGCATGAAAGCATGTAGGTACTACCTGAGATCTCGCTCTCAGAGTCATTTCGAGCACATGGAAATTTTATTAGAAATGTTACACTTCTGTTTGACACGTAACTTTATGTTTGATGAAAAACATTATTTGCAGCTGTCTGGGACAGCAATGGGGACATAATTTTCACCCTCATACAGAAATCTTCAAGGCGGAGACAATCTGGACACAAAAGAATAAGAGACTTGGAATATATCGTACTATGGGTACGATTCACTGATTACTTGTTTCTTATATGGGATGGAGATGAGGAAGAGTTGATAAGCTTTACTGAGTCATGGGAAGAAAACCTACAGAGATTGAAACTCACATATGAAATTAGTGCTACTAACATCACGTATTTGGACATAACTCTGTATATCGATGGGGAGAAGGTGTGTACATCTAGCCACAGGTAGCCAACTAGTTGTAACATTTTGCTGCACGACAACAGTTGACACTCACAGGCCTTAAAATGGAGCATCCCATATGGGGAAAAACTACATGTCAGAAGGAATTGCTGAAAAAAGTGACTTTCAACATGAAGCACAAGGAATGTGTGAAAGATTCAGAGCTAGGGGTTACCCCAACAGTGTGTTACACGATGCTCTAAAAAGAGCTTCCTCCTGAAAGAAGGATGGTTTACTCACTATTAAACAGAGAGTATGTAGAAAAACAGAAGAATCGTCCTTTAGATATATAACAGAATACGGCCAGTCAAGTGCTATTGTAAAGAAAACCTTAAAACAAAATTGGGGAATTCTGAGACTGGATGAGACCTTGATATTGGCACTTCCGGAACAATCAAGAATAACATACAGCAAAACAGCCTCATTAGGAGATCATATGGTACACAGCTACATGCAGAAAGCCCCGAGCACTGATCTGAACTGGTTGAGGCATAGGCAAGAGGGCTTTTGGAGATGCCAGAAATGTAAAGCATGCCTTTATGGACATAACGCGTGTGAATTTCTGTTCATGACTGGGAAGAACTTCACAGTTAGAAGCAGGATCACCTGTGAAGCACTGTATGTTGTGTATGTCCTGGAATGTAGATGTGTCAAGAGATATACAGGAAGTATTGTTAACAAGCTGAAACTTCGGATCTTACAGCACATCTGGACCATTCAAAACGGAGAGATGACATATGCCATGGCCAAACATATCTGGGAAGGACATGATGGGAATAAAACCAGGCTCTGCTACTTTACAATCGACCACATTATGAGAACTTTGAGAGGGGGAAATCGAGCACTGATTCTTAGAAAATCAGAGTACAGATGAATCATCCTAATGGGAACTGAGATACTGTGGGGCTGTGATGCAGAGCTTCACGTTTTCTTACATTGACTTTCTAAATAAGCTTTCACGTATTGTCATGGTCAAAACTTTAAAATATGAAGAAAAAAAAAATCGAAAAGATCTGGAAGTTGCCAGCTGTTAACCCATGACTGATGAACAAAAAACCAAACAGTTGATAAGACTTGATACACAGAGGAAATATATGCTGTAACCCAGAACGGACTATCAAATGAGATCGTAGGTTTGAGAGTGTGTGTTTGATCCAGTAGATTAGTGAACTGATAACAGGGTACTTTACCACCATTAGTTATGAGCTTATAAAGCTAAAAGAATCCCAAGGGTCCAAATTGAATCTTTAAGTGAGATATTCAGTAGAAAACAACTTAAGTTTGAGATTTTCTTTTAAGAAACACTTCTTTTTCAGTATTGCAATATCTAATTACGTGATTATGTTTTTGAGAATTCATTTGGGTTCTGGGATATGAGCTCACAAAGCAAAATACGAGTTATATGGGTCTAAAATGTTTACTGGAGTAGGATAAGAAGCAAGAAACACAAGGTACTTTACCAATATGTTAGAAGAGATACTCAGGAATGTGGGTCCCAATAGTCTAAAATTACCGATGAATTGTATTATTAAGTATAAAAGATCCCAATGATCTCTAATAGTTTTTTGACATCAGATTTGCATAATTAATATCTTAACATGTGTAATAAGAAAAAGGACATAAGCATTGTGAGAAGTGTAGATCAAGGTACTTTACCGATATGGTACCAAAATTGTGTTGAAAAGTTTGGTTTTCTGATTCAAGTCCACCTGTTCCTGAAAGCTGGGAAAATGGTGCTTTTAGCGCCACAAACTTCACTGATACCATTTGCAGGAAAAAACAAGATGCCTTCTTCTGCAGCACTTCTCACCTCCTCCCCCAGGGGAAGCACACACCCTGGGTACCTTTGGAATCCTCAGCATGTTGGAAAAAAGGATGGAAATTTGGCTTAGATAGCTTATGTGGACAAAAACATATGGGAGCCTAAACCCAAATTATCCCCAAATAGTCAAAACATGCCTCAGCAAAACATTTTCAGCCGTATTTTGGCTAATTTCTAGGTCTCCTCCAGGGGAACCCACAAACTCTGGGTACCTTTGGAATCCCCAGCATGTTGGAAAAAAGGATGCACATTTGGCTTGGATAACTTATGTAGACAAAACAGTATGGGTGCCTAAGCCCAAACTATCCCCAAATAGCCAAAAAATGGCTCCGCAACGGTGGTGGCGGGAGGCCCAGCAGCTAAGGTGTTAAGGACCAAAACCACTTTAAACTCTCCTACTATCTCCAACTCAAATTCCCCTCAAAAGAATTTAATGGTACAAACTGAACAAATCAAGATATTGAAGTAGCTGGCAATGAGATGTATTATATAGTCAGTGTAGCACAAGGAGCAATACATTAAGGTGACATTTAAAGATTAGAGGGGCACTTCTAAAGTAAGAATGGTGAGCAATTCATATCATGAAAGAAGAATCAGCCAAGTGCACACTTACTCTTAAAAAGAGGAGTATAGAGAGATATTTTGAATGCAATTCACTTGAACCAGCTGATAGGCATATTCATGGAAGACAACTCTGGCAGTATGCTTTTGAAGAAGCGAGTGCATATGAAAATAAATTAACAGACATGTTTTAGGAGTTGGCACTCCAACACATCCGTTTCAAGTAGGGCACGTGACTTAAACACCACCCAAAAATGGGCTAGATAGGGTATCTAAACAGGTGACACAGAAAATCAAAATGCATTTTAAAAACCCAATTTAAAATGGTAATTGCAGTTGCTTATTTGTCAAATATGAGCAACACTTTGCTAATACTAGTTAGATTTGTCGTTAGCACGTTCTAAGTTTCACCATCACCTTTACTCGGCAGCCACACAGTAGGCCCTCCTTTCCTCGCTGAAATTTGAAGCTATTTTCACAGATACAAGTAATAGTTTTTTAGTGTAAGTATTTTTGCCTTTTGCAAGTTCAGATATTATGATATACCCACAATTTCTGAAAAATGATTCAAGGAATACTGGTGAACATATTCAACGTAGCTGCCTTGGATATGTATGCCACCTGAGTTTAACTTTTTAGTTATTATTTGTAGGAAAGTACCATCTTTCTTGGCATGTTACCCCCAATTTTACATGTATGTCAGTATGTTTTTGCCTGTCTCACTGGGATCCTGCTAGCTAGGACCCCAGTGCTCATAGTTTGTGGCCTGAATGTGTATACCTGTGTAGTGCCTAACTGTGTCACTGAGGCTCTGCTAATCAGAACCTCAGTGCTCATGCTCTCTATGCTTTTAAATTTGTCACTATAGGCTAGAGACCACTTTTACCAATTTCAATTGGCATACTGGAACACCCTTATAATTCCCTAGTATATGGTAACTAGGTACCCAGGGTATTGGGGTTCCAGGAGATCCCTATGGGCCGCAGCATTTCTTTTGCCACCCATTGGGAGCTCAGACAAACCTGTACACAGGACTGCCACTGCAGCCTGAGTGAAATAACCCACACATTATTTCACAGCCATTTTCACTACACTTAAGTAACTTATAAGTCACCTATATGTCTAACCTTCACTTGCTGAAGGTTAGGTGCAAAGTTACTAAGTGTGAGGGCACCCTTGCACTAGCCAAGGTGCCCCCACATAGTTCAGGGCTATTTCCCCAGACTTTGTGAATGCAGGGACACCATTACACGCGTGCACTACATATGGGTCAATACCTATATGTAGCTTCACAATGGTAACTCCGAATATGGCCATGTAACACGTCTAAGATCATGGAATTATCCCCCCCCATGCCAAATCTGGTATTGGGGAGCCAATTCCATGCATCCTGTGGGCTCCACTACGGACCCCCAGTACTGCCAAATCGGCTCTCTGTGGTTTTCTCTGCAGCTACTGCTGCTGCCACCCCAGACAGGGTTCTGCCCTCCTGGAGTCTGGGCAGCCCACTTCCAGGAAGGCAGAACAAAGCATTTCCTCTGAAAGCAGGGTGTTACACCCTCTCTCTTTGGAAATAGGTGTTAAAGAGTGGGGAGGGGTAGCCTCTGGAAATGCTTTGAAGGACACAGATGGTGCCCTCCTTACATAAGCCAGTCTACACCGGTTTAGGGAACCCCCAGTCCCTGCCCTGGCGCGAAACTGGACAAAGGAAAGGGGAGTGACCACTCCCCTGTCCATCACCACCCCAGGGTTGGTGCCCAGAGCTCCTCCAGTGTGTCCCAGACCTCTGCCATCTTGTTTCCAGAGGTGTGAGGGCACTCTGGAGGCATCTGAGTGCCCAGTGCCAGCAGGTGACGTCAGAGACCCCTCCTGATGGGTGCTTACCGGAGTAGGTGGCCTATCCTCCTCTGAGGGCTATTTAGGGTCTCTCCAGAGGGCTTTTCCTCAGATAACGACTTGCAAGAATCCAGCAGGACTCCTCTGCACTTCTCTCTTCGACTTCTGCCAAGGATCGACCGCTGACTGCTCCAGGACGCCTGCAAAACTGCAACAAAGTAGCCAGAAGACTACCAACGACATTGTAGCACCTAATCCTGCCGGTGTTCGACTGTTTCCTGGTGGTGCATGCTCTGGGGCCTGCCTGCCTTCACCCTGCACTGGAAGGCACGAAGAAATCTCCTGTGGGTCGACGGAATCTTCCCCCTGCTTCAGCAGGCACCAAACTTCAGCTTCATCGGTACTCTGGGTTCCCTCTCATCCTGATGAGCACGCCCCCTGGAACACAGGTGGTGGACCCAAGTGACCCAGACTGTCCAGTAGTCCAACTGTCCAAATTTGGAGGAGGTAAGTCCTTGCCTCCCCTCTCCAGACAGTAATCCTGTGGACCACGTGAACTGCAGCTACAAGGGCTTCTGTGCAAATTTCCAAGAAATCCTGCATTCACAGCCGAGCCTAGGTCCCCAGCATTCTGTCCTGCGATGCTCAGCTCCTTGAGTTGAACTCCGGTGTTGTGGGACCTCTCTTTGCAGTGTTGAGACAACCGCCGCGTTCAGACTTCTTGAACCTGTGTTCAAGGACTTCTGCAGGTGTTTCCTTCCTGTCCGAGGGCTCTCTACGTTGCTGAGGGCCCCCTCTGTCTCCTCTCCCAAGTGGCGACATCCTGGTCCTTCCTGGGCCCGGGCAGCACCCTATTTCTCCAACCGTGACTCTTGCAGCTAGCAAGGCTTGTTTGCAGTATTTTGCCAAGGAAACAACTCTGCCTCCTCCAGCATGTCGTGGGACATCTTCTGCACAAAGAACTCCCTACCTCCTTCCGTTGTTGCAAAACCTGCAACTTCTTCCAACCGGAGACAGCCATTTTGCACCTTCATCCGGGGTTTAGTGGGCTCCTGCCCCCCCTGGACACTTTAGCGACTCTTGGACTTTGCCCCCTTCCTTTGCAGGTCTTCAGGTCCAGGAATCCATCTTCAGTGCTTTGCAGTCTGTTGTGGTCCTTGCAAAACCCCTTATCACAACTTTATTGTGTTTCTGGGGAAACAGTAGTACTTTACTCCTACTTTCCAGGGTCTGGGGGGTATCTTTTACACCCTTACGTGTTTTCTTACACTCCCAGCGACCCTCTACACACTACACTAGCCTAGGGGTCCATTTGTGGTTCGCATTCCACTTTCTTAGTATATGGTTTGTGTTGCCCCTAGGCCTATTGCATCCTATTGTATTCTACAGTGTTTGCACTACTTTGACTGTTTTACTTACCTGATTTGCTTAGTTGTGTATGTTACTTACCTCCTAAAGGAGTATATCCTCTGAGATATTTTTGGCACATTATCACTAAAATAAAGTACCTTTATTGTTAGTAACTCTTTATTGTCTTTCTTATGATATAGTACCTTTATGATGTAAGTGGTATTGCATGAGCTTTGCATGTCTCATAGTTCAGCCTTGGCCAGCGTTCCAAAAGCTGTTGAAGGTGGAAAGGACCAACATTTGACCTGGCTTTATGCATTTAGCATAGGGCTTTAAACAATGCATTTATCCTGCAGAAGCATACTGAAGAGCGCTTGGAACAATGAAATAGGAGCCTGGTTGTGGACTTCTGAATCACTTGTAAGCGTTTAATAGCAGACTTACCAGCTCGAAGATGAACATTCCCATAGTCCAGTCTTGATTTTATCAAGACATGGATAACAGTCCTCTAAGCCAAGAAAGGCAGCATCAAGATTTTCTTTAACCATTTCAAGTGAGCAAAACGAATGGAGGCAGCCTTGGAGATCTGAGTTTTCATGCATAGTTCTTCTATAGCGCACAGCTCTTTATCACGCCAAACGCCAAGGTTTATAACCTTAGAGACTGGGATTGGGAGGGTTCCTAGATTGTCAATGACAAAAAGGGGTTCTTGCCCATCACGATCACCTCGGTTTTGTCACCATTCAGTTTTAAGGAAATTTTGTTCATTTAGGTGGAAACTTTGAGGAGACAGGAGTTAAGAGTGCCTGAGCAGTGGCCCTCCACAGACGATGGAGAAAAAGATGATCTGAATGCCATCAGCATAGGAAAACAAAGTGAGGCCACAGTCTTCAACAATATCTACAAGGGGACAAGCATAGATGTTGAATAACATCAGCCTTAGTGCTGAACCCTGCAGCACTCCTGAGTAGTGAGACCTAGAAACTGAATTAAATGATAAGACCTAAAAGGTCCAATTCTGCAAGAACGAGGTCCTCCAAAGTAAAGCTCTACCTTGGATGCCCATCTTTTCTAGTCTTTCAAGAACTGTAGTAAGAGACACGGTATGAAAAGCTGCGTTCAAGTTAAGCACGATCAGTGCTGCAGTCCTGCCATTACCCAACAGCCATCTGAGGTGCTCAGTAACTTCTAGTAATGCAGATTCAGTACTGTGGCCAGCTTTAAAGCCAGACTGACTGATAAAGAAAATTATACAATTCCACAAGAGCAGATATTTGAAGATGAATGTTTCTCCAAAACCTAGGAGAACAGGAGCAGCAAAATATGCCTATAGGTAAACCAGTTGGGAGCATCTAGGCTAGGTTTCTTCAAAAATGGCAGGACCATGGCATGCTCCAATGCCCGAAGGATACATTACTCTTGTATGGAGGAGTTTAGAAGAGATCAAAATGTGTTAAGGTTCCAGACCAAGTTTGCTGATCTTGGCCCGAGGGAGAGAGTCTCACGGACAGCCTGACCTTATAGATTGCAATAGTGTATGAAAAAGAGAGGCATCTAATGGCCTGAGAAAATTAGGTCTGTGCTTATTATGATGTGTGAAAATACTGTCAGTCTGATTTAGTCCAAACCTTTGGTTCAAAATATTTGTAAATCTGGAGCATTAATTAAATTTACGCCTTTTGATCGGCTGATGGGGCTATTTCAGAACGAGTGCGTCGACTGGCTGCCTGCAACATCATAAGAAATGTTTCGGCAGAAATTTCAAGACAAGGGGACTTGGTCCCTTTTCCTGAAAAAGGTCTTTAAAAAAGAATGAGGAAGCAGGTTAGGGATACCCTGCTGCCCCCGAGCCCATATTTTGGGGGGGTGGGGGTCCTTGGGGCTAAATGTAAAAAAAAAAAAATTAAAAAAAAAAAAAAAAATGGTTTTTGTGCCACGATCCCACAGTTCTTGAAAGTGATCATGATTTTTAAAAAATTGTGTTAGCAATTTTTTTCTTTAATGGCCCCCAGTGTTGAGCTAGGTCCCAGGCCAGGGGTCAAACCACATGTTTATTTACATATCAAGAGGCAGGAGGGGGGACGTGCATAGAGGCCCATTTCCCAGAGCAGATTTAGGACCCATGAACCACAACCCCGGAGCCTGACTAAATTTTAGATGGGGAGGAACAATGGGGTTCACCTTACTGAGCAGTTTCTGTCCCCCCAGGGGTCCCATTCCCTGGGACCTGGTGCACTTTTGAAAGGGGGAGGGGGGAAGCATGGTGCCCCACTCCCTGTGCCTCTAACAAACCCCAGGGGCATTCTTCCCTCAGGGCCATTTGTATAAAAAGGAGAGAGGGGAGGACATGCATCAGCACTCTAAGCCTAGATCGGCTCCAGTGACTATCCCATGGGACTAGTACAAGCACTGTCCCAGGGACCCCCATACCGTGACACTGCTATTTTCTGCCTAAGAATGTGCAGATATACCATGGGAATTTTTTTAACAGCGCTATAGCCAAAAAGTCTAAACAAAATTACACTAAGTTAGGCAGAAAGCTAGATCTTTACCCAGAAAGCGTGCTTTTTGTGATTTGGTGCAAATCTGTTCAGTAGTTTTTGATAAATTGAGGACCAAATTTATAGATATCTGGACGGCTGGGTTTGTGGGAGGACTGTAGGCACTGAACTTTAAAAACAGTGCAATCTAATTTGCCAAGATGGCTTTTCTTCCTGTCGGCCGTCTTGCTCCCATGAGTTCTACAGGAGCTCGTACTCTGATTATTTGGCTGAAACCCGAAATAAATTGTTTCTGCCACCACTGCAGGACTCCGCCAGCGTGCCCCCTTGCTTTCATACTTCCATGAGTGACCCGCAGGATCGGGAACAGCGGTTTGGTGTCTGCAGGAGTTTGACGGCCACAGGTGGCTCAGTGCAGGGCCTGACCACAGGTCAGAAGCCATGAACAGAAAGAAGGCTAAGTTATGCATGGCCAAAAAAAAAAAAAAAAATTCGACTTATCTTCTTTTTCAAAAACCTCACAAATTCATTATAAAAAAATAAAGGCCACGGTAACATTAAAGTGAAAATTTCAGTTAAAACAACGTTTGGAGCAAAAAAAAAAAACAAAAAAAAACACCACTGAATTTCACAGGTATTAACTTAAGTAACCTAACTTGTGCCTCACCATGCACTGCCTGTGACCTCACATATTACATCAATCATACCAGGTTATAAGACATCATTCACAAGGTCACTGACAACAGCTGAAATGCCATCACTGTGCATGGAAGGGGGGTGAACATTATAGTTATAACAGGCGAGTTTTTATGGCTTATAAATACATTATACATGCTTATAGGGGCTTTGACTCAGCCGTGTGAATCCATTAGTCTGTTATTAAATTATTCATATTTCTCCCCCACTCACTACAGCGTACAACATGAGTCAATTGACCAGCCCACTGAAGACATTGGATGAATTTATTGGAGTGGCAGCATATTTCCTTTTCACAAGGAGCACATCCACACACAATATAGCTCACTTTAGTGCCAGGTACTACTATGGCACTGAGTATTTTTGAGACCAAGTAAATATTTTGCTTTTAGCCTTTTTTTAAATTTTAGATTGATGAGGGCCCAACATCTTCCTCAACAATAAAAGTTTTGCAGAAATCATGACGAAAAGAAATAAGCATTGACACAGCCAAAAGGCTGGCAGCCAACAGCAAACCTACTGGCCTTGCAAATATTCAACATCCATCTCGCTCTCATGAAAAAAGATAGTTGGTAAGAGGATGAAGGGCAACCAGATAGCTAAAATCTCACACTTGCTTTAGCCACGGACTATTTGAATTGCCAGTGAGTCTATACAGGTGCCCTCAAAGAAGCAATCAGCAGCGTAGGCAAGAGTCCACGTCATTTACAAAATGCATATGCTGCACGCTGATTTCACTTCCCTCGTCCAAACTTCGGGTTCAGGAAACAGTTCCATGATGGCACTGGGGTACAGCAGGCATGGGCACGTGCGTCTGAAATCCTACCTGCTGCACTCAATGCCCACCCAATACTAAAAACTGCCACTGCATATAAAAGTATCTTCACAAACCAGACTCAAAACATGTATTCAGTCCTATGGCGGTACCCTGAATTAAGAGTGCCATGCTCCACTAAAGAGCCCTTTTTCTTAATACATGGCTCACACCAGGAAGCACCTTCAACAATCTATTACAGGCCATTATATAGATCTGGTTATTCTTCCTTATTTCGTTTTCACACATGGCACCTAAGACTCCCTGACAGCAAAGCACACGGTGACAAAACAAAAAACACCAAATGCAGATTATTTTTTACTTTAATAATAAAACAGCTTAACATTGTTTCTCATTTCATTTTTTCACATTTCATTTTTTTAATAGGGTTCCCTACATATATTTGCTCAAAACCATTTCTCAACATTGAACAGACCAGAACTATAATTTTTCAACATAAAACATATAGAAACGTATAATTATATAACACACGGCCTCATTAACAACATGTTGCTTTATTGGTGAACAATATTACAGTAATGACACTTGGAATTAAAAATATCCCAACTATCTCATTAGTCAAAATTAAGTGTTTATATCAAACTACTCGGACTTTATATAAAAAAAAAAATAAAAAAAAAAAGAACTGATGAGGATGGTAATACGCAGGAAGTTTGGCAGGGAACCTGAGAAACTGCACAGAAGAAAGTCATGTCTATTTAACAAAAAGGACCACCCAGGCATTACCCCCAGCTTCCACTGCGCAAGTCACACGCTGTCCATACCGGAGGAGAAGGGCACAAACAGAGTAAGATAACGGTAGGCAAGTTGTATGGAGAAATCCATCTCTGATCAGGAAAAGATTCAACTCCCTTTATGGAGCCCAGCAACATAAATCCCCGCCTCCCTCTCCTAAGCCCACCCCCCTCATTTGTTCCGATGTTGCTCCGGGTATAAGACTTCTGCTCTGTTCTCAGAATATTTGACACAGGAACTTATAGGAGCGAATTTACCGAGCTCAGTAGAGGGGCGCTGTGGTCATGAGAGGGGCTGAGAACCACTCTCCTTTGGGGAGATTGAAGGCGCTCCTCTCAGGTACTGGACGAAGGAAAAGAAAACTCAGTGTGAACGGGACTGAGAACCAGACACACTATGGACTGGTGGTCACGTAGGCCTGGCCTCTGGATCAATCTGAAGACAAGAGGAGTGATAGTTCAAGAGAATTTGTGATCCCAAGTGATCTGAAAGAGGTTTCTCAGCAACAGAAAGAATTATTCACCAGAAAATGAACAGTCAACACATGTTTCAGCAAATGCCTTGATGGAGCGACACAAGAAAATATACCTCATTATCCCGTCAGGAGGGATGTGGGCGAGTCTGCCCATCACAGATGTTTGGCGATGAGACAGGTGTCTGCAAGAAGGCCCATAACAAGAATTCTAACTGCAGTTCACGAAGAGGTGACCCCGCCTTTTTGCTGACCCAGAACCTGGCAGCTCGTATACTGCAAACAAATTCCCCTTTACGGAGGTCAGAATGACTTGAACGTTAGGACAAATGCCTCTATTGCAATGCTTGCGTAAAGGTGGCTACAGATCATTAACCTTGAGCAGCCCCAGAACATCACCCCCCTCCCCCCCCCCCCCCAAAAAAAAAACAAAAAAAAGATTCGGATGCGATGGCTGCCTGATAACCTAGGCCACAAAATGATTCAGAGGCGCCGCCCACCAGCTCAGAGGCAACAACGTGCTCCGAATGATCTGAGGAATGGAAGAAGTCTTCTAAGAGAGGGTGGGTGGGGTTGAGAGGTAAGCATGTACAGTCTCACAAACAAAACTACCTGGATGCAGGAGACCATTACAATTAGCAAAATTGAAGCTTCTGGCAAAGCAGATGTAAAATACATCCAAAGACTGCATGGGGCAGCAAGTACAGTAGCTGGGACTGCAAACTGTGCATCTAGGAAAAGAAAAAGTTAAGCAGCACAGCCAGTTGTAACTTGAGTATAAAATGCTTATAGAAGACCTCATAACATAAGTTATTCAACATCCATTCAATGAGTACAACAAACTTGTCTCTCTCAGCTTCCCAGAAACTGGTGAGTTCCACTATTTTTTGATACGCCAAACTAACTTGGAGCACGAGGGGTCTATGACAAACTGCACGTAGTCCATACAGCCTTCCCCCGTAGCGTAAGTGGAGTACGCTCCTATTCCAACGCTCCACATCCTGATTAGCCCATTATCAGGGGTTGGCCTCCGGCAATGCCATACAGACGTGCTATTGGGTGCAATGCAAGACCTGACTGAGTAAGCGTGCTTGCTATGAGTGAATAGGTCTAGACAGCTGATTTCCATACTGGAAGGAGGCACTTAGACAGGGACAGCAGACTTACTGGTTCAGTTTATTCCCAGTCTGTTACCTCAGGAGTTATGGTAGCTTTCCACAGTACTCACTGGTTTTGCAAACCCAAACAGTATTGGCTTCCCACCACAGTGAGTTTCCTGGCAGAAAGATAAGGTTCCCGGGACAGCAAACTGCCCAATATTGGAAGCAAGCCGTCTGTTGACGATAGTAGAGCTAAAATGGAGCAAGTTTTAGTCTAAAACGTATCCTGCAGCATTATTGACCAAGACTCAATCCATGACTGACTGCCCTGTCCCACAAGGCAAGCCCCAGTGGATGAACTTGCAACAGGACTAGGCTGCTGGGTACATCGATTGAGAGAAACTTGCTTACATTGTTCTTTTTAATATGACTGTCCGAGAGAGCCCATGAAAGGTGCTTTAACAAGTAGTGCTTGATGTGCCCTCGACAGGGACTTGTCGAATAAACTTGAGATAGTGACTTCGGAGTGTCAGTCACTAACAGTCCATCATAAACTCATTTGTTGAAGCCCCTGGCTTACAGTTAATCTTAGGCATGAGAAAACTGATGCAAGTACCAAAACTTCATCCCCTACACAAACCCGGAGATAGGACACTAAAATTAAAGAGTTCAACACATGCATCATACTCCCATACTGCATAAAGACTGAGGCTCTGATAGGTGGTACGGGTGGGCAAGGAGAGAGTGAAACTACACCCAGGCTTTCTTTTTTTTTTTAAATCAAATATTTATGCTGTAGACTAGTGTTATATTTCTCCAGCTGCAAGGCGAACAAGGAACGTATATACAATAACCTTCAAGTACATTCTGAAGCTATATTTTAGCACAAAAAACTAACATTTGTGTGCTTCTGTTACTGTTACTATTATTCCTTCTGATGACATCAATTAAAACATCAAAATGTGGTTCAATGACCTAATGCAAAATAAACCGTCTGGCGTGCCAATAGCTCATAAAGTTACTGCACAGTTACATTGACATCTACCTCTATTTCAGCAAGAAACAAATGAAATCAATATTTCCTTCATTTTATAAAATAAAGTGATTTGCAATGAGTTATAGTCATTACAATAAATCCTTTAAACCACAAAAAAACAAAATGTATACGTCTTTAAGTATGGCTTAATGAACTCTCGATATAAAAACACCTCTACGACCAAAGGCGCTTGCTTGAATGCAACTTGTATACATGTTTCCGATGTGGGAATCCTACGATTCAATTTCAACCAAATAGTTGAACACACGAAAATAAACGTAAAATGATATAATACATTTCGAACTTTACAATATTAATACAGTAAAAAAGTAAAGGATGTTCCCAAGAATGCAAGTGAAGGGAAATGTATTGCAAATATCATCACTTGCATGAGTTGATCTATTGAAATTGGAAACACATTTCAGTTGTTAACTATTTAAGAAGCCCTGAAAAGGACCTTTAATTTTCTGATTCCAGCTATTGTTGATCAAGATAACTTTTTTAAAGTATCACAAATATTGTTCATAAAAAGGCTATTTCCTAAACGACTCAAATGCACACCATCAGGGAGGAATAGTTGATTAACAGAAAATGTGATGTTATTATGATGGATGCTTAACATCCCATTTTCACGGAGAAATTCAGAAATATATCTGTTAACGGCACGTCTTGCTTTATCAGGGCTTATATAGGGGTCGAACTGGTGCAACCAGTTCTGGCGCTGCCCAATACAAGAAAAAACAATCTTCAATTTCGGAAACATAGACATTATGGTCAAAATGTCAAATTTCATAGCTGTAGTCAAAGAGAAAACACTTTGATAGCCAAGATCATCTGCACCACAATGCAAAACGAGAATGTCCGGCCATGGAACACCCACTGTACTTCTTAAGGTAGGAAGAACATTCTTCCAAAGCCTCGCTTCCTTGTCTGGAAACCAAAAGATGTTCTTGTCCGGCAGGTTCAAATTTTCCGTCTGGCTTTTCTGAGCATGCTTCCACAACCAGAAGATCCAAGAGTCACCTATAATCCAGACATTCTGTGTTCTTCTGACAGGCATCACAGGAGCCACCTCTGTGGATTCAGCGACACAAAATAAAGTATTTAATATGAAGTAAAATAAAATAATATAAAAATATTCTAGTACATCTGCAAAGCCAGACTGTGGACCAACAAGGGCATACTGACTGAACAGTTTCAAATTCAAGCAAACAAACTAACCTACAACTGCACCAGTGACATTCAACTCTTGTATATTTAAATTTGCTTTAATCCAATATTTTAGGTACAACTACGGTCTTGTTACATCTCGTGTACCCTGCTGGCAAAGTATGCAAAATCTAGAGTATGTTTTATATATCTGTCACTTTTCAGTTTACATCAACAATATTACATTTTTGTACAATTCTCAACAAGAGAGAAACTGAGTAAACTGTAAGATGCGATAAAATATGCAAGTACTAAAACTAATACCTTCCCGGACACATGGAAACTCACCACAGTTTCCCCCTTACCCAAACGCCTTCTGCAGACCCAATGAAGCTCACCAATTACATTCCCAGCTCCATGCTATCGTACTCGGCCAAAGTCCAAGAAAAACACATCAACAAACGCCTTGCCTTCCATATCAACTACAAACCCCTTAACGTGTCAGTCCCAGCTTCAAATCAAACCACAGCCCTCATCGTCGCTACACACATAGGTATCACCTTGGGCAGAGGAAACATGGCCGCTTGCATCCTCCTAGGCCTCTCCATCGCATAGGACACGGTATCCCATCCAATCCTCATCCGGCATCTGCATGAATTGGAATATGACTGAAAGGACATGATCAGTCAGCCTGGCTACCTACCCTTAAGACAGCTGCAACCTCATTTGTGGAGTGCCACCAGGTTTCTCGCTTAGCCTGACCTTCTTTCACGCATACAGGTCCTCACCTGCAGGCATCACCCACAATACTGAAGTCCTTTCCTACACTAAAGACACTCAAGCTCATACTCTCCCTCTCGGATAAGACTTCCAACACCTAGAACAAGTTCACCATGTGCATGAGTGAATTTGTCAAATGGATTTAGACCAACTGTCTGAAGTTAACACTGACCGTACAGAAGTAGTGATCTTTAGGAAGAACCCATTACACTGGTGCTCCACCAGGTGTCCAGCTGACCTAGAACCTAGACCCTATCCAACCACCCACGCCAAGAACCTAGGGATTGTGTGCACCAGCAAATTCAACATGACCTCCTGTCAACGCCATCACAACTAACTGCTTCTACACCCTGGAGATGCTGAGGAAGATCTTCAAATGGCTCTTGACTGCACCTGCAAAATGATCACACACCCTTCACCACAAGCAAGTTACACTATGGGAACACCCTCTATGTTAATGATCAACAAATAACTCACCAGCAAACCATTCACTCAACCGACAGGGCAGCGCACACATCACACTGCACATCAAGGAGTTTTACTGGCTCCTAATAACGAAACAGGCTCAGTTCAAACTCCTTACACCCAGCTACAAAGCACTACAAAACATTGGCCCAGCTTACCCAAAAAGTCACATCACTTTTCACAAACTATCCAGATGCCTCTGCTTGGCTGGACTCCTACTACCACACGTGCTTAGAGTCAGAAGCGTCTGTCAGGCCTTCTACATCGTTCTTAAAGCCTTGAACAACTTATTGTTACAAATCAGAGCCTAGACCTACCTATCTGCCCCAGGCGAGGCTAGACTCGCACCTGTTCAGCACCGAGATAACCCGTCGGGTGACAGCACGCTTTACAAATACCAAAAACATTACAAAACCATTCCATAGCTGCCTCTGCTTCCCTGTGCAACTAGTCACCCAGTCTTTCTTCCCGTTTTACACCAGCTGTTGCAAATAGGTAGAAACATCACACACACACACACCTGTTTCTTTAGCTTTCTTTCTTTCCATTTGCTCTGCTGGACAGTTCTCCTCTGCTCCTTTCTCCTGCTCATCACATGAATGCACCTTGCCACACTGGCGGTTTGCTGCAGACTCTCAATGAACATGTACCACCAGCCTGTGAAATGACAAGGAGCAGGCTTGCCTCCTGCATTCAACGTTTGCTTCGACACCTTTCAAGAAACAATTGTTCCAGATGCAGAGCAGAGGTGCTGGAACTAGCAACCCCTAAACAATAGTCATCACACAGCAAAGGACAAGGTTAAGGGTCATTACCACTCGATGAAGGTATCTAAAATAGTGCACGTTGTGTGCTACTTCTGTCTTCAGGTTCTTATCCCAATTTCCACAAACATGCGAGTAAATCATTAGAACATGAAAACACCTGGAGCATCAATATAAAAACTCGTACCCAAAAGACAACCCATGTCTGAACTCATCGGTTGGTCTGAAGAAATAATCCACTACTAGCCCTTGGAAAACTTCAAGCAGGAGTGGGCAATATCAAGTGACCCACTGCTTTCTTTCTCAAAGGACAAAATTAATTTTCAGCAACAACCTGACCAAATATCTATGAACCCTAGGAAAAACAGCGACCCTTCTGACAAATAGGCCACTAGCCTAGCACTTTACTACTTGACATCAATACCTATATATGTGTGACACTGGAAATTAAGTGACAACTAGTGCTAATTCTTTGCTGATAAGCCAATGAACTACACACAGAACGGAAGTAGTACCCCACTACTGACAAGCTGCCACACACAGAGTCCCTAGCTTTCTGCCTTTCAACAGTCACATACTAAACCCTCAGTAAAGCACTGCAGAT
The DNA here is from genome assembly GCF_031143425.1 of Pleurodeles waltl. NCBI lineage: Eukaryota > Metazoa > Chordata > Amphibia > Caudata > Salamandridae > Pleurodeles > Pleurodeles waltl. The sequence goes on along the minus strand of NC_090437.1, from coordinate 1,300,066,096 downwards.
GGTCACAGTGTGCTGTCTATCTAGTCCAGCTGGCAACACGGGTTAGCGGGCTAACAAAGTAAAGTCCTGGCAGTGGGCATTTGGCCTTCGATCTTAGATCCGTTTCAGCAAATCTGTAGATCCTCATGGCACTTAGGCTTGCTGTCCGAGTTGTCTGCAACCTTGGCTCTTGTTCTAGATGTCTAGGGCAGACACCTCTTTGCAATGTGGTCCATCTCTTCATCTTCTATGCAGATTACATTTATGTTGCAGTTCTCTAGACCTAAACTTAGACTCACACTTGCAGGGAGGAAGGCATCATGAACAAAGTTCTGGTTTTAACACAAGACTTCCCTTCAGTGGAAAAAAAACTTAGTGTAGGGACATCAAAGGGGAGGCTGGTTCTAAAGCTAAAGTACTTATCTGCAGTGAGGGCTCAGGGAGACATAGCACACTAAAAAACGTCAACTCCCCAGGCAATTGCATTATGCGGTATTTTCACAATCACAGTGTCAAACTTCCTACGTTGAGGTGGAAGGTTAAGACTGGATAGAAGAGAGCTAGTGGTATGCTGGTTGTGCATCTCAACCAAGACATTTTGCAACACAGGTACTGAACAAGGCTGTGCTCTGCAGACTGCATTGGGGAGAAGTTAAGTACTGTTACTGGTCAGAAGAGGTCTGGCAAGTTGTACAATAGAGTTCTTATTTGGAATGAGTGGTGGGCACCTTATCAATGCTGAGCATGTTATACTTATGACCATATATTTCACCTGGACCGTTTTAGGTCTGGTTTAACAGCGCAGGTTTTACCAGACCTAATGTGATCAACCTAAAAAAGAGCTTTCAGGAGTACTAAAGAGAAGGGCTTTGGCTCAGCCCAGATGTTGGCGGACAGGTGTATATGTCTTGATTTGGCAGAAGTTGTGCGCTTGCATAGAACTATCATCTAACACATATAAACATTTGTCGTCAAAGCACTTTATCAAGTCTAGACATTGTTTAACAAAATAGCTCGACCTTTAGGTTAAACACATGCAACAGCAATGATATAGGTCTCCTAGACAATAAGATGATTATGGTGTCTGTTCTTCTCTGGCAGCAGCCACCGCCCAACCTTTTCAAGCAATACCTTAATATCGCACCCCTTCGGAGGATGGTGTTTTTCTTTCCAATTCCTAGTTTTACATTACATGGGATGAAGAGACTTTTTTTGAAGCTCCTTGGCTCAACAAAGTTAATTTAGTGATTCATTTGAATTTATAATTTACATTAAAAAAAATCCATTACTAATGTTATGATGAATCTATTTCAAATGTAATGTTTATATATTCAAATTAAATATATTGTATTTTTAAATTACACTTCCCTAAATACTAAAAACCTCTTACTGCCCCCTAATGCTATTTTCCCTGAACCCTACAGTCATTGCTACTCGTTAATGCTACCCTTTATTGAACCTTAAAAATACCAAACTCTGAACCATAAAAAAAAAAAACATGCTACTCCTCAACGCTACCATGAACCTTAAGATAAGTTTACTACTGTCTAACACTACGTTTCCCTGAAACCTAAAACCTATTACTATCCCTTAATGCTATCCATCACGACCCTAAAAACCCTATCCCCTACAGCTACTCTTCTCTGAACCCCAAAACCTCTACCACCCCTTAACGCTAACATTCCCTAAATTAGAAAATAATAACCCTTAAAACCACAGATCCTTGAACGTGAAAAACCTGTAACTATCCCATAATACTACCCTTCCCTGAACCCTAAAAACTCATTCCTACCTCTTAGCATTACCCTTTCCCAAACCCTAAAAAAACACCCTTACTGCCACTTAAAAATTCCCTTCCCTGAACCCTACGAACTCCCTAATGCTACCCCTGCCAGAGTCCTACAAATTCCTTACTATCCCTTAATGCTACCCATCCTTGAACCCTATAATCCTAGCTACCCCAAAACACTACCGTCTTCAAACCCTAAAAACTGCTTACATACCTTAATACCCGCCCTTGAACCCTAAAAACTCTTATTAGCCCTTAATGCTACACTTTCCTGAGCTCTAAAATCCTTTCATCACTTGATCCTACTCTTCTCTGAACACTAAGACCCTTATAATGCGTTAGCCCTAATCATCCCTGAGTCCTAAAAAAAAAACCTTTAAGCTACTCTGCTGTGAACCCCTTTACTAGCCTTTAATGCTACCCATCCCTGTTCCCCTACTACCCCTTACAGCTACTCATCCCTGAACCCTAAATATCCCTTATTACCCCATCAATGATACTTTCTCTGAACCAAACAAAAATTTACTACCCATTAACGTTACCCACGCTTGGACCATAAAGAGCCTTTTTACCCTCTTAACCCTAAACAGTCTTACTATCACTTCACGCTATCCTTACCTGAACCCTAAAAATCCCTTGCTCCACCTCAACACCTAGCCTGCCCTCACTCCTTAACATTTCTTCCTACCCCTTAATAGTACCATCCCTTAAACCTAAAAACTCCTTATTACCCCCATCACTACAAGTCCTTGAACCCTGAGAGCCCCTTGCTGTCACATACTACCCTTCCGTACATCCTTAATACCACATAATACCCCTTAATGCTATCCTCCCCTGACCCAGAAGGGCTTACCACGCCACCTTAACGCTATGGATATCCAAACCCTAAAAAGCCCTTAAAGGCTAGCCATGCCTGCACTAAAAACAACAAACCCTTACTACCCCTTAATGCTACCCATCCCTGGACCCTATCAAACAGTACTATCCCCTATTGCTACCCTTCCCTGAGCCCTAGAAACTCTTTACTACATCTTAGCACTATCATTCCCTGAAACTTAAAACCCTTTACTACCACAATGCAGCCTACAAGCCCTAAGGCCCCTTTGCTACTGGTTAACACTACCCGTCCCAGAACCTTAAAACTCCGTACTACCCCTTAACAATACCCTTCCCTGTACTGTACAAACTCCTTAACATTACCTTTCCCTGAAGCCTACAAACACCTTACTGTCCTTTAATGTCAACACTCCAAGACCTCTATAACCCCTAACTGCCTCCTAATACTACCCCTCCCAGAAGCCTAAAATGCTCCTACTACCCTTTCTCAAACCCAACAAACTACTTGCTACTCCTTAATGCTCAGTCACGGACTATTCCTGCTAAAAGCAGGAGCCGCCGAAGAGTGAAATAGTGGGAAGAATAGGGAATCAAATGGCTGATTGCCCTGGTATTTTCTCATTGTGACCCTCAGGGTCCCACTTGTGAACCCTGTAATTTCTATCACCACCTCTTTTCCCGCAGTTATGTATGTCCTTGGTATCAGCAACTCTAGGGAGGAGTTACCAAGTGATATCAGAGACACTGTCATAAGGCACTTATTGCAGTGAGCAACACTTACCTCTGTAAAGAGCTAGGCAAACATTTTCAGGGCATTAGTGGAAGCATTCAAGTCTAGGTTCTGCAATTTACGCACAGTAGAGCTGTGCGGTATCACCATGAGAGAAATGTGCACCTCCCCACTAATGGTAATTTACAGAACGTCGGGTGTTCTGCTGTTTATTCCCCAAGTTGACGGAAGCATTGTTACAATCAATTATCATGACATGACCACAAACTTGGAGCTAAATGTGCAAGCATTGTGTGTGTATTTTTCCGCAATTACTTGTGTAAAATATGCACCAGCTTGTTGCTTGCGCTCAAGTATTAGTAGGCACAGAATTAATAATTTTTTTTGCTAATGCAAAATAGCTATGCATACACTGAATCACTTTCCCCAGCTTCTACCTTACTCCTAAAGTATTATATTGGCGAAAGACAAAATACAATAAATATTAGTGCATTACAATCGGGGCCACTGGGATTGTGTGTCAAGGAGACAGTCAAAATATGTGGCAGGGTTAAGTAAATTATGCGGCAAAAGAAAGCAAATTATGGGGCAAATGCGGCACATTTTGTAATGTTATTACGTCATTATTTCTAAACTTCGTAACACTGCAGAAGTATTGGTTGCACCTCATTAGTACCAGTTTAACACCAAATATAACAATAAGCAACAAAGGTGAACAGTTCAGCTTTGCAAAGGGCCTTACACTGCCGGGAAATACGTGTTGCTCCATTTTAGTAACTTTCAAACTGTTTGAGCTCCAAACTTTTTGTTGTTGTTAAAATCAGAAGATTATGCGGCGGATGCTGTATTATGTGGCAAATTAGTTAAATCTATAATTATGCGAAAATAGCCGCGGCTGCATAATCACATAATTCCAGTGGCCCGATTACAATGTTACATAATAATGGCCTAAATAAATTTACCTTTTCCGGTCTGGCTTGGAATCGCAGCTCTGAAGATTCCATATTCTAACAATTCTTTGAAATATTCATGGAGTGGGCATTGGCTTGGCTCCACCTGGAGACGTATTACCCTAATACACAAAGCTATCAGCTAGCAATCTACCATTCCATCTGCCAGGAAGTGCTTTAATTAAAATGTGCAAGAGATTGTCAATCTAAAAAATAATCTCAACAATTTTTTCTCCTATATGCAGTCTACACAGAAAGCAATATTTTGCTACTTTTTCCCAGCATTACGAAGCAGGAAAGGCTTTAATGTGAAACAACATTTCTGCATACAATGCATGTTGCAGCATTTGTGAACTCTTGTGTTTACATTTGCTGCTACATTTAAGCATGACCTATTGGCTTTGTCAATGCTGGTTTACTAATATCCTGCTACCGTAGCTCACTAGGAATGATACCAAGTATCGGTATTATTCTACTTTTAACATAATACAAAGAAAATCAATTTCAGCCATGAGATGGTGCCGAACTAGGCACGAAACATATGTTAGTTGCAAGTTCTAAATTAGTTTTTAAAATGAAATTAACCACTGAGGTGAATTCCAAAGATTCAATAAATCTGTATCAGTAGTGACGGATTCCAAGAACAAAACGTAAGGCAGCTTGGATTCAGTTTACTTATTTATTTATTTTTAACAGCTGAACGTTTGTGATTGTGCTACTCCTACAAAAAAAAACAAAATGGTTCCAGATCCTAGGTGTCAGACCACATTCAGAGGGCCACGTTGCCAGTAGGGGCTGCTGGGCCACAACCGTGGCGCCGGAGGTAATTTGCTTACAAAAGGCAGCACTTGTAATACTTGCTTTTTTCTGGAAGTGCTTATCCGCCACCTGCTCCTTTCCTTAAACAGAGCCAGACTGCCTACTCTTCAAGCGCAGCGCAGCACTCGTGAGAAGACACTCAGGTTCAGGAATACAGGAAGTGGTTGTAGGAGGCTGGACTGGCTTGTAGTGAGTGCCAAGGGGTACTTACACCTTGCACCAGGCCCAGTTATCCCTTATTAGTGTATAGGGTGTCTAGCAGCTTAGGCTGATAGATAATGGTAGCTTAGCAGAGCAGCTTAGGCTGAACTAGGAGACGTGTGAAGCTACTACAGTACCACCTAGTGTCATATGCACAATATCATAAGAAAACACAATACACAGTTATACTAAAAATAAAGGTACTTTATTTTTATGACAATATGCCAAAGTATCTCAGAGTGTACCCTCAGTGAGAGGATAGGAAATATACACAAGATATATATACACAATAGCAAAAATATGCAGTATAGTCTTAGAAAACAGTGCAAACAATGTATAGTTACAATAGGATGCAATGGGGACACATAGGGATAGGGGCAACACAAACCATATACTCCAAAAGTGGAATGCGAACCACGAATGGACCCCAAACCTATGTGACCTTGTAGAGGGTCGCTGGGACTATTAGAAAATAGTGAGAGTTAGAAAAATAACCCTCCCCAAGACCCTGAAAAGTGAGTGCAAAGTGCACTAAAGTTCCCCTAAAGACAAAGAAGTCGTGTTAGAGGAATAATGCAGGAAAGACACAAACCAACAATGCAACAACGATGGATTTCCAATCTAGGGTACCTGTGGAACAAGGGGACCAAGTCCAAAAGTCACAAGCAAGTCGGAGATGGGCATATGCCCAGGAAATGCCAGCTGTGGATACAAAGAAGCTTCTACTGGACAGAAGAAGCTGAGGTTTCTGCAGGAACGAAAAGGGCTAGAGACTTCCCCTTTGGTGGACGGATCCCTCTCGCCGTGGAGAGTCGTGCAGAAGTGTTTTCCCGCCGAAAGAACGCCAACAAGCCTTGCTAGCTGCAAATCGTGCGGTTAGCGTTTTTGGATGCTGCTGTGGCCCAGGAGGGACCAGGAGGTCGCAAATTGGACCAGGAGGTAGAGGGGACGTCGAGCAAGACAAGGAGCCCTCTTAGCAGCAGGTAGCACCCGGAGAAGTGCCAGAAACAGGCACTACGAGGATGCGTGAAACGGTGTTCACCCGAAGTTACACAAAGGAGTCCCACGTCGCCGGAGACCAACTTAGAAAGTCGTGCAATGCAGGTTAGAGTGCTGTGGACCCAGGCTTGGCTGTGCACAAAGGATTTCCGCCGGAAGTGCACAGGGGCCGGAGTAGCTGCAAAAGTCGCGGTTCCCAGCAATGCAGTCTAGCGAGGTGAGGCAAGGACTTACCTCCACCAAACTTGGACTGAAGAGTCACTGGACTGTGGGAGTCACTTGGACAGAGTTGCTGGATTCGAGGGACCTCGCTCGTCGTGCTGAGAGGAGACCCAAGGGACCGGTAATGCAGCTTTTTGGTGCCTGCGGTTGCAGGGGGAAAATTCCAACGACCCACGGGAGATTTCTTCGGAGCTTCTAGTGCAGAGAGGAGGCAGACTACCCCCACAGGAAGCACCACCAGGAAAACAGTCGAGAAGGCGGCAGGATCAGCGTTACAGAGTTGCAGTAGTCGTCTTTGCTACTATGTTGCAGGTTTGCAGGCTTCCAGCGCGGTGAGCAGTCGATTCCTTGGCAGAAGGTGAAGAGAGATGCAGAGGAACTCGGATGAGCTCTTGCATTCGTTATCTAAAGTTTCCCCAGAGACAGAGACCCTAAATAGCCAGAAAAGAGGGTTTGGCTACCTAGGAGAGAGGATAGGCTAGCAACACCTGAAGGAGCCTATCACAAGGAGTCTCTGACGTCACTTGGTGGCACTGGCCACTCAGAGCAGTCCAGTGTGCCAGCAGCACCTCTGTTTCCAAGATGGCAGAGGTCTGGAGCACACTGGAGGAGCTCTGGACACCTCCCAGGGGAGGTGCAGGTCAGGGGAGTGGTCACTCCCCTTTCCTTTGTCCAGTTTCGCGCCAGAGCAGGGCTAAGGGGTCCCCTGAACCGGTGTAGACTGGCTTATGCAGAGTTGGGCACATCTGTGCCCAAGAAAGCATTTCCAGAGGCTGGGGGAGGCTACTCCTCCCCTGCCTTCACACCATTTTCCAAAGGGAGAGGGTGTAACACCCTCTCTCAGAGGAAGTCCTTTGTTCTGCCATCCTGGGACAAGCCTGGCTTGACCCCAGGAGGGCAGAAACCTGTCTGAGGGGTTGGCAGCAGCTGCAGTGAAACCCCAGGAAAGGCAGTTTGGCAGTACCAGGGTCTGTGCTACAGACCACTGGGATCATGGGATTGTGCCAACTATGCCAGGATGGCATAGAGGGGGCAATTCCATGATCATAGACATGTTACATGGCCATATTCGGAGTTACCATTGTGAAGCTACATATAGGTAGTGACCTATATGTAGTGCACGCGTGTAATGGTGTCCCCGCACTCACAAAGTCCGGGGAATTGGCCCTGAACAATGTGGGGGCACCTTGGCTAGTGCCAGGGTGCCCTCACACTAAGTAACTTTGCACCTAACCTTTACCAGGTAAAGGTTAGACATATAGGTGACTTATAAGTTACTTAAGTGCAGTGTGAAATGGCTGTGAAATAACGTGGACGTTATTTCACTCAGGCTGCAGTGGCAGGCCTGTGTAAGAATTGTCAGAGCTCCCTATGGGTGGCAAAAGAAATGCTGCAGCCCATAGGGATCTCCTGGAACCCCAATACCCTGGGTACCTCAGTACCATATACTAGGGAATTATAAGGGTGTTCCAGTAAGCCAATGTAAATTGGTAAAATTGGTCACTAGCCTGTTAGTGACAATTTGGAAAGAAATGAGAGAGCATAACCACTGAGGTTCTGATTAGCAGAGCCTCAGTGAGACAGTTAGTCACTACACAGGTAACACATTCAGGCACACTTATGAGCACTGGGGCCCTGGTGAACAGGGTCCCAGTGACACATACAACTAAAACAACATATATACAGTGAAAAATGGGGGTAACATGCCAGGCAAGATGGTACTTTCCTACAGTGGTGAGCCGAGCCCTGCGAGCACCTCAGAAATCGATGTCAATGTATAAAGCACAAATCAGAGCATTTACTTAATTCTCACCCGCAAGCACAGATGTGAGTGAACTGTAGGAGTGCACTACAACTCAGCACAAGATGGGTGCAAAATAACTGAATAGCAACTCCTCAGTGCAGCATTGGACCCGGTGCCAGTGGGAATGTAATGGAGATTTCCCAAGCTATTCCCTTGAAACCTTTTGACACCAGAGATTACACAATCATTATGACTGATGCTAGCCAAAAAGGTTTAGGAGCTGTTTTGTTGCAAAAAAAGGGATGGTAGGGAGGAAGTTGTTGCGTTTGCTTCAAGGAGTTAGAAAGGAGCAGAAGCAACATCTTCTGTGATTGAACGTGAAGCCTTGGCACGCTGGTTGGGTATTAACCACTTCAAACAATTTGTGTGGGGCACTAGGTTTACGGTTAGGACTGATCATAAGCCTTTAGTTCAACTATTTACAGCCAAAGGTGCGGAGAAGGCCACTCCACGAATAGCTAAATGGCAGTACAAATTATATGAACAACTTCAAGTTAGAGTATGTGCCTGGCAAGAAAAACATATTGGCCGATTGCTTGTCCAGATTGGCGAACAATGATCCGTTAGAAGAGACATCAATGCATCTCAATTCCAAGGATGAAGATGGTGAAGTTGTTGTTTGTATAATAGGTGAGCAATTGAATGGAGCGTTAGGTGAACGAGAATGGAGGGAAGCTTGTGAAGAGGATCAAGATATCAAGTCAATAGTGCAAGGAGTCGTGATGGGGTGGTCAGTGTGGTCTCTGGATGGTGATCTTGAAGATAAGTATAAACATGTTTTTGATGAGTTGTCAGTAATCAATGGTTTATTATTTAGATCGAAATTGTTAGTTGTGCCAAATGGTATGAGGAAAAGGGTTTTGAGCCTTGCGCATGAGGGTCACATAGGTATGCGTGCCATGAAAAGTAGAGTCAGAGAAGGATTCTGGTGGCCTGGAGTGGGTAAATGTGTTTAACACTTTGTAAGGGATTGTGTCTATTGTGCAGTCAGTGACAAGTCTCAAATCACAGTTCCAAGTCCTATAGAAGCAATCAGTGTTCCTGATAAACCCTGGGGCAAATTAGCAATTGATATAATTGGACCTGTGAATTTATCATATGGATTCCAGGAATACGGGTTAGTACTAATAGATTTTTACAGTAGATGGCCAGAAGTAAAATTTGTTAAAGTTCCTGACTCTAATAATGTGATCCGATGGTTAGAAGGGATTTTTGCTAGGGAAGGAATTCCTGACGAAATTTTGACTGACAATGGTTCTCAATTTACCTCGGGACAGTTTGCAAAATTTGTAAATTTCTTGGGAATCAAACATTCTAAATCTTCCCTGTACCATCCTAGGAATAATGGATTAGTAGAGAGGTTTAACAGAGTCCTCAAGGACAATATTCAATTGTCTAAAGCGAGTGGTTTGCACTGTAAAAACTAATTGGATAAATTGTTGTGGGCCGTGCGCACCACTAACAATTCAGATACACAAGTATCTCCTTTTGTTTTATTACGGGGACGTGTTCCATCTTCAAAGTTAACCAGAGAATGGATGGGTCGTTTTTGTGTGCCATGGTACAAAGTTGATGGTGTGATGGAGAAACGTCAGGTAGCGCAACAAAGGTATGCACAGAGTTCACAAGAAACTCACCACCGCAAGTTTGATTGGAAGGTAGGTGATGCAGTGAGGGTGAAGTGTCCGAGATCCACTGGTCTGTCCAAATTCTCCAGCGGTAATAAAATAGTCCAAGTAGGTGACAGTGCTGTTAGACTGGATGATGGCAAGTGGTGGAATAAAGATAAGATATCCCTTACTAAGTCTGTTGCGGCAGAGAATGTCAAGGGCGGGGATGGTAGTGTGCGTGTTGAACGTCTGGGATTTCAGTCTCCCAATGCAACAAAAACTGTCAAACATCCTAAGAGAACTGTCAAACCACCTAAGAGATTTGATGATTACATTATGCGTTCAGGTTGTCATTCTTCTAAGACAAACAATTCACCTGTACATCCTTACAGACGTTCGTCCAGAACTGTTAAACCTCCTAAGAAATTTAATGATTACGCATGCTAGTGTTCTTGTTAGAATATATCAATATTAATGCATTGATGTACATTGTTTTGTCAATGTTTGTGTATTTATGAATTATTCCTGTAATTTATTTTGTTTTTCTATTATTTGTTGAAATCGTTGTGAGGGAAAAGATGTGTTGGGTATGGGTTCTTCTGTGCTCTTCTGGTTCCTCGTGCTGTGGAACCGACGAGCGGAGAACCTCGGAATGTTAGAAGGGATTTGTGTAATGCGGGCAGTTGGTGCCGGAGATCCGTGGTAGGAGGACGGAAACAAGGAGCTGTCTTGATTGTTGGAACTTAATAAATAAGCTGTTTACCTGGAATCGTGTGGACCGCAATTCCTTTCAGATACTGACGCTACCACTGACAACAGGACCCCCCCACCCGAGGCTCGCAAAGGGTTTATGATGTAAAATAAGTCTTCAGGACAATCTTGGCCACATCGAAAGCCTTAAAAAAAATCTTCTTCGAAGTTCTAAAGGGTGAAACGTATCAGCCGTGTAAAGTGGCTAACCAATGTGATACAATTACACCCTGAAACTTGACTGCACGAATACAAGACAGAGCAATAAAGTGCACAGATGTCTTGATACACAGGTGTGCACGATTCTGCTCGCTGACATTTGCTAACGAAGATGGGTTTACAGTTTTACTATTGTTTTCATAGAGGGCACAGCATAGTATCATTGGCAAAGAAACACATTAATAAATACTCAAGCTGTTGTGAAATTCATAAATGAATTAACCCCAGGGACCCAAAGTGAGACATTTGGCAGTAAGGTGTAGCAGATAAATGAGCGTATGACGGCAGCCAGTACTTTGTACATTCATAGTATATGGCCACCACGGGTTGTTTGTTCATTGACATTGCTTTCAAGTAGTTTTTGCCCAGACTCCTATGCAGTAGGGTTCAAAACAAGTCAGGAAATAACAAAGCTCAGACCACAGCGCAATGAAAATACAGCATAGGAAGGTTCATGTGTACTCGTCAAAATACTTCAAAACCAACCAATAATAAACTTACGCTGCCACATAAATAATGCAAAACAGCTCTCCATACTAACAGGGCGTATTTACAAAACACCCGTTCTAAATAAGTCCACCACAAGTTACCTGACAAACGCTCTCAGGACAATCAAAGGAACATTTTTCACTCTAATCTGGAAACTTAAACCTCGGATCCTTCAAGGCATCCAAACTAAGGAGGAAAGGTTAGGACAGTCGTTTAGGGAATAAGGACCAGAAACTGTGTCTCAATGTATGTTAATCACACAGCTCCTCACTAAATCTCAAGCAATTCACCCAGCCCAATGACGGGTCATCCCGCATATTCATCGCCTCTCCATCAAGAAGGTCATTCATCAGCAACCAACTACAACTCGTCTGAGCTCCTTTCCTCCATCTTCCACAAAGACCAGCAGGTTCCACCTCACTTACAGTCCACCAAGTTAACCCTTAAGCAGTTACTTAAACTATGTCTGTTTTGACAACTTTCGTCTCCCAGGTTATGCAAACTCGGAATCAATAAATGAGGTCTCCCCCCTAAACACCTGCCCATCCCATAATGACTCAGACTAACATACTGCAAAAGAGGAGAATCTTGTATGGAATGTGTATGTACCTCTGAAACCAAGCTCACCTACTACTATGACGACGCATAGACTGGACAATCCACTGCGCCCTGACATTTAACATGCTATATACGTCTCCCTCCAATTGAGGTCAGCAAAGGACATCAATGGTGATCAGCAGATCCTTCAAGAACTTCCAACAGCATGTATCCATGACAGCATTACATCCCTGGCAGCCACAACTAGCTACACCATTGATTCTGAAATACTTCTATACAAACTTTAACAATACCCTCCAGTTAGATGGCCACATCCCAACCAAACACTTTTCCACGAAGGCCAGACACATCAGAATTAAGCTAAGAAGAAAAAGTTATTTCTATCTCATCTAAGTTCACCTTCAGAGAATCTCCAATGAAATCGTGAGCAGTAAACTGTACTTTTTACGTGCAGCATCCCGGAGCACTTTACAAAACAACAATGAATACTTTCTCTAGAAAAAAAACAATAATTTTTCTTAAAACATAAATACATTTGGCAACGCGTTAAAATCTTTATAGAGAAATTTTCATTTGTCTTAAAAATTAAAAAGCAACTGACAAATTTTAAAATGTCACCTAAGAAAGAGGATTGACAAAAACTGGTTTTGCATGTTATTTATTTATGAAGAGTGAAACAGTGCCATATTTAGGCTGCAGCCAAAGAGGCTTGAAAACTCAGCGTCCCTTAAAAACACTACTATTACTGATGATATCAAGGGTAGTGAGGGGAATGCGTACAGACATATGTACCTGATCAATCTATCAAAGGAGTATTTCTCTGTGGGCTTGGGTGGTAGTAGGTGGAGGTGAAGTCTGGACGTTTACTGTTTTCTGCTTTTGCTAACAGAATCAGTTGTGCAGCACTCGTTTATGACCCAATCTTGATTTTCCTGCATAATCCTTCTGAGATGTCCGCCCTCTCATCTTGAATACCAAGAATATGAGCCAGCAAGTCCCTGGCTACAAGCCTTTTCCAAATTGCTCGTGCTTCGAGAAATAGCGGTCTGGATCCGGTCCCTTTATGCTTGTTCAGGCAATGCACTGTTATAACATCCACTTGAACGAGCAAGGAAGTGATTTTTTTGCCAGCTCTAGTAGGCTGATGTACTACAGTGCCTTTTAGGAAAGCATGCTCTTTCTACCCAGAAGCAATCCATATCTACAACCTAATAAAGAGGCACCAGCGAGAAGTGTTTGTGGCAAGAGTTTCACTCAAAATGGAACTCCTTTGAGAAGATATCCTGCCTTGCATCACCTTGGGAGAGACTACTAATGCAGCAGAGAAGGGAAGCATTCTCAAGGGCCAGAGTACTGACAGCAGTGATCGTCCCTACAAAGCTCAAAAGGCTTCCTGTGGAGAGGAGCGACGGATTCTAGGGAAAACGCATGCTGCCACGGCCCAAGTAGAGAAGAGATTTAGTGAGACGTCCAGATGTGTTGTGTTCAAAAGATTTCAACACTTTAGACAGACGCAGAACAGTCTATCGTAGCTGTGCCTGGTGCAGACTTTTGTGACGGAGGGGGTGGCGGTGCCATATTTAGAAACAATATGTTTTGAAAACATCTGCTGCCGGGTTTCTTGTGTCCCCAGCATTTTCCAGGCGATAATAATGTCAAGGTAACTGGTGATTCATGTTCCTGCTGGAAAAAGAGGGAGTTTTGCCTAGTGGCAGTTTCCAATCATGGTAAAGTAGCACAGAGGGTTGATATGCCTGCTGCAAAGAACGTGGACCACACAAATCACCAAACTGTTTATGTGGATCACTAGGTAGGTTACTGCTTTTGTCACAGAGGTCCTGGGATATGGAGGAGCAGCAACAGATTGTTGCACTGGGCGCCACCAGCACTAAAGCCAGACCTGGATACACTTTTGCCACCTGTGTGTCCAGCATTGCTCCTAAGAAGTGAATGGACTGAATAGGTAATAAAGTGGGCTTCACTTAGATGAACCATAAATTCAGCTTGCTCAGAATGTCTGAAATTCTCTGGAAAAGTTGAATCATTTGTCAACAGCCATACAAGTATGGGCAGAGAATGGGCTAGATGTATCAAAGGGTTTTTCCCATTCTGTGTCAATGGGAAAATGTGTTCGTACATATGGCCCAATATTCTTTGTCACAGATAAGCAGCTATGGCCAGGGCACACTGAGGTCCCTGGAATTAAATTAACCTGCTACCCAACCGAATGGCACAAATGACAGCCTGAGATGACCTTTTTGGAGTTGAGACCGAAAGATCTCAGGCTGTATTTTATTACCACACAAAATATTAATCATATTAAAATGTCAATAAACACCACATTTAATATTTTTGCACAGTAACCACATTTCCTATTTAGATGATAGTTACAACTGGATCCTCACTTTAACAGAGCCTCTAATACATGGGAGTCTCCTAACCATAACTACTTTATCCTGTGCACCCAAAGACAAAAAGCAGTTCCTGAGTGAGATCATAATTGGCTCTGTGACCCTTCCTTTCCACCCCCAGGCCAGAGGGCAGGAGCCTCCATGTAGGAGATCCCACCTCCGCACTCCCCTTCTGGGAGCGCCCCACTTTTCTCCAACCACAGCCCCCGCAACAATGCAACTTCCTTACAAATTGCTGCCAGCACCCCTTTCAGGTTCCTCTGACACTTCTGTTTTTACCCATTGTTTTGCTAGAAAAGGAATGCCGCAGGGGACCCAAAGAGTCCTCACCAATAATGACCTCACCCACCACAGGCGAACATAGTTCACCTACTTCCTTCCACCCTCTGAACCCCCTCCCCCACCCAATGCAGAGTGTATTTGCTGATCCAAGCCAGCCAATTTTCAAGAAACAGTGCTTCACCTTCCTTGGACAAGTGCATCCCATCCTGCAGGAAAAAACGCTCACCCTTGATCAAACTATGGGGTATTGATGCCAACCTGTCGGTGTTCAATAGTTTAGCCACTTTATTGTTAATACGCTTCACAGAATCATTCATGGCCCTGACAGATTTACCACCTCTCCACTGCATTCTCTGAACTATGTGTGACCATGCTATCGTAGCTTTAGAGAATCTCCTTGATAGCCAGTCCACCTCTGAGACTACTAATTCAAATAAGTTCTTGCGACCTAGGTTGGCTAGGTCATTCCCTCCCAAATGTACGATTACCACATCTAGGGGCGGAAGCCTTCGTAGCAACATTCTGTCCAGTCATGTTCGCAGGTCCACCAAGCGCAGATCTCGTTGACTGAATCCCACCCATATGGCACGCAATGCATAATCCCAAGCGGCATACCGGACATTTGCTTGTTCCACATACGAATGACCCAACACCAGCACTTCTTTAATATGCCTTCCTCCTGCGTCAACAGGAGAGTACCAGAAAACGAAGAGGAGAAGATTAATTCCCCATCATCATAACATTCAGTCTCACATACTGCTTATAGCAATCTGACTTCCATCTCCCTATTTATTGGGCCATCTGTCCTCCCAGGCCTCTGACAGTTGCTGCGGTAGCTGCACTCACCCTAAAGGAGTGAGGGCCGTACCTTCCAAGGCCAGCACCAAACTGAGGACCCTGGCAAACTGAAACCTGGTGAACAGTGTTCCATTTTGTGTATGAGTAGCAGCCGGCAGCCCCTTGGGGCAGGTGCACCATGACAACTTCCAAGTTCGCTAGCAGCCAACAGTCATTTCCCAGTGCCCTGTTAAGCAAAACATGCTCTCTTCTACCCAGCTGGTCAGTTTTTGAGCAAGTAACAGTTACTGCCAGGGAGCTGTTTGACCATTCAATATCCTCTACCTGAAGACAAAGACAACTCTGTTTGTCTTTCTTGCTGCTTGCCACCAACTTGCCTACCTGCAATGCCACAGAGAATGCCAGGCAGGAAGCTGCTCTAAAAAGGCGTACGTCCGCAGGTGAACTGCACAACTTCGCCAGGCTGACGATGATCATCCCTAACTTCAGTGGATCTCTGGGGCATCTGGTATCCTGTTTGCACACCTCTAATCTCTGCAAGCACCTCAATGCCCCATGCACTATGAACGCCCTATACATATCTTGGAGCCCACGCATTCTGGTTGAATAAGGAAATGGCTGCTGTGTGCCTTCTAGTGTATAATACTGGCTTACCCTCCACTCTCAATGATCCCAAAAATGAACTTATAGACTCAGGTGAAAATAATTCACCCCCTCTTAATTTCCTTGAAACCTGCAGTATTTGCACAAAGACCCCCTTTCATAGGCACGCCTCGTCCTGGGCACTAAACTGGTAGCCACGAGGTCTGGTAGACTGGGGCAAAAAGCCGCCAGAGTTGGTTTGGGAACAGTGAAGGGAAACTTGCTGCATCTGGGTGGTGAACCTGAAAATCAGCATCTTAAAACGAGATAGAGCATCTGCTGCATTGTTCGATACACCACGTATGTGTTTGGCCTTAAAAATGACACTGAGCTTTAAATGTATCAATATGATTTATTTCACCAACCTCAAGATCACCTCACACTTTGCCGCTTGATGGTTATTGCACTCAACTACTGTCACGTTGTCTGACCAGAATATAACAGATTGGTTGGGGAAAAAGGTCGGGCCAAATTGTGAGGGACACCAAAATGGGTAAAAGCTCTTAGAAGCCTATGTTTTCCATCACTTCTGACTGTACCTAGTCTGTAGGCCAACACTGCGCACACCAAGAAGTACTCAAGATGGCACTAAAAACTACGCTGCCTGGGGAGTCCATTATCAAACCCAAATCATCATTGGTCTTTGTTGGGGTTGACCACATCACCGAACCATTGAAGTCCTTCAAAAATGTCTCCCAAATTACCATATCCTGCCTCACCTCCGTTAATAGCCAACTCCTGCTGCAAGGTAACTCCATCCTGAGAAATTCAATTATTTCGTCCGGACCACATGTTTTTGCATGGGTGAAAGGAACCCCAAATGGCTTAATTTGCCCTTTGAAATATTTCCAAAGCCCCCCTAAAGCCCGTTGTGTCCGGAGGACCTAGGAACGGGACATCATCCAAATAATGCAATGCCCATGAGTGCTGTGTAATTTGCCTAAATACCCATTCTAATAAGGTGCTAAACCTCCAAGTAAGCACAAGAGACAAAACAGCCCATGGGCATGCACCTGTCAAAATAAAAGGAGCCCTCAAATTGAAACCCAAGCAAATGGAAATGGTAGGATGGACTGGTAGCAGCCTAAACGTCGATTCAGTATCTGACTTTGCCAATAATGACCCAGGGTCTAGCCCCTGGAGCATTCTAATGACCTGGTCTAGTGTGGAGGACTTGACAGAGCACAGTGCCCCATCAATGGCTTCACTGACTGACTGCCCCTTAGGGGTTGACAAATTATGGACCAAGCTATAATCCCCTGGATCTTTCTTTGGAACCACGCCCATAAGGGAACACACAATTCTCCAGCGGGATGGAGTCAAATGGGCCTGCTCGCCTCCTTAAATTTCTTTCTGCATTTTCTTTCTGGCCACAATACAAGTAGTCTGCAACGACTGCTGATTCTTACAAAATGTCACCCCTACACAGCTTTCTGCAGGGATTCTGAAACCATTCTTAAAACTCTCATACAGTGACTGCGCTGCTGCTGTGCTGTTGTACCCATTCAACCATGCCACTATTGCTTGCCAATTAACCTGGGAGTGTGCCTTCACCAACAAGGGCTGTTTACTCATATTTTTTAGGGGCCCTGTCCTTTGACTTTTTGAAACACGTACTCCGGGTGCGATGGGAGAGGGCAGAAGGAGTAACAGTGTCTGAGGGGGCGTGGTGTAGCCTGACTGCAAAATGGCTGCCACTTTTTGAGGTTTGGCGGGACGGGAGTATTAATCCTTAATTTATCCTAGTTTCTGGAGCCATCAGCAGCAGCAGAAAACATGGGGCCACGTCACAGGTGCCCCTGAACCACAGGACGAAGAGGCGGTCCTGTGCCCGGCCTGCAGCCGCGATCACTGAGGGGGCGGCGGGTTGCGGCCCCTGAGGAGCCGAGCATGAGGCTGTCTGTCCCCCCCCGGCCTCCCTTGGAATGACTGCCTGGTAGCGACGAGAACGGCCCGTGGCTGACGAGGGCCAGTGCGGGAGCCCTGGAAAGGCCCTAAGCAGATGGCATGGGACACAAGAGCACTCAGAGAATGGGGTGGCTAACACAGGGCCGCGAAGGAATGCTTGGCTGGGTGCTGAAGCTGAGAGGTGCATAGGTGAGGGCACCAGGACAGCGGGTGGGCATAGAACCTCGTCTGGTGCCCTTTCAGGTCAGAGTCTCGGTGATGCAAGGAGACATGAAGGAGTGCTGTGGAGGCAGTGCTCTGCCGACACCCGTGAGTAGTGTGTTGGAGGGGAAGGGATGGTCAGGCAGTCTGCTGGAGTGAGCGCTTGACGACACACTTTGGGAGTTACACCAGGCTCCCCTTGGGGATCCAACCTGGCTGAAACCCTTGCAGTGAGAGCAGACAGTTGGTGAAGCCCTCTCTCAACCTGGATAAACTGCTACCTATGGTATGAGGGCTCTAATGTGGGGGAATTGAAAGACTGGTGGCCCAGCTCTGGACTAGAAGGCTGAGTTGGGGGACCATTGGTAACGGAGGTTGCTTCTGTGCTGGATGGATGGGGCGTGAAACTTGAGACTGTGCCGCATGCATGTACTAAAGCCCTGCTGGGCTTGGAAGTGGGTCACCTGAGGAAAGGGGATACCGAGGCAGTATGGAGCGGCGTTCGTCTTGTTCCAGGGTGCACTGCTTTCACCTCAACTTGGAATCAGCACCCACGCAGTCTCTGGACACTGGGATCGTACTGTGCAGAGTTGTGCGAGTGAGCACTTGAAACAGATGGTGGTGTGGGTGCACAGTTCTTCATGTAGAGAGGAAAGGGTCCTCGTACTTACAGCCCTGTATGCCCTCTGAGTCCTGTGTGCTGTTTGGTGCTTCATTTGTGGCTGAGACAGTGGAGTGCAGAGAGACGCTTGGAGCGGGGGGTGTTGAGGCAGAGTGATCCACTAGACACCCTGCAGCCTGGCTGGGTCTGGAGATTGCCAGAATGGGGAAAACCGACCACAAGCACGCAAAACTCTCCTTTGAAGGCAGAAAAAAATCTGGACCAACTACCGATACCGGATGAGGACACCTCAGAATCTTTTCAAGATGATGAGAAGTAGTCTACGTCAATCAAGGCTATGTTTCTGGACTTAAAGCAGTCCTTTGCCGGCATCAGCACTAAGTTGGATCACCCCACTGACCGCATGGACCAACTCAAAGACAGAGTGGACGACCATGATACCAGACTCATCCACCTTGAGTGCCGCAAAATTAAGACCTCAAGGTTTGCTTGAGAAGGAACAATCTCCTCATTTTGGGAATACCGGAGTCAACAGCTTTGGGTCGAATGGAAGACTATGTGAAGGGCATGTTGAAGTCGCTATTCTCCGGCACACTGTCTTTGGTGATTGTGGTTGAACAAGCACACACATCGTTGGGCCCCAGGCCTCCCCCAGGGGCACGTGCTAGGCCCATTATAGTCCACCTGTTAAACTATAGGGATTGTGACACGACGCGCCGCCTGGCCCGAAAGCAAAGACCGGTCATCCATAAAAACAATATGCTCACCAACTTCCCAGATTATACTCCGCGCACAGGGCCTTCCTGACTGAAACGCTTGAGGAACCAAACTGGCGCTAAGTACTCTTTGATTTATCCAGTGAAACTGAGAATCCAACATAACTGAAAGCTTCACTTCTTCACAGATCCTAAACAGGCTGCAGAACTTGTGAAAACTAGTCGAAAGAAATCCGACTTGGCTGTCCTGAACGGAAACTCTGAGGGCGGGGGCCACCTGAGTGATGAATACAATGACTGGTCATTGGACTACTAGCTGCTCTCCAACCATTAGTGCTTTGAAATTTGGTTAACAGAACTGATGACTCCATGTTTTCTTCCCCTTTATTTTCTCCCATCCCTTCGCTGGGACGGGGCTTGTCGGCCTCTCCAGCGCCCCCAAGGATGAGTCATTGGTTACTGAAGTGTTCCCCACACCCGGGGCTGTTTGTGGAAATATGTTGGATGGGAATGGGTTATAAGGTCCATTTGGGGGGGCTGACGTGGGTGGCGGGAGTATGCTGCATTTTGAAGAAATGTCTTGACCTGTACCTGTCCATTTCCTAGCACCGCCCTGCACTCCCACGTACTGCGTGATTTCCCAGGAAGGGCGGTGCGTCAGCATGTTATGGGTAACATTCCAAGATGCCACAGGTTTCTAGTTCCACACTAAAATACCCGTCTTGGAACATACGGGGACTAAATGATAAGCACAAAATGCGTCAGATGTCGGCATACTTATGTCGCCATGCCATTGATATCTGCATGCTTCATTGGGTCAATTTGGCTGACAGAGTCCAAATTGCAGCTGCGTGCAAGCTGGACAGGAGACTGCCATGACGCTGTGTATTCCTTCTATGCTTGCAGAGTGGCAATTATCATCTGAAGCAGACTGCTATGGAGTACCAGGGGAGTGATCTACGACTCATGCTGTCAGGGGTGCTATTTGATCACCTGTTCCTACTGCTGTCTTTATATGGCCCCAATGTGGACAGCCCGGAGTTTTTTGCGGACACTTGGTCCTGGGACGCTACTTTTCAGTGGGGGTGGGGGGAGGGGTCTACTTTAATGTAGTGCTTGCAATGAATGTGGACCACAGCAGTCACATGAGGCCCCCACACCCAGCCGCTACAAATATACTGAATGCCATCATGTTGGAGCATGGCTTGGTCGACATTTGGCGGGCTAAGCATAACATGCTTGGGGAGGGCACCTGCATCAACACTGTACACAATAGCTGGTCCTGCATTGATATGTGGATTGGAACTAGAGATGCGGAGCTCCGGACAGCTGAGGTTAGGCATCTGCCCCGAACATTATCTAACCACTCTGGTGTTTCTGGAGATGCACATTCCTGGGCATGTGCAGCGTGCGTTCGCATGGCGTCTCCCTGTGCACGCCTTACGTGATCACCTATTTAGGGTAGAGGTGCATGAGGCCATAGTTAACTATTTTGCCCAGAATAGGGGTTCTGTTTCTTCTTCTGGCACTCTCTGGGAGGCCTTTAAGGTGGTTATCCGAAGAATATGTATGGCCAGGCAGCATGGTATACTCCACGTGCAATGCTGAGAACTGGCTGGACTAGAGGATCAGCTTACGTCTTTGGAAAAGCATTACTCTGGATCGCTTCTGGCGGAGGTCCGGGAAAAGATGTCGTAGTACGACGAGGAAGCACACCATGAAGTTTGGGAGATCGAGCCGGGAAGCCGCTCGCTGCTATGCTGCATAAGCCCTGGGCAGCACCACGTGCAGGGACACCTGAGGTAAAGCGCATAATGAGGGACTTTTATTCCTCATTGTACTCCTCCATACAGTTGAGGTATACTGAATACTTTGACATACTCAGGGCCTCATTTTGAGTTTGGTGTGCGGCCTCTTTCCGCCGGAAAACCGCCACTCCAGTTTTCCACCTGCTGGCCCTATTACAAGTTTCCCGCTAGCCCAGTGGGAAAAAGGCCACAACATTGACGCCAGCTCACAATCGAGCCGGTGGCAATGTTGCGGTGTGTCGTGTGTGACAGCACCCATCGCACTTTTCACTGCCTGTAATTCAGGCAGTGAAAAGCACGACAGGGCTGTCCATGGGAGCCCCTGCACTGCCCATGCCAAGGGCACTTGCCAAACCCCGGGGCAGCCCTGCTTGCTTAAGACCGCAGGCATCGCCAGGCAATCGACCGGCGTCAACCTGGCAGTCAGACTGTGGCGGCACGGTCATAATATGGAGGCCGGACCGCTGTTTTGACGCAGTCGGATCGGCCTCGTGAGTCTGGTGGTCCCAGGACCGTCAGACTCGTAATGAGGGCCTCAATCTTTTGTGGCTGGAAGGCGGGCACAGACAATATCTGGACTCCCCAATCTCGAAGGAAGACATCATTCGGGTTATACGTGGACTTCTGAATGACAAAGCGCTGGGACTCAATGGTCTCACGGCAGCATTCTATAAGGAATATGCGGAGCGGTTTGCTCTGCATCTACTCAAGATGTTTGCTGAATCCATGGAAAGTGGCAAGCGCCCTCCTTTGCCACGGGAGGCGCTTATTATCACTGTGCTTAAACCTGGGAAGGACCTAAACATGGACAACAATACTCTGGCGAAGCTGATTGCATCCAGAATCCAGCCCTTGCTCCCAACTATAGTGCTACCGGAGTAGTCTGGGTTCTTACCAGGCCACTCTACCTCATATAATTTATGTACCTATTTCGCGATGGCTCAGTCAGTTGACCCCGGGAGTCGAGCTGTGGCAATGTTTTGTTTCTTTTTTTTAGATGCCACTAAGGCATTTGATTCACTCGAGTGGCCATTCCTTTTCACGCTTTTAGCCCGTTTGGGCCTTAGTCCTAGATTCATTTGACTGGTCCAGCTGCTTTATTCGACTCCAACAGCTAGACTGAGAATTAACAGATACATCACCATACCCTTCTCAATATCCAGGGGTACACGGCAGGGTTGTCCCCTCTCGCCATTGGCTTTCGTGGTGGCGACTGACCCACTGACCGCTAGCTTGAGACAACATCATAATAATTGGGGGTTGCCATTTCGGCAGCACACCATTTTGGTATCGCTGTCACTATGTCAGCACACTTAACTAGACCCTATCATATTAGAATTTGTAAGGTTTAGACCGCTATCAGGTATCACAATAAACTGGGCGAAGTCTGTTATTCTTTTGCTAACAGATGCCACGGTCCCGCATACATAAGAGAACCTGCTCCACTGGGAAACTGAGCCTGTGCACTATCTGGGGGTGTAAGGAAATGCCTCCTTGGCATGGTTACCCCCTGACTTTTTGCCTTTGCTGATGCCAAGTTTTGATTTGAAAGTGTGCTGGGACCCTGCTAACCAGGCCCCAGCACCAGTGTTCTTTCCCTAAACTGTACCTTTGTCTCCACAATTGGCACAACCCTGGCACCCCGGTAAGTCCCTTGTAACTGGTACCCCTGGTACCAAGGGCCCTGATGCCAGGGAAGGTCTCTAAGGGCTGCAGCATGTCTTATGCCACCCTAGGGACCCCTCACTCAGCTCATACACACTGCTTGCAAGCTTGTGTGTGCTGGTGGGGAGAAAATGACCAAGTCGACATGGCACTCCCCTCAGAGTGCCATGCCAACCTCACACTGCCTATGGCATAGATAAGTCACCCCTCTAGCAGGCCTTACAGCCCTAAGGCAGGGTGCACTATACCACAGGTGAGGGCATAGGTGCATGAGCACTATGCCCCTACAGTGTCTAAGCAAAACCTTAGACATTGTAAGTGCAGGGTAGCCGTAAGAGTATATGGTCTGGGAGTCTGTCAAACACGAACTCCACAGCACCATAATGGCTACACTGAAAACTGGGAAGTTTGGTAT
Organism: Pleurodeles waltl; assembly: GCF_031143425.1. NCBI lineage: Eukaryota > Metazoa > Chordata > Amphibia > Caudata > Salamandridae > Pleurodeles > Pleurodeles waltl. Next base: position 1,300,042,672 of record NC_090437.1, on the reverse strand, counting down.
CAAACTTCTCAGCACAATAAATGCACACTGATGCCAGTGTGCACTTTATTGTGAAATACACCCAGAGGGCATCTTAGAGATGCCCCCTGAAAACATACCCGACTGTGTGGGTTGACTAGTTTTTGCCAACCTGCCACACACCAGACATGTTGCTGGCCACATGGGGAGAGTGCCTTTGTCACTCTGTGGCCAGGAACAAAGCCTGTACTGGGTGGAGGTACTTCTCACCTCCTCCTGCAGGAACTGTAACACCTGGCGGTGAGCCTCAAAGGCTCACCCCCTTTGTTACAGCGCCACAGGGCATCGCAGCTAGTGGAGATGCCCGCCCCTCCGGCCACTGTCACCACTTTTGGCGGCAAGGCTGGAGGAGATAATGAGAAGAACAAGGAGTCACCTCCCAGTCGGGACAGCCCCTAAGGTGTCCTGAGCTGAGGTGACTCTTACTTTTAGAAATCCTCCATCTTGCAGATGGAGGATTCCCCCAATAGGATTAGGGATGTGCCCCCCCCTCCCCACAGGGAGGAGGCAAAAATAGGGTGTAGCCACCCTCGGGGCCAGTAGCCATTGGCTACTGCCCTCCCAGACCTAAACACACCCCTAAATTCAGTATTTAGGGGCTCCCAGAACCGAGGAAGATAGATTCCTGCAACCTAAAGAAGAAGAAGGACTGCAGACCTGAAGCCCTGCAGTGAAGACAGAGACGACAACTGATTTGGCCCCAGCCCCACCGGCCTCTCCCCCTACTTCGAAGAAAACTGCAACAGTGATGCATCCAACAGGGTCCAGCGACCTCTGAAGCCTCAGAGGACTACCCTGCATCTAAAGGACCAATAAGGTCCCCAGAACAGCTGCCCTGTTAAAGAAACTGCAACTTTTTGAAACAAAGAAGCAACTTTTAAAGATCACACGTTTCCCGCCGGAAGCGTGAGACTTTCCACTCTGCACCCGACGCCCCCGGCTCGACCTGCGGAAAACTAACACTACAGGGAGGACTCCCTGGCGACTGCAAGCCCGTGAGTAGCCAGAGTTGACCCCCCTGAGCCCCCACAGCGACGCCTGCAGAGGAAATCCAGAGGCTCCCCCTGACCGCGACTGCCTGCTTCAAGGAACCCGACGCCTGGAAACCACACTGCACCCGGAGCCCCCAGGACCTGAAGGAACCGAACGTCAGTGCAGGAGCGACCCTCTGCCTAGCCCAGGTGGTGGCTACCCCGAGGAGACCCCCGTGCCTGCCTGCATCGTTGAAGAGACCCCCGGGTCTCCCCATTGATCCTATTGAAAACCCGACGCCTGTTTGCACTCTTCACCCGGCCGCCCCTGTGCCGCTGAGGGTGTACTTTATGTGCCTGCTTGTGTCCCCCCCGGTGCCCTACAAAACCCCCCTGGTCTGCCCTCCGAAGTCGCGGGTACTTACCTGCTGGCAGACTGGAACCAGGGCACCCCTATTTCCATTGAAGCCTATGTGTTTTGGGCACCACTTTGACCTCTGCACCTGACCAGCCCTGAGATGCTGGTGTGGCAACTTTGGGGTTGCCTTGAACCCCCAACGGTGGGTTACCTTGGACCCAACTTTGAACCCTGTAAGTGTTTTACTTACCTGTGAACTTAACATTAACTTACCTCCCCCAGGAACTGTTGATTTTTGCACTGTGTCCACTTTTAAAATAACTTATTGCCATTTTTGTCAAAACTGTACATGCTATTGTGATTATTCAAAGTTCCTAGAATACCTGAGTGAAATACCTTTAATTTAAAGTATTGTTTGTAAATCTTGAACCTGTGGTTCTTAAAACAAACTAGGAAAATATATTTTTCTATAGAAAAACCTATTGGCCTGGAATTGTCTGAGTGTGTGTTCCTCATTTATTGCATGTGTGTGTAGAACAAATGCTTAACACTACCCTCTGATAAGCCTACTGCTCGACCACACTACCACAAAATAGAGCATTAGTATTATCTATTTTTGCCACTATCTTACCTCTAAGGGGAACCCTTGGACTCTGTGCACACTATTTCTTACTTTGAAATAGTGTATACAGAGCCAACTTCCTACAGGGGGGTACGGCTGTGTAGGGATGTAAACAATCTATGGATGGCAAATTATGGTACAGCTGTCTCCAGGCTGCAAGACAAGACTGAAGTTTGTCACACTCTTCCCCTTTCACTCACGGGTTGTATTGCGATCACCAAGATGGTGGTCCTTCACAAATTTTTATACTTATTCAATCTTCCCATACCTCTCACATCTCAATTTAGGAATAGACTTTGCTCGTTAATGATATACCTGGTCTAAGCTGGCAGGCAGCCTAGAATCTCATTGAAGATGCTTACCCAGCCTTTTGAGTTGGGGGATTGGGGTGTCAGGGGTGGGACCGAGCAGCACCGGATGTAGCTCTATATTTTAACTGTGCCCAGGTACAGTTTGCACACTTTTAGGTCCACACCATACGGTATTTGTCACACACCTCACATATGGTCGTGAAGGCTTTACAGGGCAATGTATCTTCCTCCACGTCGCCCACGAACCACTATAGATACAGTAGCGCACACAACTTCAGCTGGCATGCACTCTATCACTGCACTTGCGCACCTGTTCTATTTGCACGCTCTATGCCGCTAATAGACCAACCCGGGATGCCCATAACAAGTGACAGGTGCGCACACGTCTCCGTAACATGCAGCTTACCACCATGGGCTACCTGTACCCAGAGGGCCAATTTGTAACCCTCGAGATTGCGCTCAGCGAACCCTAAAATACTACATTATATTGTTTCACCTATTTCCAAATCCAGGAGGCAATCCACAAGCAAAATAGAGACTTTCCCTCCTCCCTCTGGCGTTTCAGGCTTTAGAATTGTTATACTACGCTTCAGAGCCTAGGTGACTTGTCACCCAACTGTATGCAACTATGCAGAAAACAGCCCCACCTGCTAAGCCGCAGGCCAGGCCACAATAGGGGCATGACCTAGATATGCCCTTATCTGACGAGGTCTGGAAATACTGCTGTGCGTAAATGCACACCCTCTCCCCCAACTACCGGCTGCACTTGATTCACCTGAAGTTTATAAATCAAATGTAATACACACCCTAACGTCTCCACCACATGGGATTGCGCTCAGATTTGAGATGCCCTAGATGTGCGGCTGATGACAGACTTTCTACACTTAGCTTGGAGTTGCAATGTGATACAAGCATTTTGGCAGGAGCTATTTGATGTGACTGAAGAGATATCTGGCCTTGCGCTCCTGCGCACCCCATTAATTGCACTCCTAGGGTATGTTAAGGATATAAAGACTGACTGTAGGAAGCTAGTAGGCCTGCTACTCATTTTAGCAAAGCACAGAATTGCGATGTACTGGAGTCGCAACTGCAACCTGTGCAGGGTGGACTGTCTGAAAGACGTGGCATATTGTCAAGAACAACTGAATCTATACTGGGAACTCATGCCAGCAAACTCAAGACCTGTAGACATATGGGCTCCTTTTCAGGCATTTCTTCAAGCACAGGCAACACCACCTTTGACATAGGAGGCGCCTTTAGGGGTTGGAAGACGCTGACTAAATGACTAGTAACTGGCAAAATGGGACTTCCATGTCGTTCTTGTTGGTTGAATTTGTATTTATATAGCGCTTACTACCCCTAACGAGGGGTCCAACTGCTTTTCGACGAGTAGCACACTACTCCGGAATCCAAAATGATTAGTGGTGGATTAGTATAGGGAAATATGAGTACAGTAGTTGTATTACTATGAGTTGATTTGAGCAGAGGATATGCGAGTTTGTTAGTAGGTTTGAATAGAAAAATAGAGGAGGGAAGAATCCAGAAGAGTGAACTGGGAGTTTAATTAATAGGATGAGGCTTGGGATGAGTAAAGGAGAGATGGAGGAGGGAGGCGTCTGAAGAAAGGGGTTAGGAGGATCATAGTAGTAGAAGGTATTTTGGATGAGTCAAAGGTGAGATAAGTGAGGGAGAATTTAGTAGGGTTGTTTGGAAGATCATAGTAGTAAACTGAGGTTCGGGGTGAGCCAAGAGCGCTAGAAGAAGGAAGAGCTTAGGCAGGGTGATTTTGGAGATCATAGTAGTAGAATGGGTTTGGGATTTGTCAGAGTGGGGATGGAGGATAGATTGATAGAGGTATAGGGTGATGGGGAGACAGAATAAAGCTTGAGGTTTTTTTTTTCTTCCTCTTGTACAGTAGGACTAAAATAAATAGGTAAATACATAGCAAGGGAATGTATGTGTAAGGAATATAATGACAATATTTGGACATTTAAAGTTGTGATTTATAAACCGATTTTAAAGATTAACATATCTGAGATTAATGTATTTGTGTACTTTTCTAACATTTTATCTTTCCTCAATTTTCAATAGTGAAATTCTTGCTGACAAAACAGTTAAGATAATATTTGCTCATTGTGATAGCTAAAATTAAAGCAGGGATTCATAAGTATCTCATTTAACAAATTAACTAAGGAACTATGCTATGACCCAGGAACATGTTAAGCATAGGATAATATACACACATTGTATACATACAGATATTTTAAACACCCTTCTATATACATATATGCACACATATACACACACACTTAACTATGAGTAAACATGCATTTGTTAAACAGGCTTAAAATATACATATTTTATTTTGAAATAGTAATTGTACATATTTCTTTTAAAAAAATACATATCTAGATATACACATAATCAGATTATAAATGTTTACCAACACGGGCATATGCAGTCCATTGCTGTTTGGATATGGTGGTTATGAAGGAAAGAGCTAACTCTTGAGTAGTCTTCTGAAGACAAGATAGTTATCCGTGGATCATACATTTGGGGGTAATGCATTCCATAGTTGGGCCACTTGAACAGAGAAGGATGTTCCACCTAAAGTATTTTTCTTGTATGGTGGTGTTTTAAGGCGGGGAGGTTTCTTTGTTGAATATATTTCGTGATTTTATTCCTGATGAAAAGCGGTCCTGTTCCATGTATTGCTTTGTGGGTGCTACAAAGCAGCTTGAAGGTGGATCTTCTGGCTACCGGTAACCATTGTAGTGCCTTCAAGGCAGGGGAGATGTAGGCTTGTGGCTTTGCATGCAATAGTAGTCTGGCAGCCGAGTTCTGAATGTGTTTCAGTTTTTTGTTAGTAGATCAAGATGATCCATGGTAAAGGTCATTGGCGTAATCTAGTTTAGATAGTAGCCTGGACCTTGTGTGGAAATCCGAGGTGGGGGAAAATGCATCGCAGCGTTTAAGGTGATGCAGCTTGATCGTGCCAATTTGTCCACTTGAGCATTCATTGTTAACTTGGAGTCCATGGTAATTCCAAGGTTTTTAACTTCCTTAGATGCTTAAGGTGGTCCCAGATCGTCAGGCCAGACGCACACAGTAGGTCATAATTTTTCCAGTCGCCACGTGAGTGTTGCTTGTTGCTTTTTATTAAAAAAAATCAATAAAAACTATAAAAAATAAAACGATGTTTGTACATGCACGTCCCAGAGGCTCTAATACACGTCCTTTTATTAAAGTCCCCAAATTACCGCTTCACAATCCAAACTCTTTCCCATCATTGGAGGTTGCCCCCGAGGCTGGGCAGGCGGCACAGAAGCGCCAACAATTCATTCATTGGTTCCACCTTGAGCATCAATAAATCCAGATTAACTCCTGAGTGTGGGCACTCGTTTACCCTCTTGGACCAGTCAGGCATGTTCACTAGGATCAACCTGCACCTATACAAAAAAACAACCTCCACAATCCAAAAAGTAACCCTCTCAGAAATTAACACTCTGCTGCAACAATCAATGAAAAAACGTGCAGATTGTGATAAAAGTCAGAATACTCAGTTGCAAGCTCTCATCCCACTTCTTTGCACAGTTACTACCAGCAACAGACTGCCTTTACCACATGGGGTTGCCCCCACTGCTATGAGTTGCAAAAAAAATAAAAAATAAATAACTCAGGGGCCTTGAGGCACCAACTGCTACTGCCTTGTCCCACAGCTAAAAGCCTATGTCTTGCCCCATGAGCACTGGACACTTGCTCCATACACTGCCTCTTCACCAACCATTAATGCCAGCAACTTCCTGGTGCTCTTCTAACACTGCTGCCAACAGTGTGAGGCCAAAAAATGGTCATCCCTCCCTTCCCTGACCAATCGAAAACCTGAATGCTGCTGTGGCCTCTCTATGTCCTTCAGAGTCACCACCGTGAGCAAAAGCTCAAAGGATCCGGGTGGGAAAACAAGTATCCCTGCCAGTGTGGCTCCCAAAGGGCAGGTAAAGGTGAGACCGGCAGCTGGTGTGTGGCGACAGCTGGGCAGTTGTTGGTGCAAGGCATCCATGTCAGAAAGCAGTGCTTTCAAAATAGAGGCTGGGTTCAATTAACTTTACTTTCATTTGAAAGCAATGGATACTGCAGTTTCCCTAGATGCCGATAAATTAGAAATCTAGGTTGACTTGCTGCAATCTCTTGCACATTAAGCTCTCAAAAAGTCTGCAATTTGTCAAAAAAAGAACCAAAAGAGGATTAAAAAAAGCTTAACAAACAGAAGACTCATTCTGTGGAAAGACAATCATTCTTCGGGCCCAGTGTTTTACTGGTCTTTTTTTATCCCATGAAAGCAAGTGTAATTGAAAAGGTAAGGATACGCAGATAGTCGAACGGGAAAATTTGACTGCCAAACCAGTTTCTTCAAATAATTTATTTGATGGAACACCAATGATGCTATAATCTCCCGCCCTCAGAAGCCATATTTGCTCATTAACAGGTAGCTCCTACCTGAATGTTGACATAGATGAATTCCACCCAAATGCACTGATGGACGTAGGGCCTAATAGTCGAATTAGGGAAATGGGGACTCAAACTCTTACTCCCAGGGCAGTGATTGTGGTTTACCCTTGAAAGCTCTGACACAAGCTACACTGGTGAAAGTAAAATTACCCTTGTGGAGTTTAAAAACTAGTTACCCAAATGTTTTGCAGCAGGTGAGCAATCAGGCCATGAACCCCCTCTCCTATTCAAGACAGAGACTATGGGCCTCATTGTGAGTTTGGCAGAGGGTGTTACCCATCACAAACGTGATGGATATCCTGTCAGCGTTTTACAAGTTCTATTATATCCTATAGAACTTGTAATACAGTGGGATATTGTCACATTTGTGATGGAGCAATCCCCTACGCCAAACTCATAATAAGGCCCCAAGTCACTGGCCTAGACTTCTACCCCATGTCCAGAGTGGAAGCGCAACTTGAACAAGTGAAGCAGCTACTGAAAGTGTCTTGAACCCAAAATCATTCTCTATCCTGAAAACACTTCAAAAGGCCTCTTTGATATACTGAATAAGGGCATCATTCTTCTGTTAGTAAAATCGGATAAAATTTTAGGCTCACAGTAAGCAAAAGAATCACAACAATCTTGTTTGAACCACCAACGGGGACAGAAGTTAGGGAATCAATTGTAGTGACACCAAACCATACATTTAAAAAACATTAAGTCTATACTTGATGAGTGAGTGTAAGGAAATGCCTCCTTGGCATGGTTACCCCCTGACTTTTTGCCTTTGCTGATGCTATGTTTTGAATTGAAAGTGTGCTGAGGCCTGCTAACCAGGCCCCAGCACCAGTGTTCTTTCCCTAACCTGTACTTTTGTTTTACACAATTGGCACACCCTGGCATCCAGATAAGTCCCTTGTAACTGGTACCCCGGGCCCTGATGCCAGGGAAGGTCTCTAAGGGCTGCAGCATATCTTATGCCACCCTAGGGACCCCTCACTCAGCACAGACACACTGCTTGCCAGCTTGTGTGTGCTGGTGAGGACAAAACGAGTAAGTCGACATGGCACTCCCCTCAGGGTGCCATGCCAACCTCACACTGCCTATGCAGTATAGATAAGTCACCCCTCTAGCAGGCCTTACAGCCCTAAGGCAGGGTGCACTATACCATAGGTGAGGGCACCAGTGCATGAGCACTGTGCCCCTACAGTGTCTAAGCAAAACCTTAGACATTGTAAGTGCAGGGTAGCCATAAGAGTATATGGTCTGGGAGTCTGTCAAACACGAACTCCACAGCACCATAATGGCTACACTGAAAACTGGGAAGTTTGGTATCAAACTTCTCAGCACAATAAATGCACACTGATGCCAGTGTACATTTTATTGTAAAATACACCCCAGAGGGCACCTTAGAGATGCCCCCTGAAACCTTAACCAACTACCCGTGTAGGCTGACTGGTTTTAGCAGCCTGCCACACTCGAGACATGTTGCTGGCCACATGGGGAGAGTGCCTTTGTCACTCTGTGGCCAGTAACAAACCCTGCACTGGGTGGAGATGCTATCACCTCCCCCAGGCAGGAGCTGTAACGCCTCAAAGGCTCACCCCCTTTGTTCCAGCACCGCAGGGCACTCCAGCTAGTGGAGTTGCCCGCCCCCTCCGGCCACGGCCCCACTTTTGGCAGCAAGGTCGGAGGAAATAATGAGAATAACAAGGAGTCGTCACTGGCCAGTCAGGACAGCCCCTAAGGTGTCCTGAGCTGAAGTGACTAACTTTTAGAAATCCTCCATCTTGCAGATGGAGGATTCCCCCAATAGGGATAGGAATGTGACCCCCCTCCCCTTGGGAGGAGGCACAAAGAGGGTGTACCCACCCTCAGGGCTAGTAGCCATTGGCTACTAACCCCCCAGACCTAAACACGCCCTTAAATTTAGTATTTAAGGGCTCCCCTGAACCTAAGAATTTAGATTCCTGCAACTTACGAAGAAGAGGACTGCTGAGCTGAAAAACCCCTGCAGAGAAGACGGAGACACCAACTGCTTTGGCCCCAGTCCTACCGGCCGGTCTCCATCCTTCAGAAGAAAACTGCTCCAGCGACGCTTTCCCCAGGACCAGCGACCTCTGAATCCTCAGAGGACTGCCCTGCTTCCAAAAGACCAAGAAACTCCCGAGAACAGCGGCCCTGTTCAACAAAAACTGCAACTTTGTTTCCAGAGGAGCAGATTTAAAGACCCCTGCAATCCCCGCAAGAAGCGTGAGACATGCAACACTGCACCCGGCGACCCCGACTCGACTGGTGGAGAAACAACACCTCAGGGAGGACCCTCCGGCGACTCCGAGACTGTGAGTAACCAAAGTTGTCCCCCCTGAGCCCCCACAGCGACGCCAGCAGAGGGAATCCAGAGGCTCCCCCTGACCACGACTGCCTGACTCTGAAATCCCGATGCCTGGAAAAGACCCTGCACCCGCAGCCCCCAGGACCTGAAGGATCGGAACTCCAGTGCAGGAGTGACCCCCAGGAGGCCCTCTCCTTTGCCCAGGTGGTGGCTACCCCGAGGAGCCCCCCCCTTGCCTGCCTGCACCGCTGAAGAGACCCCTTGGTCTCCCATTGAAATCTATTGGAAACCCGACGCTTGTTTGCACACTGCACCCGGCCGCCCCCGCGCTGCTGAGGGTGTACTTTTTGTGTGGACTTGTGTGTCCCCCGGTGCCCTACAAAACCCCCCTGGTCTGCCCTCCGAAGACGCGGGTACTTACCTGCTGGCAGACTGGAACCGGGGCACCCCCTTCTCCATTGAAGCCTATGTGTTTTGGGCACCACTTTGAACTCTGCACCTGACCGGCCCTGAGCTGCTGGTGTGGTGACTTTGGGGTTGCTCTGAACCCCCAACTGTGGGCTACTTTGGACCCCAAACTGAACCCCGTAGGTGGTTTACTTACCTGCAAAAACTAACATTACTTTACCTCCCCCAGGAACTGTTGCAAATTGCAGTGTCCACTTTTTAAATAGCTATATGTGTTTTATGTAAAAAGTATATATGCTATTGTGATTATTCAAAGTTCCTAAAGCACTTACCTGCAATACCTTTCAAATGAGATATTACATGTAGAATTTGAACCTGTGGTTCTTAAAATAAACTAAGAAAATATATTTTTCTATACAAAAACCTATTGGCCGGGAATTGTCTCCGAGTATGTGTTCCTCATTTATTGCCTATGTGTATGTACAACAAATGCTTAACACTACTCCTTTGATAAGCCTACTGCTCGACCACACTACTACAAAATAGAGCATTAGTATTATCTCTTTTTGCCACTATCTTACCTCTAAGGGGAACCCTTGGACTCTGTGCATACTATTCCTTACTTTGAAATAGTGCATACAGAGCCAACTTCCTACAGTGAGGGATTACGATCTCCCGTGCTGCTAGGTACAGGTCGCCTCTGCATTCTGTCAACTTGGGGTCACACACAACTCACACCTTCAATGTGGAATAGACAAAGTGGGACTTCAAGGTATAACCTTTAACAGGAGGCCCACACACAGCTACAGTAAATAGTGTCCCCAATTTGATGCTAAACTGGGTGACTGGCCATGTTTGCAACTGGCTTAGATCACATAATGACGGGTAGCTAACAAACTAGCACAACATCTCTAACTACATTATTAGAAACACAGAACGGTTGGTAGGGAAGGCCTGAGGGCTGTTATGGGAAACTGTTACATTGGAATTATACTGCTCCGTGTCACGCCTATAGGCTACTGTTTGGTCTTTATCACCGTACATCTCATATGCAGGGGAGATTAGAATATCATTTGTATAAACAGTCTTCAGTACATGAAGCTTCTTAAGCGTATGTCAATAGCTGCGCGTAGCATTGCCCTGAACTTGAAAACATTTGGTTTGCCAGAGTTCAGTAAAAGCACTTATTTCAAACAAACCCTTAGACGCTTTAAATGGAGCGCTCAATTAGTAACCTGAAGTTATTTAAGCTTAGTGATTTTCAATTATCTCTACCAATACACGAGAAATTAAGAATGAAACAAGTCAGACCAATTTCGATTTAAAAAGGCCTTGCTCCGTTCAAGAAGGGAACCTTTGCAAATTTACTAATTACTTTCTACTCTTACAAACATGTATAAGAATATTTTCTCATTCCACTTATCTGGTCATGAAAAACGTAAATTGACCAGACAGTGCTTTTGTCAATTCCCAGTACTGAATTTCAAGTCCACCTGGGAGGACTTTGAGGGAAACCAACTGTGGGGATTTTGTTCACCAAATATGTAATCATGGGTTAAAATTTTACGTACCAGCAAAGAGACAGTAAAAGACATTTTACGTGCCCACTGCAAAATCTGCTCCGAGTAAATCACCTTTTGAACTCACAAGAGGTAGATCCCATGGTACTTTTGTGTATGAGACCAAGTCACACAGTGATGAGCTGCCTAGCGGTAAATTAACTGATGTTCGCCACATTGTTTGAGGAGATTGGGTGAAGGCCAAACTAGGAGATTCAGGTAAAGTTGTTTTATTTTTTTAATTCAAGGAGCCATCTAAAGTGAGAGAAACAGGTGGCAACTGGGCTCACCTTGATAGTGGACAAAGGTGTAACTTGAGGCATGTTCATCGTTGTAAGTGTTGTGTAGCATTTGAAGGTGTATGCGTTTGTTTCTTTGCGTTGTTCGTTTTTCCCTTCTGTTATATGTATCTGTTGAGTTATCACAGTGTATGATGTGTTGTTGTGTCACTGTGTAGTGCTTCTATATCGGAAGGAGTGATGTGTTGTAATGTCTTACTGTGGAACACTTGCATGTAATAGGATTCCAAGTGCCGGCGTCACTGGATTCCATATTTGTTTATTTTAGGATTTTACTGGCCAGTTGAGCTGTAGTGCTTAGCTTTAAGGTGTCACATGGTTGCTGCCCATTAAAATACTTCAACAAATTGGAAACAAAATTTCCGATTCTATTAGTTATGACATCCGTAGGCAGTTATTGAAGCCTATATTTAATTGATTAGATGTGCCAAAGCAGTTTATGCATGTTCGAACAGTGTCAGTGTAAATTTGCAGTTCTCATGGTGTTTTCAAAGTTTAAGGATTCTGTTTGGATATTTTATAATCTGGCATGTTGGCAAAAGTCATAAAGACATAAATTTCTATATTATTATACAGATCAGTGAGGTTCCTTTGTGCACTGTCTGCAACCTAAGATTCACAACATAATATACAGAGTACACTTCACATAATTTTGAGTACTATTCAGAGAAGGCAAACATCGTTACAGGGTAGGAAACGGTTTTAAGTATTGTTTTTAAGATGAATCAGTGCATTATTTATAATTAATCGTCTATCTATACCATCAACATTAATATCCTTTATCATTTTTCTATTAGAGTTCACAAATGCAATATTTGTGTTAAATAGATTCCTCAAACCATTGCATATCAAAAAAGTAACAATCAAAAATTAAATAATAAAAAAAAAAAATACTACAGCTATCCACTTGGAGTATGTCCTTAGGCATTTGATACCGAAATCCAACAAGAAACTCCTGTTGTTTCTGCATTACCTGAATATGGAAATATTCACCCTGAATGTCTATTAGGCACATCCAATCCCTCTACTGAAATTGAGGATATTTTAGGTGCAGGCCAGCATCCGGACTGTTTCCTTCTTTGACCATCTGTCGTATTTCTTTGCTGCAGAAACAATGACAACTGCAGTGGCGGCCCGTCCTTTAGGGCGGAAGGGCCACACACCCCCACCTTTTGCCCCCCATGAAGAGTGTCTGTCAGGCTGAACAAAGGTCAGCCTGTCAGACACTCTTCATGTTCAGGTCAGGCAGCCAGGAGCAGACATGCCCGATTTGCGCAGACTCCTGGCTGCCTGCGCTGAACTTTGCTGGGCTGAGGAGATCACAGCTCCTATGGGCATGACCTCCTCGGCCCAGCAAAGGTGCCTCGAGGCCCTCCCCTGGGTGACGAGGAAAGCGTCCCTAATTGACACTCTCCCTGGGCGCTTCAGTTTAAGCCCTGAAGTGCCCAGGGCGAATGTCAATCAGTGACACTTCGTCACAGAGTGGGGTGGGGTCAGCAGTCTCACTGACCCCATCCCACTCTGTGACGAGGCTGGGACTGCTGCCTTGAGGGAAGGCAAAAGTCACAACCCTCCTGGGACCTGGAGGCCGAAGGTAAGTGTGTGTTGTGTGTGATGTTTCAAAATGAATGTTTGGTGCATGCGTGCATGTTTGAATGGTAGGAGTGTTGTTAATGGATGTGGGTGCGTGTCTGTGTGTGAAAGAATGAGAGTGTGTGTGTGTGTGTGTGTATGTATATGTGTGCCCCGCCCGTCCCCCTCCCTCCTAAAGCTGCCGGCCGCCACTGGACAACTGGTTGCGATTTTCCTCTTGAGAATGTCGCTGTGGATAGGTGCTAATATTTTCATCAAATCCTCATTAAAGGTATCTACATCCTGGCTAGAGGATACCGTAAGGTGCAAATCTATTTAAGTTGGAGAATGTCTTCCGTAGGACAAAAAGGAAGCAGGTGATCTACATGCATTCAGTGTATGTGATGGGAGTGTAACCTCTGCCTGGAATCCCTTTGAATGGCTGGTATGATGTCTGTGGAGTCAGAATGGAGAGTGTTTTTATTCAAGGGATGACTTTATTCCTCACTTAGTTCTCTAGAGGGCAAAGGTACCGAAGGTTGTTCCTGGAACTCCGCTCCAGTTGCCACTGGTGCAAGAGGTACTGATGCTTTGGGTGATATGTCTAGAACAGAATCTACTAAGTGATGGAGAACATTAAATATTGACTGGTAATACATGTGAAAGAAACTTCGTACAGAAGAACCCCGAATCTTAAGTTGCAGGAATTCTCTTCCTCTCAAAGACAAATTCAGTTTAGTCAATGTCATAGATGGTGCTGAATGTTTTGCTGTGAAAACCGCTTTCAACATCAACAGTTGTGTTATTTTCAATATCATGTGCCTTTTGTATTTCAACATAGTCATTTAAACTAAGACATCAAGTACCTAGATGTTGATGCTGTTCAAATGGCAAGCAGATGGCAACTGTCCCACCAATGGCAAGGACAACATTTTCCACGACTAGGCTTTTCCCTAGATCACCATCTGGAGGCGTTCCTCAAGAAGGAAGAAGGCATTGTGATTGTAGCTCCTCTCCATGCCCCTAATACCTTCCTGATGCAAACTCGTTCCCAGGCCTTGAGAAATGTATTCGTCCACTAGCTATGGCAAGTCAGATTTTGTAAAGGTGAGCTAGTTTGGGGCCTACTCGCCTCTTCTGGAGTGCTGATTCACAGGTGTTCTGTACACTCAAAATGAATGAGAAATAAAGATGCCTTTAAATCTTGTTTTTATCTTGTTACATTTGACAGAGGTCTAATATCAGCTTATGTTTTCATATAATTAGCTGCCTATTTTACCCTGGAGGTTTTCTTCCGCTGAATTCAGAGTTAAAGGATTTCGTAAAGTGAACTGCTCGATAATCAAGCTGTGCAAACAGTGTGAAATGAAAGGCTGTAGTTTTTTTTCTAACACAATATTTAATAGCTTGTAAAAGAACTGTACAAACATTTCAAAATCTATTTCAGTATTTACGATAGCACATTTTTTGTAATTCTATGGGATAGGGAAAAAAAAAATTAACAGAATGAAAACAAACCAGAACACTTTACTTGGTGATGTGCAAATAAATATTTTTGCAGAAATCCAATTTCCATACAGTGTTTATATGCACCACATTCTTTTCAGTAAAACTGCTTGTTAGTGGGAAGGTTTGTGTCCTTTCAGTGGAAAGTGTGCTGTTTGCACATGACAGTATGCTATATATATATATATATATATATATGTATGTATATTATATATCTATATATATATATATATATATATATATCTCTATCTATCTATCTATATATATATATATATATATATATATATATATATATATATATATATATATATATATAAATAAATTAAAAAAACCTAGGGGCAGTCGCCACCAGGCAGTTATAGTTAGGTTTGCTTTTCCTTTCGAAGAGTGTTTTTTGGTCTTCTAATAACTTTGGCCCCATCTGATGAATCGTCACAGAACTTTCCAAAAACCAAGTTTATCCAACTCGGCTCTCTCCTGAAGTTTCGGGGTAATTAGTCAAGTGGGCCGAGAAAAAAAAAATAAGTGCGTGTGTCCCCTAAAATGCAAAATCCCCATAGGCTTATTCGAAAAAGGCTAGAGCAAAAACTGCTGAATAAAATTACATCAAATTCAGCAGTAACCTAGATCTTGGCCTGCAAAGTGTGCTTTTTGTTATTGATTATAAATCGGTTCAGTAGTTTTTGAGAAACTATGGTTGAAATATAATTGTACTTCTGAACAGTTGGACCCACAAGAGTCTCGAGAGACTCTTGCAGGAGCGCCAATTTAAAGATAGAGCATTCTGACTGGCTCGAGGAGCTTTATTTCCCTTTTGCCATCCCACTCCCACAAGCGATCTGATTCACTACCAGCAACATGAGAAAAATATGACTGGCAGCAACTAAAGGACTCGGGACTTAGTCATCTGTCTTGAAAGTAACCAACAAAAAAAATAAATTATTAAGGGGTAGGGGTACTGTAGGAAGATGGCCTGGTAGGTACCTAAGGCACTTACACCTTATACCAGGTCTCCCCCTATAAGTGAAGTGTAGGCAGTGTCTAGAAGCCAGGCTCTCTAGAGATAGCTGTGGATGAGCAGCCAAGGGTTATCTAGGAGACATGCAAAGCTCATGCAAAACCTCTGTAGTCACACAGCAGTTACACACATGAAAGAAAACACTCAGTTGTACAAAAATAAAGGTACTTTATTTCTTGAACACAATACCACAAAGTATTAAAGATGCAACCCTCCAATAGGAGTTAATCAATACACTAATTATATACACTAGTAAACAGTAATAGGCATAGGAAAGTTTAGAAAACAGTGCCGTTGCTAATAAACAATAGTGACCCTATGGGGAGCCCAAACCATGTACTAAAAAAAAAATGGAATGCGAACACAGGACCCCACCTAGGTGTGTGAAATGTGTAGAGGGAGCTGGGAGTACTAGAAAACCACAGAGGTAAGTGACACAGTACCCCCTCGCCACCCCCACCCCCTCCCAAGCGATCAGGATAGCAGGAGTACATCACTAGAACTTCCCCAAACCACCCAAAAGGACGAAAATGAAGAAAAGAAGACACCCAGAAAAGACTGCAATAAACCAGCGGTGGATTACTGGAGGCGGACCAGTGGAGAGAGGGGACCAAGTCCAAAAGTCAGAGTGGAGTCCAGGAGGAGTAGGAACTACTACCCCCATCTGTACTTGCAAGAGTTGGTAATCGGTGATAAAGAGGTCAGGACTGCAGGCCTGGAACCGGAGAAGAGTTCCTGAGGGATGCAGGAGATGTCCCACTCTGGAAGAAAGACTGCAGATGGGTGTTGGGCCGGAATTCCACCAACAAGTCTTGGCAAAGGCAAATATCGCTGTTGGTGAAAAAGTGGTGCTGCCGGGGACCAACAAGGCACAGGAGGACTCAACCCAGGAAGGGGAGTCACAGTGGACCCTCAGCGACACAGAAGGTCCACTGAGGCAGCATCCACAGGAGCCCCACAGGACAGGGACATAGTAGCTGAAGAAGGAGCCCACGCAGCACTACAGGAAGGGATCCCACGCCGCAGGAGAACCTCGCAGAGGGCTGTGTGTCGCAGGAAGGATTGCTGGGGGCTGGAGCTGCACAGAGCCTGAAGTTCCTTTATAGAAGATACCAACAAGCCTTGGCAGCTGCAATAGACGCGGTGCACTGGGTACTGTCAGGTGTGGGGAGGCAAGGGCTTACCTCCACCAAAGCTGGACAGCTGGCAGAGAGGACCAGGAGGACTACTCCGGACCACCACCCGTGATGCAGGATCCACGCAGCTCAGGATGAGAGGAGATCCACACAGCCAGTCATCGTTGCAGTAGGTGTCTGCGGATGCAGAGGAGTGACTCCTTCACTCAAAGGGAGATTCCTTCTTGTGCCGATGGAAGACTTGCTGTCCTCAGAGGATGCACAGCCGGGGAAATGTTGCAGAAGCTGGAAGGAGCCGTGGAAACAATGTTGCAAGAAGAGTCTTCTTTGTGGATGCAGGCTGTTGGTTCCTGGAGGGTCCAGTTGCGGTTAAAGTGGTCAGAAGTCAAAGTGGAGGTTGCAGTGGAGTCCTGCTGGAATCTTGCACGCCAAATCTGAGGACTCACCACAGATGAAGACCCTAAATAGCCCAGATGTCACCTACCTGGCCACTAAGATGCTCGAAGAGTTCCCCGATAACCCTGGAAGTAAGATGGCAGAACTCAGGGATCCTTTGGATGAGCTCTGAGCACCACCCCTTGGGTGCTGATGGACAGGTTTTCCATTGTCCAGTTTTGCGCCAGTGCAGGGGCTGGGGATCTCTGAACCGGTATGGACTGGTTTATGCACGGAGGGCACCAAATTTGCCCTTCAAAGCACAACCAGTGGCTTGGGGAGGCTACCCCTCCCAAGCCAGTCACACCTATTGCCAAAGGGAGTGGGTGTTGCCTTCCTCTCCAAAAGAAATCCTTTGTTCTGCCTTCCTGAACTTGATCAGATCAAGCAGCAGGAGGGTCTGATGGGTGGCAGCAGCTTGGGCTGCCCGGAAAACCATCGAAGACTGGTGGTAGCAATGCTGGGGGTCCTCTAAGGAGCCCCCAGAGTGCATGGAATCATACTTCCAATACTTGCAACAGTATTGGGTTATGATTCCGACCTGTTTGGGTGACAGGTAGTGACCTATGTCCAGTTCACGCATAAAATGGCATCCCAGCACTTATGTAGTCCAGGAAAATGGAGCTGGAGTTCATGGGGGCACCTCTGCTAGTGCAGTGGTGCCCTCACACACAGGTACTTGCACCCTGCCCTCTGGGCTAAGAGGGCCTGCCACAGGGGTGACTTACAGTGACCTGGTCCAGTAACCTGGTAGTGAAAGGGTGCACGTACCCTTTAACGCAGGCTGCAGTGGCAGGCCTGCAGAACACTTTGCATGGGCTCCACATGGGTGGCACAATACATGCTGCAGCCCAAGGGGATCCCCCGGTACCTCAATGCCCTGGATACCTAGGTACCATATACTAGGGACAATGCTTGGGGACACCAGTATGCCAAATGTGCGATGAAAAAAGGTTCCAGCAAACATGTTAAAAAGGAGCAAGCATAATCACTAGGGTCCTGGTTAGCAGGATCCCAGTGAACACAAGTGCTCTCACACCCCCAATCGGATGTCATGCATCATCATTGGGCAAGCTCCTCGTCAGACCGGCGCTGCAATGTGACGGGCACCCCTGTAAGGGGGCTCTTTGCCAGATATCTTTTCTCAGTAACACTGTGCCGTGCAGAAAAAGGGTAAAGTGAATAATGCCCGAATGGAGGCACTATACAAGTAAGGAGAGAGAAAGGAAAGGAAAAAAAAAAAAGAAAAATTTACTCAAAACCCAAACCAACCTAACTGTAATGTACTTAACTGGTTTCAAATTGTGTGATCCTAAGCAATTTTTTTATATTACAGTCTGCCTCATTACAAGTTTGCAAGGGATAAACATTAAACTAAACTACTTCTTGGCCAATGCACAACAGATTTTGATGCAGCGCATGATCCAACAAAAGATGGTCCTCCTCTGCATTGCCTTTGCTCTTCTTCGCTCCCACAAATACAATAAAGAGCTGATCATCCCCACAACGTTCCCTGGTGAAATAGATGTAAAAGCTGAGAACTCTTCAAGGAATCCAGCCGCAGGAAATCAGTCCTCCTCATATGTGTGAGGTGGAGCTAAGAACTCTGGTAAAGTGAAATTTTGCCCGAAGTAAGAAAGACTTGTTCTCAGGACCAGTTTGTTCAAGAAGAATTTAGTGTATTGAGGGTTGATAGAAAGGGATGTTATGGCAATGAGGAAAACCATCTTAAGGGTGATAAGCCACAATGGAGATTTGTGGAAACGTTTTGCAAACCCTTTAAAAAAAAAAAAAAATACGCATCTCAATTGGTGATTTAAACAAAGATGGCAGATCCGTCAAACCCAAAAGTCAAAACGGCTAACAAGTACCCTTTAATTTTACCCAAACTACGGCCTCGCTGGGCTAGGGACAGCACTAAAGAAGAAACTGCCTTTGGTAACATTTTTTCTAGTAGAGACTCTATTTAACCATATACTCTTCGCCTTTTGAATAATCACCCTGGTGCACCATCAGGTGGGGACATGTGACTACATTCTGATGCAGAGCCTACATAAGTCCACTAACTCTGCATGCTGATATCAGTTGCTTTTGAGGCTGCACCGAACTGCACCAATGAAAGGAAGGGTCTGAAAAGCAGTCAAGTGTGACTTCGGCACACTTATTGTGAACCCAAAGGATGATAGGTTTGCTTAGTATGCAGGTGGTTGACGACCGCCTAGGATGAGCACGCCTTCAACAGCCTGTCGTCGAGGTAGGAAATGACTGTCACCCCTGACTTCCAAAGGTGTGCTGCCAGTACCCCCTTCACTTTTATGAACACCAAGGGGCACTGTTGAGGCCAAAGGGAAGCGCCACAAACTGAAAATACTCTTGGCACATTACAAACCGTAGGTTGCACCGGTGGGCCAGCAGGATGGGTATATGAAAATAGGCATCCTACAGAGCCAATGCCAGTATTCAGTTTCCAGGGTAGAGGGCAGAGGGCAGATAAGACCAGGGCTAGGGTGACCATTTTGAGTTTCCCCTTCAGGAAGAAAGAACTGAGAGGGCGCAGGTCTAAAAAAGGGCCGCAAGCCATCTCTCTTGGGCACCACAAAGTAGTAGAAGTAACAGCCACATCCTTCTTCTGATTCTGGCCCTCTCTCAACAACCCCTTTGACCAAAGGGGCTTAAACTGCTGCAAAATGGAGAAATGGTACTTCATCAGGACACACTGGAAGGTATGGAGGGAAAGAAATGAAGAGTAAGGCGTAAACCCTGTGAACAATCTGTAGAACCCACCTTTTCAATTTTATTTTGTCCTCCAACCCGGGAAAAAAAGAAATCAGTGTATTCTCTCTCCCACTGGGTGGCTGTGCTCCTGGAAGGTCACACTAAAGAGGTTTTGCAGGTAGGATTGCAGTGGGAGTGGTACACTGAGCAGCCCATTGACCTTGGCCTCAGGGGTTGTAGGCACCATATCCTCGACTGCAAAACTGCAGTGGAGGCTGGACAAGCTGGTGGTATGGGGCACCTCAACCAAATCCATTAAAGGAGTTTTGGAGTGGTCACAGTTGCTGAGGTGGCGTGGACAGGACCCAAGAGCGTAGGGTAGCTCCACTCTTTACAACACTCCAGAACAGAATCAGCATTGTCCCTGAACTGACAAGTCCCATCAAACGGCATGTCCATCAGGGAAAATTGAATATCGTCTGAAAACCTAGTTGAACGCAGCAACTGTAGGAAGCTGGGATCTGGTTGCAGTACCCCTCACTATTTGTCTGCTTTTTGATGCAACTTTGACTGAAGGGTACTGGGTTCCTGCTCACAAGGTCCCCAGTTCCTTTCCCAAAACAAGACACCTGGTCACTTTTTTTTAATTTTTATTTTTTATTTTAATTATTACAACATATTCAACCCAAGGTAGGCTGCCAGGGGATACAGAACACTGCATGTGCGTTATACATGTAAGGACATGGTAGCTAAGGTTTATTGAGGGAGGGTGAGGGTAGGGGAGAAGAGTCCTGGTTCCCATGGGGCCTAATGGAAGCAATTAACATTTATCGATAAACAGTATCATCAATGCAAACAAGTACATATTCTCACATTGTCATAGTGAAAACTGCGGTTAGTATCAGTAATTTGGGTAGTGTTGTGGTATAGTCTATGGCACTCGACAATTTTGAGTGGAGATGGGGTGATACAATACTGTCCGGATTTTGCCCATGTATCTGGGTATAGATGCATCAGCCAATCCTATAGTGCAACCCGGGGATTGTCCGCCAGTGTGCGGAGTGGTAGATCACACCTCTATATGTCATTCTTGGCTTCGGTCCAGACTATGTGGGTGTCCCAATTCCCACATCCCGCCACGCCCCTGTCATTGAGTGAGCGAAGTACCTGTGTCTCGGCCCCAGCCCACAGCAAAATAACCCTCCCAGCCATTGTTGACGTCTCGATAGGTTGGTGCCTTCCATTGCATTGCTACGAGGCGTTTAAATAGGACAAAGGGTCAAGTGAGGGAAACATGCGGTGGAGCCAGTGGGGGGACAGGTACGCTTGATGCAAGTAATTGAATTGAGTGAAGCAGAATCTCGGGTTTCGGGACACACACTTCACCTGTTGGAGCGCCCTGGTCCAAGCAGAACTGAAACAGTGGTGTAGGGAGAACCACATCCCATGTAGCCTTAGAAGATTGCTGTACAACAGGGATACTACTTTTACGTGACTCTGGTTTGATAATAGCAGATTAAGTATAGGCGATGTCGGCAGTTCCGTGTCACCGTTCCACCATGTGTCATGTATGAGCCGTTTCATGGCGCAATAGGTTAAGAATCGTCCTGGGCCTATGTTGTAGGTGTTCTCTATGACTATGTATGCCAAAAGAGTGTCATCCCTAAAGAGGTCCCTAATCGTGTTCAGTCCAGCTGCCAACCATGGCCCCAATGTGTGTTCAAATCCCTTGCACACTGCATGCACAGAAGCGGGATCCCATGGCAATAAGGTGGTGTTAGGTTCCCATTCTGCATAAATCTACACCAACATGTTCGAGCTGTGTCCATCAGATTACTGCTGTGTAAGGGAGGGCATGTATGGTCTGTCAGCCACGTCAACACGTTCATCAGACCAAGTCTATCCTGCACCATTGTCTTCTCTGCTGAGAGGGTTGACCTACGCCAGGTGAGCGGCCATCGCAGTTGAGTTGCTGCATATTATAATTCGTAATTAGGCATACATAGTCCCCCTTCCTTAAGTGGATGATGCATGGTAGCTAGGGCGACCGACATCGATTATTCCCCCATATCAATTATAGCATCAATCCGTTAAGTGAATGGAAGAATGAGCGGGCAGCACCAGTGGGAGAGCTGTAAATTAATATAGCAGTCTAGGGAGTATTATCTTTGCAACGGTCACTTGTCCTAGAGGTGATAGTGGTAGTCAGCCCCAGAAAGGCAGTGATCCACAAATCGAGCTTAGCGCCCGTCCTAAGATGCCCTCCCTAAGGTCCTCTGTGGTGTGATATATTTGAATACCTAGTGAAGGTGACATGACCATGGCATTTGATACACGGGGAGAGCGGGTCTTAAGTGTTCCAGAATGAGGGCCAACGGGAACAGACATGACTTCGTCCAGTTTACCCGTAAACCGGAGGAGTCCCCAAATAGATTGAGTAGTTGCATGACCTCCAGTAGTGTGGATGCACTCTTACGCAGATATATTAATGCATTATCGGTGTCAAGAGAAATGATGTGGGGAATACCCAGGTCCAGGATCTCCCATTGTTGTGCACATAACCGAAGGTAGGCTGCCAGGGGTTCAATTGCGATCGCGAATTATAGTGGCGATAATGGGCCTCGAGGAATAGTACCATGACAGATAGGGAAGCTCCAGACGACTCGGCCCGTTTTCACACAGGCTGTGGGATTAGAGTACAATATGCTAATCCGGTCCATAAAACCTGCACCAAAGCCCATGCAGCACAGTGTCTCCTTTAAAAAGGGCCATCCAAGAGTGTCAAATGCCTTCTCAATGTCCAGTGACAGACACCGCTAGTCATGCTTTCCAGTGGAGGTTCCGTTCAGTAGGCGCAGGAGACTTCTGATGTTCAGGAAGGTGTTCCGTCCCCGGATTAAGCCCGATTGGTCTTCATGAATCAGTTGACCAAATAATGAGAGCAATCGTTTGGAAAGCACCTTGCCCAGTAATTTACAGTCTAAGTTAAGTATCGAAAGCGGTCTGTATGAGCGCACAATACAGAGGGTCGCAGACTGGTTTAGGTAGGACCACTATGAGCACCTCGCATTGAGAGTATGTGAGACAACCCCACTTTTTATTTTGGGCAACACCTCCAAAAATGGTCCAGCTAGGTGAACAGAGAAAGCGGAGTAATACTCAGCTGGCAACCAGTCAGTTCCAGGTGCTTTATTGTGGGCTAGTTGGAGAAGTGCGGTCCGGATTTCTTCCACATGGATGGGCTCATCACGTTCCATCTTTCGTAGGGTGGTAAGTTGGGGTCAGAGGAAGATTAGTGAATAAGTCCTCTAATTGAACTGAAGTGGGCACAGATCCCTGTGTATAGCATGCAATAGTAGCCCGAAAGGCATGGTTTATAGATGCGTGGGTGTTGAACACAACTCCAGACTCAGACCTAACGGCCCCTATGGGAGTGTGGCATTGTTTGCCGCTTGCAGCCTACTACATCGAACTCCCTCAGCATGCAGCCTAGTGAGATAATGTCTGTAATCACGGCGATGCAATCGTGAGTCTACTTCCTTGTGTCGTGCTCGTAACTCACAAAGTGCGTATGAGGTGCTCCGCGCCACATCTCGTTCCAAGGCTCGCATATCTGCCTCTAGCGCGGTCAATTCGCATACCAAGACGTGCCCGGCACCCCCGGTGGCTGACAGACAGTGGCCCGCACGACCACTTTGTGGGTGTTCCACTCTAAGGCTTGCAATGTAGCTGTTTCCCTATTGAGCTTGAAGTATCTGACGATACAGTCACATTGGTATGTTTGTGCGTGGTCTGCCCCACTGAAAGCTAACCCTTAACGAACAATGGTCAGACAGCGTCCTGGCCAAGTATTCCACCTGCAGAACATCTTGAGTCAGAAAGAGTAGTCCCAGAATCAAATCTAATCTGGTATGCAGTCTATGTACTGGAGAGTAGAAGGAATATTCCCACTCCTGGGGGTGTTGTAAGCACCATGTGTCATGCAGCCCGCTGTCAGAGCCCCTGTGATGTAATGCTGCTGGGTGCACCAGACTGTGGGTGGGGGAATCTATCCATTTCTACATCAGGGACACAGTTGAAGTCGCCCCCCCATATACAAGGAACGGAAGGGTCAGTGGTGGTGTGATGGATGCCAAGAATACTCTGTTTCAGTTTTGAGTTTTTCCAATTCTCTTACTGTAAGATGTTTCCTGAAGTATCGCTATTTCTGCATTTTGACATTTCAAGAAGGTGTGTACCCGTTGACACTGGGTTGATGTTGCCATGCCCCTTACATTCCACGTTAATATATTATACTGTATGGTCCCCATGTGCGTGTAAACGTGTGTTGCATTGTGTACTTGAGGCCTGTGTCCAGCATCCAGTGCAATGTCACAAATTAACGCCCCAGATAGGTCCATGACCCTGTCCCCATGTCTCCTTCTCCCTGTACCATCCTGTTTCTCCATCAGGAACCGCGTGAAAACATGAAAAATCACAACATCAAACTCCACCCAACCCCCTACCCAGGTTGACGGCCAAAGGGCCTACAGCCACCTCTCTTCCGGCGATCACAACGAAAACGGAAACCATTGGGGGGGCGTTGACCATCGTCCATTGGGAAAGTCATGTGGGGGCAAAAGTGGTCAGGTAATGTGCTCAGGTTGCTCCGACCAGTTTCTAGTGCTGTCTGATCCCTCCCACCCCATACCCTCAGCAATCATCAGGCTTTTTGCATGATTTTAGTGAGTGCTGGAGCCACTTATTACAGCTATGCAGGAGTCTGCATTCGTGGTGTTAAGACACTATTACAATCGTGATTCTGCAGGTGAGGCCATTTGGAATCTTTAATCTGGTAAGGGTGACCATCCTTCTTTGGCCAAGTTGTTTGCTAGCTCCTGTGTCGTGCATGGAGCAACTCCTCCACTTCCGTGGAGAGGAGTCCTCATTTGATCGCCTGTCGGCGCCAGCTGTGGAGGTGGGACTACAGCTTATCTGCTGTGCATGAGGTAACATCTGGTTCCTGTATGTAGCTGACTGTCCTGCCGCTGGAGTGGCCCTTCAACAAGTCAGTGTCTGAATTACGTCCCTCTCGAAGGGTAGCATATAGATGTGATATGTTGTGTAGTTTTGATTAGTGCTTGAGCTTAGCCTTCCGCTCCTTGAGCCTTTGATGGGTGCGCTGTGGTCTCTGGTCTCTTCTTGTGCTGGGACTGAGGACTCAGTCATCCCTCGGACAGGGGTTGTTCTTAGGTCGACCGCACCAGGCCCTTGGCATGTAACCATGTCCAGACATCCTCTGGGGTTGGAAAGTTGCAAGTTTTCTCCCCGTCTACTACTCTTAGTCTCGCTGCGGAATAACAATGCATAACTGATGCTGTGTTCATGGAGGAGTGGCTTTACCTTTACATATGAATTTCTCTTGCGCTGTACCTCCATTGTGTAGTCAGGGTAGGCTGTGATGGTGGTATTTTCAAACCTCCATGGGCCCACTGTCCGGAAGCTCTGGAGGATGAGGTCCCAGTCCCAATAATTGAGAAGACAAGCTATTAGTGGCAATCGTCTAACCAGGATTCTGTGTGCTCGCTCGATGGAGAAGAAAGCTGGCACCTTGTTCCCCAGTACTATGGTTGTCAGCCGCTGTTTAAGGAAACAGCATTAGGTTCTTCTACGCGCTCTGGGAACCAAAAAAAATAGATCATTATTCCTCTGCGATCTTCACTCTGCATCTTCAGCCCTTTGTTGCAGGTAGGATACTTCTGCCTGTAGCTGCGTTAGCGGAGTCCGAAGTTCCTGTAATGGTGGTTGCATAATTACTAGGGATGACTCCATATCATCCACGCTTTGTCGCAAGAAGTCAACTTACCCCATGTGGACCACGTTAAACTGGCTCTAAGGCAGTCTTAGTGTCCAGCACAGCTTGCAGAAGCTTCTCAAATTGAGAAGAGTGGCCTTGAAGCGTAGTACTCATCTGTTAAAGTGTGGCAACGCCTTTCCCTATGGCTGCAAATTAAGTCTGCGTGGTCCCCTCCGAGGACGGGGAGAGCTTCACTGCTTTGGGATTCACCATGTTGGTGGTCGGTAGGTTCGGTTAACGTCCAAGTATCCTATAGCTCCAGTTCTCAGGTCTCAGCTGCACTGTTCCAATATTGTGATCGG
The DNA here is from genome assembly GCF_031143425.1 of Pleurodeles waltl. Taxonomy (NCBI): domain Eukaryota; kingdom Metazoa; phylum Chordata; class Amphibia; order Caudata; family Salamandridae; genus Pleurodeles; species Pleurodeles waltl. The sequence goes on along the minus strand of NC_090437.1, from coordinate 1,300,016,780 downwards.
GGCACGATCCCAGCGATGGTTGGCAGGGTCACTCAAAGGGCACCGATCCACAGCTGCGGGCACCTCCAGGAGCCCGGGCCCACAACCCGACGAACGCTGCCTACAGCAGGGCCTCCAGTTCCCGGATCTGCCCCAGTCACAATCCCAATGTCAGAAGTATTTGAACGGTGCCTCTGATCACTGCAGGTTTAGTTATTCCTGGCAACGTGGGGTTCTCACTCCCTCCAATGTTGCTCTGAACTACCTGCCTGTTGGTGTACAAAACAGCGGGTAGATGTCTTCAGTGTACTTAATTTCCAGGGGAGCTGTGGATAATTGTTGTGGCCTGGAACAATCCATACCCCGATGGGGCCTCTGGTCTTATGTTTGCCATGTTAGCGCTAGCTTTATGTAGGGCCTTCAGGTGCTCATGAACTATGGCCTCTGACAACCATTGGCACAGCGTGTCAAGGCAAGGCAGTCTTGATGACTGTACGGACTCCCACTGATGGGGCGCCGGCTACAGTGGGCTCCCCACCTCCTCCGAAGGGAGTGGCCGCACCCACGGCCTATGCAGCTCGGCGGTCCCCCGTCTAACATGTCTGCCCTAGCGCACCAGAAACAGGGCATGCGCACAGTTCAGTGGGTGGGCCGCGTCGCCACCTGCGATCCCCATTGGGCATTTCTCCCCGCATGTTCCTGTTCTGCTTTGTTTTTACGTCTTCATCTCCATTGAGGCCCCAGTTACTGCCGCAGCAGAGCTAGTCAGTCCGCTGTCAGCTTCAGCACCAGTCTCAGCAGTCGCCTCCTCTGGATATATGTCCTTGATCCGGCAGCCAGATCCACAGTGATCACTCCTCCGGCGTCAGCGTGCTCGGCACTCCGCTCCCGGAGGCTACATCTAGGCCCCTTCACACGACTCCTTTCAGTGAAATGGCAGCCGCACGTTGCGATCCGGTCGCGGATGCTCTCACCAGCACACCCGGCTGCCTAGATACGGGCTAATGCAACCAACAATCAATCCGGTGACCGTGGGCCCCAGGTGGCTCTGGTCCCAATCATCTTGGGGTCCGGGCGGGGGTGTTTCTGCAGGATATTGGTTGGGCCTGGAGTGGAGCGGAGTGCTAAGCATCCACTCTGGTCACCATCTTGGCCATGCCCCCAGACACCTGGTCACTTGAACTTCAAATGGCCAGGCCCTTTAGCACCCCTATAGGTTTCTAGTAAATGGCACCCCTGGTACCTAGGGCCTAGGTAGTGAAGAGGGTCCGTAAGTGCTGCAGCATAGTTTGTACCACTCCAAGGGACCAATCATCAACCTCATACAGCCAGCCACTGCAGGCTGTGTGACCAAGGTGCCCTAAAGAGTGAAAACACGACCCTTAAACACTGCATGTAATATTTGTAAGTCACATCTACAGCCGGCCTTACAACTAAGACCGGTTGCATTATATCACATGTGGTCATATGTGCAAGAGCAGATATGCCCCTGCTATGTCTCTGTCGGTTCTTAAACACAGTGAGTGAACAAGGAAGCCATTTTAAGTACATGTGCTGGACACTGATCAATACGAGCTCCCCAGTTACATGATGGCTTCACTGAAACAAGGGATGTTTTGTATCAAACATCTCGTATTTACAAAGCCTCGCTCATGCCAGTAATGGTCTTATTAATACGTTCACCTAGAGGTGCCCCTGAATACCTACCACCAGTGTGCTGACTGACTAGTTTTAGTCAGTCTGCCACCAACAGACTGGTTTCTTACCCTCAAGGGTGAGAGCCTTTGCTCTCGGGAAGTCAAGAACAAAGCCTGTTTTGGCAGGGGTGTTGCACACCTCTCCCAACCGAACGAACTGTAAACCTGCAATGCAGGGCTGGAGGTGTCAAAGAAGCCCACTGCCTTTGGTATGCAGAACTGGCCTTCCTCAGAAGAGAATTTGGCACCTGGACAGGGGAGAAAATTAGCTAAGCAGGAAGCGTGTAGCATTTGCAGGCTGGACACACCTCTAGGGCGACCGGCCTGAAATGAACACAGCCTTAAGAATTCCATGTTGTGAGTGGTGGAATTAAGAATTCTGGGACAGGATGATTCCCACTTCCCAAAGGAAGTGGTCATCTAGGGGCATAGTGACTACTACCCTTCACTCCCCTTAACACCCTCTAAATTGAGTATTCAGGGGAACCTCAGATACCAGGAAAACAGATCTTCCCTGGACACAAAAGAAGAAGTAGACAAAGGAGCCTGCTGACCCAAGAACCGAGAAGCACGACTGACTTGGCGCCAACCCTGCCAGCATGCCTGCTGCACCAAACTCTTGAGAACCAACTGACGTTTCCTTCCGCTGCAGCCTCTAAGAAACCGGGAGAGCTGCAAGTGCTTCACAAACTTTCCAAGAAGTCCTTTGGAGCACACGTGCTGCTTCTCTGCATCTGCAGGCACTGTTTCCAAAGTCCGGTACTCTGCCCTGTTGGCCACTGGGATCAAAGCACCTCTGCACTAGAGACCTACAGTCAGAGTCCGGGGAAGTCAACTGTGCCAAAGTGGTCCAGAGTCCCTCTGGAGCAGAGACCATCCCAGAGTTTGGCCAGTTTGGAGTTCCAGTCACTGCCTGCAGCCTCTTCTGCAGGCCCCCCTTCCAACCGTGACTAACTTGAGCACTGGACCCGATGCCTAAAGACACCCTGCACCCGAACCCCACAGCCAGAGGAGAAGTGGACCAACAGAGTCACCATGTGCCAGAGAACCTCAAGGGTTGAGGCGGTATGTTAAGTGGCAGAAGTGGTGCATTGGCCGGTACTGAGTGGGACTTCAGTTGATGTCAGACAGGCATCAACTCAGCGGCAAAGAGAACTATTGGGACCTGCTCCTCCGATGTCAGTGGAGTCGGCATTAGTGTTGAAATACCAGAGGTCGGCATTTTTCCCAGGAGCAGGGATTCAAGACTAATGCTGGAGACCAGAAAAGCTTGAAGGGTCCAAATGGGGTTGAGGGTGAACTTGTGAGCGGTACTCCACATGGAAGGCTTCTTGGATACATGGGACCCAGAAACTCACCAGAGGGAGTCAGTAGGGATCCAAAGAGACAGGGCATAGCTGCTCAGAACCTCAGAAACTCTGGCTGTGCCAGAACCAGGCTCCAAAGCATTTGCGAAGGAGTCCGGTGTGACTTCGGTACATAGGTAAGTGCAATCCAATGGTGTTAAGAGGTTTGCCTTAGTCTGGAGGAGAGTGTCGACTGCCTGGGAAAGTCCCCCTTCAGCAGCCAGATGCTGTGGTAGGGGAAGATTTAGACCCTGACCTTTGAAGATGTGCTGAAACCAGCCATTACTTTTGTGAACACATAAAGAGCACTGGTGAGATCAAAAGGGAGCACAACAAACTGAAAATACTCCTGCCCATCATGAATTACAGATAACGTCTGTGGACCTGCAGGACGGGGATGTCATCCTAGGCATTCTGCAGGTCCAACACCATTGTCAACTTTCCCGGGTTGAGTGAAGATAAGACCTGGGCCTAGTTAAGCATCTTAAATTTTTCATTCCGCAGAAAGGCACTGAGTGGGCAAAGGTCTTGAATAGGACAAAAGGTGCAGCAGGGTGACAAGAAATGTTAAAGCCTAACTCTGCTGGATGATTTACAGGACCACTTGTCTGAGGTGACAGATATTGTAGCAGATGGATCCGACAACAGGGTAACTGTGTGCCATGAAGGACATACTAAAGAGGTTTTCTGCACGGCAGCAGCTGGAGAGGCAGACACTTTGATGCACTTGTTGTTTATAGGTACCATAGACTCTGCCACGAAAGGGCTGTAGAGTCTGCTGCATCTGTAGTTGGTGAATTTAAAAGGCTCTATCATAGCCACAGAGGGGTGGAAATTATAGGTGGAACTGACATGCCAGGGATGATAGGCCCAAGGAGCATGCCATGGCCCTGCTGTCTTTAAAGCACTCAAGGGCGGAAACTGCTTTCTAATCAATGAGGCAAGAGCTGTTGAAAGGGATGTCTATTAAAGAGGATTGGACATTATCCAATAAGCCCGAAGACCTCATCCAGGCATGTCTCTCGAGTGCCACACTGTTGTCAATTGCCTGTCAAAGGCTCTGTGGTATTCAACCCACAACAAATAGAAAAGGTAGCTGCATCATGAGCATTTTAAATGGCTTGCAAACGAGTATGAGAACAGCAGGCGGGACTTGGGCAACTGAATCCCAAATGGAATGTGCGTAGCAGACCAGGAGGCAGCTGGCATTGATGGAGTGCAAAGTCAAGCTGGCTGATGAGAATATGCGCATCCCAAAGGTTTCAATGCACTTCGATTCTCTGTCTGGTAAGTTGGTAGGGAAGGCGTCATGTCTGACCTTACTTGTTGATGCTAACACCACTAAGCTCTGTGGTGTCTTGTACTGCATCTGGAAGGCTGGGTCATCTGAGGCAGGAAGATGAGGCCTCGCTATTTGTTTGTTCGCCATTGACTAGGAACGAGGCTTTACCCACCTCACCAGGAGGGTGTCTGTAGGGGCCTCATTGAACTATAAGAGGCTCTGTGTCTGATTTATCAGGCTGAAGGACCTCAGTAACAACTTTGGTCTGTGGTGGACAAGAACATGAGCCGCCCTCCATATCACTATTGCAAAGGAGGCACTTTCTACAGTAGCAGGGCAAGGTGGAGAAACTAGACCAGACCAGGCACCCTGTAGGTCCTAAACCAGTATTCAATCTGTAGGAGTAGGTAAGTTCATTCCAGTCATCACGCCACAGATGGCAAACTCACTGGCAGAGTTCCAGAAGGAGGATCCCGCCATTGCTTTGAGCATGAAGCACGGCAGAGGGAACAGCTATCCTAGCGCATCGAAAAGTTGCAGCATAGCTTCACTGAACTCTTGCATCTGCTGCTGTGTTGCAGAGGGACCTAGAAAATTGGGTTGTCTCAGGACAAGTTTTGCGATCGGCTCGGGGAGCACGACCGAGATGCACATCTACACAATTGCCCCTTCTCTGGAGTCCAAGAGTGGCAAGAAGTGGCAGAGCCCTGCTTAGAATTCTTGAGGTTTTTTTTTTTGTTTTTTTTTCCTTTTTAGACTTAACTGAGGACTTCACCTATGGCAAAGATCTGCTGCAGGAACGAATTTGGGAGCAGGACCCAAGACACTCTCTTTGCCCGGACATGGGATAGTCTCTTCTGGTAATTGGCAATGCAAAGCTTCGCCTCACGGTGCCAGATGGCCTTCAGATACATTAAGATGAAGTTGTTTTGGGGGTGGAAAATACTGTCGCATACCCACACAACAGGCGTGCAGGAATACTACTTAAATATTTTCCAGATGCAGTATGACACCTGTGGAATATTCAAAAGGTGAGGAATCTATGGTTATAAGTATGTATCAGAAATTTATTTTGATTTTTAGAAGAAAAGTTGGATTTCTAGAGAAAGAAATATATTTATTCTGTAAAATTCTCTACAATCCAGCAAGTTGCCAAAACATTTTGTTCTTATGATTATCAATGGAGTTCCCCTGAAGAAGAATAAGTAGCAGGGAATTCGAATTCCTATCACTAAACACCCTGGACAAATTGTTTGGGATTAAGGGCAACAAGTTCCCATGATTATTTTTTCAACTGGATACGTGGGCCTAGAAGCCTACAGCCCAAGCCTTTGGGCTGCCAGTTTACAGTACCACAGTGTGATCTGTGAATTAGGATTTTTTGACAATAAGGCAAGAAATACATCCATATGAGCACGTTTTTTAGCACTGCACATGTAATTCATTAATGCAAACGCTTTTTATTATTTGCACCAGCACTCAAATTAAATGCAGTAAGCTTAGTTGCATTAGTAACTGTGGTTCCACTATAAACGTGTGTACATTTGCAATATTTAATAAATAGAGGCTACCTATAATGCTAATGCACAATCATCTGTAAATACCATGCAGAAATCTGGTGAACGATCGCAGTGTCACCTTCTCTATATTTTACCACCCCCAACACACCCACCGCCACCCCCTGAAAAACAATTTTACTACTAGTCTGTCAGGGGAAATCTTTTTAACCAGTTCTACTGTGGGTAGAGATTGATGAGAAGTTGGTGAACTACCGCTTCCCAACTACTTTTAGCTTCTTTACTAAGAATTGCAGAAAGGTGGCAAAATCATAACCCTGCTAGAATCCAAAGTATGATATAATATGAGCCCGAGCATAATCAGAGGCTAATATCGGAGCTCTGAAGTACTGCAATAAATGGTCATCTTTTACTCCATGGCAAGTTGGTTTTTTCATAGGACAAGTAACAAAGCGTCTCGTACTTTGGACAAATAGATATTTTGTGATATTCCTACTATAGTGAAGACCAAGGACGCAAGAGGACCTAAAAACTATCAAATTCCTTCATGCCACCTGCATGTAGCACATAACAGACGAGGAGACCTACTATATGAATACCATATGTCCAAGGCCTGTAACAAACACAGTGCTGATCAAATGATCAAGCACTGAGTAAATCATGCACCAGACTGTCCACAAACACTACATAAAGGTGTGCCCGAAATCAATAATTTCTTCAGAAACAAGACTCAAATGATCCAACGGTACATAAACAATAAGCCTACATCCACCATGACCACAATAAGCCTATTCGATCGTTACAAACTGGACCACCTTGAATATTCTCTTTGCTGAAGATATGACAAGACCCCCTCAAGATATGGAAGCCACCTCATACAAAGATGTTGTTCTCTCATCCTTAATATTGAAGGAAATGTTGTATGAAACACTGATGAATCTACTTGGCTAATAATCAAGGTACCTTCAAAGAAGCCTTCAGAACAAAAGAGACCCTCTCCCTTCTGAAGAAGCTAAACCTACACACCTATTACCTTGCAAATTACAGCATGATCACCAATCAGTCATTTCACAGAAGAAACAATGACAATGTTGTTAATAACCAACTTCTAGATCGAAAGCAAACACCCTTCCTGAAAACTACCTGTCTGTGTTAAGGTCTCAATGCAGCAGAAGGTCAGAAAATAACAAAAAGGTTTATTACAGCCACATATCAGCAGCAATGCTGACCCGTGTCGTCCTTGATCACTACACAGCCATCAACAATCTCGAACAACAAATCATGAACGACATCCTGGATGCCCCTTTTTCCACAAAATAAACATAAGTATGAGACAAAAAAAAATGTAATACAATCCAGAACTTGCAACATTATATGCATCATTATTCTTTGCCCTCTTACTCCGCTTACAAAGCTTAATGAGCAGTTATAACATGATCTTCTTAGAAAAGGAATATTTTTTCTGTCTTTTGGTTAATTTAGTTTTATTACATTTATAGAGTACTATCCGCTGCCCAGCTGACTGCTTCATAGCTCTTGTGGTTACGTGTCCGACACTTTTGTATCCAATTTGTAACATATTTAGGAAGTACATATGAGATTTCAGGACCAGAAGGCCTATAAAAAAATTAAAAAAGCTCTAGAAAGTTCCCAACACAGTGGTGACTTGGCAGACAGGGCACAGTAGTCTCAGTCATATGTCGGGTTCTGCCCGGCCTGGGACTGAGCAATTCATCTACAGCCTTATGTCCCCCGCAAGACTACTGTTACATGTTTATGGCAAAGAGCCTGTTCTCCCTACTTTGTCAGGTATTTACATCAACAGCACAATCAATACTGATGTGTTGTAGTTTTAAGCTGATCTCAGGGCTAAAATATATACTAAAACACTGCAATATAAGAGTCTACTTACTCAAATATTGCCAACAGGCTCTCTAATCATGTGTCACTCTACTTTGTCTGGCAGTTATGTGGAAGTCATGATTACATCCATTTTGCCAGGCAAGGTGGTGACTTGCTCAGTTAGACAGTCGAGTCCCCAAAGGCAGTGATGTCATGATGAGATTAAATCCACATGTATCTTATTTCTTCTAGCAGCCCTTCCTCGGCTTGGTGAATTAACTCTATGGCAAATGTTTTTGTGCAAAAGCACAATGGCAGCCTTGCATTGTAGACACAGGTTCCGATACTTTGAATTTGGTGGTCTACTGCAGTTACGCTTGCTGATATTATGGAAGAATTACAGAAGTAACAATTTCATATTCTTCTATCCCCAGCCCTACGTTTATGTAGATTTAATCACTGTTTCGCTCTGTGGCAATGCTTTTTATTTACAGGTGCTCATATTCCCCTAACACACAAAAGGCCCTGAGAAGAATGCTTGCAATAAGTTTAACCACTGGAAATTTCTTGAGGTAGCATTCCAATCTTTTGTTCTTTTGCACACCAGGTGACCTCACTTTGGACCAGGCCTTGTGCAAATCAACCTTGGCCCTGCTCCATTAGGAACACTCAAGCCACAACTGGCACACCAGAGCCTCCCTGAACCAGAACACAAGCAACCGAAGTCTGGTTTTCTGGTTACAAATTCAGCCATAGACTGTTTTAGCTACTTCCTGAACGGTTGGATAAAAGCTGTGCCTGACTGGGGGAGTGTTTTGTTGAGAACCATAGGGAAGAACGTATTCAATTTAGCCTTTATGCCCACTGGTGTGGGGGGGGGGGGGGGGGGGGGAGGTGAACATATTTAATCACTCATACGAGTGAAGGATAACAAACCAGCTTTCCCCGACATTCGATCACTAATCTCAACTTAGTCTCCTCAGACAGTTGCCATTCGGAGCCGAATAGTCCAGAATTTATAAAAGCTGAATTAGCTTTCCTCCACTCCATCGTGGAACACTTGGCATTTCAGAATGGCTTTGTTCTGCCTGCATTCTTGGTGTTTTTTGTTGGTTCAGTCTACTGTTATTGTATTTCGGGATTCCTAGCAACATGTCGTCTTGGGGAGTTGATGCTCTATAAATATCCCTCTCCCCTTTGTTCTAAAACCTTGTTATCGCCAATCTTTTGAAAGCTACATTACCTCTTTAGATGTAGAAAGGAATATACATATATATTTTAAAGAAGTTTAGAACCCATTAATTACGATAAATCACAACCTCATTTGCAAACAGGTCATAAGCAAAATAACAAAACACATTCCTACACACTATCTCAATTCTTGGGGTTCTGACCACTTGTGTGAATAAGCCCCTCATATCCTAGTAGACACATTTCAGCTAGTTGTTTACCACAATACAGAATTTCCGGCTTTACTTCAAGGACCGAGGGAGCATAATTCTAGGTGCCCACGATTTGCATTAGTTGTTGATAAAGGTGGGTGACATAAAGGCTGCTTCTTATACTAGCCATCCGCTGCTGTTCTTCTATCAGACCAAGCAAGGCAGCTGCATTCTGTACATCACTGATCTGCTGAACATTCTGGTAGTTCATGTAGCCCTCACCGAGGATTGCTTGGTATCCAGGTCTACAGATTAGTATAGGTTTCTGTTCTTGTTAGACACTAATCTCATTGAGGGAATGTATTCATTCTTATCTGTGGCTAGTTTGGCTTCTGTCTAGCGTTAGTGATGTATGTTTTTTCTTCATAAGAAACTCATTCATTAATTGTTGCAATTCATAAATTCTTGTTGTCGGGACAATTCCCAGGTCTCTTGATCAAATTTAGTTTTGCGAGTTTTGTAGTTTTCTCCTTTTTGAAAGAGTAAAATGGGGCGCGCTTCAAATGGGCTTCGTTCTAAATACCAATGAGAAACTGATGGATTCTAAAGTTGTTACAGTACACAAACTAAGAATCTGTAGTTCAATACTCCGGTGATGATGTTGAAGCAATTCTTCCATTTAATACTGTTCAATTTCGATACTTGGTATTCGCACAGAAGTCTTATTACATCACAAAGTATATAGGATTGACAGCCAACGCGTTTCGCCCATCAACAAAGGGCTTCTTCAGGAATGTAATGTAACATAAAACATAAATATACAAAATGTAAAATGAAAGAGAAGAAATTAATAGCATGAGTTACGAAAAAAATAATGTACTGCATGACAACATGACCTGAGTCCCTATTGCAAACTGTGCAAACATACGTGAACGAGCATGATCATGCCTAGGTATTATCAAATCCAAATAAGAAGTATCTTTAAATATTTGGAAACATGCGGCATATAGTGTGTAGGGAAGAACCGGCAAGGAAAACCACAAGAGGTGAAAGGAGATAGTTCGATACCGATAAAGACCCAAAAAGACAACAACAAAAAGTCACTAAGTGTCGGATCAGTATTCAAAATCAGAAAAAGGTAAATATGAAAAAAGTATATAGGGGAAGGCGGACATGACAGAATAGTGTACAAGAACCAGATACCCAGAAAGACAAAGTTTCTAACTGGTGCAAAGCCAGGGTTAATAGTTAAGAGACAATAATAAGAAATAATACAGAGTAAAGTAAACGTACCAAAGAGGTGGCAATAGGGAGCTGACATTACATCAAAGGGAGGCAGCCTGGATCTGCCGACTACGAGCGGTGGCTCTGGGCCATAATACTGATCGCGAACTTCACTATTTTATATAATATAATTTTTGTGCTTTGATTCACAAGATATTGTTTGTCTTAGACCGCAATGTCTAGCCAATAAATGTACTCCGCTCAATGCTTCTCAAACTGCTCCTGCTTGCAAACCTGGATCTGCGCTCACGAGTAAAGGATCTGGGCCATAACACTTTTTATGAATTCCACTATTTTTATAACATATTTTCTGCGTCTTTATCCACATGACATTGTTTGTATAGGACCACAATGTTTAGTATCTGTATGTACACTGCTTTATGTCTCTTGAACCAGCTTATAATTGTTGCCAATGGGTCCACAGTATGCTGTATCGATATTCATATTATTTGCATTATGTGACTGTCTTAACATATTGATTACATCCACACCTGCCTTCTGTTATGCTGCATTATCAGACATACAATGCTCCTTCTATGATGGATAGGCTTGAATGGCCTACTATCAAGGGTCGTACATAGATTCTATTTCTTGCAATTTAAAATTGGCCCTTGTTATCAATGTTCATGGTCCTATCAGCACATTGAATTCCCTTGGGGTTATATGGGCTTTTCTCTTCCCCTCTCTCCTTATTTACTTTTCAATGTTTCGCTTTACTCTCTTTTTATTTCCAGTACATCGGGGTATCCAGTCCGTCCACAGGATATTTTGCTTATACTTTTAAGATGGCCACTAGAACGTGTCCCCTTTTCTATTTCTACTGTGATGGAGCACAGCTTTCCGGTGTTCCTAGATATTTTGAACAGGATCGATACTGGAACACTTTAAAGATGGCCGCCAGGGTCTGTCCTTTTTCGATTTCTGTATACACACACCTCCATGATGGCTATTCTATTTTGTCTTTCTTTTATTTATACAGAGCAGCCCTTCGGTGTTCCTTAATACTGCATAGGCGCGGTACTTGAATACTTTCAAGATGGCCGCCTGAGTTGTCCCTTTTCGATTTTTAGTTTTCTTTTGACATATACGGACTTCCGGATTTCCTTTAATACTTAAACTCTGGTTTTAGCGGGGGTTTCCTTTTGCGTCTACGCTTCAGGACCAGCACTACTTTACCGGCCCCGGAATGACATAATCGGCCACTTGGACCCCGTTACTGGTTATGGGCCACTTTTGACCATACTTTAACAATGCTTTCTTGTTAAGATATTTCTTTTTTTTTTCAAATCGTTCGGGACATATTTTTTTCTGTGTTGTACTGTTACGCCTGACGGTTTACTTTTAGCAATTTGTTTCTAGTGTATTATCTACCCTGGGACGGGCACACTATGAGTGAACTTTCCCTGTTTCTCTTTGATTTTTGGCATTAATTTGATTTTTGGTAACTGTTGTGATTCACGTTTTCCTTTTCCACTTGTTTTGATATTTGACCATGTGTATATTAGGAACTGCTGCTTGGCTTTTTTACTTACTTTCCACGTCTCTCCTATGTCATGCACCTTATTCATGACTACATCATTAAGTATTATGACTGACTGGACACTACTTTGGTACGTTTACTTTACTCTGTATTATTTCTTATTATTGTCTCTCTTAACTATTGACCCTGGCTTCGCACCAGGTAGAAACTTTGTCTTTCTGGGTATCTGGTTCTTGTACACTGTTCTGTCATGTCCACCTTCCCCTATATACTTTTTTCATATTTACCGTTTTCTGATTTTGAATACTGATCCGACACTTGGTGAAAAAATGTTTTTGTCTTTTTGGGTCTTTATCGGTATCGAACTATCTCCTTTAACCTCTTGTGGTTTTCCTTGCCGGTTCTTCCCAATACACTATATGCTGCATGTTTCCGAATATTTAAAGATATTTCTTATTTGGATTTGATAATACCTAGGTATGATCATGCTCATTCACGTATGTTTGCACAGGTTGCAATAGGGACTCAGGTCATGTTGTCATGCAGTACATTATTTTTTTCGTAACTCATGCTATTAATTTCTGCTTTCATTTTACATTTTGTATATTTATGTTCTATGTTACATTACAACCCTGAAGAAGTCCTTTGTTGATGGGCGAAACGCGTTGGCTGTCAATCCTATATACTTTGTGATGTAATAAGACTTCTGTGAGAATACCAAGTATCGGAATTGAACAGTATTAAATGGAAGAATTGCTTCATCTTCATCATCACCGAGTATTGGACTCTTTGTTTACCGTATCTAAATAGTTGCTTTCTCAGCGGTGCACCTCCGTTTTGTTTTCTTTGTGTTTGGGCCTTCTTGTCCTAAAGTCTCTTTATGCAGCAGGGGCCTAGGTGGATTTGCACGCTTTTTGATACTTGTAACAAACACTCCTCCACGTTTTACTGTAATTATCAGGGTACTTTTAGGGATTTTGTGCGTTGTCTACGAGCTTGCAGCATACTGTGTTGTTGGTTTAAGAAACTGTAGTTATTAACAGGTGAAGAGAGAGTATGGATAAGTTACTTACCTGTAAATCCTAGTTCTCTTCCAGGGGTATCCTCATCAAAATCATAAACATTGAATATTCCCGCCCTTGTGTGGGGACCCCGGAGCATATATAAAATATACACATATTATACATGTGTAACAAACAGTCATGCAGGCTATCATGTTAAAAACAGGCTAAAATGCTTTATTTCTATGAAGTTTTTATTTTTTTTATATTAAATACTACAATAGAGCATAAATATGTACCCAAGCTCCTAAAACTAGGCTTAGGGAAGTAAGCAGTAGCAAACTCTAGAGAAAAAATAGAAAAAACTGCATTGAAAAACAATGAAGCATTCTTAGCCAATAGGCTGCATGCAGGTTAACACAGGAGAACCATAAAAACTTTGGCACCGTGCCTTTAAGACCCTGAGCACCTCCAGTATCCCACCATGCCTCAGGGGTGAAGGAAAGGTGACAGTTGGTTCACAGTTAGGTCAGTTCTTTTTACGGTGACAATTTGTATAACTGATTCCAGACACAGTCTGTCCTGCACTTCTAGGAGACGTGCGTCCGGGGAGGAGGGTGGGTTGTTTATGACTTTGATGAGGATACCCCTGGAAGAGAACTAGGATTTACAGGTAAGTAACTTATCCTTCTCTTCCAGGGGATGACCTCCCGCGTTAGGGGTCACAAGTAAGATTGTATGGGAACTTGTCCAGCCACTTCTTCACAAAGGTTATAACCTTTATGTGGACAATTTCTATACAGGAGTAGAGCTGTTCAGTGAGCTCTACAAAGCTGGCACTGTGGCCTGAGGTACAGTTCGTTGCAACCGCAAAGGATTCCCGTGGGAGCTTGTTTGCAAGAAGCTCCAGAAATCACAGAGTACTGCATTGCATTCTAACGAACTGCTCGCAGTCAAGTTCCTAGATAGGCGTGATGTATACGTGCTCACTACAATTCATGATGAGAGCACTTCTCCCATCACGGTTTGGGGTCAGATGGCCGAAGTCCACAAGCCCATCTGTATACTCGATTACAATAAGTACATGGGTGGAGTGGACAAGAACGACCATGTTCTTCAACCATACAATGCGTGTCGTAAAACTCGCACTTGGTACAAGAAACTGTTTACCCACCTGATTCAGATGCCAACATATAATGCGTATGTTGTTTACCGTCAGACAACAACAGGAAGACTCATGACTTTCCTTGACTTCCAGTTGTCTGTAATTGAAAGCCTCACTGCTGTTACAGAAGAAGCAGCAGCCTCCACCTCATATGTTCTGGAGGATGTGGCAAGGCTGCAGGAGCGACACTTTGCTGATCGCATACCTAAAACACCCAAAAAGGATCGTCCATGTCGTCACTGTAAAGTGTGCTCAAAGCATGGAAAGCGGCAGGAGAGTCGGTATTACTGTCCCCAGTGTCCATCACAACCAGGCCTCTGTATCCCTACTTGCTTTAAGTTGTATCATACTAAAGCAAAGTTCTGGGAAATCGACTGAGGTTGAGCTGCTGTTGGGTAATCCTTTCAGTGGCAGTGCATGGATACCCAACGTCCATGGGCCACTGCTTCGTTAGGCAAGGAGCCACAGAATTTTACATCATGGACTTCCTTTTGGCGTGGTCGGTGTTCTGTTCAATTAACATGCATTTTCTTCCCCCTACTGCAGATACTATGGACAGAACATATGCCACATTGCCACGGAGTACCCTTTCTTCACCTGCATGTCTACCTTACTTTCAACTGTAGATATGCTCTCTCAGTTCGAGGAATCACTTTGTACGGCATACTTGGAAACCCCCAACTTGCTTCCACAAACTAGTATAGGTTCACTTGGCTATTATACAGGATTAGCCAGGACTCTGATGAGAACAGAGACATGGATGGGTAAGGAAAGCTTATGGTGGGAGTGCCTTCACAGGGTTATTGCACAGGTAGAAGGCAGATAGCAAAGGTAGTACAGATGTACATCATCTACACCTATGGATTCAAACCCATTGGTGCCATCCCAGCACTGAAGGAGAATGACTTGTATAGGTCAGTGTTTGACCTGCTTTTCATGTTCATCCTCCATCAGAACTTAGTAGATGTTCAGTTTGCTGTATAAGTGCATTATAGTCACATCACTGCACATAATGTTGGCTGGGACATATGCTACGTTCTCATTGACTCCCCTATGTACCAAACACTACCCTTTTCCATAGCCTATGACCTTCTCTTTAGGGAACATCATGAGAAATTCCCAGCATGTCTCCCTTAGTTTCAAAGGTAGATATGCTCACTCAGTTCGAGGAATCGCTTTGTATGGCATACTCGGACACCCCCAACTTGCATCCACAAACTGGAAGGAGTTGGATTTAGCACAGAGAGTGCGTTAAAGGCGCATGAAAAACATGTCATCCTGAGCCTCAGGTGGCTATCACAGGAGTCATTAGTAAAGATTTGTTAAGCATGCATTTGGTAATGTTAAGGAAGGAGGCAGTTACTTGACAGGTGGTGAAATGTAGTCAAACTTATTCCGTTCTGTGGCGTGTGAATGTGATGGGCCCTTGTCTGGTAGCGGTAAGTTAATGTGAGTGCAGTGATTGGTTGGATTGGGCCCGTGGCTGGCGATATGAAAGGGTTGTTTGTTGTGCATGAATGGCATGTGAATGGACCATAAAGAGGTTGGTGCCTGGACGCGGCTTTATGGCCCACCTTCAGAAGTCTTGGTTTCAATATTCAGATACTTTGATAAGTAATCATGCTTTGAAACCATAATTTCTGGAGGTGCTAAAACCAACCAGTGTGAGCGGTGGGTTAACTTTAACAAACTAGTACCAGGGGAGTCCAAGGGTGCAGGACTTGCATGGCTCTCACCAGTTTTCCTTCACCCAGAATCCCCTTGAAATTACATTATGTGCTTGAAAAACACATTTTCCATGCATTTCAATGAGCAGAAGTCCAGGGATGTGCAGGGATCCTCAAAATTCCTACCACCCAGTGTTTCCCCACTTGTCCTGATAAAAACACAACCCCGCTTGTGTGCCTGCGCCTAGTGCCTGCTTCAGGAATGAATCACTCCAGGCTTAACAGTAGACCTCAAGCAAGGACTACCATTGACAAGTGAGGTATCATTTTTATCGGGAGACTTGGGGGAATGCTGGGTGGAAGGAAATTCGTGGCTCCTCTCAGATTCCAGAACTTTCTGCCACAGAAATGTGAGGAACATGTGTTTTTTTTGCCACTTTTTGAGGTTTGCAAAGGATTCTGGGTAACAGAACCTGGTCCGAGCCCCGCAAGTCACCCCATCTTGGATTCCCCTAGGTCTCTAGTTTTCAGAAATGCACAGGTTTGGTAGGTTTCCCTAGGTGCCGGCTGAGCTAGAGGCCAAAATCTACAGGTAGGCACTTCGCAAAAAACACCTCTGTTTTCTTCCAAAAATTTGGACGTGTCCACGTTGCGCTTTGGGGTGTTTCCTGTCGCCGGCGCTAGGCCTACCCACACAAGTGAGGTATCATTTTTATCGGGAGACTTGGGGGAACGCTGGGTGGAAGGAAATTTGTGACTCCTCTCAGATTCCAGAACTTTCTGCCACAGAAATGTGAGGAACATGTGATTTTTTAGCCAAATTTTGAGGTTTGCAAAGGATTCTGGGTAACAGAACCTGGTCCGAGCCCTGCAAGTCACCCCATCTTGGATTCCCCTAGGTCTCTAGTTTTCAGAAATGCACAGGTTTGGTAGGTTTCCCTAGGTGCCGGCTGAGCTAGAGGCCAAAATCTACAGGTAGGCACTTCGCAAAAAACACTTCTGTTTTCTTCTAAACATTTGGATGTGTCCACGTTGCCCTTTGGGGTGTTTCCTGTCGCGGGTGCTAGGCCTACCCACACAAGTGAGGTATCATTTTTATCGGGAGACTTGGGGGAACGCTGGGTGGAAGGAAATTTGTGGCTCCTCTCAGATTCCAGAACTTTCTGCCACAGAAATGTGAGGAACATGTGTTTTTTTAGCCAAATTTTGAGGTTTGCAAAGGATTCTGGGTAACAGAACCTGGTACGAGCCCCGCAAGTCACCCCTCCTTGGATTCCCCTAGGTCTCTAGTTTTCAGAAATGCACAGGTTTGGTAGGTTTCCCTAGGTGCCGGCTGAGCTAGAGGCCAAAATCTACAGGTAGGCACTTCGCAAAAAACACCTCTGTTTTCTTTCAAAAATTTGGATGTGTCCACGTTGCGCTTTGGGGCGTTTCCTGTTGCGGGCGCTAGGCCTACCCACACAAGTGAGGTATCATTTTTATCGGGAGAATTGGGGGAACATAGATTAGCAAAACAAGTGTTATTGCCCCTTGTCTTTCTCTACATTTTTTCCTTCCAAATATAGGAGAGTGTGTAAAAAAGACATCTATTTGAGAAATGCCCTGTAATTCACATGCTAGTATGGTCACCCCGGAATTCAGAGATGTGCAAATAACCACTGCTCCTCAACACCTTATCTTGTGCCCTTTTTGGAAATACAAAGGTTTTCTTGATAGCAATTTTTTACTCTTTATATTTCAGCAAATTAATTGCTGTATACCCGGTATAGAATGAAAACGCACTGCAGGGTGCAGCTCATTTATTGGCTCTGGGTTCCTTATGAACCTACAAGCCCTATATATCCCCGCAACCAGAGGAGTCCAGCAGACGTAACGGTATATTGCTTTCGATAATCTGACATTGCATGGAAAAGTTACAGAGTAAAACGTAGAGAAACATTTATGTTTTTTTCACCTCAATTTCAATATTTTTCTGTTTCAGTTGTTATTTTCTGTAGGAAACCCTTGTAGGATCTACACAAATGACCCCTTGCTGAATTCAGAATGTTGTCTACTTTTCAGAAATGTTTAGGTTTCTGGGATCCAGCATTGGTTTCATGCCCATTTCTGTCACTGACTGGAAGGAGGCTGAAAGCACAAAAAATTGCAAAAATGGGGTATGTCCCAGTAAAATGCCAAAATTGTGTTGAAAAATTGGGTTTTCTGAATCACCCTTTGTAGGTGCCATTTTCAGGGGAAAAACCACAAGCCTTCTTCTGCAGCCACTTTTTCCAATTTGTTTGATAAAAACGAAATTTTCCCTGTATTTTGGCCAATTTCTTGGCCTCCTTCAGGGGAACCCACAAAGTCTGGGTACCTCTAGAATCCCTAGGATGTTGGAAAAAAAGGATGCAAATTTGGCTTGGTTAGCTTATGTGGACAAAAAGTTATGAGGGCCTAAGCACGAACTACCCCAAATAGCCAAAAAAGGGCTCAGCACTGGGGGGGGGGGGGGGGGGGGAAACGGCCCAGCAGCTAAGGGGTTAATTTACATTGCGCTTTCTCACTCACATATCCTCATTAATAAGGCACATCACCATGATTGCCGGAAGGACCTTCCACCTGATAGAAGCTGGCACTCAGTACAACACTGGATGCCCACAGCGGACTGCTGGAACATGGAGTTTATGGGAGTGAGCTGATGAACTGCAGAAGTTCCAGCACTTGGCATCGTCTCTGCTGCCTCTTGCTTCAATATTTAACTCCATCTTTTCCGGACTCCCTTGAGAGTGAGGTGGGATCACTGACATCACAACTCCCTGGGAGAAGTTTAGAGAACATGGTGTGGTGGTATGTGTGGTGGTATGGGGCGCCTTCCCCAAGATTGGTGTGTGACACCCGTACACTACAGGGTGCTTTCCCGAAGGTTAATGTGTAGAAGGATAAGTTACTTACCTGTAAATCCTAGTTCTCTTCCAGGGGTATCCTCATCAAAGTCATAAACATTGAATATTCCCGCCCTTGTGCGGGGACCCCGGAGCATATATATATAAAATACATACATATTATCATGTGTAAAACAGCAATGCAGGCTATAATCATAAATAGGCTAAAATGCTTTATTTCTATGCAAGTTTTTTTTTTTTTTTTTTTTTTTTTTTTTTTTTAATATTATAAAATCACAATAGATCATAAATATCTACCTAAGCCCCAAAAACTGGACTTAGGGAAGTAAACAGCAGTAAATAGCAGAGAAAAATAGAAAAAACCACATTGAAAAACAATGAAGCATTCTTAGCCAATAGGCTGCATGCAGGTTAACACAGGAGAACCATAAAAACCTTGGCACCGTGCCTTTAAGACCCTGAGCACCTCCAGTATCCCACCATGCCTCAGGGGTGAAGGGAAGGTGACAGTTGGTTCACAGTTAGGTCAGTACTTTTTTACGGTGACAATCTGTGTAACTGATCAGAAAGATAATCTGTCCTGCACTTCTAGGAGACTTGAGTCCGGGGAGGAGGGTGGGTTGTTTATGACTTTGATGAGGATACCCCTGGAAGAGAACTAGGATTTAGAGGTAAGTAACTTATCCTTCTCTTCCAGGGGATCCTCATCAATAGTCATAAACATTGAATAGATTAGCAAGCCCATCCCTAAACTCTGCGGACTGTCTGAAAGAAGTGCAGGAAAGAATACATATTCATGCAAATAGATTTCTAAGAGAGGCCTGCCCCACCTGGGCATCCGCTCTTGCATCCGAGTCTAAACAGTAATGCTTAGTAAAGGTATGCACAGACTTCCATGTAGCAGCCTTACAAATCTCGGAAATTGGTACATTGTTAAGGAGGGCAGCAGTAGCCGCTTTTCCCCTTGTGGAATGCGCTTTTGGCCTAGCCAGTAATTGCTTATTAGCCAGTTGGTAAGTGTTAACAATACAAGACACAATCCATCTTGATATCGTTCGTTTAGACGCTGCCTCTCCTGTTCTTAAATGACCATAATTCAGAAACAAATGGTTAGAATGTCTAATCGGTTTTGTTTTGTCCAAATAGAATTTCAGCACTCTTTTCAAGTCTAAAGAATGCAATGCTTTCTCAGCCGGAGTCTCCGGATTGGGAAAGAAAGTCGGTAAAGATATAGTCTGATTGATATGGAATTCTGACACCACCTTCGGAAGAAAAGATGGGTGAGTTCGCAGAACCACTCTGTTATCGTGAAAAACCGTGTACGGTTCTCTGCAAGACAGAGCCTGAATTTCGCTGACCCTCCTCGCTGAAGTAATGGCCACCAAAAAAGCCGTCTTCCACGTAAGGTGCTGTAAAGAGGCCTTGTGGATAGGTTCAAAGGGAGGGCCCATAAGTTTTGAGAGGACTACATTCAGTTCCCATGGAGGAGAAGGTCTCCGAATGGGAGGAAAAACCTTTTTCAAGCCTTCTAAGAAATCCTTGACTACAGGTATCGTAAAGAAGGATTCCTGAGAAGGCGACTTACGATACGCTGTAATTGCAGACAAATGAACCTTAATAGAAGATACCTGCAGACCAGACTTCGCCAGATGAAGCAAATAGGACAGTATGACATCCTCCTGAGCTCGTATGGGATTTATACCTTGTTGAGAACACCAGATGTAAAATCTCTTCCACTTAAAAGTGTAAGAACGCCGCGTGGAAGGTCGTTTTGACTCTTTCAAGATGTTCATGCACTCCTGTGAGAGCCCTAGGTGCCCATACTGTAGGAATTCAGGAGCCATGCTGTCAAGCTCAGAGAGGGAAGGTTGGGATGTAGGATTCTGCCTTCCATTCTGCTCAGGAGATCCGGTCTGCACGGCAACCTCCTGTGAGGTTTTTCCGATAAGTTGAGTAGATCCGTGTACCAGAATTGGCGGGGCCATTGTGGCGCTATCAGAATCATTCTGGTTCTGGAGTTGTAAAGTTTGTTGATTACTGCCGGTATGAGGGGAATCGGTGGAAAGGCGTAGAGAAATATCCCTGACCAGTTGATCAACAGGGCATTCCCTTGAGATCCCGGAACGGCAGAACCTGGATGCGAAGTCTGGGCATTTCTTGTTTGCTTCGTCTGCAAAGAGATCCAACTGGGGTCGACCCCATTGACCGAAGATGTCCTCTACGACTTCGTCGTGTAGGACCCAGTCGTGCGCGTCTTCTAGATGTCTGCTCAGGAAATCTGCCTCTACGTTTTGCTGACCTGGCAGGTGTATCGCTGTGATAGACATTCCCCTGGCCAGGAGCCAATGCCATATCGTTTGGGACTCTCGAGACAGAGGTAGTGATCTTGTTTGACCCTGTTTGTTCAGGTAATACATTGTGGTTGTATTGTCTGTCTGAATTAGGAGAGATTTCCCCTGAACCAATGGAGAGAAAGATTTGAGAGCCAGATGGACCGCTCTGAGCTCCAGTAGATTTATGTGATAGTTCTTTTCCTTGTCGGACCACAGACCCTGAGCTTGGAAGGAACCCAGATGAGCACCCCAACCCTGAAGAGACGCATCCGTTACTAGAGTGTCGGCTGGAATTGTCTGGTGAAACGGAGAACCTATCGACAGGTGAGGTCTGTGCATCCACCATTGTAGTGATTGAAAAGCCGCTGCTGGTAGTCGTACTCTGTCCTCCCAGCGACCAGTCTTTTGGCTCCAGTTGTTCTCTAATGCCTCCTGAAGGGGCCTCATGTGTAGCCTGGCATTCGGGACAATGAAGATGCATGAAGCCATGGAGCCCAGAAGCGATGTCACCTGACGAGCAGTAGGTGCCTCGGCTGTTAATAGTTGTTGACACTTCCTGTGGATTGATAAAAGTCGTTCCTCCGAAGGATACACTCTTTGGAGCTCTGTGTTTAGTATAGCTCCCAGGTAGTGGAGGTTTTGTGTTGGAATCAAGGTTGACTTGTTGTGGTTGATTTGAAGACCTAGAGACTCGAAAGTTCTTAGTACAATGTCTCGATGTTTTCTCGCCTGATCCGGAGAGGAAGCCTTCAATAGCCAGTCGTCCAGGTAGGGGTAGACGAATATTTTTTGCCTTCGAAGATGTGCCGCTACCACTGCTACACATTTTGAAAAGACTCGGGGTGCAGACTTCAGGCCGAATGGTAGGACTCTGAATTGGTAGTGCTGTGACGCTATCTGGAAACGTAAGAATTTCCGATGTTTGGATGCTATTGGGATGTGAAAATATGCATGCTGTAGGTCGATGGAGCACATCCAGTCTCCCTGATGCAGTTGCGGAACAATCTGGTGAAGGGCTAGCATCCTGAACTTCTGTTTTCTTATGTACTTGTTCAGGAGCCGTAAGTCCAGAATTGGCCTGAAGATGCCCTGTTGACCTTTTTTCGCCACCAGAAAGTAACGGGAGTACACCCCTTTTCCTTTTTGTGCCGGAGGAACCTTTTCTACAGCTTTCTTTTGTAGGAGTGCAAGAACTTCCTTGCGTAGCAGGCTGAGATGAGAAGGAAAACATCTTGCTGGCGGCAAGTGTGGCGGAGGTTTTTTGAAAAGGAGAGAATAGCCATGTTCGACAATATTGAGCACCCATTTGTCTCTTGTGATGGAGTGCCACTCGTGAAGATGATGCGTAATACTTCCCCCCACCGGAGTGGTGCACAGTGCTGAGGGAAGCAATGCTTCATTGCTTTGTTGGTGTCTTTGCTGTAGACTGTTGAGGTCTACTTGCCCCTCGGTCTCTTGTGGGTCTACGTGCCTGAAACAGGGGACGTCCCTGTCGTCGTTGTGGCCTCTGAGACCAGTGAGGGGTTTGAACCCTCTGCTGGAATGGTCGTCTGTCGTACGGCCTGTACCTCCGCCTGAAGTCTTTCTTACGTTCCAGGCCCACTGCCCTCATAGTGTCCACCTCCGTTTTCATTCGGGCCATCTCTTCATCCGCGTGGGTACCGAACAACGAATTCCCGCTGAATGGGAGGTTTAAAATGCGTTGCTGTGCTTCCTGTTTCAGACCCGTGAGCCGTAGCCAGGAAGACCTCCTAGCGCAGATTCCGTGCGCATACCCATGCGCAGCCAAATCCGCCCCGTCCGCCGCTGCGCTGATGACCTGGTTAGATACTAGGCCCCCTTCCTGCAAGATTTCCTGGAAGTCCTGTCTATCTTCCCTGGGCAACTTTTCCGTAAATCTGTGGAGTGAGTCCCACAGAGAGCGGTCATATCTGCCCAGAAGTGCTGAGGCGCTGGAGACCTTCATAGCAGATGCCGCCGTACCGCACATCTTTCTCCCCAGGGAGTCTAGGTGTCTGCTCTCCTTATCCGGGGGGACTGTGGAAGATGATGCCACAGAGTGTGTTTTTCTGGCTGCGGCTAAGATAACAGAGTCCGGTGGCGGATCCTTCCGCAGGAATAAAGGATCTTGCTCCGGAGCTTTGTACTTCTTTTGAATCCTAGCCGGGGCAGACTTGAGAGTGGCTGGAGTCAGAAAGGTGTCCATAGTAGGTTGCAGCAAACCCGGTACTAGTGGCAGCAGTTTTCTCGAGACTGATCTGTGTTGTAGGGTCTCAAAGATAACTGAGGATGAGGTGGCCGGCTCCGGTACCTCAATATTTAGTTTCTGCGCTCCCCTTAAAAGAACCTCATTAAAAGTGGTGATATCATCCACCGGTGAGATCCTAGCAGGTGGAGAATCTGTCAGTGTGGGGGAGTAGCGCCCAACAGACGATCCTGAAGAAGACCAAGAAGGTGATCTTCTGTGTGGTGTTCGCGACCTGGTTCTCCTTCGGGAACGAGACCTGCTACGAGAAGCTGTAGCAGAGTGTGCAGGTCTTGTGGTCGGCTGACGAGAAGCAGAACGAGCCCGTCCTGCTCTAGCTGTAGGCGATGGCGTTCTAGGTAATGAGGCAGTAGGAGAATACATCCTAGAGTATTGGGAATCCGGGGATGCTGCCGGTCTATTCAGGCTCTCTAACCATCTAGGTGATAGAGTGATGGGAGAAACATGCCCCGATGAGCCCGCTCTGGAATGGGATGATGCACTCCGTATAGAGACCACCGGTGAGGGAGCTTTATCCGCTGGCTCTACTGCCTGTGACACAGCTGAAGGTTGTGTCGACGTCGATTGCATCCTCGACGTCGAAAGTTGCGATGGCTGGTCTGTTCTCGACGTTGAAGGTCTTGACGTCGAAGGCCTCGACGTTGAATGTCTTGGCGCCGATCACGGGACCTGGACCTACTCGCCGTCGTGTGTCTCGACGTTGAGTGGCGAGTGGTCGACGGCGGATGTTCATGCCGTCGTGGTGTTTTTGGCGTCGTGTCCTTCGACGCCAAGGGGCGAGATGTTCTCGACGGCGAACGGGAGCGCCGGAGATGGCTCGACGCCGAACGGCGGTCTGCCGTCGACGGAGATGTACCCCTGTGGTGTCCATGCTTCGACGCTTTGTCCCTCGACGTCGGTCTGGTCACCGTCGACGGCGATCTATGCCGGTGAGACGGTGGCGCCGATGACGTCGATGGAGAACAAACAGGCACAATCCTACCTGTCGACGTCGATCTGGCCATTCCTTCTGTTGTAGGCCTGGGAAGTGAAGAGGATGTTGACTTTTTCCTCTCCTGAAGCCCATGTAGCCTGATTTTCTCTCTGTCTTTGAGAGTCCTCCTTGACATCTTCTTACAATACTTGCAGGTGTCAGGACAGTGACTCTGTGGCAGGCAGACAATACACAGAGAGTGTGGGTCTGACTGGGCTTTCTTCTTCCCACAAGAAGGACATTTTACAAAAAGAGATGGCATTTTCTGTCAGAAAAGACTGCCAAACTCAGACAAAAGATGTTATCTGTCGAGTAAACAGGAAAAACACAATTTTTAGGGATTTTTCTGAAGAAAAAACTCAGAAAAACTGAGAGCTCAATGCTCCAGGATCCTCTCAGAAGAAGCCGGAAAAAAGAACTGACCTAACTGTGAACCAACTGTCACCTTCCCTTCACCCCTGAGGCATGGTGGGATACTGGAGGTGCTCAGGGTCTTAAAGGCACGGTGCCAAAGTTTTTATGGTTCTCCTGTGTTAACCTGCATGCAGCCAATTGGCTAAGAATGCTTCATTGTTTTTCAATGTGGTTTTTTCTATTTTTCTCTGCTATTTACTGCTGTTTACTTCCCCAAGTCCAGTTTTTGGGGCTTAGGTAGATATTTATGATCTATTGTGATTTTATAATATAAAAAAAAAAAAAAAAAACTTGCATAGAAATAAAGCATTTTAGCCTATTTATGATTATAGCCTGCATTGCTGTTTTACACATGATAATATGTATGTATTTTATATATATATGCTCCGGGGTCCCCGCACAAGGGCGGGAATATTCAATGTTTATGACTATTGATGAGGATCCCCTGGAAGAGAACTGTACACTACAGATTGTTTTCTCCAAGCGATCGATATATACCACCCAAACACTACAGGGTGCCTTCCCCAAGAGATCGATGTGTAGCACCCATACACCCTAGGGTGCCTTCCCCAAGCGATCGATGTGTAGCACCCGTACACTACAGGGTGCCTTCCCCAAGAGATCGATGTGTAGCACCCAAACACTACAGAGTGCCTTCCCCAAGAGATCGATGTGTAGCACCAGTACACTACAGGGTGCCTTCCCCAAGAGAACGATGTGTAGCACCCAAACACTACAGGGTGCCTTCCCCAAGAGATCGATGTGTAGTACCCGTACACCCTAGGGTGCCTTCCCCCAAGCGATCGATGTGTAGCACCCAAACACTACAGGATGCCTTCCCCAAGAGATCGACGTGTAGCACCCATACACTACAGGGTGCCTTCCCCAAGAGATCGATGTGTAGCACCCAAACACTACAGGGTGCCTTCCCGAAGAGATCGATGTGTAGCACCCATACACTACAGGGTGCCTTCCACAAGAGATCGATGTGTAGCACCCAAACACTACAGGGTGTGTTCCCCCAAGAGATCGATGTGTAGCACCGGAACACTACAGGGTGCCTTCCCCAAGAGATCGATGTGTAGCACCCAAACACTACAGGGTGCCTTCCCCGAGAGATCGATGTGTAGCACCCAAACACTACAGGATGCCTTCCCCAAGAGATCGACGTGTAGCACCCATACACTACAGGGTGCCTTCCCCAAGAGATCGATGTGTAGCACCCAAACACTACAGGATGCCTTCCCGAAGAGATCGATGTGTAGCACCCAAACACTACAGGGTGCGTTCCCCCAAGAGATCGATGTGTAGCACCCATACACTACAGGGTGCCTTCCCCCCAAGAGATCGAAGTGTAGCACCCATACACTACAGGGAGCCTTCCCCCAGACAGATGTGTAGCAACCGTAGACTACAGGGCTGAAGCCCAACGTGCCCAGTACAACTTCTTTTGCGACCCTGCAGATGGCCACCTTGCGAAGCCATTCAGCAGATAAAAGCTTGGCTTTTGTAGGCTAATAATCGAACCGTTCTTGAGGCTTTTAAACAGTACGTCTTGAAAATGTTGGTTAGTTCCACTGGTAGCCACATTTCTTGTGTTGATGTGCATGTGGCTGACTTACCCTGGCTTGTGTGTACTACCTGACCAGTTAAAGACCCTCAGTTAGACAATCTCTGCTTTTACAAAAAAAAAAACGAAAAGCAGGAGGAAAAGGAAAATAAGGTGGTGTAAGACAGTTGACAACAAAATGCCAGTAGAAAGGCTTTCAAGTGATTTGAGTAAAATTACTTTTTAATGAAAACCGGCAGACAAGTTACCAGCCGCAAGTGGGCAGATTTAGGATGCTGAAGTAGCATCTTGGAAGGAAACACCGTCAACTCTCATTCCGAAGCCATATGTAAGCGGAAGCAGCAGCACGGCGGTGCGAGAGAACCGACCCTTTCAATACCCACGAGCATCATGGATTTGGAACAAAGAGGACGAATGGATCCAGGACAATATAAGCTGCAGTGCGTTCTCAATTTATGTTTTCTCTTATAAACAAATTAATAGAAACCCCTTTAAACTTCACCCTATACATAACCAGGATCGAAAGGGAGACTGATGCAGGAAAATCCGAGGAAGATTGATAGCTACTTTGCAGGTTTCGCAACAGGATTTTACCCAGAGACCCACTCCTGAGATGGTTGACATTTCTACTAAACATGAAGAAACGCAATAACCGCACTACCGTTCCTGTAAGAATATGCCTCACAAATAAACGGGACAGTCATCCTTATTCTAGCTGTAATCATCTGCAGACTGGAGTACTGAAAGGAATCTATAGATTAGGACCTTGATTAAGTGTACAAAGGTGCAGAATTATGCAGCTCGTACAATCCCTGATCAAAAGAACACACCCATGTACCTCTCGACTTTTTTTTTAAACATGTTTTATTGGTTTTCATTAATGCAGAGGACCCAGCTGGGCTCAGATTTACATCATCAATTTCGTACATAGGGAAATGTCGAACTAGGTATACATAATCATAGTACTGCATGCCTGCATGCACTACATTTGATGCCCTCCGTTAACACTCATCAACAGTCCCCCACCACCGTACCCCCCCACCCCCCCCACCCCCGATTGCATCTAATGTAAGATTTTAGAACGGTTGTACCCCAGATGGGTCCCAGGTTGCACAATGTATTCGGTGTTCAAGTGTCATTCCTGATAGCTCCATTAGGATTCAACCGGCATGAGGAGAGGAAGCCAGCCATTCCCTACTCTCGTAAACCGTCACCCTAATCTAGTATGCACCATCACCAGGTAAAGATTCTCAAGGTGATGTGGCATCATCTACCCCAGCTGCCCTAAAGTCAGCTACTATGGCCTCCCATGCACGTGCATTCCCCAGGCACCCCAATGCCCCTATTGACCTCCCTGAGTAATACTGCACCCTCTATTGTTGCCCACTTTTTCCAATTCGCTTCCCCATCTCGGTAGTCGGAGGCCCCGCTGTTTTCCAATTTCTCCTTATTTCACGCTTGGCTAGTAAGAATTCCAAGTCCTGAAACTTACTGGGAACTCTGTTTTTCGAAGTGTGAGGAAACCAACTCAACAGACAGGACCTCTCGACTTTGAGGACACCATCCGGGATGACCAGGCGTCTATAGGTGGCTACCTAAAACAGACTCTCCGTTCAACTAACAAAATACAGTAGGCCATGAAAACGGCATTATATATAAAAAGCTTATTTCTTCCAAAATGGACTTCCTCTTCCCATTTGATTAATTTTATTTGATTCATATTTTGAAATTCTGGAAATCACTGAAACCTAACCTGTTCCAATAGGGTTTGGAATTCAACAAAACTGCCATGGGAACCAGCACTAACTCCAACTTTAGTAGCCACCGAATATGCATTTCACTAATTACACTTGTAACCTTCTCTTGGTACATTTTCAGAAAGAGCTTGGATGCAGGCTCCAGCCTGTGCTAACCACTATACCAATAGAAAAATAAATGAGT
The DNA here is from genome assembly GCF_031143425.1 of Pleurodeles waltl. Classification (NCBI taxonomy): domain Eukaryota; kingdom Metazoa; phylum Chordata; class Amphibia; order Caudata; family Salamandridae; genus Pleurodeles; species Pleurodeles waltl. Next base: position 1,299,988,756 of record NC_090437.1, on the reverse strand, counting down.
GTCAATTCCACTCACCTGATGGTCGTACTGAGGCTTGACTGCAGCTGGGAGTCACTTTTTCGTTGCTAGCAAACAAAAGGTTAGAGAGTGCAACAGTTAGCGCTACCGCAAGATACAAGGCAAACTGAGGACATTTCGTGTGCTTGAATAGTATGCCATAATAATACAGATTATTTTATAACCTGGGAATCACTCCATCAAGGCAAGAACATCCAAAGTATCTGTACATCGCAAGTCGCTACAATGCATGCCATTATGTTGTAAAAATGGAGTTTCGTGGGGTTTAACACCAGAAAAAGGTATTATTAGTTCAAATTCCAGTTCCACGTCGTAGATATCCTCACTGAAGTCATAGATGATGTATATTCCCACCAGCATTCAGGGACTCGGCAACACTTCAAACTTCCAAATAGGTGCCACCTCAGTTTAATTTAAAAAAAAATATAGCTTTTACAAAACAATCACTTTCTGAAAATTACCTATCTTGTACAAAGGCGGCATTCCAGCACCTAGCTGAAGGAACGTGCTTGATCAGTAACATGATCCCTTACAACCCTTTCACTACAGAGAGAAAAATGAAGGAAAACGAGTCTGAACTTTCTTTGACAAGACAATCTCCGTTATGAAAACAATGATGCCAATGCCCAGCACCAACTGCCCATATGGGGCATCGAGTGTTGGCTCTGCACACTATCAAGAAATTACTAACATCTCTAAGAGAAGGGGTTATCCCCTGCACACAAAACTAAAACGCGGACAACATGAACCCTTAAGAAGCCTATCATGGATGCCAATGATCCTAAAACTATAGGCCGATCTTCAACATCCCTTGCTTTCCTCAGCAGATAGAAAAAAGTATTGCTTTACAGTTTCAAGACTGTGCGAAAGCAAATGCCCTCCTTGGTGAATTTCACAGGACTTCGCGTCAACAGAGGAAGAGACTGCTCTGACGGATGTACAATCCACCATCCTCAACATCTGGTTCAGGAGATCCCATGCTCCTGATGCCACTGGATTTATCAACAGCATTCGATACAAGTGACCATGACAATCGGGTAGAAAGGCTGCAGCACGTGGCAGGTATGTTGTCAGTCACTTAGATCGCTTCAGTCCTCCCTCCCAAATAGAATCTCCCAGACAACCTTTGTTAGGGATCAAACAGAAGTCGTGATGATGGACCGTGAGGTCCTGCTTATCCTGACTGCTATTGAAAATATACATATCTTTACATCAACCAATACTGGATCTTGGGATGAAAACTCGTAATAATGCTGATGATACCCTGCCAGTCCTTTCATGGACACACAAGCCAAAGTTGATCACAAACGAGTATCAGAATTTTTCCAAGACCCTGGATTGGATGATTGCCAACCACTTATGCTAAACTGCTTCCAAAACAGAACTCCTCACTGTCTGTACTAGGTACGGGCAAAAATAAAAAATAAAAATAAAACAGAGCGCAGATTAATCTGTTTTGGCTGAAATCTTTTTATTGGGCATTTGTGAAAGAACAAACACATATACCCATCTACAACCGCAGCACAGTGGGGATAAATCATATGCCAAAAATAAGGACAGATAAACTCAAACTCTTCTCACTCCCTCTGGTCTGTAATCAAGAGAGATGCGAAGTTTACAAGTTTGCCACAGTGTACCCAGGATCCATCACCTCATGAGTGCCCGAGGACGGACAGTCAGGGAGGTTGTTGTGGAGTGGGAAAGTGTGTGAAATGTGAAGGATTTTGAGTATTTGGGACAGGTGACCTCTTTGAATTCAGTAAAAAGGATGTCTATTCACTGTCGCCAATTTTTTTTAAATTGTATTGTTCATTTCTCCAATACAGCCATGGATTTTCCATGCGCACTTCTCCCAGAAAATGTTAAGCCTTAAGCTATAGTCTGGTATCTGTCAATTTCCCCACAATCGCTCTGATAGCCTGTCTGACCGTGCACAAGGCCATGGTAGTGGCCTTACCCCGTGCACATAGCAGTGGGAATGTTCACCTAGTCGGGAGGCTCAGTAGAGAGAAAGTAGAAAACTTTGGGATATTTGGTGTGGATCATGATGCTGATGCTAACTAAGACTTCTTTACAGTATCTATGAAGTTTATGACAGTTCCATAACAGGTGTGTAAGTGCCCAGTACCCCCCACAGCTGCTGCAGCATTCCACTGATTCACTCTGCCGCCGCCTAGTCCAGTGTATAGTACCAGTAGTGTACAGTTTTTAAGAGGGCCTCTTTCCAGAGATGTGTGCTCTCGTATATATATCTTCCTGTGCCTTGTCTGAAAGGGAGCTTTATAATTCCACTTCCAACCTATTTTGCACTGGGAACCCATAATGACAGGCTGTCTGGAACCGTTTATAGGGGTCTGAAAGAAAGTGCCCATCATGTTTCATATACACCAACTTTTCAAAGCTAGTGTAGGAAGCTGGCCTGGTGTGTGGTGGGTACCCAAGGTACTCACACCTTATACCAGGTCCAGGTATTTCCTCTTAGTGAAGTGTAGGCAGTGTCTAGAAGCCAGGCTCTACAGAAGTAGCTATGGATGAGCAGCCAAGGCTTATCTAGGAGACATGGAAAGCTAATTCAATGCCACTGTAGTCACACAGCACTTACACACATGAAAGAAATAACACAGTGCTACACAAATAAAAGGTACTTTATTTTAGGGACAATGCCAAATTACTAAAAAGGCAATCCATCAATCAATGCTTTTAAAGAGCAACTACTCACCCGTTAGGGTCTCAAGGTGCTTTTTGGGGGTGGGGTGGTGGTTCTTAAAAAAGCCATTCCTTCAGTTCCTTCATGAAGCGGAGGGAGGTTTGTCTTATGTGGAGAGGAAGGGCGTTCCAGTTGGTGGCTGCGAGGTAGGAAAAGGATGATCCCTAGGTAGCGGGCTTGACTGGTGGGGGCGGGCGGGTTTCCGAGGGTAGGTGGCCACCAGGAGTCATTCCACGTGTTGGGTTGAGGGCCCATGATAAGTACTTCTGTGTTGTGTGTGTTGAGTTGAAGGCAGCTGTTTCTCATCCAGTTGGCGACTGCTTCCATGCCTTCGTGGAAGTTGTGTCTGGTTTTGTTGGGTTTGTTGGCGATGGAGAGGACGAGTTGGGTGTCGTCGGCGTAGGAGCTGATGTTGATTCCGTAGCTTCTGACAATAGTGGCTAGCTGGGCCATGTAGACATTAAACAGTGTGGGGCTGAGGGAGGATCCCTGGGGAACTCCACAGGTGGTGTGTGTGGGGTCTGCGAGGAAGGGGGCGAGTCTCACTCGTTGAGTTCTCCCGGAGAGGAAGGACTGGCAATACTTCCTTAGGAGGTAAGTAAACACACTAAATATATACCCTAGTAATCAGAAATAGGCATAGAAAAGGTTAGAAAACAGTGAAAATAGCAATAAATAGTGACCCGAGGGGGAGCTCAAACCATATACTAAAAAAAATGTAATGTGAACAGTGGATCCTCCACCTAGGTAGGTGGAATGTGTAGAGGAGCTGGGGATACTAGAAAATCCCAGAGGTAACAACACCCCCCAGCAACCAGGAAACCAGGAGTAAATCACTGGATTTTCCCCCAAACCACCCAAAAGTAGGAATAAGAAGAAGAGGACACCCAGACAAGCCTGCAAGAAACCAGCGGTGGATTCCTGGAGAAGAGGACCTGTGGAGAGAGGGGAGCAAGTCCTAAAGTAGCAGTAGAGTCCAGGAGGAGTAGGAGCTACTACCCACCCAGCTGTACTTGCAGGAGTTGGTCGACAGTGAGGAAGAACAGGTCAGCACTGCAGCCCTGGAGGCGGAGAAGAGTTCCTGATGGATGCAGAATATGTCCCACGCTGGAGTGAAGATTGCAGACGGGTGTCGGTGCATGAGTTCCACCAATAAGCCTTAGCAAAGGCAAAGTCGCTGTTAGTGGAAAAGTGGTGCTGCTGGGGACCAGCAAGGCGCAGGAGGACTCAACCCAGCAGGGGTCAGTCACAGGGGATTCTCAGTGTTGCAGCATGTCCACAAGAGCAGAGGCAGCACTCACAGGAGTCCCACCGGACGGGGACACAGAAGTCGCAGAAGCAGCTCACACAGCATTACAGAAAAAGGATCTGATGGCACAGGAGAACCATGCAGAGGGATGAGCATCGCAAGAAAAGGTGCTGGGGGGCTGGAGCTACACGTCGCCTGAGGATCCCTTGGAGGAGATGAAAACAAGCATTGGCAGCTGCAAGAGACGCAGTGCACGGGGTACTGTCCTGCGTGGTAAGGCAAGTACTTACTTCCACCCAAGTTGGACAGCTGCCAGAGAGGACCAAGAGGACTACTCCAGACCACCACCTGTGATGCAGGATACATGCAGCTCAGGATGAGAGGAGATCCACACAGCCGGTCATCGCTGCAGCAGGTGCCTGTGGATGCAGGGGAATGACTCCTTCACTCAAAGGGAGATTCCTTCTTCTTGTGCAGGCTGAAGAGTTGCTTTCTTCTCAGGATGCACGCGCGGGAAAATGTTGCAAAGCTGACAGGCGCCGTGGAAACAAAGCTGCAGAAAAGTCTTCTTTGTGGGTTTGCAGCGTTGTTGGCTCCTGGAGGGTCCAGTCGCAGTTCCAGTGGCCAGAAGTCGAAGTGGAAGTTGCAGAGGAATCCTGCTGGAGTCTTGCAAGTTGAATCTGAGGACCCACCCAAGAGAGAGACCTTAAATAGCCCTGAAAGGGTGACTGGTCACCTAGCCAGGTAAGCCCCCCATAAGGAGGGGGCTCTGACATCACCTGCCTGGCCTGGACACTCAGATGCTCCCAGAGTTCCCTGACAACCTTGAAAGCAAGATGGCAGAACCCAGGGACCCTGTGGAGGAGCTCTGAGCACCACCCCTGAGATGGTGATGGACAGAGGAGTGGTCACTCCCTTTTCCATTGTCCAGTTTCACCCCAGAGCAGGGACTGGGGGTCCCTGAACCGGGATGGACTGGTTTATGCATGGAAGTCACCAAATGTGCTCTTCAAAGCATACCAGTGGCTTGGGGAAACTACCCCTCCCAAGCCAGTCACACCTATTTCCAAAGGGAGGGGGTGTTACCTCCCTCTTCCAAAGGTGTTCTGCCTTCCTGAGCTTGATCAGATAAAGCAGCAGGAGGGCAGAAACCTGTCTGAGGGGGTGGCAGCAGCTTGGACTGCCCGGAAAACCCTGTAAGACTGGTGGTAGCAATGCTGGGGTTCCTCTATGGAGCCCCCACAGTGCATGGAATCATACTTCCAATACTTGCAACAGTACTGGAGTATGATTCTGACATGTTTGATACCAAACATGCCCAGGTTTGGAGTTACCATTATGTAGCTGGACATAGGTAGTGACCTATGTCCAGTACACGCATAAAATGGCGTCCCCGCACTCACAAAGTCCAGGAAAATGGTTGTGGAGTTTGTGGGGGTACCTCAGCTAGTGCAGGGGTGCCCTCACGGCTGAGAGGGCCTACCATAGGGGTGACTTATGGGGCAGTGACCTGTAGTGAAAACGGGTGCACCCAGACTGCAATGGCAGGCCTGCAGAACCCTTTGCATGGGCTTCCTATGGGTGGCAGAATAACTGCTGCAGCCCATAGGAATCCCCTGGAACCCCAATGCCCTGGGTACCTAGGTACCATATACTAGGTACTTACATGGGGGGACCAGTATGTCAATTGTGAGAAGAAAAAGGCATAGTTACCAAGTTAGAAGGGAGAGAGCATAACCACTGTGTTCCTGGTTAGCAGGATCCCTGTGGACACAGTCAAACACACTGACAATGGGCAGAAATTGGGGATAACCATGCCAAGAAAGAGGGTACTTTCCTACCGTTAGGGTTTTTAGGGCAGAGATCATAATTGATGGGTGTGTGACCCAGTGGCTGAGCTGTAGGTAGTGTAGACGCTCTTTCTTGAAAGTCATAGTTGCATTTCAGTTGGTCGAATAACTGAACATCCTCAGTCATGCAAATATCCAACTCTTTTTCATTTGGTGAGTTGCCAATCTATGAATGTTGACCCTTCCAGGCTAGCAGTGAAATGGCCTATGATACGGGTCATCAGGGTGGGAATAGTTGTCAATCCTCTTTTAATCGCAACCCTAACCCATGCATCTAAGGTTGCCCTCAGCACTGTGAAAGAATTTGTGTGTCAAGGTTTGTGTTTCCTGGGAAGCCAGGGAACCTTCCAGACATGTGTGTCAGTGATTGCTTGGTCCATGAAATACCAGTGATCTTCCGATACTGGGTGATGTTTCTCCACTACACATCTTGTTTGTGCTCGTATGTTTTAATTCTGTCGGCAAGGGATCCCCAATCTATTCTCTACTGCACGGTATGCTTGCTGTTTGGCTACCTGGGGTGGTCTTCCTGCCCATATGATGGGTTTTATTAGGAACTGCAGTTGATCGATAACTCCCAAAGGTGGCTGCAGAGGTACAGTTTGCATAACATAAGATTTCATGCAACAGAGCCTCAGTGCGGCACAGCCATGAAAAGCTTCCCACCTGCCAACTCTGTAAATCACTATAAAAAAATACAAGGAATTCAGGCCAGCTATTTTGTCCATGATGGGGCATATTTTGACACCCAAGTGTGGGATGTAATGTCACACCCAACTAAATGAAAAGGTTAGAGAGGATGTCGCCGCTCCCAAGGGGTATTAATGCTCACGATTTCTGTTTTTTGCTGTTCACCTTGAAATCAGAGTGGCTCCTAAATATTTTCAATACTTGAATAAGTGTGGGGCTGGAGTTGAGGGGGTTTGTCAGTGTGACAAGCCCACCGTCAGCTTATACTGTTTTTCTAGTCTGACCCCTAGATCTGAGGGTTTAGTCTATTGTTCTCTGGTATGGTTCCATACATTGGGGGGAAAGGTTATCACTACACACCATTACCAGGATGAAGCCGTTTTGATCCGGGTCCACAAGACCCTGCATATAAGGCCCTAAGCAGCTGGTCAGTATGCCCATGAGGATCTCCGTGTCTATGTTTAGGAGGGATAGGGACCAGTTTGATTCGCAGTGCGTGAGGTCTTTGCCTGGTTTATGGATTGCCAAAATCTGCTGAGGTTAACTGCTCTACGGTCCCATTCTGTTGGTTAGCCCATAGTCTGCAGGCAAGTTTCCTGCCTGCTTTATTCCACCCTTTACAGCAGCATTGGTGCAAGCATCTGAAGGCATATTCTGCTGTCCATATGCAGCACTTTTAATTGTAGCCTAGCCACCCACGTTTTACACAAGCCATGTTCTTTATGTGCATCTTCCTGCTCCTTCACTCTACTTTCTAGTTCATGGCACTCGCCTCTGTGATCTTCAGTATACTGAGATGCTTGCAAGATGAACTTCCACAGAATGATTGATTTTAAGGTCTACTAAGGAACTGAGATTTGCGTGTCTGGGTTACCATTATGGAAGAAGTCAGATCTTTTCAGTTTAAAAATTGCACATGTAGGATCCTGACAACATATCATCGAGCCTCCATACTCACGTGTAGGGCCAAGCAAAGTAGTATTTTAACGTTATCCAAATAGGGGAATGACCCGAAGCTGGAGATGTCACGATATATGTGTCTTGTGTATGAGATCGTGCGTGGATCACGCCTATAAAGTGGCCTAACCAGACTGATGTGAGGTGGGGAAAAGGTATAATCTCGCTGGTGGGGTTGATTCTTAACTTTGTACTGTAGGAAACAGCATAATTTAGGTTAAAGACAAGGTTGGATGCTGGAAGCCGTTTAGTAAGATTATGACTGCAAAGTGGCAACTGAATGCCGTGGCACAGTCCTCAAACTATCATCTGATGCTGTAGTAGAAAACACACCAATAAGACCATAAGCCCACTAATGCCAGAGCGGTTACAGGGACCAAGCTAGACCAAGGGAATTCACTCCAAAACAAACATCAGGAATTAAAAAACTAGGTTGAACATGTGACGTCAAAGTTGTTTTGCAGGGTACTCCAATGTTAAGGCAACTACAATGGATCTCCATGAGATAATGGATTTGCTTAAAAACTACGACCTTAATTCATAAAGCTTTTTTTGGTGATGCATCCAAGTACATAAAACGTTTTTACTGAACATGGTCTCTACAGAGGCAAATAACCAGCTACTTGTACACCTAAAGCAAGTATGGAAAAACGGGAGGAAAGCCTCTGTACCTAGCACAGACTGGAATGCCCTGACTAAAGTTTTTACACCACTGAACGGGTTTTTCATTCAGGAAGAGATTTAAAAAACGATAGGTTCCAGTGATTAAGCAAATCGGCAGTTCGATGCAACTTTGAGATTTCTGGTGCTATATAAACTAAGGTTCGAAGAACACACACACACACACACACACAAAAATGAGGTGGCATATAACTTCTGTAACTGGGTCAAACCTTTACAGAAACTGTAATACAAAGTTCATGAGCGTTGTTATGCTACTGGGCTGCAACATGGCAAAACAAACCTGGCAATTTATATTAATTCCGAATTATTTGTTTTTATTACAAAAGAACCCTTCTAGGCTCAGACATCCTCTTCCCTGCGATATCAGGTATTCTACAGCAAAATGAGGAAGAGAAAGGAAGCGGTCATGGCCAGATGAGAGCCTGCTAGTCTGTTTGCTCTTAGCTCTCATATCTCAGTGTCACCACAAAAAGTGCCAAGTTTAGGATCCCTTCCACTCAAAAATCTATAGCCCCAATGAGCACCTGGTACACCAGAGGGCACACTGAAGAAATAACACCACTTTATACTCCAACTTGCAGCTCTCAAGAAGCAGAGAGGTAAAATGGCAGTTCACAATGCTCGTGAGGTCTCTCATACAGACAGCCTTACCCGCCTGGAGGCAGACATTTTGTTTTCAATACATAACATACACTTTTAGTGTGCTTTGGGTCAGCCCCTTTAAGATGATTGGATGGTTTTGTTGTCCATCTCAGTTTTTAATTGAGTGACTTTAGTCTCTGTTCTGCGTTTGCACTGCCCAGCAGTATTTCGGATGAACTATCTTTCCACTGCATATCCGAGAGAATTGTTTTAAGCACTCTATCAGAATGCTTGTGTGCTCTTGCTCATTCCCCCTTTTTCCTCTCCCCCACCCCCCAACTCATTTTGCTCCCATATTCCACCTCCACCTCCCCCTCATGGTTTCACAGTCCTCTCTGCACCATGCGATATTCATGTCCCCCATTATTCTTCCCTCAAATTGTGATTGCTGCTTTACTCCTTTTGATAGGTGTGTGGGAAGTTGTTGCATTGCAGGCCTCCAGGCTAGCAACCAGCTACTCAACCCGCAAGTGCAGACATCTGAAGTGATCAAGAGTGCAGATGGCTATCGATCATGTTTAAGGTCTCCTACTCACTGGATTTCCAGGTTTCCCCATTTCTACTCCACCCTTAGAAACTAGCCTTTTAATTCAGTCTTCTAAATCCGTGCTTAGGGGCAGCCAATAGTTTTCACAACCGAGATTATCGGCTTTGCCAATGCTAATTTTGGTTGCATCAGCAAGGTTTTGTTTCACTGACGAGTGTAGAGTGCAGTTTATTCACTTGTGAAATGTACCCAGTTTTATACCTTTTATGACTGAGTGGTTACTTTAATTGCCAAAGATCTGGTGTGTTCTTTGCACACATCTCCACTACTCATGCAGGGCCTTCTGCTCCCTACCGTTTTTGGTAACTGGTGGTTGGTGATGAACTCCTTAAGTACTAGACGTGCAACATACCCCAATTCCTGTGAGCAAAGTGTCTGAGTCACAATTCATACAGAAGATGAACATGGCTCTCAACCCCCCCAAAAACTTTTTTTTTTTTTTTTTTTTAAATGTCAAATAGTAAACACTTTCCTAAAAATCCACAGACTCTGAAAGGGCACTCTTTAAATACTCCAGCATATTCATGGTGTGCCACAAAAGACAGTCTGCTTGGCACCGAGGTACGAGAATAATCAGCCCCAAAAGAAGGAAAAGTGAACAGTCAGGTTAGGGCAAGGAGGGCGTGATATCTTTTGAAAGACGTCACTGGCTGTGAACAAATGGATACTGAGTGTGTGGTTCATCCAACCTCGGAGGAACCATGCCGAAAGAACCAAAGGTCGAGGGGCCTCACGGGCAGAACAGGATTTCTTTAGACATCAGCTGCCCTCCAGCAGGAACTAGCAAAATTAAGTCATGCTGGAAAGGCTTCTCATGCCAGTTTCAGTGATGAAGAAGAGTTGCAACACTTGGACAAAGCTTCTCAAACCTTGAGACTTAGAAACAGGAGTGTCAGGAGGAGATATGAGAGTCAGATCTTTCAGGAGAACAGCAACAGTTCTAGACATTATGCTGCTCTTCTCCATCAGTTCCAACCTCATCGGCCTGGCATGGATCCCATTAATCATACTTTGGTAATGGACATGCCTGAGTGGGTTGCAAGAGTGATGTTGGGCCTTTCGTGCTTGAGTGAGGCACAGATTTTCTGTTCCTTGTTTGGTTTTGGAAAAGCTCTAGATTCTGGAGAAATATCTCACTCTTCTTCCGAGGAGCATGTATTAGTGCATGCCTTTCAGGTGACTACTACAGTGAGTAAGGTTCAATATGTGTCACACTGGTTCTTATCTATGGTTGTAAGCTTCCCTCTGGTGTAAATATCCGTGCTCTTTTTAAACTCTTTAGGTCTACATCTTGGCATACAACTTCACTTGACCATTTTCGGAGCTGAATGTCCTTTACACTAGAGAACTTATTCGGAGAGAAGTTAGGTTCTTGAAGGCGACCCTATGTTAATATTAATCGTCCAGCCATTTGCAAGTCTCTTTTTAAGTTCACAATGGATGGATCTGAAGTGCTTTTTGAGGCTAGTTCTCCATGCTGATGGTGAATGTGGGTGCCCTGTATTACTGGTGTCTTCATTACCAGAACAGTCATCATGCAATAGGAGTGGCTCCTCTCACCGCAAGCCGTTACGGTACCCGACGGCCACTATATCAGCATAGTCATATTCCACAAATGCACCCGGAGATGACTTTGTAGAGTTCCCGTATTCCATAATGGTATAGAGATCCCTGCACCAATTTCCTTACTGCTGAGTGGTCTTTCTGAATCAAATATTAACACCCAACAGTTACTTCAAGCTGTAGTTCAGACATAAATCCTGACCCTGTAGGATTCAAAGTGATCCAGTTGTAACCGGAATCAAAACTTCTAAGAGGGTTTTCCAACCTCAAACATGTCATTCTTGTAGCACATTTCCTCTGTATCGCTAACCTTTTTTAAAAATAAAAGGGTACGTTGTTCTCTATCAAATAATTTGTTGAAGCAAACTTTGTGACCTTAGCGTCTGGCGACTGTTCCAAACTAAATGGTGGAAATAAGATTTTAATGGTGGAGTCTATAGCGCTCATAAGTCATTACAAGCACGCCTGAGAACAGCGTGCAATAGTCCAATTTAACACTACTTGCAGGAAAGAGCACAGCATTTGATTTACAACTCCACTTGCTGCAAACAGATTCTAGTGTGCAAAACGCACATTGTCATCTACTGTGAGGCACATCAGTCAAAGCAATTACATCTAACTAGAAGAACTGTTATGTCGTTAAATACAGTTGGGAGGAATTGAGTTTGCCACCAGCCAAGGCAGATACATGCAGGCTTCCTTAGAAAGTGCCATATAAGGAGTTCAAATTTAGCTACAGACAAAGTCATTAGTAAAAGGGCACTGAAGAGTTCCAATGACAAAGAATGATTACTCAAGTGCCCATCACCCTTCTACCTCCTACGCATAAGTAGTCTTGGCTACATCGCTTTCACTCAACCACTGCACATTGTTCCCAACTAGAAATTATCTCCCCCCCACCCCTCTCTCATAGTAGCTACAGGACTTGTTGGAGCGCGCACCTTCCTCTCAGGTACATCTTTACCTGTGGTAAGTCTTAGGGGTTTACCAGTGGGAGAGAATGCCCTCAGGCCACTCCTTTTGACTATTTCTGGCCTTCAGCCGGTCTTCGACCTCCCTCGAAGCCCTACCACTGGAGAGACCATTTCATAGTGATGCAAGGGTATTTGTTCTTGAAGAGCAACAAACAAAGGGAAGTGTCCTTGAGAGAACAAGACAGAAGCAGAGTGAGCAAGCCTAGCAAGCCACAACTGGAAAATGTGAAGACATAAGGGAACTGCATTGTGCCATACTACAACAGGCAAATTATAACCACGGACAAGTCTGGCTTTTATGGAGAGGACATTCATGGGGACTATCAGGTTTACAGTTAGCAGAGCAACTGCAAGTCGTTAAAAGAAAAACTGAAGTTTGTCGCATGAAGAGTCGGATGTAGAAAATGCAACAGAAAAACGTTCTGAGGCTAAATTTCTGAGATACTTTAAAATCATCTCAAATGCAATCTGTTCCGGAGTCACTTCCTAAATGTTAGCCCCCCAGGAAGAACATTCCTAAAGCAGTGGCAGTAAAAATATTAGCACATAGCGCAGTGCCACACTGTTCGTTATAGGAAGGTCGTCGAGGGATCTGGCAGAGTTCTGGTCAGTCAAGCAGCAAGAACTTGGACTAGTTAATATTAATGTTCAGTGCCTCACCAAGGCTGACTACAACATGCACAAAGAAAGGACAAGAGATAGATGATTCATTACATTTTGTGCCGAAAGAGTAGTTCTAGGACGCAGGAATGGTAATTTATGGAGCAGCTTTAACATTAAGAAGAGTTTGATCAAAGTCTTATCAGATCAGGGGACTTCGGGAAGGTCTAAATACCTGGACGCCGTGCTCCTGACAAAAATATATACTCTGTACCAGAAACTCTAAACAATGTCTAAAATTAAGAGCTCTAGTTCACTAGAAAAAAAAGGTAAACTATAGAGTACTGTCACTACTGACTGACAGCTCACTTTTTTTCTGAAATTCAAATGAGCTTTTCTGCACCAAGTAAAATTATTTGCAGTCACTAAAACCAACAGTAGCTCATCAGCACCTTGATATACTTACTCTTCCAAGCGGGCAGCTTCTTCTCCATCATCCTGCAAAATATAGAAAGAATTTGAGTGAAAGTGCTGAGAGAAGCAGGTGCAAGTGGAAAAGCTTCTTACCCACATCCACCTCTCAGAAGTACCTTATTTGTAACATTTTACGTCATTGTATTCGACACATTTATTTGTCACCAACCTACATATTACTACTCGGGTCCTTGAAGTGTCCACGATGGATAACTGAATCCGTCTGGACTGTTGGATCAACTCGGAGAAACCAATAGAACTTAAACTGAGCCACACAGCTCTGAGCATTTTATGGCTCCAAAAAAGTGATAAAGATGAAAAGCAACGAGGTTTCTCTGATCTACCACCCTGCACATGAAGCCTGAACACTGCAATTTCTCCTCGAGCGGAGGATCGTGGATGGAAGCTACTATTAGAAAGAAGGTAATGGCTTCCAGGGGAAACGGCTCAACCCTGCTCTAAAATACACTTTCTTAATCATTTCAACAACGCACAAGATTAAATCACCTATTGTACTTTCGAATCTTACACCCACGAGAGCAGTTCTCTCTACGGCTGTCTGCTTGCAATAGGCTCCTAAGAGTCTGGCTTTCAATTCTGTCTTGTCTTCATTTAGTCATGCTGTGCTGGGGAAACATCTGCCACAACGTATCGACGGCAAATACTTTCTTTTTCTCCAAGTACCTTTGTTATACTTTACTCTCGGACTCAAGCTGAACTCTTTTTGTCCCTGCCCATTGGTTAAAATGACAAATCACCAGCATCGTGCCTGCCAAAGCCCACCCCAGAGAAAACTTGCAGCCCAACTTATGTAATGTACACATCGCAGGAATTCCAGCTGTCTGATCATCAATGGACACCAGGAATGAAAAAAAATATTTTTCCTCTGCATTTATAGAATGAACATTTGAAATGTATAGCTTTCAGCACACATACACAAAACCAAATGTTAAAGAAGCCAAGATGGCAAAATGAAAAGTTGACTTCTTATGAAGTTCCAACCAGCAACAACATTTCAAATCTCTTTTTAGGCAGCCATTCTCTTACCTTTTAAACATAAAGCTGTAAAGAGAGTTGTGAAGCCTCTTCTCATGTAAAGTACATCATCTGTAATCATATGACGAAAGTACATCTCATTGCAATCTTGTTCACAATCGCATACATTTTTGGAGAAGTCATGGTCCCATGGTAGCCTAGTGTGTTTTTTCTGGTGAACTTACCTATAGCATTAACCCTAATGCAGCAAAAGCCATATCGGGCCCGTCTACAGTGAAACAACCCAATATTACTGATCACACAAAAATCCAAACATGAAAATGTTTCGCCATTCATCAATGCCACTGCAGCTCTTAGTGCGTATTGTTCAAGGAACTACTGGGTAGGACGTAAAAATGATGGCCATAAAACAAAGGGTCTTGCATTTCTTCAAAGTCAACACATACCTTAAGTTATACACCCAAGTTATAGCTCTGATAAGGTTAGCAGAGCGATTTGGGGACCACATGATATGTAGGCACAGGGGCTACTGCAGGGGTTTGCAGCCTGATTTGATTAATTTAGGCAATCAATAGAATAGTTAACTAACTAATGCTGCCTTGGAAGTTAAAGTAAGCGTGGGCCAATAAAGGTATCATAGCTTTAACTAGAATATTGTTTCCCCACTTCTTTGAAAATATACAACATTACTATTTCCACATATTCGGAAGTGCTTTGTCTGGAAAGAAGAAACTTATTACAGCACTAGTTCACGCATTTAAGGAAATCGAGCTTCTAGATTAACTGATCGGAATGAAATATACATACCGAGCAGACATCACAACATACATCTAGAGGGCCTGCATCAGCAGTGTTACTTTTGGACACTTGGAGGACATGTGGACTGTTTGGCAATGTGGTAGAAGAGCAAGGTTTGCTTGATGTCAGTCCACCAGTGGCAGGTTTTACAGAGTTCAGGCTTTCAGTCTTCATTTTCTTACAGGGCCTTCCAACTGAGTCATGGTTGAAGTACACATCAACAGGATTATCAGAGCTACCAGCAACAGTCTTTCCAGAGGACAATCCAGTGCCATATTTTAGCTTTCCAGGAGCTCTACTGCGTGCCCTAGAGAGGTCTTCATCAAAACCAGGTGCTTCACAAGCATAGTTTGAATCTGAATCCGATTCACAGCCAGAATCAGCCTTTTTCGCAGATTTGTTCGCAGCCACTCGAATAGCTGACATTTCATTAGCCTTCATGAAAGAGCTGTCCTGGCCAGGCACTGCCAAAGACATGCATGTGCCAGGCATCAGGAAGCAGCGGCCAGTGCACAGACGTGTATTACCGGGATTCAGTCAACTTTGGCTGCTACCAGAGTTTAAGTGTTGGGAGAGAGATCTTCAGCGGTGCTTTGCTGATGCCATTTATTGAAATCAGATGCCAGTACTGCCAACTCCAATGCCCTTTACCAATCTGCAGCCAAACGTCAAACTTTTTGTGAAACTGCTTTAAAGGTGGTATTGCTGCATCAACTTTAAAAGAGTGGTTGCTTCTGTTCTTCGATCTGCTGCCTCCTCCGGGCGTTTCCCCCCTGCACAGCCCACCTTGCACTGCAGCTTCAAGTCTTTCTGTATATGTAAAAAAGAAGAGAAAATCTTCCATTAATTTTGCAAACATAGCAGTAGTCCAAAACAAAAACATTTTTTTTCCAAAGCAATTAGATGCAGACGTTAAAGGTACTTTAAGTAGAACAGCTAGTATTTTTCAAGATGGGAAAACATTTACTACTTTACAAATATGGCCTTTATAAAGCTGTAAACGTTTTACTAACTACATATAAACCACAATTTACTTTAATAGATCTAAAGCAAACCAACATGCACAGGATCTATTCGAGTAACATTTCTACTGACAAACTTCACTTATCCAGGTTGGAAATAACATTCTGATAAATGTAAAGTTAATAAACGGTTCAACAGGTGCGCCATGCGAAGTTTGTCAGCATAATGCACGAATGAAGAAACAGTATGAAAATAAATTGGCTTTTATATAAGAGAACCAAACAGTTAAGAGAAAAAATGAGGTAGACAATTTTTTGTGCGAGTGCAAATTAAGAGATTAGACCCATATACAGAAGGGAGAACATGTCAGTTAACTTTAAACATGGCAGGTAAACAAGTTTAGGAGATTAATATGGCAAAAAAGGACTTAATATTCTGTGTCAGGTGATGTAACATGTAGAATCAGAATTTCTACAAATTCACACCTCCTGGGCCTTCATCTGAAAAAAGTTAATATGTCAGTATGAAATCAGCTTTTAGAACATGTAATGTGAAGCTAACTTGTATAGCGACAAAGTCTAACTTTCTCTCAGACCTCTTAGCGAACCCGCTTAAGAGAAACCTCTGTTCTTTATTGGCACTGGACTCTACCCTATTTTATACCCATGCGGCCATGCCTCTCGAAATGTCATGTCTTACCAAAGGCTTGAATAAGAGGAAAAAATGAAATTCAAAATTCCCGTTTCAACCTAGAGAGATAGGGAGGATATACTTTGCAGACGCTGTGGTTGACCAAGAGACGTAGTAGTTGGTATTAATTTCCCAAGGAAACCACAACATTCTCTTAAACAATTCACTATCTTATCAAGGCTTACAACAATTTACACAGCAATCACATGGAGAGCAGGCTTGTCGGTGTTTTACTTCATGATTTGTAAACACAATTTAAAGTATATAAGTGTTAAAAATGCTTTAATGCACATGCTATATATTTGGAAAAAACAGGGAAGCGTCCTATTTAATCAAAGTAGCATCTAGAACATGGCCCGACTGAAGAATTATCTTCTTCACTGGGCTTGTGCTAAATGTATGCATCTGCATATCAACACAGTTGAGTTTGGTACGTCGAATGCTGTTTCAACGTAGTACGTACACAAATTAAACCTATGGTGTGTTTTCCCACTACTTTAAAGCACCACAGTGTCATTCAGTGCAAAGTCACTACTCGGAAAATGTATTAAACATGCACATACTTTTTTTCTAGTGCACCATCCAAGTACTGTTTTTCTCTTTATTGTCCTGCAGTCATAAAAAGTGAACAAAGGTATTTAAACGTACTACTCAAATCAACAACGGGACACGTTTGGTAGACAATTTATGGATCGAAGAATGAAGAGAGAACTCACTCTGTGGGTCTATGGACCTCAAACCTCGATAAGAGATGGGTTTGAACACACAAATTTCTAACTTGGGACTTATAAGGGATGTCCACAGCAGTCAAACAATATAATGTATATTTATATTTATATTTGAGCCATACGGGGCTTTACATGGCATTACTGTAGCTGACCATGAGGGAGGAATAAAAACCTCAAACCAAACGACGAGGGTCCAAGTGTCCCCTGGGTTTTCGTCTTATGCTTGGGGAGCACTTATTTGGATAAGTCTGTAAGTTCCATTAGAGATCTGCAATGAAAAAGCAGGCAGTAATGGTAGATAGTATTGTAGAGGGCAAACTAGATCGCAGATCCTTACTGTTGGGAAGCATCTATGTCCCAAATGTGAGGGAACCATAATTGCTCCCCTCCACTCCGATTGCAAATCGGCCACATCATCCAGGAGATTACAACAGAGTACTAGATGTAACCCAGCATCATTCACCCTCCCTTCCCCAACACTCCATGCGCAACAGCTAAGGCTTTTAAGTGATGGCCCACACAGTGGTCTTTTGGTGATATATCTATGGTCATAAACATGAGGTTGCTAGATCTGATGAGGGACCTGAAGTGAGGGAAGAACTAAAGAGGCGAGTTTCTTTATCGCGGAAATAATCTTGTTGGATGACTCATGCCACAAACTTGGTGGTTGGGCAAACGATTACATGTGTTCTGCGGCATTTGCGACAATACATTTGCCATTCCTATTTCTAATTTGTAAACCAATAGTCTCGCTGCAAAAATCGCAAGCAGGGAAGATTTTTAAAGAAAACTAATAAGACTGATAAAACAAATTATTGGTGCATCTGTGAGTAAATGTTCAGTAGTATACTCCTTCAGTAGTTTTATAACTTGTATGAAGAGTATGTGTAGGTATAGTCTTATTTACATTTTGCAGCACAAAACGTACTCCAATGCAGTGGGGTGAGGTATGTTTAGAAAAATAAAATAAGTTAAAATCTATAATAAAATATTTTTATAAAAAAAAAAAAAAAAAACACACAACAAATTCAAAAAGTAGAACATGTTGTTAAGCACCACTGTGATCAAGGAAAACAGAAGGCTGGGCCTCACCCAAAGTGACCTATACCCCTTGCACAACAGAATCTGCAACCCCGCACCCCGCTGATCTATCAAAGGACAGTGCTCCGTGAAGTCCAACCAGAAGCCCTTTGCTAACAAAATCTTCCTTGGATTTCTAAAGAAGTCCAGTTTCTGGATTCCCCACCCTCCAGCTACTAGAATGTAGGCAATATACTTCCACTGTTTGGGGAGGCGCTCCTTGCCCAAACATCTTGTGAAGATGTATCCAAAAATGGATCCTACTTTGTCCTGTAATACCTTGAGCCAAACAGAAGGATGAGTATCAGAAGTCGTCTTCTCAAACATTCACAGAATCTCATTTTCCACGCTTGTATTAGTTATCCATCTATTTTTCTCACATGACTATGATCCTGATATTACAACTTCCTTCGAGTACGGTCTAAAGCTTTCAAGATTTCCCTGTATTTGTGCAGCCATTACTTTACATTCCCATCCCCTGACCGAATTCGCTCTCTTTGTTGAAACAGTGGTCTAATGGCACTTTACTTGTGGGCAGACTGTACATCTTGGGACAGAATAGTGTACAGTTAAAAACTACTTTCTCAAGCACTTCACCAATATAACATTTATGAATAATTTAGCACCAAATTAGGTGTGGCCTTTCATGGTATGGTGTGCTGCAGGATATTTAAGTGCACACAAGAGCCAGGTGTCTATCAAAATTGTCTAATACAGCACTATCTTCACCTGCAAATGCTGTGACTTCTTTCTACAGTCTTGCATCCTCAAACTGCACGCGATCACAAAAATAAAAATCGTATTTCTAAAATCTGATTGTCACCTTTCCTTTCAGATATTCTTCTTTCCCTTCCACCTTCTGTATGCCTTCCCTCTCTGAACACCATCTTCTGAGCCACTTGCATGTCTTTTTCTTCCCACAAGCAAATTAATATACATTTTACTAGAGCACACGTATATCTGTGAGCGCACTACTGATTACACACTGTCCCAAGTTGAAAATGTGGTGGGGACATGGGTCATTGGGTGATCAGGAGTGGGTTGTACTCACAATAGCAGATGTTTCCTGAGTAGTTAGCGTCTTTCAGTTGGTGATCAGGTGGCTGTGGTTTGGGTCTGTTGGGTGTTAGGAAGTGGTCAGGGCTGGTGGTTGGGGGGGGGGGGCGAGAGGGCAAGGATGCTGCAGATGGCAGCTACCTTGTCGTGGAAGTAATCTGCCATAGAATCGCAGAGGGCCGGGAAGAGTTGGATTGTGTTCTCTGTGGCTGCAGGGCAGGAGAACTCTCTCACTATGCTAAAAAGCTACTTGGAGCAGCTGGTATGCTTCGTGATGTGGTTGGTGAGGTTTTTTTTTTTTTTTTTTGCTTCCCTGAGGCAGTGGTGATAATTGCTGAGGGCTGCTTTGAAGGGGGCACGGTCTGATGCGTTCTTGCTAGTGAGCGATTGTCTTAAGAGACTTTTGCATTCTTTTTAGTGGGCGAAGTTTGGGTGGGAAAGCCGGCGGGCAGGCTGGATCTTCTGGTGTTGGCGTTTCTTGTGAGGGCAATTTTGTTGGTGCAGTTGTGTATCCAGTCAGAGAAGTGGCGGGTGTCTTGCTCGGTGCTGCTGGTGGGGTGGGATCTGGTGGTACTGGGTGATGGTCCACTGAGTCTCAGTGATTTTTTCTCCTGCTGCAGTGTGGGAGGGCGGGTTGAGAGGAGGTGGGTTTACGTGTGCTCCTTACAGTGAAGTGTACGATGTAGTGGTCGGTCCATGTTAGTTTCGTCCTGTGTGAGAATTTAATCCAGTCACTGACAGTAAAAATGGGGTCCAGTGTGTGGCCTGCATTGTGCGTAGGTAGGGCAGGTGACCTGTTGCCTGAGTCCTATGTTGTTGAGGCTGTCAAGGAGGTTGGTGAAGTTGCAGTCGTTTGGGTTGTCGAAATTTAAATTGAGCTCCCCCAGCAAGACATCCCTTGGGGGAGTAGAGAATGAATTTGGCGATTGTTTTGCATAAGGCGGGGGCCAGCAGGTCTGTATGAAAGGTTTCCTCCGATGGTTGTTTTGGCGTCAGTTCTGATTTGGAAGTTAAGGTGTTCCAAGATGGGTGATATATCCACCACAGTGGTGGTGCAAAGGAGGCTGTCCTTGTAAATGATTGCGATGCCTCCTCCACGTGTTGTGGCAGTTTCTGTGTATAGGTTTGTAGCCTTGAGGGGTTGCGCAGGAGACGTCTGGAACGGACGCGGGGGTGAGCCAGGTCTCCGTGATGAACATCAGGTCGGGTTGGAGTGTGGTTATGATGTCCCAGGCTTCTGTAGCATGTTTGCAGAGGGGATCTTACGCTGAGGAGAAGGCACTGAAGATGTTTTTCGTGATGGTCGGCGGTGTGGTTACGGTGCTGCAGGTACAATGGCATTGGTAGGGTGTGAAAGGTCCTGCCATGGTCCGAGGAGTCGGACCACCGAATAAATTTAACCACCAAGACAACAAAAATCAAGTCCATATTAAGTCACAAATTTTAAAAGTAGCACCAAAAAATATAAAAAAATAAAATAAAATAAAAAAAGCACAAAGCACTGATCGCAGACATCTAGTCACACAAGTCCGGAGCACAGGCAAAAGTTATGGCCAAATATGATGGAGTGAGGTTGTGAGCAGTTCAAATTCAGCAGGGGAAGTCAGCCAGCAGTGTTCAAGGAGGGGGTGTCACCGGGGAGCTGCAAGACGAAGTTGCAATGAAGATTTCTACGCTCGGACTTAATTTCTTTTTTGTAAGTCAAAATTATCCAGTAGGTGAAGCTGTGGGCTGTAACCGACAAGGGCTCCTGAAGGCCTGATATCTTTTCCACAAAGAGCTGCTGAACTGGATGTACTGCTGCAAAGAAGAACGTAACAGGAGGTACCGTGAAGTCAGGCTGACCAAAGAAGCACCTCGGGCAGAATGGCGACCAGGTGGGTCTCCGTCTCCTCTCAGAGCCCTTTTTTTGACAGTTTATTATATATATATATATATATATATATATATATATATATATATATATATATATATATATATATTTTTTTTTTTTAAGTCCTACATTTTAGAGTTGGGGTATCTGGGCACTTCTAGCACACATCCAAGGGTCCAGGACTGGAGGGGCACCACTACCAAGGTCAGAACTCACTCAGTCTGTGTCCATGTTCAAGATGGTTAGACCTTTTTCTGTCCACAAGGCTCTGATCAGAAGTACAGCCAATTAGCCCTTGAAGTCACACCCTGGAAGACCTTGGTTCAAGCAGAAAAGCAGGACCCAAGCAGCAGGACAGCCCTCTGAGGGAACAGGGCAGGCTTCAAGCAGGAGGGCAGTCCTCCAAGAGTCCTCTGCAGGCCCAGTAGTGAACTAAAGAGTTGGTCGGAGGGTATTTTCTTTAAAAAAAAAAAAAAAAATCTGGTGTAGCCTTGAAGTGGAAGAAACTTCTGAAGTTTTACCACTACTGAAGTGTCTGGAATTTCCTGCCTCCCTGCCCTGGTTCTATCATGTTTGGAACCATAAAAGGTTAGTGTGAGTGTGTGTACACACTCAGGCAGTGGCTTTAAAGTGCAAGTGAGGCCATTTATAGCTCCGCCCCTTCCAACCTGTCAGGATGGCCCATCCAACCAACTGCCAAACTACTTCCTAAAGGTGGCATTTTCAGAAATGACACTCCAAATCTGATATTACAATTAAAGAGGGTTTAAAGTTATAATTCTTTAGACGCCAAACATATTTCTCCCTGCTCCCAAAACAGTTATCACTAATTTAATGTAATAAGGTAACCCAATGTTATCCTATGTGAAAGGTAGGCCTTACAGTAGTGGAAAACAAATTTGGGAGATTTTCACTACTAGGACATATATAACTAAAAAATACATGTCCAGCTTTTTAACTACAAAGCACCCTGCCCTAAGGGCTGCTTAATGGTGACTTACGTATAAGTAAAATACCACTTTACTAGGAACATAAGTAAATTAAATAGGCCAATCGAGTATAAGCTAATTTAAACATTTTTAGGGACTTAGCAAAAGCACTAAAAAAAAAAAAAAAAAAAAAAAAAATCTGCGAGTGGTTTGAAATTTTTGCAAACCAGGTCACACTTGCTACTTCTTAACTAAAGGGGTTGTTTTTCTGCACCACCTTAGTAAAAAAAATCCTAATTACTGATGCACATTTGGAACCCATCTAAAACTGTACCTATATTGCAGTGTTTTTCTATTGGTAAAAAGGGCATTACCCTTTGCACTACCAGAGATGGATGAATCCAAACCATTACAATATGGAGCTACTCTACAGCCACACCACAAGTATTTTAGTCATTACAGGCCAGCTGGGGCATTTTTAGGCCGATGCTTAATTGAATTATCTGGTAATCAGGCACAGGTTTTCAGTCAGAAATCAACCATGACAGCTCAAAATTGGGCGAGTGCTTCGGCCAAATCTCATCCATTCAGACATTTCCTTTATTTTTTTTTATTTTTTTTTACATAAACAATATAAAACCCCAGAGTCGGTGCAGCATGTTAAGCGCTTGCTCCCGACATTTGGCTCGACATTCAGTTTAAAAACTGGAATCAGGTAAGGTCAACTCAGCCAGTTACCATTCCAAGAGTAATAAAATGAGATTGGTGTGCAGGATAACTGCTGGACATTGTGGGACACTCAAGTGATTATGCAAAGAAGGCTTTCCTCTTCCTCTGTAGATTTCACAAACTGCCTATCCATTTTTTCAGTACCAATATGCAGGGCCACCAGAATTATGCAATTGTAATTGTGTGAAAAATTCCATGGCTTCACAGTTGTGCTGCATTTGCCACATAATCCATCACATGGTACATAATCCGCAGGTTAAAAAAAATGTTTCTAGCTCAAATGGTCCAAAACTTACTAAATATGCAGCAACACATGTAGCTGTGCAATAGAAGGCCCTTTGCAAATGTAGAATAGCCACCTTTCTGTTGCTTATTGCTATAGGTGTGTGTTAAACTGGTACTAATGAGGTACAACCAAAGTTCTGACAGTGTAACAAGTATTTGCAACGCAATGGGTCTTGCGTGTTTGCTCAAGTTAGCATTGTAAACTCCTAACCGGACTTTTCTTGCCACATAAATTGAAAATAAAAGGTAAGAGTTTCACATAAAGAACCAGACTTTTCTTGCCATATAAACGGAAAAGTAAAAGTTTCACATAAGCGAGTCGACGGCAGCCATCAGCGCAAAGCAGACACATAAAGGGGAAATAAAAGTTCCTTTGCAGTGAAACCTATTGGCAAAAGTGCAATTATCCATGTAACCGTAAAAAGTGCAATTATCTATGTAACCGGCAAAAGTGCAATTACCTAAACAGGATCAATCAATCAGGGATTTGTAAAGCGCACTACTCACCTGTGAGGGTCTCAAGGAGATGAGGAGGGGAGGGGAAAGGGTGCGGAGGCGGTGCTACTACTGCTCGAACAGCCAGGTCTTGATAAGTATCCTGAAGTTAAGGAGGTCTTTGGTCTGTGGCAGGTGGGTGGGAAGAGTGTTCCACATTTTGGCAGAGAGGTGTGAAAATGGTCTACCGCCAGATTGATGTCATGCAAAGTGCTCAACTACTGCCCAGTGAGATCATGCTGTGAAATAAAGAGGAAAAGTAGTCCAGAAACCAGACAGAAAACATCAAGCTTCGTATGTTTTCAGTAGTTGGTTGGTGCGCTTGAGGAGGGCCAAACACCGGAAAAGGCATTACCTATACATGCCTTTCACTAATGAAAGCAGGCAGATTTTAAAAAGACAAGCCCACGAACCAATGAAAGTGACTGACATGACCTGGGCGTGGTTAGAAGCCTAAAGAGAGATTACTAACAGGGGACGGAGCGATTTGCGCTCACCCCTAAAAATTACTAAATAATGAAGTATTACTCTCACACTCTGTTGCATAGTTTGTCTTTTATTGTACATAATTTACTGAACCCTACAGCATATTTCGACCCGCTCCCTGCCACATAAATTGAGTAGCTCTGTCAATACTATAGCTTCATAGTGAACTATGTCTACTCAACAGCCAAAAAAAGTCAAAACCCTTTCTTGGTCATTTACATCGTGGCCAAGCAGCCATGGGTCTATGGCTCACGCATCGCGACTTGAATCAGAAAACTGCTTTGCCTAACTTGTCGGACTGACTGAAAACAGCCAGGATAAAATGGACAACAATCAAGAGTCACTACCTTCTTATTGGAGGAAGATGAAAAAAAAAAGTATGTATTATTTCAGTTAAAAAATAAAAATGTCATAACACGATTATATGCATCAGTTCAATTGTAGAGAAATATGAAACTAGCCTATCTACAACACAATGCTATATTTCACATATTTATTCATTAAGAAGATAGTTTTACTTTTTAAATGATTTTCGTTTTGCAGGACTCCAGAAATCTACTTCTACAGATGTTATCAGGGCGAGCTACGTTTAGGGACTACCGGCCAGTTTGGCGAGAAAATCCAGCTGACATAGCAGGTGTTCTTTTATTTCAGAAAGTGAAGGAGTAAAAATGCCTTAAGTCTTGTTACATTTGCTGTGCGTTCAAAGACAGGGGTCAGATGTCAGCTCACGTCTACTTACAAATTGCTCCAAATTTCATCCTGTGGGTCATGTTTACAAAATCTTCTAAAGTTGCAGTCAAAGAAAGAAAAGTAAAGCAAAACATCATGTCTGACAAACGTGCAGTATGAAATAAAAGGCTAAAGGATGTTAGATTTTTTACTAACTAATTTAAATAGCTTGTAAATGAACTGTACAAATATTTCAAAATATATTTCAGTAGCTGGGAAACCACTGTTTTTAAAAATTCTTAAGTATGATGGAAACAAATATTTTATTAGGCTCAAAACAAATTAAAACACTTAACTTTGTGTTTTAGCAAATATTTATTGTTTCCACATCACTGTTTCCATATTATCGTTTGTACACTGCATATTTTTAATCAGTAAAGCTGCATGTCAGCAGGAAAGTTTGCTGCTATTTCAATGAAAATGTGCTGACTGCAGCGCTGCAGTATCACATCATGCTGTAGTTATATATCTATAAAATATATCTATTACAAATGAGAATTTTAAAATATGAACTTAAACATTCCTGTTCCTGCCTGGAGGACCATACTATTGGTGAGCCAAAAAAACACAGGTGAGAAGATCCGTGTACCCATATCTCGGCTAAATTTATACATAGGAAAATGTTTAGTCTTTTAAACAAGACTTTTTGTATAGCAGACATGATGAATATTTGAAGGGACTCCCATGAAATAATGAGGAAAAGAGCTACTTGAAGAAATAAAACATATGCCTCAGATCACAAAATTTGAGACCAGTTTTTGGGTCAAGTACATTACAGTTAGGTCAACTAAATTTTTCAAGTCACTAGGCCTGGAAGTCTGGTAACATTTTTATGATTTATTCATGGCCTCGGTTTGAATCATGGATTAATTAATAAAAAAAAATTCCTTCATCTTTTTTACCCTCATCCTAGCATCTTTAAAACAAACTAGTTTGAAAAAAACGGGATACAACCGGCGTCAATAAATGTTTTTGAAAGTATGTTTTTGTGACAAGGTGCAACACTCAACCTCCCTCTTGAAAATCTGTTTCACCAAACAAGTGCACACACCCCAAGCAAAAAAAAAAAAATGAACTTGGAGAAAACATCCAAAAGAGATATGGTTGAGTTCAAGGGCCAGTAGGGTTTTAATCCCAACTGATTGGGCAAGTTACTTACCTTCGGTAACGAGGTATCTGGTAGAGACTCTATCTAGCTGCAGATTTTACCTTAGAATTCCCTGGCGTCCGCTTCAAATCCGGAGTTTTTTCTGAGCAGTACCCTGCGCGCGCGCCGTCGGACGGCGTAGTTCGGATCCGCGTGCGACCAGCTCCGCGTGCGTCGTCACCGTCGTTGGAGCTGTCTATGACGGTTGTCTATATAGACGCCGTCTCGGCGCACGTACGTCAGTTCTTTTCCACAACTTCCCGCGCCAGAAGCGCAGAGTCATGGAAGAACCAACCAATACACTTTTAACCTCTTTGACTGTTTGGAGTAAAAACACTTTCATGCCTAGAAGAAAGGCAAAATTTGCCAAAATCAAAAATATACATATGTACACATAGAAACATATATATACACACATATATCCACATGAGAAAATTTCCCCAGAGCAGGGAGGCTTGGGCGGGTGTAAGGAATCTGCAGCTAGAGTCTCTACCACATACCTCGTTACCAAAGGTAAGTAACTTGTTCATCTGATAGAGACTTCTAGCTGCACCTTCCTTACCTTAGAATAGATACCCACGCTATAACCCATGGCGGTGGGTCTGAAGGAGATTTTTTAATTTTTTTTTATACTAGGAAGTCCTGCAAGACACAACGGGCAAAATGCCCCTCTCTTCTCACCTGGCTATCCAGGCAGTAGTGTTTCGCCAACGTGTGTAAAGAAGCCCACGTTGCGGCCTGACAGATGTCCACCACCGGTATGCCACGTGTTAACAGCTTTCCCCCTAGTGGAATGAGCTCTCAAGCCCTCAGGAGGCGGCTTCTTCGCCAAAGCGTAGCATATTTTTATACAGAGAACGACCCAGCACAAAATGGATAGTTTCTGTACTGCCCGACCCTTCTTTGCACCAACGTACCCAACAAAGAGTTGGTCGTCCACCCGGAACTCTTTAGTGCAGTCAAGGTAGAACGATAACGCTCTTTTTGGGTCCAGTCGATGGAGACGCTCCTCTTCCTTAGAGGGATGCGGTGGTGCAAAGAAGGTGGGCAGGGTGATATTTTGACCCAGATGGAAAGGGGTCACCACCTTGGGGAGGAAAGAGGCACGAGTTCTTAACACCACCTTGTCAGGATATATCATGAGATAAGGTGGCTTAGAAGATAAAGCCTGCAGCTCATTCACTCTCCTGGCAGATGTAATTGCCACCAAAAAGGCTCTCTTAATAGTGAGCAGCCGGAGAGGACAGTTATGCAAGGGCTCGAAAGGAGCACACATAAGGAAGGTAAGAACCAAATTAAGATCCCACTGGGGCATAACAAAAGGCACAGGCGGAAACAGATGTACAAGCCCTTTCAAAAACCTCTGTACTATAGGTGATTTAAACAGAGATGGTTGATCAGGCAACTGAAGAAAAGCCGATAAGGCTGCAAGATAGCCCTTGAGAGTCTCCAAGGAGTAAACCTGCTGGGCGAGAGACAAAATAAACAAAAGGATGTTAGACAGAGAAGAAGAAAGAGGATCAATAGACCTCTCTGAACAATAAGAAACAAAATGTTTCCAACAGCAGGTGTAGATCGACTTAGTAGAGGGACGCCTGGCTGCCAGAATGACATCACAGACCTCGGGAGGGAGGTCATAAACCATCAACTGTCGCCGCTCAATCTCGATGCATGAAGGCGCAGAGTTGACAGGTTCGGGTGGAGAACCTTCCCCTGCTGCTGCGACAGAAGATCCTCCCGAAGAGGCAGCCTGATTGGAGGACCGATGCTCATTTTGAGAAGCTCTGGATACCAAACTCTCCGTGCCCAATCCGGAGCCACAAGGATTACTTGGGCCCGGTCTTTCTTGATTTTCTTGAGAACTGGTATAGGCGGAAAAGCATACAGGAGGCCTGAACTCCACTCGCGGCGAAAAGCGTCGCCTAGCGATAGCCCCCTTGGAAACTCCAACGCGCAAAACTGCTGACAGTGCGCGTTCTCTGCGGAGGCGAACAGATCTAACCAAGGCTCTCCCCACTGCTGAAAGAGTCCTTGCGCCACCTCTGGATGGAGACACCATTCGTGATCCTCTAAGCATTTTTGGCCGAGTTCGTCTGCTCTGGCGTTCAGAGAACCTGCCAGGTGTTGAGCCACCAGGGTCATGCCATGCTGTTCCAGCCATGTCCAGAGGCGTAAAGCCTCTTGACAAAGGGTCCACAACCCCACACCTCCCTGCTTATTGCAGTACCACATTGCGGTAGTGTTGTCCGTGAACACCTGCACCACCTTCCCTTTCACAACAGGAGAAAATGCTTTTAATGCTAGCCGGATCGCCCGAAGATCCAACAAGTTGATGCAGAGCCCGGATTCCGCCGGAGATCAGTGACCTCTGATCTCCACCTCCCCCAGATGGCCGCCCCATCCCAGAAGTGACGCATCTGTCACTACCGTTAGATCTGGTTGGGGAAGGGAGAGGGGTCTGCCCTTGACCCACTTGCAGTTCACTAACCACTACTGCAGATCTTCCGCAGTCCTCTCCGAGATCTGAACCACGTCGGTAAGATTTCCCTGATGCTGTGCCCATTGGAACTTCAGGTCCCACTGTAGAGCCCTCATGCGCCATCTGGCATGCTTGACCAACAGGATGCAGAAAGCCATGAGTCCCAGCAGCCTCAGTCGGTCTCACAGAGATCCAGGATAGAGGCCGAAACATCGGAATCATAACCTGAATATCCTGAACCCGCTGATCGGGAGGATAAGCCCGATATTGCACTGTGTCCAGAACAGCTCCGATGAAAGAGCTTCTGAGAGGGAGTCAGGTGTGACTTCGGCACATTTATATTGAACCCCAGCGAATGCAAGAGGTCCGCCGTCATCTGGAGGTGGGTGACGAGAGCCTGGGGCGTAGGAACCTTCAACAGCCAATCGTCCAGGTAGGGGAAGACTGAAATCCCTGACCTGCGCAAATGAGCTGCCACCACGGCCATCACCTTTGTGAACACCCGAGGGGCACTGGTGAGACCGAAAGGAAGCACGATAAACTGAAAGTGCTCGTGGCCCACCTTGAACCGCAGGTAACGCCTGTGGCTTGGCAGGATAGGAATATGGAAATATGCATCCTGCAAATCCAACGCTACCATCCAGTCTCCTTGGTCTAGGGCAGACAAAACCGGAGCAAGAGTGAGAATCTTGAATTTCTCCTTCTTGAGGAAGAGATTGACATCCCTTAAATTCAAAATAGGGCGAAGGCCTTTGTTCTTTTTGGGAATCGAAAAGTAGCGGGAATAACAACCACTGCCTACTTCTGATATCGGGACTCTTTCTATGGCTCCCTTGGCCAAGAGAGCTGTAACTTCCTCGTGGAGCAAAGCCAGATGGTCCTCCATCAGCCATTCCTTTGTCGGAGGGATAGAAGGAGGAAAAGACTGGAAGGGAAGGGAGTAGCCCTTCCGTATGATCTGCAGGACCAACTTGTCTGTGGTGATGGAAAGCCAGTGAGGGAGATGAAAACGAATCCTCCCTCCAACTGGACGGACATGATCCCGCAGAACCACACTAGGAGGGCGTGGGCGCAGTGGAGGGGGGCTGTGTGGCAGCCGACCTCTGGCCAGACCCTCTGGGTCTGATGGTACCACGACCACGTCCTCTTCCGGGATGCTGTGAAGCCTGAGGACGGTGGCTAAACTGTGGCTGGCGTGGTACCACGCTCCTCCCGAAGCCTCGGAAGGGGCGAAAGACAGACTGCTGTCGTGCCGGCGATGAAAGGCCCAAGGATCTGGCCGTGGCTCGAGAATCCTTGAACCTCTCAAGGCGGAGTCTGCGTTTTCGCCAAAAAGGCGAGAGCCATCAAAGGGCATGTCCATCAAGCTGGACTGGACATCCCCTGAAAAACCAGTAGAACGTAGCCAGGCGTGGCGACGTAGGGCCACTGACTATGAAATTGCTCTGCCCAGCGAGTCGGTTGAGTCCAAGCCACACCGGATTGTAAACTTGGCTGCATCTCTCCCATCCTTTACAGCCTGGGTGAGAGTGTCCCGTACGCCCTCTGGGACCTGGGGCAGCACTTGCTCCACCGTATCCCATAAAGTATGAAAATAATGGCCCAATAGGCAAGAGGTGTTTACAGACCTCAATGCCAGGCTGGAGGAAGAAAACATCTTCTTCCCAAGCTGATCCAGCCTCTTGGATTCCCTATCCAGGGGAGCAGAAGGGAAGGCACCACGGGAAGTAGAGGCTTGGACAACCAAGCTCTCAGGAGTGGGGTGTTGTGTCAGGAAACTAGGGTCGCTGGGAGCGGGTCTATGGCAGCAGCTGACCGTTCTATTTACAGGAGCCCCTATGCTGGGTTTGGACCACGTACCCAGAAGGGCGACTGTAAGAGCCTCATTGAAGGGCAACAACGGCTCCAATGTTGACACCCCACCCCCCCAGCTGAAGCACTTCTGTCAGGATATTCGTCCTGACTGGCACCGTAGGCAAATCTAGGTCCAAGACCTCAGCTGCCCTACACACCACCATAGCGAAAGAAGCCCCCTCCTCCGTAGCCATATTACGAGGAGAGAGCATACCAGTATCTGGAGATGTGTCCAGTCCACTGGCCTCCCCTAGATCCTCATACCAGTCCTGCTGCAATCCTGATTCTAAAGGGTCCTCAGACCCCTCCCATTCCTCTCCTGTGTCTAGCTGTTCCAAATAATGCTCAGACAATGATCTGGGCCGAATCGGCTCCGTCGAAGTCGGAGTTGATGTCGTACGACGTCGCTCCGGAACATCCAGAATAAGGATGGGGCTGCCACTGGTGGCAGAATAGTCGACGTCGGACCCGGCGCCGAAGGAGGTCGACTGTGAGAGACCGGTGCCGGTCCAGATCAGTTATCGAATCCTGAGGTCCCCAACGGCGCGGAGGCCGAAGCCGCCGGCATCGAATCCGAAGGGGCCCCTGCTGTCTCCGCGGGGCCCGAAGAGCCACCCGAGGGTACAGCCCGCTCACAAACGAGACGCATGGCCTCGTAGAATTTTTTTATTTGAGCGGGGGTCGATGCGGAGTCGACCCTGGCGACGGCTCCGCAGAACCGCGCTCGGAACGTCAACGTTCCCTAGACGCCTCGTCGGTAGATGGGCGTGGCAAAGACGAAGTCCGCTTGGACTTCATCTACGTGTGCGCATCTTACCTTCCGAAGACCTCGAATGCGAGGAAGAGGACTTGGGGCTCCGGGAGCGGTGCCGCGACCTCCTCCTACTGCGAGACAGTGACCTCCGCGGAGTCGCGCCGACCGAAGACGAATGTCGGGCCACAAGAAGCTTAAGGGATCTCTCCCTCAAGGCCTTTGGCGCCATGGCCCGACAATCAGAGCACAAGGTGGAATCGTGGTCCTTGTCCAGGCACCAAAGACCAACTCGGTGCGGATCCGTCACCGACATGGTGCGATGACACGCACCACATGGCGCAATGACACGCACCACACGGCTTGAATCTTGTCTTTCTCGAAGACATGACTCCAAACAGCCAAAAAAGCGTTGACAAACCGTCGAAGCAGGGTAGCTCTTTCCAAAACTGCGCTTAACCGGCGCGGAAGGAAAAGAACGGACGTACGCGCGACTAGACAGCGTCTATATAGACGACCGTGACGTCATAGACAGCTCCAAGGACGCACGCGGAGCTGGTCGACGCACGCGGATCCGAACGACGCCGTCCGACGGCACGCGCGCAGGGTACTGCTCAGAAAAAGCTCTGGATTCGAAGCTGACGCCAGGGAATTCTAAGGTAAGGAAGCTGCAGCTAGAAGTCTCTATCAGATTGAACAATGCAGCAAGCATAAACTGTGAAGCGTTGCCAAAGCCAAGAAGTTTCATATTTGAGGAAAGTCATTAATTGAACTTTTGGCTAAGCTAATGCTCGTGCCAATTCCAAACAGCATTGAAGGGTAAAAAATAAATGAAAAGTGGATTTTCAACCCCAGTGTAAAGAGAAAACATGGGTTTTTGTAAGCAGTCTAAATGGAAGAGAAAGCAAACTAATCAACAGCTTGGAGCAAAATCTTTGGCGTTACTATAGTGCTACTCAAGATTATTGGGTTTCTAATTTTTCAACAGCAGAACGTGTTACAATAAATCAATTAATAATGCCACAAAAGTATTGACATGTCTTTAAATTCAAGGTTTCTGTTGTAGAGTTTTTCCATCTCCTAGCTGAGTTGATCCTTTAATCCTGAAGCCACAATACCTGCAAGGGAAAGGCACAGACAACTTATTTCAGAAAGTTATCACTATTAACTCATAATGAGGTAGTATCTGGCAAACCAAGCTCCAGTTCCACTCCTCTTTGTTCTGGTAAGAAGGAATGGTTTCTTACCTGTAATTCCAGTTCTCTCGTAGGGGTATTTCCATGATAGTCATAAGCACTGAATAGTTCCGCACGCCTACGGGGACCCCAGAGCACTGATCTGAAATATATTCTTAAGTGCAGATACCAGCCCTTTTAAAAAGGCCTGTCAAACCACTTAAGAATAACACTGTGCAGCCTATGTGAAGAGCTACACAGACCAAATTGTTGGAAAGAACGACAGCTGTAGTGAAAATGCATCTTCAAAAATACATTTATTCTAGAAATGTAATAAAAAATACCTTCTCAAACTTTATTTACACTTCCAAAAGAGAGTAAAACAATGCAGGGCAGTGTAGCCCATTGGCTGCCATTATACAGGATGTAAATAGAGCTATGCCTTTAAGAAAGTAAAGTCTTCCTGTATCCCATCATGCACAGCAACAGGCAGTTGCCTCAGTTCTTTTGAAAGCTTGCAACCTGACATGAAGGAACAAAAACATTCGTTGGAGTACCAACATCAATATTATTATGGCAACTTTTCCTATGTCAACTCCACTGGGGAGGAGGAAGGGTTGCTTATGACTATCATGGAAATACCCCTACGAGGGAACTGGAGTTACAGGTAAGAAACCATTCCTTCTCTCGTAGGGGATTTCCATGTATAGTCATAAGCACTGAATAGACTAGCAAGCCCATCCCCATAACCGCGGCGGAGTAGACAGAATAATACTGAAAAACATGAATCATGCAAATAGATTCTTAAGCGAGGCCTGTCCAACCTGCGCATCTGCATCAAGGCAGTAATGCTGTGTAAAAGTATGGACCGATTTCCAAGTGGCCGCCTTGCATATCTCTGACAAAGGGATATTTCTCATTAAGGCCGCATTAGCTGCCTTCCCTCTAGTAGAATGGGCTTTTGGCCTGCCACCAAGAGATTTATTCGCTAACTGATAACACAACACTATACATGAAACAATCCATCTGGATAAAGATTGTTTAGACGTGCCCAACCCTGTTCTAACTGGGCCATAGTTAACAAAGAGCTGCTGTGATTTACGCAAGCATTTTTTCCGGTCCAAGTAAAACTTCAAAACCCTCTTTACGTCCAGGGAATGCAGGGTTCTCTCGGCAGGGGTTGTTGGATTTTGAAAGAAAGTTGGTAATGAAATAGTTTGATTCACATGAAAGTCTGAAACGACTTTTGGTAAAAAATTTTGATGCGTCCTCATCGATACTTTCGCAGAATGAAAAACCGTGTATGGTTCTTGAGCGCAAATGGCCTGGATTTCACTGACCCTACGCGCTGATGTGATTGCAACCAGAAAAGCAGTTTTCCACGTAAGATGTTGAAGTGATGCTTTATGTATTGGTTCAAACGGAGGCAGCATCAGACGTGAGAGGACAATATTCAGTTCCCATGGAGGAGATGGTCTCCTAATGGGAGGGAAGACCTTTTTTAAGCCCTCCAGGAAGTCCTTGATAATTGGAATCTTAAAGAAGGAGGGTTGAGAGGGGCTCTTTCTATATGCCGTTAGAGCCACCAGATGTTCTTTTATTGATGACAATTGTAATCCAGACTTTGCCAAACTTAACAAGTATGGCAGGATAGTTTCCTCTCCGCAGGATATTGGGTCAACGTTGTTGTCCAAGCACCACACACAGAACCTTTTCCGCTTGCATGCATAAGCCGACCGTGTGGAAGGGCGCTTTGCTTCCCTTAGGATTTCCATGCAGTCCTGAGGTAGGTTCAAGTGCCCATATTGCATTAACTCAGGAGCCATGCTGCCAAACGATGAGAGGTTGGGATGAGATATCTGCCCTTGGAACTTCGTGGGAAGGTCCGGGCGATGAGGCAGTCTGATGTGTGGCTTGAGTGACTGGTGAAGGAGGTCTGAAAACCACCATTGGCGTGGCCATTCTGGGGCAATTAGAATCATTTTGCAGTGAGCATTGGATAGCTTCTGGAGGACTGCCGGTATCAGGGGAAGCGGTGGAAAGGCATAAAGAAATGCTCCTGACCAGCTTATCCACAGGGCATTCCCCAGCGTCCCTGGATGGTAATATCTGGAGGCGAAGTTTTGGCATTTTTTGTTTTCTGGGGTTGCGAAGAGGTCTATAGAGGGGGTACCCCACAGTGCGAAAATGGAACGGACGTCGTCGTCGTGTAATACCCATTCGTGGTTCTCGTCCATTACGCGGCTGAGAGCATCCGCCTGAACATTCTGCATGCCCGGAAGGTGAGTTGCCACTAACAACAGGTTCCTGGCTAGAAGCCAATGCCAGATTGTCTGAGCCTCTCTCTATAATATCCTGGACCTGGTGCCTCCTTGTTTGTTTACGTAATACATAGTGGCCACGTTGTCCATCTGGAGGAGGAGAGTTTCTGTCTTCAGAGAAGGTAGGAAGGCCTTGAGCGCAAGATGGACTGCATGAAGCTCCAACAGGTTGATATGATACAGACTCTTTCTCTGTGACCACTTGCCTTGGACTCAAAGATGTCCCATATGCGCTCCCCATCCGAGCAGCGATGAGTCTGTTACGATGGTTTGAGCTGGAGGCTGTTGCTGGAAAGGAATCCCCACCAAGAGATTGTTGGGTGAACACCACCACTTGAGGGATTGCAAGGCGTGGGGGGAAAGAAGGACTCTGCTCTCCTAATCGTCCATCAGTTGGCACCATTGATCCTCCAGGCACTCCTGTAAGGGTCTCATATGGAGGCGAGCATTGGGAACGAGGTGGATACAAGACGCCATCGATCCCAGTAAAGAGGATATTGCCCTTGCAGTGGTCTGTGGTGTTCTCTTGAGCTGCTGGCATTTTTGGAGAATCGATAACCGTCGTTCCTCCGAAGGAAACACCTTTCCTTGATTGGTATCTATAATGGCCCCTAAGTAATGCAGCCTCTGAACAGGCGTTGATGTGGACTTGAGAAGATTGACGTGAAGACCCAGGCTCTGGAGCAGCTGCTGATCCCAGTTGAAATGTTGTTGAGCCTCTAGATAGGTGGAGGCCTTTATGAGCCAATCGTCTAGATAGGGGTAGACGAATATTCAATGCTTCCTCAAATGGGCGGCCACCACTGCCATGCATTTGGAAAAAGTTCTCGGTGCTGATTTGAGGCCGAAGGATAGAACCACAAATTGGTAATGACTCTTGCCGACGGTGAACCTTAGAAATTTTCGATGTTTCTCGCTCACCGGAATGTGAAAATAAGCGTCACAAAGGTCTATCGCGCAGAGCCAGTCGCCCTGACGAAGTTGAGGGTAAATTTGGTGCAAGGATAGCATCCTGAATTTTTCTCTGCGAATCCACTTGTTTGCTATCCTTAGGTCTAGAATGGAACGATACTCTTGTTTGTCCTTCTTTGGTACCAGAAAATACCTCGAAAAAAAAACCTTTCCGCGTTGGTTGATCGGGACGGGCTCTATTGCTCTTTTTTGTAATAGGGTTGCTACTTCTAACTGAAGAGCTTCAAGGTGGCTGCTGACTGGTTTGGGTGGAACAGATGGAGGAGGACTGATGAATCCTAGAGCGTAACCATTCCGCACAATATTCAATACCCAGGCGTCTGATGTGATGCTTAGCCACTCGTCCAGATGATTTGAGATACTTCCCCCTACCGGAGTGGATAACGGAGGAGGGGGAAGCGAAGATTCAGGGCTTAGAAGCGGGAGCCTGGCGAGTTGTCTGGGTTTGCGGCGTGGAACGACCCCTTGTCGACTTTCGCTGTGTCGAGAAGGTCCTTTGATGCTGTTGTTGCTGCTGGGGACGTGAAGCCATCCACTGTGGTGTCTGATACCTGTGCGTGAACAGCCTTCGTTGGTAGGGACGGAATACTTTTCGTTGTTCCCTTGGGCGTTCGATGCCTACCGCTTTTAAAGTGTCTAGCTCAGACTTCATTCTCGACATCTCGTCATCGGCATGAGAGTCAAACAAGGTGGAGCCTGAGAACGGTAAATTTTGAATTCTCTGCTGTGTCTCTGGTTTGAGAGATGTCAAGCGCAACCAAGCGTGTCGTCTTAAAACTACTCCATGAGCGTAGTTATGTGCAGACAGCACTGAAGAGTCAGCAGCAGCACTTATCACCTGGTTTGAGACCATGGCACCTTCACCCACGACCTCCAAGAAATCTTCTCTTTTGTCTTTTGGTAGATGCTCCGCAAACTGTAGCATAGAGTCCCAAAGAGCACGATCATATCTACCTAATAAAGCCGTAGCACTGGCTGCTTTCATTGTGATGGCTGCAGTAGAGCATACTTTACGACCTGCGGCATCGATCTTTCTGCTCTCCTTGTCCGGAGGCAAGGAGGAAGATGGAGATGTAGAGTGTAATTTCTTTGCCGCTACTATAACCACCGAGTCCGGCACTGGGACAGACCTTAGGAAAAGAGGGTCTTGTTCCGGTGGGCGATACTTTTTTATAAGCCTGGAAGGTGCAGTCTTTGTTTTGGCCGGTGTCAGAAAAATATCCATTGCCGGTTCAAGGAGACCCGGAACCAGTGGAAGTAAAGGCCTTGAGGATGTTCTCTGGTATAAAGTCTTGAAAATCACTGAGGTCGATGGGGCGGGTACCACCAGCGGGATATTTAGTTTGGTAGCCCCGCGTACTAGGACCTCTTGGAAGGTGTTCAGGTCATCTATGGGGGACAC
The DNA here is from genome assembly GCF_031143425.1 of Pleurodeles waltl. Taxonomy (NCBI): domain Eukaryota; kingdom Metazoa; phylum Chordata; class Amphibia; order Caudata; family Salamandridae; genus Pleurodeles; species Pleurodeles waltl. The sequence continues at coordinate 1,299,951,860 of NC_090437.1, read as the reverse complement.
TCTCGGGGGCGGTGAGTCCGACAGGGTTGGAGAGTAATCCTGTGTGGAAGAAGAAGAATGTCTATGACGTGAATGTGAAGACCTTTGAAGTGACTCATGTCGATGGTGCCGAGAGGAAGAAGAGCGTCTAGAGGAATGCCTGGAATGTCTTGTGGATTCCGCTGGAGTCACCAGAACAGACTCTGAAGGAGGAGCCGGGAGAGGCGCTGTAGGTACCACAGGTGTCTGCGGCAACGGCGACTGCTGAGGAGACAGTTGAGGAGAAGTTGGAAGAAGAATGAGCGAGGCCGAGGATTCCGAAGTGGTATAAACCCTTCTAGGCCTCTTTGACTGTCTCCTCGACGTCGACACACTCCTCGACGTTGAAGTAAGGCGACGGCGGGTGCCTCTTGGCGTTGATTCCCCTCGCCGCGGAGATCCTCTCGACGTCGGTGGGATGACGGCGACCGTCTTCGACGGTGAGCACTCTCTCTCGACGCCGATCGTCCTCGTCGCGTCGACGGCGACCCGGACCAAGACCTTCTTGACGGCGAGCGTCCACGCCGCCTCGCCGGCGAAACGGCTGTCGACGTCGAGCGATGCCTCTTTCTCGACGGTGAGCCAGTCCTCGACGGAGAACATGTTGGCGCTGTTCCCGGTCTCGACGTCGATGCCCTCGACGTCGTCGGAGACCTATGCCGTTTATGAGCAGGTCTGGCAGAAGTTCCAGAGGAAACAGGTAGAGCCCTGGTAGAAGACTGACCTTCTCCTCGCTCTGTGGCAGATTGACCACGTCTTCTCCTGTCCTCTCTTGCCTGAAGTCGAATTTTCTCCCTATCGCGAAGAGTTCTTCTGGAGAAAGTTCTACAGATGTCACAGGAGTCAGGTTTGTGGCTGGATGGAAGGCAAATTATACAGACCTGGTGTGGGTCTGTTTTAGCCTTTTTTCTGCCACAAGAAGGACATTTATCAAAAAATGAAGGCATTCTAAAGATAGAAAAACCTTAAATTTCTGTCAGAACTTGACAGAAAAGGCTAGCAAATGTTCACTCAATATTAAAAACGTCGAGTGAAATTGAAATTCAAAAGGTTTTAATTGAATTTTCTGTCAAAAAAGCTTTGTGAGGTAGAGCTCAATGCTTCAGAGTCCTGTCAGAAGGAGCCGGAAAAAAGAACTGAGGCAACTGCCTGTTGCTGTGCATGATGGGATACAGGAAGACTTTACTTTCTTAAAGGCACAGCTCTATTTACATCCTGTATAATGGCAGCCTATGGTCTACACTGCCCTGCATTGTTTTACTCTCTTTTGGAAGTGTAAATAAAGTTTGAGAAGGTATTTTTTATTACATTTCTAGAATAAATGTATTTTTGAAGATGCATTTACACTACAGCTGTCGTTCTTTCCAACAATTTGGTCTGTGTAGCTCTTCACATAGGCTGCACAGTGTTATTCTTAAGTGGTTTGACAGGCCTTTTTAAAAGGGCTGTTATCTGCACTTAAGAATATATTTCAGATCAGTGCTCCGGGGTCCCCGCAGGTGCGCGGAACCATTCAGTGCTTATGACTATACATGGAAATCCCCTACGAGAGAACTATGGGTTGTCAGTTTGTTCCCTTGCAGTTCATGTTTTACTATTAAAGTTTCTACCAAAATTTACTGGATCATTTATTATTACTCAAGTTGATTCTGTGGCATTTTGGCTGAAATTACTCCGTACTTGAAAAATTAATTCAATCTTTCATTTCACTCAAATGGATTCATATTTGCCCGATCCTCATTACTGACTTCCATCTGAACCTCCACCAATGGTTAAAGGACAGCCAGAAAACAAGGTACAAAAGAAGTGTTTGTCTCAATACTAGAGGACAAAATGAAAATGGCTATTCAGCAACGGAAAGCAGGGAAAGCAATGGGTCTGGATGGTTGCTCCAGTGCCTTTTATAAAGCATTCCGACAAAAACTACTCCCCCAACTGACTTCTCTGTTCAACACACTTGCCAAAGGGCATTCCAAAACACCTTGCATGATTAAAATAGTGATATACCTTATCCCAAAACCCAATAAAGTCACTAAAAACTGCATTTCCTATAGCAGGCCTAAAAAAAACATAAAAATGATACTAGACCTGCAGGTCAAGTAACTTAATAATCTACTCAACCTAACTGTAATGTACTTGACCCGTAAACGGGTTTCAAATTTTATGATCCTAGGCAAATAGTTTACAGAGTCACCTTTTTTTCATTCTCACATATGCTGCATCTTCAAATATGTTAGCTCAGCATTTCTGCAGTACAAAAAAAAACACTTGTTTGGTTAAATAGACTAACGTTTGCTGTATGTATCACACAAATCTATCCCACATACAGGGGACACATCACCCATGACTTCTTTTAGTTTACCAACAGCATTGCCGTCAGGGCAAGAGTGTTTCTTTGTTTAAACACTCACTTTTAAAAAGCTATATTGCTAAACTAAGATCTGGTAACACAGTGTCATCTACACACAGTAAATTTCCAAGAAATGTCCAAAAACCTATCCACTAACTTGCAACTTTACTGATAAAACTATATAGTGTATTAACCCCATTAGCTGGTTTCTCCCCACCCCCCACCCCTCTCCACCACCAGTGCTGAGCCCCTTTTTGGTTATTTGGGGTAGTTTGCACTTAGGCCTTCATAACTTTTTGAACACATAAGCTATCCACGCTAAATTTACATCCTTTTTTTTCCCAACATCCTAGGGATTCTGAAGGTACCCAGAATTCGTGGGTTCCCCCGGGGGAGACCAAGAAATTAGCCAAAATAAAGCAAAAATTGTGTTCTTTAAAAAAAAAAAAAAAAAAGAAGGAAAAAAGGGCTGTGAAGAAGGCTTGTGGTTTTTTCCCTGAAAATGGCATCAACAAAGGGTTTGCGGTGCTAAAATTACCATCTTCCCAGCTTTCAGGAACAGGCAGACATGAATCAGAAAACCACATTTTTCAACACAATTGTGGCATTTTACTGGGACATACCCCATTTTTACTATTTTTTGTGCTTTCAGCCTCCTTCCAGTTAGTGACAGGAATGAGTGTGAAACCAATCAATGCTGGATCCCGGAAAACTAAACATTTCTGAAAAGTAGACAAAATTCTGAATTCAGCAAGGGGTCATTTGAATAGATCCTACAAGGCTTTCCTACAGAAAAGAACAGCTGAAATAAATAAAAAATTGAAATTGAGGTGAAAAACACAGCCATTTTCTCCAAGTTTTACTCTAACTTTTTCCTGCGATGTCAGATTGTTAAAAGCAATATGCAGTTTCGTCTGCTGGATTCTTCTGGTGGCAGGGATATATAGGGCTTGTAGGTTCATAGGTACCCAGAGCCAATTAATGAGCTGCACCTTGCAATGGGTTTTCATCGTATAACAGGTATACAGCAATTCATTCGCTGAAATGTAAAGAGTGAAAAATAGGTATCAAGAAAACCTTTGTATTTCCAAAATGGGCACAGGATAAGGTGTTGAGAAGCAGTGGTTATTTGCTTATCTCTGAATTCCGGGGTGCCCATTCTAGCATGTGAATTACAGGACATTTCTCAAATAGATGTTTTTTTTTTTTTTTGTTTTTTTTTAAACACACTGGCTTACATTTGGAAGGAAAAAATGTAGAGAAAGACAAGGGGCAATAACACTTTTCTGCTATTCTGTGTTCCCCCAGGTCTCCAGATAAAAATGGTACCTCACTTGCGTGGGTAGGCCTAGCACCCGCGACAGGAAACACAACATGGACACATCACATTTTTACATTGAAAACTGTTGACCCAGGGGTGATCTATTCCTGACGTAGGCAGTAGGTACAGGCACTCAAGTGGTGTAGTGTTTTTATCAGGACAGTTGGGGAAACACTGGGTGGTAGGAATTTTGTGGATCACAGCATAATTCTGTAGTTTGTGTGACAGAAACGCAGGAAAAAATATAGTTTTTATTCAACATTTCAGCTTTGTAGGGTATTCCGGGTAAGAAAACTTTGGGGAATCCACACAAGTCACACCTCTGTGGACTCCCCCGGATGTCTAGTTTCCAGAAATGTCTGGGTTTGGTATCTTTCCCTATATGGCCGCAGAGCCCAGGACCAAAAACACAAGTGCCTGCCTTACAAAACCAGTTTGTTTTGTGATAGATAATTCTGATGTCTTTACAATAAGATTCGGGCGGTGGAATTTGGGGCTGAACTAAACTGGGAAGCTCCCAAGAGAGCACTCTCTCTTTGCTTGCTGTCACAAACACCTGCTCTCTGGGTTGGGCTAACCCGCTATTGTCCCATTGCACAGACTGTGCTTGCAAAGGGACAGTAGGACTGCCGTCCTCACTTCCCTCACAATCACTGGAAGAGGAGTTATCGAACGGGACTCCTCCGACTGAAAAAAAAAAAAACACTACCAGAGTCTGCGCCATTGTCCTATCCCTCAGATGCTGGCTCAGTCTCTGCTGGCTCAGTCTCTGCTGGCTCAGTCTCTGCTGGCTCAGTCTCTGCTCCTACGTCAGAGCTATCCTCTATAACCCGAGTGAGGGCTTGAGAAGCAGTCATCCAACGAGAGGCCATCTCTGCTACTGGCTAAACTGTTGCTATAAAACAGTAGCCTACGTAGACAGTCACAACATTTCTGATGGGTGGTGGTGGTGTGTGTGTGTGTGTGTGTGTGAGGTACAAGCAACAGTAGAGGTCACCTTACCTTCGCTTCTTCCCTCAGTCAGCACATTCTTTCAAGACACTCATAAAATTACACATTATTACTTCACCTTGTCACATACCAATCATCAGTCTTTAGCACCTCTAGCGCCCAGTCCAACAATCATTACTACTGCTACCACTCCCATGACCACCTCCTTAGATTCCCTCACTACCACCCAGCAAAAGTGCCCTTCAGCTCTCCATAGCCCCCGCACATACATTTCATTTGTATTATAGCGCAGGTAATGGCTGACTTTACTAAAATACAGATTTGATCTTTGCAGTAGGCATATAAGCCTTCTGCGCTACTTCATGGCATCAAAACTGCCACTACACAAAAGTCTGATCCTTTTGTAGCAGAAACAATCACAGGACTTACTTAACTTTTTTATTGCTGCCTAAAAGCTACAGTTGAAACGCATCCGTTGAAGTATGTGCATTGCTTTGAAGACGCAAACTGCGACTACAAGACAACTGGTGGGGATTATCTATCTATATAGAGAGGCCGATCGCACCCCAAGGAAACCACACATGCATTGACAAAAGTGATTATATTTAGTAGCTGTATGGTTTCCTTGGGGGCCATAGTGGCCCCCAGGAAACCGATACAACTACTAAAAAAATATTATCCGAATGTCGGGAAGGCTGTTTTCCTCACTCAAGCTTCCTGCTCCGATGGAGAAAACAAAACAGGGAGGCGAGCTGAAGCCACAATCGGGCGGGTGGAGAGACACAGAAGATCTTCCGTGTCTCCCGGGAATTTTCAAATAAAAAAAAAAAATCCTCAGGTGCATTTTAACCCCCTCCCCGGTGTCGGCCACTGGTCGTGACCCACACCAGGGAGGTAGTGTGGGCGTCAGCACTAAAGAGGTTAACAATCTGTGAAATTTGGATTTCAGACAACATATCCTTTGCACATCAACAACAAAAGTATTCTGATTTGTTTTCATCCATTTAAAATATTTTTCATTACAAAGAAATATAAAAAATGGGCTTTCACAACCGCTGAAATATATTTTGAAATGTTTGCACAGTTGACTCAGTGTTGCGTGTTTGGTAAAACCTGACATCCTATTTCCTTTTTACAGCAGGTCACACAGTTCACATTACAAAGTCCTGGAACTCTGCAGTCAGAAGGAAAATTAAGGCAAACTGACTTTTGACCTCTTTCTGTGAACACAGAGCAAATGTGACATAAGATTTAAAGGCATCTTTTATTGCTCCTACACTTTTCAACTGAACAGAACACCTGTTCTTTCTCAACTCGCCAGAAGGGGCGAGTAAGTCCTAAAAATAGTTTGACTTGATCAAATAAGACTCGCCATAGCGAGTGGTCGAGCAGATTTTTCGAGTCCTGTGCAGGCAAATCACCTTACTCAACATAATTGTTAAACTGTACACCAAATTTCTAGCCAATTGACTAAATGTCTTACTCCTAAGCATTATACACCGAGACCAATCAGGCTTTATCAAAGGCAGACCAACCCATGATATTATCCGTAAACTGATTAATCTCACTGAAAAACAGGTAAGCTGTACTACAATTTAAGTTCTATTATTTCGAAGCCCAGCTCGGCACCAAAACAGAATGACCCAATCCAGGGAGATTTATCATGGAAGAGCAGTTATGAAACACCCACTACAAGAAGTGATTTGGCCCCATAAATCTCACAGACCTTGTAATGCATATTTAAGGATGCCAGTGGGCACAACCCTTCGGATATGGGACACGTATAATAAATAAACTCCAACAACATATTCCTCACAGTACACACAAATAAAAACAAACAAACTCAGATTTTACTCCAGCATTGGAGATATCTGCTTTTGCATGATGACACCTTGTGGATTGTAGATAAGTTTTGTACTTATTCCACCAGGGCGACATAAAACCCTTTTCGCAATGTAAACTAGACTTTCAGCTCCTCTAAACAGAAAGACGAAGATAAACGCAGTTACAACACGGGGTAATGTATCCGACTGCTAAATGTGCAGCAACACGAGACAAAACAATCAACAAAAAAAGAGAACTAACGTAATTTCTAAATTATATACTACATTGAAGGACAGTAACCCCGCAAATAAGCAGGCTTACCAGAATAATGGAACAGACTGCTACATGGAACAATTACGATAAGGAGTAAGACAGGTTATGGTCAGACATACACAAATGTGTATCAAAACGTTTTTGAGGATTTGAACCACAAAACAACACAAAAATAAAATACAGAAACAAGCAAACAGGTACACAAATAACACATTTACTTCATTTTCAAATATAAATTAACAAATACAAACTTTTCTAAATAATAGTTCCTACTATATTCCATTTAATGGACCTGCACTGCTCCCACAAATCAATCTGGGGCACTAATACCATTTTAGCCTCCAATTTCAAATTCCTTGACATTTACAATATGTTTTAACATTTTCAAATGTACATTTGGCCACTTTATTTATACACACTTTATTAATCTGTTAATATAATTTAATTTTGTGAGCAGTGGTGTACCTCATGGGAAGGCTTTGCGGACCCCCCAGGCCATAGGTTGGAAACCACTGTCCTATCAAATATTGGTGAACTGTACTTTTGCATGTGTGAATACACATAGGTAGTAGATTTTCTCATGCAAAAATATAATCGAGCGTTTACAAGTTCACTTTCCCTCCAACCACTTTTTTCCCCCAACCCGAGAAGAACTTCTATTTCTGCCCTTGTCAGGAGTACATTTCCAACCTTTCTCAACATGGCAAAAGATTAGTGAAGAGCTGGTGAAAATCATTACAAGCAAGTTAGTAGGCATGCATAGATTCAAAGGCATTCCAGACGTGGAACAATTGCTTACAGCTTCCTCCAGCCCCAGTATGTAGATCTGTAGAATGGCGGCAAAATAGGTACATAGCAAAAGTAGGGCTTTAAATCCCTAGTATTCAAGCCCTAGTATAGCAGGCATAATCAGTGAGGCTATTACCAGAGCTCTTACATAAACAGATTTATGAAGCAACCTGTCCCATGGCCAGGTAGATATTTTGTTACATTCCACACCCCTAGGGAGGTTTGGGGGAGGGGGGTGGCACCAAGAGGATTAGCTTCTTGTTTCGTTCCTTTCCTCCCTTTTTCCTTATCAGTTGTATGAAACATGGGAAACAATATCACTGTGATATTTGTGAGGAGCACATACTGCGTATGATCACTAGCTAGTGGCATATGTACCACTGTCCTCAGCCAAAAACACAAGTCAGTTGCCACAGGCAGTATATAGATAAGTGAAACCTAGCCTCAAGGGCTGCAGGTACTATGTGCATCCAACGACCACATACAGTTTATGCATCAATATTATCAGGGAGACGAATATACGTGCGTACCCATGACCCGTTCAGTATAAAACAACAATAGTCCCTGGCAATGTACTCTTGAGGAGCCCTAGCCAGGTAAGCATTAATGGCTCATAAATAAGTATCATTGTCACCTTACCAAAGTCTTCTACACCCCTTTGCAAACATAAATCACCCTGTGAACAACACATACAATGAACATCCACAACTGAGGAACGCCTAACTCACGCTGCAGGAATAAATTCCATGATCATATGGTCTTCCTAGTCTTAGCAATTTGCATATTAGTACAGACAATACCATTTAAAAGTTGGATTTAATTAACCTATCTGTGGCGCCTATGCTGGAGAGCATAGTCCATTAAATCATTCTGCATCTCTTGATCAAAGCAAAATTACAGTCTATACTTCTTGGTAAGTGAAGTGTCTCAATCTCTAGTTTTCAAAATGTTGTCAAATGTGTACACCTTTTGACAAATTACTTAAATAATGCTTTAATGTGTATAACTCTCCACTGTACATAAAACTACTGTATAGTCCATCTGTAATCATCACAGGGAGGGTGATCATAGTTGAGTGTCAAGATACGGTCTCTGTCTTCAGGGGTCACATGAAGGCTAAAAAGGGTTCTGGCAAACTCAGGACAGTGGATTTCATAGAGACACATGGTTACATCAAGGACACTGTAAAGAATATTGTGCATGATCCTGTTCATAGCACCCCTCTGTCAAAGGTGGCATTCCGAGATCCCTACAATTTGAGAAAACTACTGATTATTGCAGCTGAGGGTATTCACACTAGACAGTTAGCCTACTGTGACAAGCCCAACTGAATATTTGCAATGTCCTCCCAGTTGGAACCACTGCGTGCTGTGCTAAGAAGCCAGGTGACAGTGGCAAGCTGCCTTAATATTCCAGCTACACTGTGTTGTAACATCTCAATCCCCACACTAGGAAATCGTAAATTAAGCTTTCTTTAGGTTTCCAAAAGGTGGTCTCTAAATGGTTATCTGTAAATAGAGATGGGGGCGTGTCCAAGATGGCGACCGGGTCGGACGCATAAATCGCAGCTCTGACCCGGCCTACAACAAAGATCCTGAACAAAGACGCCTTGACCCACTGCGGGGTCGAGAACCATCACCCCCTGCCGCGGAACCAACAGGACGGAAGCGGTGGCGAGCGGAGCGTCGAAGGAGCTGCCTGGGGCACTTGGCTCGCGCCCGATCCGCGGGACGCTCGAGGCGCCCAACCCCGCCGCACGATCGCGCTGGGAGGCGCCCGAACGCTGCTCGCTCCAAAAAATCGGAGCGGCCGGAGCCGCATCGCGTGGAGCGACGGGGCTCCCCATAGGCGGTAAGTGGTGGCTTGCCCGCGTAATCGCTTCGCCTCGGGGACCCCGCCCCATCGGGACTGCGGCCGGAGGACGCTACGTGGGCTGAGCGGGCAAGACGCGCGGGCGCTCCGTGGACCTCCTGTGCCCCTCTGGAGGACACGTGGGCCCTTAGTTGGCCGGGGCAATAGCCGAGAGGCCACCAGGCACAAAGAAGTATGGATGCTTGAGGGGCTAATCCACCGCGATTCAGCCATCGAGGGTTGCGGCCACGAGGGAACGAGCCGGTCCATCACAGCAGGGGCAAGCAAAGAAATGCAGAGCCTAGTCGGAGGGTAGGCGAAGAGATGATGCCACATCAACGCAAAAATTAACAGGAACGCAGATGGAAACAAACTGCAGAAGCAACCGACCTAGGTGGCGCCTACTGGTGAGTGCGTAGTGGGAAAAAGGGGGGCCGCCTGACATCCTCAGGCACCGTGGCGCAGTTAGACCCCTCTACACCATTTTGGACACGCCGCCAGCGCCGAAGCACCTAGCCACTGCGATAAAATTAAGCAACGCAACGTTGAATCCAGAGACCAGCAACAGCATTGTACGGGAACCACCTGATGGTAAAACCAAAGGCCCCGCGTGCGCCCCCTGGAACCATGGACCCTACTAAGCCGCCTCTATTATCCGGGGCTTCAGACACATATCAAGCCCTTCAGAAAATGGAAGGGACATTGCAAACGCACTCAACACAACTCAAAAAAGTGCTACAAGCCATACTTGACACTAAAACAACTCTGGAGGTGAAGATTGGCTCAATTACAGAAGATGTTAACCTGCTCCGCACGGACCAACAGGCGCTAGCAGAAAAGGTTGCTGAGCTTGAAAAAGACACGTTGCATCTCACACCATCTATGCTTGAGGTTAAGTCACAACTGGGTGCTATAACAGCAGAAGTTGAGACACTTAAACGCAGAGCCGAAGAAGCCGAAGGCATATCGTGTCAAAATAACATCCGGTTCGTGGGATTTCCGGAACGCGCAGAGGGCCCCAATACAGAACTCTTTATCGAACAATGGCTGACTGAATCGGTACTGAAAAATAACGTTCCAAAGTTTTTTTCCATAGAACGCGCCCACAGGGTCCCAAGGCAGACTCCCACCACCGGGTGCTTATCCATGTCCCCTTATAGCAAAATTACTGAACTACCGCAATAGAGACCTTATGTTGCAACTATTCCGAAAAGCAGGCCCAATGCACTTTGAGAACACGCAAATAACCGCCTACCCGGATTTCACAGTAGAGGTACAAAAAAACGAAACTCATTCTACCGGATCAAAGAGCGTCTAAGAGAGCACAATATTAAATACTTCTTGTTGTTCCCCGCTAAACTTCGCATACAAGACAATACCCGCACTCTATTTTTCTTTACTCCTAAAGACGCATGGACATGGCTTCATGCAAAAGGACTAGCTGACCCACTACCCCCTAATGACAAAAGCCTGCCCCTGAGGAATAAACGCAGACCTCGCAGTAAACAAGATAACAAACCTTCCCCTGAACAATCGCGAGTTGAACGATCGCTCCTGCTACAGTCTACGTTGCGTTTCGCCAACGCATCACCGACATCCTTATCTGGGCAATCAGAAGCAGATCCTGACCTAGAGTTAAACTCCGACTCGACGGAATCTGCCCGCGGCCCCAACCTCACTCCACGATCAGCAGAGGACATTTGTTAAATCTCTGCCCCTGAACATTGGAGGTCGTCTCACCCACTACTCCTACCTGGATACTTTCGTCGTTTGTAATCACATAATCACTTTCCTTAACTCGTGTGCTCGACTCGCTGCCGCTCCTGCTTGGCAAGGACACCAACATGCGCAAAATGGGCCGGGTCTAAGACACTCAACCACCCATAGTCTTGAAACACCCCCCGCTCCATATGGACCGTTACCCCAGGATGACAAGTTTCGTTACTCCCTTGTTTTTACCACAACTGCTGCTAAATATAGTAGATTTTATAGTTGTAGTTGAATGGAACGTTTTACTGTTATATGTATTGACATGTACTATTTGCAGTGCGCCACACCACAATGTAAACCTAAAAGGCAGGTCACACACTCCAGGAGCTAAGAGGCTAGATGATATGTATACGTATCAAATAACAAAGAAAATCGGGCTTGCGCAACCACAGGCGGTACCCCCCACATTGTCTCACTTAAATCCCATGGCATCCCAAAATCAGTGCTATACCACACACTATAAAATTCTCACATGGAACGTAAAGGGCATGGCATCCGTAAGCAAAAGGCAACGGATTTATACATACCTCAGGAGGCACCAGATACACATAGCCATGTTGCAAGAGACCCACTTAGATGAGTCCTCGTTGGCATATACCAAAACAAAATGGAAAGGCCAATTATATGGAACCACCTTCTCGACATACGCCAGAGGAGCTATAATCTGGATAGCCCCCGGGGTTCCATATACTATGTCCCGCAAACAATGTGACCCAAACGGGCGGTACGTGGTACTGGAGGTTACATAAGACGGAGGCCCCTTAGCCCTGATAACATTATACACTCCTAATACAAACCAACGTGACTTCCTCAGGACATTGGGCAGTAGCATGCTCAGCGACCCCGCAACAGATGCCATATGGGGCGGGGACTTTAACTGCGTTCTAGATATCTTGAAAGACCGTTCTACCCCTCCACTAGCTCCCACCCCGGCTAAACGAGCATCGCTCGACCTGGTAGATTGGGCTTCCAATAATGGGCTAAACAAAATTTGGAGAACTTCCCATCCCACACTACGTGAGTATTCTTTCTATTCACCAGTGCACAAACTTTACACTAGGTTGGATATGTTCTTCGCTACACCTAGCATAATCCCAAAGGTAACTACATCTGGCTACCTAGCCCGTACTATATCAGACCACAACCCACACTACTCCATATTGCTTTGGGGCTACATACATGCCCGTATTCCAACATGGCGCCTGCAGCCAGACGCCCTGACTGACCCCCCTTTTAACACTGAATTGGCCACATGCCTGTCGACCTATTTCTCTCTAAATAAAAACACAACATCAACCCGAGCCACTGAGTGGGATGCCCATAAAGTAGTAATTAGAGGGCACTGTCTGGCAGCATCTGTGGGCATTAAGAAAATGCTGACCACAGAGTTATTAGAATTAGAAGCCAAAATACACAGGGCGGAGATTGAAGTCTCAACAAATAATACCCCACCAGAAACACTAATCTCTCTGAAAGCAAAATACAGAGAAACAGATGACAGTCTTAGCAGGCACGACTATAGACACTTTAAAACGAGACAACATGCTGAGGGGGACAGATCGGGCAAATTGCTGGCGCGGCTGGTGCGTCAATCACCGCAATCATCGCCAATAGGAGCTATCAAATTACAAACAGGAATAGTGGTTAACACAAGCTGACATCAACAAGGCCTTCTACATGTATTATCACACGCTATACCAGTCTTCTATCCCCCCTACAGAACAACAACTGGCTGAATTTCTTGTTCAGATTTCCCAAAACTCGAACATCGTCAACAACGCTGATATCCTAGACGGCCCCATTACTATTGAGGAGCTTCGCTTGGCCCTCTCTCAGATGGCACGTGGCAAGACCCCTGGCACAGATGGTCTACCACCAGAATACTACAACTCACAAAGCACCCACTTGTTGCAGCCCTTGCTAGAGGTGTTTAATGAAGCGCGAAATAGAAAACAATTGCCAGACTCTATGAGGGAAGCATTAATAGTGGTCCTGCCTAAACCAGGACGTGATCCACTGGATGTCAGATCATATAGACCACTCTCTCTCTTGAACACTGATTGCAAACTTCTAGGGAAAATCCTAGCAAATAGATTGCTCCCCCACTTGCCACACTTAATACACCCTGACCAGTCGGGATTTATCCCGGGTAGAAACACCTTTCTTAATATAAGGCGTCTAATCCGTATCATGCATAATACCACTGACCCAGATAGTGTGATCGTGTCACTAGATATAGAGAAGGCGTTCGACACGCTAGGTTGGGAATACCTATTCCGCACCCTCAAGGCGTTTGGATTCCGGAGTGGCTTCATTAACTGGATTGCTACACTATATTCCAAACCAACAGCCCGAGTTAAAACCGGTCAGATAGTGTCGGAGGCCTTTCCTGTAAACAGAGGAACCAGGCAGGGCTGCCCGCTCTCTCCATTGCTGTTCGCAATAGCTATGGAACCACTCGCAATTAAGTTCAGGGGATGTGCACATAGGTGGGGCATAAAGGAGTTTGACGCATATCACATAATATCCTTGTACGCAGATGACGCCCTGATATATTTGCGCAATCACTCTGCCTCCCTGTCTGAGATAATGCGTATACTGAATAGGTTTGCTCTGGTCTCTGGCTTGCATGTGAATTGGTCTAAATCCTGTATCTTCCCTCTTACTTGTCTGCCCCCTGAACAGCGAGCGTCTCTCCCCATGCATCAACTACCATGGTCGCACCAGAACTTCTAATATCTGGGTGTTCAAGTATATCACTCTATGTCAGACCTAAGGGAAGGTAACTTAGATAGGCTGCTTCGCTCCACCCGAGGCTCCTTGACATTTTGGAGTTCCTTGCCTTTATCGCCTATGGGCCGGATAGCAATAGTCAAGATGCTAATATTACCGAGATTCTTATACTATTTCTCTGCACTCCCGGTGACCCTGCCACGCTCGTTTTTCCACAAAGTGCATTCCCTACTAACTGACTTGCTCTGGGGCAGAGACAGACGCAGAGTAGCCCTAACCACCACACAATATCCACAAGAAGAAGGTGGCCTGGGCATGCGGAACCTTGAGCTATATTATGCAGCAGCCCAACTTCAATGGGTCACTAAATGGCTCAACGAGCCGTCCAATGCAGAGTCTACAGCAATAATGGCTTATACAATCCCAACAACGATATCGACATGGTTATTAACAGGTCTCCCTCATCTACTACATAATACTCCCTTACTGGACTCGGCCAGACACTGCTGGAAGAGATATGTGCAGGGCAAAATGCAGCCCCTCCCCTACTCTCCCCTAATCCCAGTACCACAGCTGCCGGGCATCCACGCCCTATCCTCTCATCATGACGTACGGGCGGTTAATACCCTGAGCACAGGAGACTTATATTATGACTCCAGAGCAATCAAGTTTGCAGACCTGGTGGCTGCGGAGGTAATGCAACCACGAGCCTTTCTGACATTCAATGCCATAACTAATCTCCTACGTAACATATGGGGCTGCGGTCACAACGAACCAAACGAATCCCTCCTACTTACTGCAATACTCTCTATGGGCGAGGCAAAACGCGCTGTTACTAAACTATACAAAATACTTCTAACAAAAAGCTGCAAAGCCCTAACCCAGGTCAAGCATCGCTGGGACACCGTCCTTCCCGCACCAATTGCACAAAAATCCTGGGACACAGCCCTTACTTCGATCAAGTCCGTATCTCGCAACTCCAGACTAAGATACACGCAATTTAATTATGTGCATCAAGCATATCTCTCCCCAGCTCGTATTCATAAAATATACCCAGGCGCTAACTCCATATGTCCAAAATGCGCTACCCCCGCAGCAACTTTCTACCACATGGTCTGGGAATGCCACGTGATCAACACTGGCTGGAACCACGTCGTTGCTACAACCGCAGACTTGATAGACCAGTTGCTAACTCCTACTCCAGAATCCTGCCTGCTTAATATACGACACCGCACAAAAGGAGATAAACACATTCACAAGTTTGTAGATTTGGCATTCGTGACATATAAACGCCTGATAGCTACACATTGGAAGGCCCCAAATGCCCCTCCCCACTCCTTCTGGCTACGAGACCTACATGATTACACATTGGCGGAATCTCAAACCCTAAGGCAATCACAACATAGAGGTCAGATACAAGGCGGGACCGAAAGCTGAGACCTTTTTGTACTTAGAATTGAATCCAGAGATGACAAATATCCACCATGAGTTAGTCCCTTCAACATTCTTGGGATACGCTATTACTAAAACTATCCATAACAATTGAGTTTGCCGAAAACAGACCCATTCTATTGTACCACCATGCCTAGCCCATAATATATCTACCCATTGGCCGCCCTTTGATACTGCTATCCCCCCACACCAAAGCACACACATAGAAATGTAGCCCTTAGGACCTGTACAGACATATGCTCCCACTATTATATTTGACGCCAACATATATATTTAAGAATAATAACCACCATGTCAAGTGTTACTAGTTATATAAAGTTTATGGAAAGCCAGTACACTAAAATACAGCTGTGTTGTGCAGTGTAATGTACAAACGTTAAGAAAAGCACAAGGTGAGAAGCTGGGTGTTTTCTCACCAAGTCATATGTAATGTACTGCTACTTTTGTACCTGGTTTTGTATTAAGTTTAATAAACAGATTTAAAAAAAAAAAAATCTGTAAATAGAGATACTGTTGGTGTCGTTGAACTATCCAATCAACATACATGCCAACATTTTAAATGTGGTAAGATGGATGTTGGGGGGGGGGGGGAGAGAATAGAACTGATTTTCCCCACTGACTTACATTAAAGAGGAAGCGATTTTAGGCAGACACCTACAAATACAAACCCCCTTTTTTTTTTTTTAAACACAGTAGTCTCTTGCTTAAATCGGATCTACTGGCATGTAGGAAATAATCCTAGAGGGAGTCTGTGCTTACCATAAATATAAGACCAGGAAACCTGCTGGCCTTGCGCCTGTGGTGTGGTTATGAAATCTGCTGAACAACTCCCTGGTGGTTGTAATCATCAACACATCAGTAAGGTTTCAAACATCAGTGGTCCCAACTGGAAGCAAACTCTCCTATATACTCATACGCGCCGACATCACTCAGTCCTGCCATGTGCCACCCATCTCAGGTTACAGTACCATTAAAGATTTTCAGGCAACACGCAAGCACTTCAGATTTTTCACGCATGTAGGAGATCAGGCCTGACTGCATTTCCTTGAGAAATCAATTTTTCTCCAGGCCTTGGAAGTTCACCCACCCTTGCTGCAACAGCCAATTAGGATTGCTGTTACACTTATTGCTATTATGGGCAAGCTAGACCCCCACTCACTGTATGCCTCTGATCCAGATAGGCCAGTAAACTGGTGCAGCTCTTCCTCCATGCCAATGGCACAGCCTCAAATGCAGCTATGTTAATCCACTGCCTTTAGAAAACCCAACTGTGCCTTCTCATGTCATCGCAGTGCAGAGAATAGCCATCATTTGGCACTCTCAAGGGTGGCACTCTGCAGCCAGTCTGAGCTTTAATTGAGCAAACTCAGGACCAATTTGCTGCTGCAGCGCTGACAGACTTCAGTGCATTTTGATGCCCTCTTTTACCCCTACCTTACAACTTTAGATGATGGCAGGGCCTGGTCCTTAAAATCCCAGCGAGCTTCAGCTTTTGGAGCCCCAACCTTGAATTCCCCTACTTTGAGACTTGTTTACGGGTCAAGTACATTACAGTTCTGATCGAGTAGTTTATTCAAGTTACTCGACCTGCAGGCCTAGTAACATTTTTATTATTTTTCTAGGCCTGGATAAGCTAAAAAGCCAGGGCTACCTGCAGACGTCCCACATAACATGGGTCCTCTCTGCAGCTATGTTTGAAATACCAGAATATGTCAGCTAATTTGAAGAAGGACCAGACCTTATTCCCTGGCAGGAAGGAGATGGTAGTAACATTTGCTCCTCTACTTCACCATTTGTCCTGATATACAAGTAGCAGATGCCTTAAAGCTATACTGTCATTGAGCAGCCTACATAGCTGAACCTGGTGCACAGACTGCAACAAGCAAGACATAGGTCTGTACAAATCCATTGTCTACCAAGTGGTCACACAGACCTCCCCACACCACATTCAAAGGTCCAACTGTGACGAAAATTGAAAAATGGAATCCACATTTAGTGATATTCTGATTAAGGGAATGTGTGCAGTATATTGTGTGGGAGCATGCTTTCAGAGACCAAAGATGGGTTGAGTGGGGAAATATATACACCCAAAATGAAACTGAGGAGCAATGTACAGTACCCAAGTGGAATTGTGCAAAACACACAGGTTGAACCCAAGGTACTGAAGATACCAACTTGAGATGGAGGGTGCATTGGAAAGATGAGAGAGATCATCAAGAGAGGGGTGGTGGAAAAAGGATCTGAGAGAAAGCAGGAAACCAGAGGCATATAATGGTGAATAAAGTCCCAATAGCATGAAATGCTCCTAAACCACTGGTGGGCATGTGCCCAGGATGGCTATGAGCTGTCCTTGCATACCAGGTGGGAAATTCCTCTGAGGCTGACACCAGAGGGATTTCCTGGAACTAAAAAGAACAGATCTAAACAGGATCAATAAGAGCACCCCCCCCATGCAAGGGCTCCCACTGCCCTTGGTTTTATCTGTTGCCATCACTAGGCCCAGCCGTACAAGTGGTGCAGCATTTTTTAATCGGCACAACTGGGGCAATGCTGGGCGCTAAGAATTCCGCAGCTTCCAGAAGTTTCCATCACAGAAATGTAAGAAAAATGCATGATTCCAGGCAAAGTTTGAAGGGCACTGTGGGTTATTTAAAAAAAAAAAAAAAAAAAACTGGATCCATATATCACCCCATCCTGGATTCCCCTAGGTGTCTAGTTCAAAAAAAAAAAATGTACAGGTTTGCTAGGTTTACCTAGGTATCAGCTGTGCTGGGGCCCAAAAACCATAGCTATCTATTTGCAAAAAACAGGTCCATTTTGAGAGGAAAGCTTTGATCTATCCAAGTTGCATTCTGCAATGTTTTCTGTTGCGGGTACTAGGCATACCCCAGGCCTCAAAATTTTTACTAGACCTACAGGTCAAGTGGCTTAACTAATCTACTCGACTTAACTGTAATGTACTTGACCCAGAGATCCTTGACAAATATGGTATTTTACAGTCCCCTCTATTCGTTTTCACACAAATGCACCTTCAAATGTGTGAGTTCAGAATTTTTTGCTGTAAAAGTGCTGTTATTTGAATGAATACACTAAACATTTGCTCCATGTATAATAAATCTAGCCCACATATTGTGGATACATGACCCATGACTTGCCTCTTAGTTTACTAATAGCTTTGCCATCAGGGCAGAAGGGTTCTCGATTTAAGTTTACAGAGTCACTTTTAATAAGTATATTACTAAAGCAAGATGTGAAAGCACACTGTCATTTACAGACAGTAAATTTGTAAGAAAGGTCCAAAAACCTTCCCACTAACCTGAAGCTTTACTGATTAAAATACATAGGGCCTGATTACAACTTTGGAGGAGGTGTTAATCCGTCCCAAAAGTGACAGTAAAGTGACGGATATACCACCAGCCGTATTACGAGTCCATTATATCCTATTGAACTCGTAATACGGCTGGTGGTATATCCGTCACTTTACCGTCACTTTTGGGACGGATTAACACCTCCTCCAAAGTTGTAATCAGCCCCATAATGTTTTTAAACTAATCTGTGAAAACTGGGTTTCAGAAAATATTTTTCATTTGCACATCACCAAGTAAGGGGTTCTGATTTTATTTTAATCCTATTAAAATATTTTCTTCCTAACACAGAAGTACAAAAATGGTATTTCGCAGGTACTTTAATTTATTTTTAAATGTTTGTGAAGTTGACTTAGTTACATAAATGTTGTGCGTTAGGAAAAACCTGATACCGACAGCCTTTCATTTCACACAGGTCAGACAGCTAACCTTACATAATCCTGGAATTCTGCAGTCACAAGGAAAAGTCATTGCATTGCAAGAAGACAAACTGATTTTGACCTAGGTCTCTTAGCACAGAGACAATGTGACAAGAATAAGATTTAATGGCATGTTAATTGCTAATTCAGCTTCTGACTGAACAGTGCACCTGTTCTTTTTCAACTCGCCACAAAGGGCGAGTAGATTCTAAAAATATCTCAACCTGATAAAATATGATGCACCATGGCGAGTGGTCGAGTATATTTTCCGAGCCCTGTACCCACACAAGTGAGGTACCATTTTTGGCAGAAGACTTGGGGAAATGTTGGGTGGAAGTTAGTTTGTGGCTCTTTGCAGATTCCAGAACTTTCCATCACAGAAATTAGAAAAATGTGTTTTGTCGAAGTTTGAGGTTTCCAAAGGATTCTCAGTAAACAAACAGATGAGAGCCACGCCACCTCCTGGTTTCCCCTATGTGTCTAGTTTTCAAAAATGCACAGGTTTGTTAGGTTTCCCTAGGTGCCGGCTGAGCTAGGGCCTAAAGTCCACAGCTAGGCACATTGCAAAAAACGAGTCAGTTTTCAGTGGAAAAATGTGGCATGCCCATGTTGCGTTTCGGTGTGTTTCCTGTTGCAGACACAAAGTCTACCCACACAAGTGAAGTTCTATTTTTATAAGAGGCCTTAGGGGAACAAAGAATAGTAGAAAAAACATTATTAACTGGATTTCTCTGCATTTGCACCTTCCAAATGTAAGGCAATGTGTAAGAAAGAAGTCATTCTGAGATATACCCTCTAATTCACACTAATATGGGTACCCAAAAATTCAGATGTGCAAATAACTGCTTGTAAACTCCATATCTTGAGCCCATTTACGGAATACACAGGTTTCCTTGGCGGCTATTTTTCATTATTTAAATGTTACCAGGTGGTTTGCTCTACATCCGTTAGCCAAAGAAAAACCACTGCAAGGTACTGCTCAGTTACCTCAAGTTCTTGGAAAACCCACAAACCCTGTACATCCCAAAAACCAAAAGGGTCTAGCAGATGTAATGGTACATAGCTTTTCTAAAATCGACCACCATGGTGATACGTTACAAATTAAAATACGAACACAAATGCCTCTTTATTTTTCGTACAAATGTTCAATAGATTTTTTTTTATTTAAACACTCAGTTTCTTTTGGCAGCCCTTGAAGGATCTATGCCAAAGTTCTCCAACAAGCAGCTTGTGAGCTACTGGTAGCACTCCAGGTACCTATGATTAGCTCTCTAGTATGCAACCCAAAATGTTAAATTAGAAGCTTTTCCTTGGTAAAATAATAAAAATACATCAACTCTGAAAAGCATGCTCTTGAGATGAAAAGGTGTGTTTTCAGGACTCTTATACCAATGTCTGTCGAAAAATGGCCTTATTCGTGTTGAATTTCCAATACAAACATTCCACCACTTCAGAGTCATTATACCCTTCGCATTGTACATATGCTTTATAATTTCATGTTATATTTAAAGCTAATATTTGAACGATAAATCATGTTGCATTGAGAGACTAGTTACATTGGTGCCAGGCGATTACTATTATATATTACCCATGTAGAAGCATAACACATCGATAGCCTTTTTACATTACTGCTGGTAACCCTGTGTGGTATGTCCAGATAATCAGTGCTGATAGTCCTGAATGGAGTCGCTGCCAATGTATTCTTGTCCGTGCTCACAATTACACCTCTAATAATATTGCTAGCTCTGGAACAGTTTCACTGAACATAAATAGCTCCTAATACAGAAAAAGCTGGAGATCCTTGGCTTACATAAATTAACCCCTGCTGGAATCAGATTTTGTCTAGTTAACAGAAACGTATAGCTTTTCAGAACCCACCATGGGTTTCTTCAACAACCTTGAAGGAGGTTAAAAGCGCATAAAATACCAAAAAATAGCTATCTCACATTAAAATGTCATAACAGTGTTTAAATTAAAATAAAATGGTTTTCTGAATCAAGCCTGTCTGCTCCTGAAAGCTGGGATGTTAGCACTGCAAACCTTCTGTTAATACTATTTGCAGGGAGGAAATAGAAAAAAACAAAAAAAAACGACTTTATTCTGCAAGCACTCTCACCCCCGCAAAAAAAAAAAAAAGGTATATTTTGTCTAATTTCTCAGCCTCCCCTTCCAACCCCCCCAAACCAAGAAGAATCCACAAACTATGGATAGGTCTAGAATATTCAGGATGTTGGGAAAAAAGACAAGTTTGGCGCGGACAATTGCTTACATGGACAAAAAGTTATGAAGGCCTAAGCACAAACTACCCCTAAATAGCCAATAAATGGCTTGCCACAAGGGGTTTAGGAAAGGGCAAAGGAAAGTGACCGATGGGATCAAAATTAGTGTAGAGTGGTGGGAGAATGCCTAAAGGCTATGGTTAAAAGGAAGGGTACGGATGCCTTCTTAATGAGACAACAGATTAAAAACCTGCATGTGATAAATAGTATGGAGAGTAAGTCAGAGTTCCTGAGGGAAGAGAATGCAAAAATACCAGTGGGGAATGGAAGAAATAATGGAGAAAAAAAAATAGACGAATAGCCTCCTTCAGAGCCGCAACCGACTTCCACCACCGACATATCAAAAACGCAAGAAAGAACGCACTCCGGGAACACAAACTCCTTCACATGCAACACGAAGGAGCTTACCTCAGTGATAGAGTTCACAAATCCCTCATCTGAAGTCACTTGCATCCCCCTGTCGCAAGACCTCGGTGACAAACTTGCCAACTTCTTCCACCGCAAGTTCCAAGACATCTACAACAGCTTCCTCCCGGAAAACCAACCCAGCACCAGAACCTACAACTGCTACCCCTCTTCTTGCAGTCACCAATGACATCCGATCACTTGAAGACCGCGGCCACACCGCAGCACTCATACTCCTCGACTTCTCAGCAGCCTTCGACACGGTCTCCCCACAGCACCAGTCTCCACAACGCAGGAATCCCCGTAACAGCCATGAAATGGATCCACTCCTTCCTCTCCAGAAGGACTCAAGAGGGTCAGGCTCCCGCCCTACACATCTAAACCCACAGGAGTCAGCTGCGGAGTTCCCCAAGGATCATCTTTGAGTCCAACTCTTATCAACATATACATGACCCCACTCACAGCCATCATCAGAAGCCACTGAACAGACATTGCGCCATACGCCGATGCTACACACCTCATTACTTCCCTCACCAAAGAACCAGCCCAAAGGAATTTTCACTCAGGAATGGAAGCCGTCACCACCTGGATGAGAGAAAGCTGCCTCAAGCTCAACTCTGACAAGACAGAGCTCATCATTTTTGGGAACACCACCTCAGCATGGGACGAGTCCCGATGGCCCACATCTCTCAGTAACCGACCTTCACCGACTGAGCACGCATAATCCTCAACTCCTCCCCATCTATAACCCAACAGGTAAACTCAGTCACCTCCTCCTGCTAGCACACCCTCTGCAAACTCCGGAACATTTTCAAATGGATGCCAGCAGACTGCCGCAGGACTGTAACCCACGCCTTAGTCACAAGCAAGCATGACTACTGAAACTCTCTACGCCAGCACGACAGGAAACATCAAAATGCTGCAACTCATCCAGAACGCCGCCAACAGACTTGTCTTTAACCTCCCCCACCAGGAACATACTCCCAGCACCTGAGGACCCTCCAATGGCTCACGATAGAAAAAAAGAAACGCCTTCAGCTACTCACCCGCACCTATAAAGCCATGCACGTCTGACCGGCCTACCTGAACCCCTGTGGCTCCTTCTACAACCCCACCAGATCCATCCGCACAACTGGCTCTGGCCACTATCCCTCGCATTTGAAAAACCACCGCTGGAGGACGATCCTTCACATACATCACAATAAAGAGCTGGAACAACCCACCCCTATTCTCAGACAAAGCCCATCGCTCACCATTTTCAGTAAGAGCCTAAAGACGTGGCTCCAAGGATGAGGCTCCCTTATAGAGAAATGGTTAATTGGAAAAAAGCCAGACCAATGACTTGAGCAGAGCACATCTGAGGGAGGTAGGAGAAGAGGGTAAGGAGAACGGAGGCAATGGTCAAAGAAACAGGCGAGAAAGTCAAAAAGTAATATGTTGGGATAATGGAGAATAGATTGCTAGGAAATGGGTAGAGAAAGGATTACATGAGAAGGGATGGAGTAGACTACTTTAGGGATAGCCAAGAGAGAAAGTACCTGAGGGATGTGGAGGATAGAGATCACCTGGGTGATGGAGGAGATTGCTTGAGTGGAGGATTTGGTCTGAACCTAAATATTAGCCTTGAGTATAGACGCAAATCATACTTATGGTATGAAACGCACTTCTGGGGTCACACATAAGACATGGATGACACACAAAAGTGCACTACAAACATGGTAAAGTTATAGGTAATTCCACTAAAAACTTGGCAGCCTGGAGCACTGTACAAAGACAGTGCTGGAAAAAGAGACCTACAATTAACCGAATATACAATGATGAAAAAGAATAAAGTTTTTAGATCAAGCTTAGCAGCGTGCACATACTGCTTTTCTGTAATGTTGGTATCTATGTGGACATTTAACCACGCCCACCTTGCATCCATTACTTTTACTCATTTGTGGGCATGCCTTTCAAAAATCCTGAGTACGTTGATAAATCCATTTGGTTTCTGTCGCCTTGGAGGCCACCTGTTACATGGATAATTGCACATTTGCGAATACTTTTTACTGCCAGCAAACCTTTTTTTCCCTTTTGTGCCTCTGCTTCGCACACATGCTGGCCATTTCGCTTTGGATTGACTTGCTTATTTCAACTGTTTAACTCTTCATTTATGTGGCAAGAAAAGTCCAGTCAGCAATTTATAACGCCAATGGCCCCAATTGGAACAAACGCAAGACCCGCTGCACTGCAAATGCTTCTTTTTCCTTCTAGATTAAATTGCAGGGCCTACGACTGCTTAGTACCAATTCCTCTCTGTACCTGTTGGTATACAGAAGGATTCACACTTGAACTGCAAGTATTGAGGTTGCCTATAATCCGGAACATCAGAAAGCAAATAATTTTAAAATAATCATTAAAAAAAAAAGCGCATTTATTGTTTTAACTTCGCCCGCAAACGAGCATTAAAAAGCTCGTTTTATGCATTTTCGCATCCAGCCCGTGAAGGAACGGACATAACAGGGCGGTTCCTTCTGAGCGGAGGGTCTCACCGGACCCACCGCCTTCGCAGCACGCCCCCTCCACTGCTGACACGCAGACTAGGCGTAACTCCGACAACACGGCCTGCTTCAGACGGCAGGCACGAGCGGCGGCGGTTTGAGGTGGCTTGTCCGAGCGTCGCAGGCCTCTCTCCCGTTACCTGCGGGTGACTCGCTGAGCTTTCCTTCTAGAACTCGCCCGAAGCAGCCAACAGTTCGTAAAATGGGCGTACACGGGCAAAAAAGACCGCGTTACGCACGCTGCGTACGCTTCTACGTCACGTTGGGGTAAAGGCCGTCACTGAAGCAGAGGCGCTCCGGAGACTGCTATTGGCAAGATGGCGCATGCGTTCCTGGGCCCGACAGGACTCTCGTGGCTGGGAGGCGGATCGTTTAACTGTCACGCAGTCAGCGGCTCGTTGGAAAATGACGTCCCCCCCCCCTCCAACATGTGGAGTGAGGCCACGGAGCCTCCCTTCTCTCACAGCTACTTGTTGGCCTTGGGCGGAATAGGGTCCGAAGGGGAGGGGGTGCACCACACTTGTTGCAGGTGCCATCGCGTCCTTTTTTTTTCTGCGGGATTCTCTTTCTCCTTTAATTTAATCTTTTCCTCTCACCTTCCTTTCTTATTCCTTCTGGCTTTCTTTGTCCTATCTAACATTCTTATCATGCCGCCATCTTTCGGTTTCACTTTCGTTTTTCTTTGTCTTTCTTTTTTCCATTTTTTTTTTTTTTTTTTTCAGTTTTGATTTGTTCTACTTCGCTTTTTCGCTTTATTCTTTTTTCTTCCATTCTTTCGCTTCCCCTACCACTTTTTTTTATTGTTTCCCTCTTCTGTTTTTTGTGCGGTTTATTTTGGTCTTTTCCTACTTTTCTTTTTCTTCTTTCATTGCTTTCTGTTTCTTGCCCCTGCTTGCTTTTCTCAAATTTTACATTTTTTCACTTTTCTGTATATATTTTCCTTCACCACGTTTCTTATTCTCCTTTGTTTTCTAGTCTTTATTTTTTTCATACTACACTTGCTTATTTTTTTATTTCTCTCCAGTTAAATTCCAATCTTGTTCCTTCTTCTCTTTTTATCTGTTTTTCTTCCCCGGTTTCTTTTGTTCTTGTTGTGGCCCCTCGTGCTCTACTTAAATTTTTCTCCTTTCCCCTCGGACTTTGTCCTTTATTTGTCTAATTTCTCTTTTTCTTCATCACTTTTGTTCTTCCAAACATTCCTTACTTTTCCTTTTCCCTTTTCTGTAAGGGCACTCTGCTTCTTAAAGCAATCTCTTGATGGGTTAATTTGTGTGCCATGATCACTTGACGGTGGCGGGGGAGATGAAGTGTTCATTGTAACGGGGGTGGGGTGGTGTGTGTGTACGTGTACATATGTGTGTGTGTGTGTATATATATATATATATATATTTTTTTTTTTCATTTATTGTTTATTTCAGAAATACAATCCAAAAAAACCTAAGCAAAACATGTCAGGAATTTTACCACACTGTGGACTTTAACTTAGTCTATACATGAGTTAAGGATTGTTAAGGCCTCTAAATGTTGCCTGACTCCTAATTGACGTCAGATTGGTAAAATCTATTTTTTGTTGGATATTGTAACCTTCACAAAAAAGGAAGTGTTGAACCGTTTCAGGCATCTGCCCCCATACTGGACAAAGGCCACTTCCAATTTTTAACCTACCTTAATTCATACAGAACAGCATTAGAGGTAAAAATCCATATCTAAATTTGGTATTTCGATAACACTGACATATTTTCTAAAAATGTCTCAAAAGATAATACAGTTATGATCTCAAAATGTATCTGTTAGTGATCACATTTGTGCATGTCCTTTTCCTATTGCACACTATAAGATCTTTCTTTCAAGGTACATTTTGTGCTCAGACTTACCTCCAACGGCAGGTGCCAAAGTTTTCTCAATCCCAGATGTAATAAAGCCAGGGGATATCCTGATAGTTAATTGTAGGAATGCAGATAGTCCATTGACACTCTTATTGGCTGACCGGTTAAAATAATAATCTGAAAAGGTCTCTTTTGTGCAGTATGGGTGAGCAGTTAGTCTTATCAGAGGATAGTGTTAAGCATTTATTGCACATATGAAGCCAGTAATCGAGACACACTCACAGTAATGAAATCCAACACCTATTTATAAAAATAACACATGTTTTTATATTAATTTAGACACCAAGATTATCGTAATCAGGTTAATACGTTATAATATAGTGATTTTTCAGGACTTAGAAAATGCACTGGTTTGTATCTTTAAAGCAGTAATGTAATCCTATGGGGGAAAAACATACGCTTCATTCGGGCACTTAGCAGTGACCTCTAGGACCAGTCTTCAGGAGTTAAGGTCAGTATGGGGGCATGGTCCAAGGCAGCACCAAGAGATCACTTTGGGAGGAACTGTGGCGTCCTGGTGCAGAGGTGCGTTCGAGCATTGGGTGTCCCATTCACTTTTTGGGAAACTGTCCTGGGGAGAAGAGGCTGCAAGTGGGTACTGGGTGACTAGTCCGGCTGAACCAAAAGGGGAGCTCAGGTCTTTAGGGTGTTGGGCATGCAGGTACAACATTGGTCCATTTGGGCTGTGGGGCTCACGTGCAGTGGTGCTTTGAGTCGTCTGGTAGTGTTGCTGAAGACTCTCACTGCTCTTGGTCCTGAAAAAAAAAAAAAGGGTGAAGGTGTCAACTGGGGACCCATCCGGCCAAACCCAGGGGTGGCCTCATCTCCAGAGGGTCTGAGGACTCCGTGGGCACCGTAACCTCCCTCGGACTCTAGCTGTGGGGCTCAGGTGCAATCGTCATTTGAGGCGTCAGGTCGAAGTGGTCAGAGAGTTACTCTGGGTCGTGGTGACCTGGTGAAGATGGGAAACAGGGCAGTGGGGCCACTCTACTGACTGGCCCTGTAGATCCTGACATCCCTCAACGGTAGGTCTACTTTGGTCCTGTTGAATTTCAGATTGAAACGCCAACAAGCCGTGCTTTTTGCAAGGGGTTCAGTCCCCCAGGTATAGGTGCAGGGAGACTCCGGGAGAGGTTAGCGTCTCAGGACTTCGGTGAAGTAGCAGGGTTGACCTCCTGAGCTCCACACAATTTTCTCCTGATTCGTTGTTCTCCTGGGATATGTGTGATGCTAGATGATGATGGCGTAGGTTTGGGAGTCCTAGCCCACCATTATTTTTTGGCAATTAATGTGTGCCTATTTTAACTCATGGGTGCTATTGATTCCATTCAAACGAACACACCAACGGATTTAACTGAGAAAATAAATAGTTCTTTAATTTATATGAAATGACCAATAAAGAATACAAAAAAGGGAACTATCATTATTTTAATTAAGGCACTTCTACCAATGATTGAGACCGAGAGGTACCTACAAGATAGCAGTGAGTTATCCACTCACCTTAAAAGTAGAAACAAATTCTCTTGTTGTTCTGAAAAATATATACCTAGATATCTCTAAGGGCATGGCTTGTAATTCGTTCTCAAAAGGGGTGGGAGGGTTTAAAAAAAAATAAGCATTCAGTCTTAGACTCATTTATCTAATAGCCTCCTTGGCTTGTAAAGGCCTTAATTATTTGAAAATACCCTGCTGTAGGGGTTAAATACAGCACTGCAACGTCTGCATACAGTTTTATTACCAGCTTCTCTGAAATAGATCTTTAAATCAAACTGGTCTGACACAGGGCCTGTGCTATGAGCTCGATAAACAGGGCAAATATTAATGGGGAGACATAGCAACCCTGCCTTGTCCCCCATTCCAACCTCACTCGCCCTGCCTGCTTGGTATTGGTAATCAGTTGAGCTCCGGCTCCCTGGTATAGGGCTTGGATCAAGCTCATGAGTTGGGGAGGGAATCCAAATTTGCCCCTGGTATAAAAAAGAAGGCATTTCCAGCTCATGGGGTTGAATGCATTCTCTGCATCCAGTAGGATAATGACCGCCAGCACGGTATCTGTAGTAACCAGGTCAATAAAATCCGCTATGTACTGAGTATTTTTAAACAGACTGCCACCTCTGATAAACCCTGTCTGATCTGGAGAGACAAGTGCCGAAGCCACCAACCCAGTCCGATCAGCTAATATCTTTGCGTGTACTTTATAATCTGTATTTAATAAAGTGATTGGTCAATACGACCTAGGGTCCGTTACCGGTTTTCCCCCCTTTAAGGATATTAATCAGAAGTCCTCTTAAAAAAAGGAGGTACCCATTCGCCTCCCAGAAGGTAACTGAACAGGATGGTAAGAGGTCCTAGAAGGCAAGATTGAAAAGCCTTATAGAACTCTAGGCCCTTCCCATCTTCCCCTGGTGCTTTGCCGTTTGACCTAAGCCTCTCTAACCTCTCTCCCTGAAATTGGTTTGATTAATAATGTAGAGGCCTATTGTTTCAAACGTGGCAGGTTCAGATCTAACAAAAAATCTTCTAATTCCTGCTCCATAGCTGCTTCTGCTCCACCTCTCCTGTCCCCTTGAGAACGTGTTATAATATTGATGAAAACCGCATCCTATGTCCTAATCCCTATCTGTCAGCTGACCCATGCATGGATTTTTAACCTGCCAAATCAAATTATGATTTCTCTTCTTTTAGCCCGCCATGTCAAAAAGCGGCCTACATACTCCCCTTCCTCATACATCTGATGCTGAAAGGTCTGATTGTGTACCAGCTTCTTTTAGAGAAAAAAACTTTGACCCTCTTTCTTGCCTCTAGCCATTTAACTCGTAAAGTGCTGTTGGAACTATCAGATAGTGCGGGTTCGTAGATGTGCTCAACTTCTGATTGTAAAGACAAGATTATTTCCCTTTTCTTTTTAACTTGCTGCTCAGGACACAAATGCCCCCCCTAATAGTACATTTAAAATCCTCCCAGAGCACTGATGGGTCTGCCAAGGCATAATTTATTAGGAAAATGTTTGGATATAGGGATTAATCTGATCCCTCCACTCCTTCTCTAATAGCACAGTCTACTCCATCATCCATCTTGAGCTCGCCCCTACAATGGAATTGACCAGTTATATAAAAAAGCTGAGTGATCGGTGAGGCCCCTGACATGGTGGGCTACATCTGTTGTGGCCAGGGAGTGTGATGCCAAAAACAAACAGATTCCTGAGGCCTAGTGAAAGTGTTTAGAGTAACAAGTGAAAGATTTCCACCCCACATTTTCAGAACGCCAGACGTCTCGTAAACCTAAATGCATACACAAGTATCCAAAGGCTCTTTAAGTTTGTCTTTTATGCTGAATGCATGTTAAATTAACCCTATTGGTTTGTGTGTTGGCCAATGGCCGATACGCACACACCCTCCCTGGTGCCGGGCACGACCATTGACCGACACCAGAGAGAGGTGATTTTTAAAATTTAAACACCCAGCAGGAGACACAGAAGAGCTTCCATGTCTCTGCCCATCCGTGACATCAGCGCGCCTCACGGTGCGCTGACGTCACATTTTGTTTTCTCCACCGGAGCAGGAAGCAGCAGGTAAGGGAAAACTGGTCCAAAAGGGCCTTCTTGAAAGGTTGTCCTGGCCGTGAATCGCAGCTGTGCTGCAATCCACAGCCAGAAACCACCACTGGACACCAGGGATTTATTCTGGGAGGTCGGCCCTCGTAGGAATGGCCAAGCGACCACACCCCGAGCAATTTCTTTAAAAAAAAAAAAAAAGAGTTTGCTTACCCCTGGGGGGTGTGATCACCCCCCTGGGTTAAAAAAATGAAATTGATAGGGGGGCTGACTGCCTGTGTGGGCAAATTGTTTTTATAGGTGTGTGGCCACGATCGCCACCCAGGGAAACCACACAGCTATGAAAAAAAAAACCCATATATAGATATAGATAGGGAGAGAGAGAGAAAGAGGGAGTATAAAGAGACACAATTCTCTCCTATATATATATATATATATATATATATATTCACTGGAACAAAACCAAAGGTTACAGGGACGTTAGGAAATAGATTTTTTTTTTAAACTATAGAAATTTACTGGAAAAAAGATTAGAGGGACGTTATAGTTACGCTCACATTTTAAGAGTACAAAACCATAGAAATTCAGCTGTTATAGTTAGAGTTCCCCCAAGTAACTATAACTCGTTCCCTAAGGTGACTATAATACGCGCTGCTGCAAAGAACAGATCTGTATTTTATGTGAATAGCTGAGTGGATTAGTAAAGCCAGCCGTTACCTGCACTTTAAAACAAATGAAATGTATGTGCGAGGGGGGCTATGGAAAGTTGAAGGGCAATTTTGCTGGATGGTAGTGAGGGAATCCAAGGAGGAAGTCCTGTGAGGGGGAGCGGCAAAAAAGCGTGTTGCATTGGCCACTACCAGGGCCATAGGCTGTGATGATGGGTATGTAGCAAGGTGAAGTAATAGTGTGCGTTTTTTGTTTTTGTTTTCACTATCTTCAGAGAACCTGCTGAATGAGGGAAGAAGGTAAGGTGACTGACATTTACTGTTGCACATATCACATACACACACATCCACTAGCAATTTTGTCACCATATCTGTCTTCTACATAGGCTAGTGTTTTAGAGTTTAGGCAGTAGCAGAGATGGCGTCTCAGTAGATGACTGCTGCTGAAGCGGTAACTCGGGTTATGGCGGACAGCTCTGAGGCAGGATCAGAGACTGCGACAGCAGATACTGAGAGCATCTGAGGGAGGGGACAATAGAGCAGAATCTAGGAGTGATTTTTCTGTCTGCGGAGTCCCATCCAATGGCACCTCTTTCAGTGATTCTGAGGGAGACTATGTGGACAGTCGTTCTGTCCCTTCTCAACACTGTGTGTACAGCAGCACAACAGCAGGTTAGCCCAACCTCGATAGCATGTGCATGCAGAGGCAAACACAGACACAGTGCTCTCTTGGCAGCACCCCAAATTAGTTCCGCCCCAAGTCCCGCCTTTTATTGGTGACACTGGATGTAAAGTCGATGCGGCCAACTTTTTGCCAGTCGACTACATCCATCTCTTTTTGGATGTTGACTTCCTTCCGCAAATTGTGCAGCAGACAAATTTGCATACAGAACAATTTCTTATGGAGCATGGAGGCATTCTAGGGCCCGTTCTAGGGCACACCAGTGGACTCCCACTTCACTGGTGGAGTTGAAGATATTTTTGGGCCTTACGCTGAAAATGGGGTTAGAGAAGAAACCCACCTTGCAGTCCTGCTGGACGACTTGCACAGTTTGGGTAAACCCCTATTTTCACACAGGACCGCAACAGTGAAGAGCCCATATCGTATTGTGGAGACATCAAAATTATCTATCACAAAATAACCTGGTTTTGTTAGGCGGGCACCTGCATTTTGGGTCCTGGGCTCGGCGGCCAAATAGGGTTGCCTGCCAAACCCAGACATTTCTGAAAACTAGACACCAGGGTAGCCCACAGAGGTGTGGATTCCCCAAAGTTTTTTTAGCCAGAATACCCTGCAAAGGTAAAACGTTGAAATAAAACTCATTTTTTCTTGCATTTCTGTCACGCAAATTACAGGTATATGCTGGAATCCACAACATTCCTACCATCCAGCATTTCCCCCATATGTCCTGAGAAAAATGCTACCCTGCTTGTGTGCTCTCTTGCTGCCATCGTTAGAAGCCACGGTATGAGCATCGTGTCATATGGCGATGACACACAACTCATCATTTCCCTCACCGAAGACCCGGACACAGCCAAAAGGAGCTTTTACTAAGGAATGGAAGCTGTCGCCGCTCGGGTCAGAGAAAGCTGCCTCAAGCTTAACTCTGACACGATGGAGCTCATCATCTACGGAAACGCTACCTCAACTTGGGATGACTCCTGGTGGCCAACATCCCTCAGCGCCCCCCCTGCACTGACCAACCACGCCCACAATTTAGGAATCATCCTGGACTCCTTCCTATCCATGACCCGCCAGAAAAAAACTGTCACCTCCTCCTGCTGGCACACACTCCGCAAACTTCGAAGATCTTCAGATGGATCCTAGCAGACTGTTGCAGGACAGTCAACCACGCCTTAGTCATATAATAAATGAGACACTTAACAAGCATTGGTCATTGCAAACTTGATATTCAAGGATGTAATGAATATACCCAAATAAGTCTCAATGTTGCAAGCAACAGCACCTTACTGTAATGGAGCTCTTGGACATGCTAGTGTACCCACAACACTAGTGCTAGCCTGAAAGTCTGAAGGCTGGGAAACTGCATTCTTGTTTTCCTTCTTTAGTTTAACATTGAAGACTCTGAAAATTGCATTGTGTTTTTTATTTTTATTTAAAAACTGCTTACCTTGTAAAGAAGTTATTGGGTTCAAAGCATATATAAAATCAACTTTTATTTTTCTAAATTGGTCTCCAATTTATTCTTTGAGTGTGTGTTTCATTTATTGCCTCTGTGAGTACAACAAAAGCTTAACACAACTCCTTGATAAGCCTAACTTCTCGCCCACACTACCAGAAAAAGAGCACTAGACCTGTCTTTTTCTTGCCTCTGCAAACCTTTGGGGATCCACTGGACTCTTTGCACAGTCTACTTAATTTAAGAGCACTATATAGAGAGCCAGCTTCCTACAGCCCCAAAAATCTGTTCAGGAGGGTGGATCTCAAGACATCTCACAAAACAAAAGTGGGTGCCAGGGTGAAAACTGGGATGCCACTAAGGCATAGTGCTCTGACTGTAAGCAGACAGGGCACCACACAAAGGACGCTGCCTGTCCTAAAAACAAACACATTAGTAAACCCCCAGGGGTTGCCAATATAGGCATAGGGGATGATTCCTCAGTTGAGGCGGTCCTCTTAACTTTTAACTGGAATGTGAGGCCAACAGATGAGTTGGATATTCTAGAGGGGAGTAAACACTTCCACCACCTACTGGTGAATGGAATCCCAGCCACTGCCCTGAGAGATACATGTGTCAGTCACACTGTTGTGCATGACAGGCTAGTACTCCCAAACCAGTATATCCTAGGTGGGACTCCCAGGGTAAGGGTTATCTCAGGGGACTTCACTGTTAGGCCTGTGGCTTTAGTGCCTCTAGACATAGCTGAGACCCTTAGTTGGAGAAGGGTGTGTAGGAGGCTGGCCTGGCTTATAGTGGGTACCTGTTGGTACTTACACCTTGTGCCAGGTCCAGTTATCCCTTATTAGTAGATTAGTAGTGTTCTAGCAGCTTAGGCTGATAGAGGTAGCTATAGCAGAACAGCTTAGGCTGAACTAGGAGACATGCACAGCTCCTACTATACCACTTATATCATATAGCACTATATCATAAGAATCCCAATACTCAGAGTTACTAAAAATAAAGGTACTTTATTTTAGTGACAATGTGTTGAAAATATCTCAGAGGATATACTCCCTTAGGAAGGTAAGTAAAATACATCAAAATATACACACAAACCAAAAATCAGGTAAGTAAACAGTTAGAAAAGTAGTGCAAACACTGTAGAATACAATAGGATGCAATAGGCCTAGGGGCAACACAAACCATATACTAAGAAAGTGGAATGCGAACCACTTAGGGACCCCTGGCCTAATGTAGTGTGTAGAGGGTCGCAGGGAGTGTAAGAAAACACTAAGGGTGTCCAAAATACCTGTGACGGGTCGGACCGATCCGACCCGCACACAATCACGACTGGTGCTGCCACTGCCTGGGATGACTCGGAAGTGACCCCGAGGTCAGCCCTTTCTAGTGGTTCAGGACTCTCTCCGCGGGAACCTGGGGTATTAAAAGGCCAGGTCGCAGAGTTAAGAGGAGCGTGGATGGTCGGAGAGAAAAACATCCAGGAGGCGTCGGAAGATCCAACCCGAAGGCTCGTGAGGACCCAGAGAACGAGGAGACTCCCAGGACCGCCAGAGAACGGAGCCCGACCGGAACAAAGAATCATTGCGGTCCCTACCCAGGACGAAGACCGCCGGCCCCGGGAAGCAAACCCTTAGGACCCGCCCGCTTCAGGAGAAGTATGGCCAAGCCAGGCACGGGGCTGAGCACGGGTAGGGTTAGGGAGGATGGGAGGGTGGATATACACAAATAAATAACACTGGCACGGTCACCGGGGCAGGAGGTACATTAATAAAGAGGTGGGAGGGCGAGAACGGGGAGCACTGTAAGCACAAAAATAGGTGACTACTAGGAAGGAAACAGGGTTCAGGTGCAGGCAGAAAGAAGAAGAGAGAAAACACAGTTATAAAGAAGAAGCCTCAAGAGAATAAGTAAAATAGAAAGAGAAAAGAACATATACGATAAGAAAGAGAGAAAACGGCCAGAATCAAACGCAAACATACATATCTGAGTAAAGACAAAAGACAGGATAAGAAAAGAAAGAGCAGAAACAAGGGTCAAGGAAGAGAGAGAGAAGGAGAGTAAGAAGAGAAGAAAAGAGCGGAAGACAGGAAAAGAAAAGGAAAGCAGAAACAAGGGACCAGGAAAAAGAGAGAGAGAGGGAGTAAGAGAAGAAAGGAAAAGAGCACTTTACCCAATCACTTACCGTGCCTATTCCTCTTCTGTCCCCACATGCTTCCCGAGAGGACTATGGTGAAAACAGTATGAAAAAGACGAGATTAGTCCACCAAGACTGAAGGAGACATCCGAAACCAATTACCACAGACTTACTCACCATAAAGTGCTCTGTAAAACAAAATAAACACTACTTACCTATAGACTCAACTAGTCCTGTGTGCTTTATATCGGCCAGCCTACGACAATACCCCACCCCAAGACCCTGTAAAGTAGGAGTAAAGTGACCCTACTTCTCCAGAAACACACTAAAGTCGTGATAGGAAATTCAGCAAAGACCACAACTGACTGCAAAACACTGAGGACGGATTCCTGGACCTGAGGACCTGTAAAGAAAGTCCAAGAGTCACAAAAGTGTCCGGGGGGGGGCAGGAGCCCACTAAACCCCAGATGAAGGTGCAAAAAGGCTGCCGCCGGGTGGAAGAAGCTGAAGATTCTGCAACAACGGAAAATGCCAGAAACTTCTCCTTTGCACAGAAGATGTCCCATGGAATGCTGGAGGATGCAGAGTTGTTTCTATGCAGAAAGACCGCAAACAAGCCTTGCTAGTTGCAAAGGTCATGGTTGAAGAAAAAGGGTGCTGCCCGGGCCCAGGAAGGACCAGGAGGTCGCCACTTGGAAGAGGAGACACAGGGAGTGTTCAGCAAAACTGAGAGCCCACGCAGAAGCAGGCAGCACCCGCAGAAGTACTTGAACACGGGTTCAAGAAAACTGAGCACGGCGGTCGTCTCAACACTACAAAGGACGGTCCCACGAAGCCAGAGGACAACTCAGCGAGTTGAGCAATGCAGGACGTAGTGCGGGGGACTTGGGCTGTGCATGAAGGATTCCTTGCAAAAGTGCACAGAACCCTAGCAGCTACAGTTCACGCAGTACACAGGATTACTGTCTGGCGTGGGGAGGCACGGACTTACCTCCACCAAATTTGGACAGATGGACCACTGGACTGTCGGGGTCACTTGGATCCAGCTCCTGTATTCCAGGGACCACGCTTGTCATGATGAGAGGGGACCCAGAGGACTGGTGAAGCAGAAGTTTGGTGCCTGTGTGTGACAGGACGAACAGTATAAAGGCAACGGAGAGAAATTGTGGTGCTCAGGTAAGTGGTTTATTTCAAAAGAATATTTCGATGTTTTATGGAGTTCTGGATTTAGCCTCAAGGTGTTGCTTTTTCTTCCTCTTAATGGTGTTTCCTCCTTCTTTCTTTGTTCTCTTTAAGGTTGATGCTCTGGCGGTCTCTCGTGTGGTTCCAGTGTTGGGGTACCGAAAACAAAAGGAAATAAACGCGATGGTAAGTGGGGCGAATAGGTATGTTTCTTCCTTTTAACTATGACAGAATGGGGAAGAGGCAACAAAGGGTGGGGTTGTGCCAGTGAAGAGTTGTGGGAACAAAGTGACTAACTTCTTTTTAGTGCACTGATAGGTGACTCACACGTGTTTGTCCCTGTGTCCTCTAATTCCCTCCCACTCCACCCCTCACCCTTCCTTAGTTCCCTTCCCCAGTCCCCTTTACTGTGGTGCTCCCTCTGTTGGTCCAAAAAGACCGTACCTTAGTAAGCGGCTGGCGCTGGGGTGGTCCGTCTGTGGATTATCTTCGATAATGCTGACCGGTTCCCGCACCTCGCCATGTGTGTGGTCTGTCCTTCCGGGATCTCCCGTCTGGCTGTTTCCGTCGTTCTCCTTTCCCTCGGGCTCCTTCTTCGTTCGCTCTGTCCTTTCCTCCGGTCTCCTCTCCTCGGGCTCCTCTTCCTCTAACCTGGACGCACCCCGCCTCTTCACGTCTCCGGGCCGGAAACCCTCCTGGGTTACCGCGGCAACGCCGGGACGCCAGCCTCCCTCTGGAAGCGTTCCCACGGCAACGTGGGAACGCGGACATGACGTATCGGATGGTTCTGATACGTCATCTGCAGCCCTTCCCGAAGGGGTGATCGGGGATACCCGTTCACACTGTGTTAGCAGGGGGAACATTCCGTCGACCCACGGGAGATTTCTTCTTGGCTTCCAGTGCAGGGTGAAGGCAGACAACCCCCAGAGCATGCACCACCAGAAACAGTCGAGAAAGCCGGCAGGATTAGGCGCTACAATGTCGCTGGTAGTCTTTCTTGCTACTTTGTTGCAGTTTTGCAGGCGTCCTGGAGCAGTCAGCAGTCGATCCTTGGCAAAAGTCGAAGAGGGAGATGCAGAGGAACTCTGGTGAGCTCTTGCATTCGTTATCTAAAGAGAAGCCCACAGGAGAGACCCTAAATAGTCCTCCGAGGAGGATTGGCCACCTAGT
This sequence comes from Pleurodeles waltl, assembly GCF_031143425.1. Taxonomy (NCBI): domain Eukaryota; kingdom Metazoa; phylum Chordata; class Amphibia; order Caudata; family Salamandridae; genus Pleurodeles; species Pleurodeles waltl. The sequence continues at coordinate 1,299,914,783 of NC_090437.1, read as the reverse complement.
CAGGTAAGCACCTATCAGGAGGGGTCTATGACATCACCTGCTGGCACTGGCCACTCAGAGGCAGATGTCTGGGACACATTGGAGGATCTCTGGGAACCACCCCTGGGGTGGTGATGGACAGGGGAGTAGCCACTCCCCTTTCCTTTGTCCAGTTTCGCGCCAGAGCAGGGTTGGGGGTTCCCTGAACTGGTGTAGACTGGTTTATGCAAGGAGGGCACCATCTGTGCCCTTCAAAGCATTTCCAGAGGCCAGGAGAGGCTACTCCTCTCAGGCCCTTAACACCTATTTCCAAAGGGAGAGGGTGTATACCCTCTCTCTGAGGAAATCCTTTGTTCTGCCTTCCTGGGACTGGGCTGCCCAGACCCCAGGTGGGCAGAAGCCTGTCTGTGGGTTGGCAGAAGCAGTAGCTGCAGAGAAAACCCCAGAGAGCTAGTTTGGCAGTACCCGGGGTCCATGCTGGAGCCCCAGGGATGCATGGGATTGGCACCCCAATACAAGATTTGGCATGGGGGGACAATTCCATGATCTTAGACATGTTACATGGCCATATTCGGAGTTACCATTGTGAAGCTACATATAGGTATTTACCTATATGTAGTGCACGTGTGTAATGGTGTCCCTGCACTCACAAAGTCCAGGGAAATTGCCCTGAACTATGTGGGGGCACCTTGGCTAGTGCCAGGGTGCCCTCACACTTAGTAACTTTGCACCTACCCTTCACTAAGTGAAGGTTAGACATGCAGGTGACTTATAAGTTACTTAAGTGCAGTGAAAAATGGCTGTGAAATAACATGGACGTTATTTCACTCAGGCTGCAGTGGCAGTCCCGTGTTAGAATTGTCTGAGCTCCCTATGGGTGGCAAAATAAATGCTGAAGCCCATAGGGATCTCCTGGAACCCCAATACCCTGGGTACCTAGGTACCATATACTAGGGAATTATAAGGGTGTTCCAGTGTGCCAATTAGAATTGGTGAAAATGGTCACTAGCCTACAGTGACAATTTTAAAAGCAGAGAGAGCATAAGCACTGAGGTTCTGGTTAGCAGAGCCTCAGTGACACAGTTAGGCACTACACAGGGATACACATACAGGCCACAAACTATGAGCACTGGGGTCCAGGCTAGCAGGGTCCCAGTGAGACATATAAAAACACACTGAGAAATAGGGTTTTCACTATGAGCACTGGGGTCCTGGCTAGCAGGATCCCAGTGAGACAGTAAAAACACCCTGACATATACTCACAAACAGGCCAAAAGTGGGGGTAACAGTGCTAGAAAGAGGCTACCTTCCTACAGGGTGGTAGTCATTACAGATCTTCCCCTTGATTGTCTTCTTGGTAATTACCTCTCAGAGGTTGGTCAGAGCCCAAAAGAGGACCGGTACCAGTGCCAGCCCTCTTCCAAGGATTCTGGAGATGCTGCCCCTGCAATGAGTGCAAGTAGGCCCCAGAAGAAAAAGAAAGGAATGAAGTGTAGGAAGGGTGGGCCACTGTTAGCTAAAGTTCCAGTAAGCCAAGGAGATTCTGCTCCACTGAGGAAGAACCCCAAAAGGAGGCACTGGTGAAGCCCAAACTGACCAACAATAATTCCTGGCTAGTCAAGCTAGTTAAGCTTGAGTTGGTGGCTCCTCAGCCAACAGAAAAGAGAGTAGAAGACGGGTGCTTGCTACAGGATGTAGTAACCCCCCCCCCCACTCTAAAACAGCAGACTGACACCCTGAACCCAAAGAAGCCTGTAACCTAGCCCCTTCACCCGTCAGTGAAGAGCTAAAGGTGTAGTTCTGTGACAGCTGACAGAGGCCTTTCTGGATGTTAGGCTTTATGGCTGCACTATCCTTGGAATGGTGGTCCAACCCCATGTCAAATAGCAAGCTAGGCACCCTGACCCTGTTGGTCGTGGTGAGGTTACACTATTTGTGGATAACCTCTTTGGGTAAGCTGGGAGTTGCCGTGGCTAAGATAGGGTTAGCAGAGGTGGACAACTCTCATCCCAAGGAAAGGGAAAACGCAAATGAAAAGCATTCTAATTGGGGGTCCTAACACTGTTGAGGTGGGTCAGCTTCTAAAATGACATGGTCTGTACAGTAGGATATGAGGCACTGAAACCATGCAACCTGCTCCCTTACTCTTACTCGTCTGACAGACTAGGAAGACTCTCACAGGTATGGCTGAGTCTCCTGGCCTGTTGGCTGGGGAGGCTTGTGTAGGGAGCTGGGTTCCGATTGCAGTACCCCCCACCACACACTTTTTGCCTAGTTTTTAGATGCAACTTCGACTGAAGTGCACTGAGTTCCTGCTAATCAGGTCCCCAGTGCCAGTGTTCCATTCCTAAAACAAAGACACCTGGTATTTTGATCCCCAAGTGACCAGGCCCTTCAGCCTCCTATAAGCTCCTAGTGAATGGTACCCCTGGTACCTAGGGCATGGTTACTGAAGAGGGCCCCTCAAAGGTGCAGCACAACTTGTGCCACTATGAGGGACCCAGCACCAACCTTATGCAGACTGCAACTGCAGGCTGCGTGACAAGGTGCTCACAAAATTGAAAACACAACAGGGCACACAGCCTTTGCGACATGTCCCCGAACACTGCATGCAATATATGTAAGTCACCCCTCTAGAAGGCCTTACATCTCTAAGACAAGGTGCGTTATATTACATGTGAGGGCATGTATGCATGAGCAGATATGCCCCTGCTATGTCTCTGTTGATTCTGAGACATAGTAAGCGCACAAGGAAGCCATTTTAAATGCATGTGCTGGGCACTGGTCACTACAAATTCCCCAGCTACATGATGGCTTCCCTGAACCCTGGGATGTTTGGTGTCAAACATCTCAGATTAATAAACCCTCACTGATTCCAGTGATGGATTTATTAAGAAATGCACAGAGCAAACCTACCTGCTACTGACCAGTTCAGCCACCACAGACACGTTTCTGGACACCCATGGTGAGAGCCAGTGCTCTCGAGGCACAGAGACAAAAGCCTGCACTGGGCAGAGATGATACCTCCTCTCCCAGGCAAGATGGACATTCCAGAGTGAGGAGCTTCAAAGGCCCTGCCGCCTTTGTAATGCAACTCAGGTTTCTCCAGATGGTGGAGTTGACCAACCCCCTTGTCTTGACCCCACTTCAGGCTGCAGCACAGGTGGGAAAATGAGTTAAATTAGGAGAAGTGCCCACTTCATGCCAGTCCCACCCCAAAGGTGGACAAGCTGTAGTGGACACTATTTTTTAAATTCCTCCATCTTGTTTGGAAAGAATTAAACCACCAAGGTTAGGGTTATGTCCACTTCCCGGCAGAAGGGTGAAGTCACCCTGAAGGTGTAAGCCCATTGGCTACCTCTTGGCACTCCCTGGATCACCCCTAAATGGATTATTTAGGTGGCACCCCTAAACCCTACAACTATGATTCCTAATGACCAAAGAAGAGCCGGACACTACAGAGTCACATCAGCAGGGAAGACTACAGACACATAGTAACTCGGTCCCAGCCCTACCGGCATGTCTGTAGCCCTAAACAATCCTGCTCCAAAAGACAACCTATCCTCCAAAGCTTTGGGAGGACTGCCTGCCTTTGACCTGTTCAAGAACAAACCAACTTTAAAAGAAAAGAACCCTGTCCTGAGGAACGGCGAAACCGCCTCTGGACCCACCTCTACACCCGACGCCCATGGCTCGAGTCCAAGTGGCCCACTGGTCCAGCGAAGGTTCCCCAGCGATTCCAAGTCCACTGTGGGCTGACCCCCTGCTGGACTCAGTCTCAAAGCCTGCAGCCTCAAACTGAAGACTCCCCCCAAACTGCGACCTGCCTGGTAAGCTATTCCCAACACCAAAGGACACTGTTGCACCCACAGCCCCTGGGCCTTGGGGAGCTGGACCGTCAGTGTACGTACATCCCCTAGCATCAGAACTTACCTGGGCAGCTGTGAGTTTTGCTCGTTCAGCCTCCTGCCCTGAGCCTACAGCCTATTTTCCAAAACTGAACTCCTCCATTGACCTGCATTGGGCGCCCAACGCTATGTTGGCACTCTGAACCCAGCCACCAAGTGCTGCTGAGAGTTTAAGTTTGGTGCTGCCGTTTGGCCCCCCTTGTGCTTACCTGAACACCAGGAGATCGACCCCTGATACCACTTCACTCACCAGTGAACAGTTCATCTTCACTCACCCCTCAGTCTCCATTTGTTAACATTGGGCACCCAAATCCGAACTCGACCTCTGCACCCAGCTACCCAGCTGCCCCTCTGCCACTGTTGGTGCACTCTTGGTACTGATTTGAACCTTGCCTGGTGTTAAACTAAAATCCGGAAGACTGGATTTCTAAGTTGTGTACTTACCTGCAAAACTGCATTCTTGTTTTCCTCCCATAGATTAACACCGCTGAACTGAAAAATTGCAGTGTTGATTTTTTAAACTGCAAAGTATTTATCTTTTAAAAACTGCTTACCTTATAACAGTGCTTACCTTATAACAGTGGTACAAAGCATATATAAAAGCAAATGTTATTTTTCTAAATTGGTCTTAGAACTATTCATTGAGTGTTTGTCTCATTTATTGCTTCTGTAAGTACAAAAAATGCATAACACAACTCCTTGATAAGCCTAACTGCTTGCCCACACTACTACCACAAATAGAGCATAAGTCCTATCTACTTTTGCCTCTGCAGTAGCAATTGGGGGATCTACTGGACTCTACACAATATGCACTGTATAGAGACCCAGCTTCCTACAACTATTCACCTCAGTAACAGCATTTCACTTCCTTCAGCTCCGGTGAGTACACCCAAAGCATCCGCATTCTGAACAACCTCCATCTTGCCACTGTTAGACTTTTCATCCTTGGCGTGGTCTCCCTTAACTTTTTGTCTCTGTTGCCCAGGTTGTTGATGTGTGCTGGACTCTGATTTTGCTGTTTGTGTTACTCTGGGCACTTTACCACTGCGAACCAATGCTAAAGTGCAAGTGCTCCTTTACAAAATGTGTATGTGATTGGTTTATCCATGATTGGCATATTTGATTTACTAGTAAGTCCCTAGTAAAGTGCACTAGAGGTGCCAGGGCATGTAAATCAAATGCTACTAGTGGGCCTGCAGCACTGGTTGTGCCACCCACATAAGTAGCTCTGTAATCATGACTCAGACCTGCCATTGCAGTGTCTGTGTGTGCAGTTTTACCTGTAAATTCGACTTGGCAAGTGTACCCACTTGCCAGGCCTAAACCTTCCCTTTTCTTACATGTCAGACACCCCTAAGGTAGGCCCTAGGTAGCCCCAAGGGCAGGATGCAGTGTATGGTTAAGGTAGGACATATAGGCGGTCATTACAACATTGGCGGTAAAAGCCGCTTACCGCCGTGCAGAAGACCGCCAACACACCGCCATGGCCGCGGAAATCCGCCACAGCTATTCTGACCCACAACACGGAATCCGACAATATTCAGACACCCTCACAAGTCTGCCACACCAAAGGTCAGTGATAAACTGGCAAAAACGAAACCTCCACCGTAACGCCAACAGAAATACGCCCACACCATCACGACCCACGAATCCACGCAGCGGTCTTTCAACCACGGTATTCCATTGGCGGTACACATCGCCGCGCTCAAAATACACACACATCTCCAAAACACAGCCACATTGGACAAATTGAAATACACACATCTGATATACATACACACACCACTACCACACACCCAATACAATATAAAACACACACCCACATCACCCACAAACCCCTACGACCACAATTACTGAGAGAAGGCCAGAGAGAGCCACCACCATCAACAATACTAGCATCCACATAACTTTTACGCACCTCACACTACACACCACTACATATCAGCAAACTTATCACCCCACACATCACCTACACCACCCCATGGCACGGCAAAGACACCCCAGGTTCTCGGAGGAGGAGCTCAGGGTCATGGTGGAGGAAATCATCTGGGTAGAGCCACAGCTATTCGGAGCACAGGTGCAGCACACCCCCATTGCAAGGAAGATGGAGCTATGGCGAAGAATAGTGGACAGGGTCAATGCAGTGGGACAGCACCCATGAAATCGGGAGGACATCAGGAAGAGGTAGAACGACCAACGGGGGAAGGTGCGTTCCGTGGTCTCAAGACACCACCTTGCGGTTCAGCGGACTGGCGCCGGACCCCCACCTCCTTCCCCACAACTAACAACATGGGAGGAGCAGGTCTTGGCGATTCTGCATCCTGAGGGCCTCGCAGGAGTAGGTGGAGGAATGGACTCTGGTAAGTCAAATCTTAACTATTACATCCCCCACCCTACCTGCATGCCAGCACATACCCCCATCCTCACCCCCATCACTCCAACTCCTCACAAATGTCCCAACATCACAAACCACACATCTTAACACCAAGCCCTGCATGCAACAACAAAGCATGGACACCCATCACTAAAGCATGGCCACCGCACATACCCATACACCCCCCTAAACCATCATCACACAAGGTCCCACACAGGAATGCAAGCACTGGGGTACACGGTCACCCACCCATTGCACACCATGCCACACACAGATGTAATAAACATCCTTTTATACCCCTGCAGACCCCCTACCCAACGTCACCGGACAGGAGGGTCCACACATGTCCACACCAACAGAAGAGGCCCACAGGATCTAGATGACCAGCCCGGCCCTTCGGGGACCTCACGACAGTCGGTTCCCCTCACACTGGCACAGGCCACCACAGAGCTTCCCCCGTCTGGAAACACCAGCACAGCACCCACCCAGCAGGCCCATACCTCCGTCCCAGGACACGTCAATCAGCAGTGTGTCCACCACTACAAGGAACCAAGGCTAACCCACCACCCCAACAACAGGGACCTGGGGGCAGTGGTAGTGGGCACACGGTCCAGGGGACGGAGGCACGAGAACACAGGGGAACTGGGAGGGCTGCTGTGCGACAGGGGGAGTACCGGCCAAGGGAACCCACTCTCCACGAGGCCCTCTCCAACATCATGGGAGCCTACCACCACTCCCAGGAGACGATGGCTATGGTACTGGCCAAGTTTCAGGAGACCCAGCGCCTGCAGGAGGAACAGTATTTGGGCTTCAGGGAGGAACTCAGAGCCATCAATTCCACCCTGGGTACCATCGTAGGGGTGCTGAAGGAAGTACTCAACACCAGGAGGGACACTGTGGCACTACAAGGGGCCCCTGACACTAGCCTGGACGATGAACTGCCCACCACCTCCGCCGGCACTAGTGGACAGGAGGCACCACCACAGGACCACCACATCAGCACCCCACCCCCTGCAGAGGGAGAACCACCTCGCAAACGGTCCTTGAGATCCAGGACAATGACAGAGAACGATGCCAAGACCCCGCCAAGAAATGAGACCACCCTGAATGTCATCCTTCTGTCCCACTTTGTCACCCTGTCCATCCTTAAACTGCCCCAGCTCCACTTCCTATGCCCATTTGGGCAATGCACCTGTGAGACTAATAGACTGGACTCTGCCATGGACATTCCTCCGCCATCACCTCTCACCGTTTTGCTACCCCCTCCAATATTGAGCACTAAAATAAACACCCTTAAAGCACAAAACAATCTGGAGTCAGTCTGTGATTTCGAAATAGTGTATTAGCAATTACAGTGTCAAAATGCTCTTTCATTTGTAATGTCAACATATCTATGTCACACAGCTGTAGTCCATGATGAATCAAAGCAGAAGTCACACTGTGGGACACACATCTGTGAAATCGTAAGGGAAAGTGACAACTCAGTGACCATACACTGGGTGAAAACGACAGACAGTAGAGAGGTAGTAGTGTTAAAGTACATGTAGTAGGCAGGTTTGTATTCTTACCTGTGTTTCACTGGAAATATTGCTGGATCATTGAGTCCCTGTTGTCCATGTCTTCTTCTTCTGCTTCTACGTCTTCACTGTCCACAGGTTCCACAGCTGCAACAACACCGCCATCTGGACCATCCTCCTGCAGAAAAGGCACCTGTCGTCGCAAAGCCAAGTTGTGAAGCATACAGCAGGCCACGATGATCTGGCACACCTTCTTTGGTGAGTAGAATAGGGATCCACCTGTCATATGGAGGCACCTGAACCTGGCCTTCAGGAGGCCGAAGGTCCGTTCGATGACCCTCCTAGTTCGCCCATGGGCCTCATTGTAGCGTTCCTCTGCCCTTGTCCTGGGATTCCTCACTGGGGTCAGTAGCCATGACAGGTTGGGGTAACCAGAGTCACCTGCAAATGGCGAGGGACAACTGTTAGACACACACTAACCTATAGGGATATCCCCAGACCCAGACAACCATTCCCACTGTCTTGCTTCCAGGTGCTCACCTAATAGCCACACACGGTGCCTCTGGAGTTGACCCATCACATAAGGGATGCTGCTATTCCGCAGGATGTAGGCGTCATGCACTGAGCCAGGGAACTTGGCATTCACATGGGAGATGTACTGGTCAGCCAAACATACATCTGTTCATTCATCGAATGATAACTCTTCCGGTTTCTGTACACCTGTTCACTCCTGCGGGGGGACCAAAGCCACATGGGTCCCATCATTGGCACCTAAGATGTTGGGGATATGTCCCAGGGCATAGAAATCACCTTTCACTGTAGGCAAATCCTCCACCTGAGGGAAAACGATGTAGCTCCGCATGTGTTTCAGCAGGGCAGACAACACTCTGGACAACACGTTGGAAAACATAGGCTGGGACATCCCTGATGCTATGGCCACTGTTGTTTGAAATGACCCACTTGCAAGGAAATGGAGCACTGACAGCACCTGCACTTGGGGGGGGATTCCTGTGGGATGGCGGATAGCTGACATCAGGTCTGGCTCTAGCTGGGTACACAGTTCCTGGATTGTGGCACGGCCAAGCCTCTAGGTGATAATCAAATGTCACTCCTCCATTGTCGACAGGTCCACCAACGGTCGGTACACTGGAGGATGCCGCCATCTCTTCACATGTCCCAGCGGACGGTGCCTATGATGGACAACAGCGAGTGCAGAGTCAAACAACTCAGAGGTACTTACCCACAGCTTACACAGAACACCAATCATAATCCAAAAAGTGGCCTGTATGTGTGTTGAGTCTAGGCCTAGGTATGTGTGACGCAGTTAAAAATTAAGCCATGTGGGCCCCTGAAATGCCGGCTACCTGACCTGTAAAGTGGGACAGTAGGATGTGAGGTAACTGCGCTGGCGTACACTGTCGCGGTAGGCGGTCGAAGAGCGTGGCACAATGCTGCATTGGTTAACATTGGACCCTATGGGTCCCAAGAGCCAATGACGATGTATGCCGGCGGTGACGGTACGCACCCCCGCGGACGTGACTGCCATTTTCTATCTGTTCAATCGCTTTATACCTGATCTTCGACAGGAGAGGACCTACACTGCAAGTGCTGCTGTGACCTCGGTCTGGAAGAGACAATGGCTCAAGTGTCTGGGGAAAGGGACCCTGCCTTCACATCGGAGGAGTGGGAGAAACTTGTGGATGGGGTCCTCCCCCAGTACACGCTACTCTACGGTCCTCCAGACAAACAGGTAAGTACTCTGGGAGCATGCTGTATCGGCTATGCCTGTGTGGAGAGGGGTGGATGTAAAAAGGAAGGGGGTAGAGTGTGGCGTGCATGAAACGACGGTGAGTGCATGTGCCACATGCCAAGGGTAGGGATGAGGGCCAATAACTGTGACGGTGCAGTTGATAATAAGTTTCTCTTCCCCTGTACAAATCATGTAGGTCAGCGCCCACCAGAAAAAAGATATTTGGCGTGCCATCGCCAAGGACGTCCGGACCCTGGGGGTCTACCACAGACGGAGCACCCACTGCCGGAAAAGATGGGAGGACATTCGCCGCTGGAGCAAGAAGATGGCGGAGGCTCAGCTGGGGATGGCCTCCCAACGTGGGAGGGGTGCCCTTCGCACCATGACCCCCCTGATGTTCAGGATCCTGGCGGTGGCGTACCCGGAGTTGGATGGGCGCTTGAGGGCATCACAGCAGCCACAAGGGGGTGAGTACACTCTCATCCTGGTGATTTAGCACGCAGTGGAGGTGTCTGGGTGGGGGAGGTGGGCTGTGGGTTTCCCTAGGCCAGGGCGAGTTTAGTAGGCAAGGTCCCTCCGTAAGGCAGGCCATGTGGCACCCCACCCCACCTCTGTAGAGTGCCAAGTACACCTAGTCATGCCCCTGTGTCATCCATGTGTGCAGATGTCGTCCATAGCCTAGTAGGCCATTTCCCTGGAATTGAACAGTGGAGCCCAAGAGCACGGCGTAGTGCAGGGGGCTTCTGTGTCTGTCGTGTCCGCCAACGGTAGCGGTAATGCATGCACTCAACATGTCTTTCTTCTGTCGCCCCCCCCCCTTTCTGGTCTCCCTGTTCTTGTGTGCATTACATCATCAGGCGGAGGAGCAGTGGCACCGGAGCACGAGGGAGGTGCATCCCACATGGCCCTGGAGGGTGAAACTACGGACTTGGAGTTCACCAGTGGGACGGAGGGCGAGGGGAGCTCCACGGCGGGGACAGGAGCTGACACCAGTGACGTGGACTCGTCCTCAATGGGAGCTCCCTTGTGGTGGCGGCAACATCTGTGCCCCCCGCATCTACAGGTACAGCTGCCACCCCCCTACTAGCACCTCCCTCCCAGCAGCCCCTCAGCCTTTGCCCCGTGCCCGCTCACCCAGGAGGGTGGGCATCACCTTCATCCCAGGCACCTCAGGCCCTGCCCCAGTCACCCCTGCTGGACCAGAGGGAGGCCATTGACCTCCTCAGGTCCCTCACTGTTGGGCAGTCTACCATTTTGAATGCAGTTGCAACAAACAAATGCATTCCTGAAGGGCATTCATTCTGGTCAGGTGGCCCTTCAGCGAGCTTTTCAGACTCTGGCCTCAGCACTGATGGCAGCCATTGTCCCTGTCTCTAGCCTCCCCCCTCCAACTTCCTCCACCCAGACCCAATCCCCTGTACCCCAGCCTATCCCAAGCACACCTTCAGACCAGCATGCACACACGTCAACACACAAGGGAAGCTCAGGCAGACATAAGCACCACACATCCCACAGGCACTCACGCAAGCATCACACACATGCAGACACACCACATCCACTGCCTCCACTGTGTCCCCCTCCTCCTTGTCTCCCTCCTCCCTCCCAGTCTCGTTTCCACTCACACCTGCATGGACTACATCAACAGCCACTACTGCCATCACCAGCACACCCACCACCACACCCCGCTCCTGTGCAGTCACCACCCCCACTACCATTCACACGTCCCCTGTGTCCTCTCCCAGTGTGTCTGTGATGCCCCCTCCCAAGATACACAAACGCACGCACACACCCACCCAACAGCCATCCACCTCACGACAGCCTCCAGCGCATGCACCTTCACCCAAAGTCAGCAAAACGAACACCTCCTACAACCACAAACTCTTCCTCCACTCCCAAACCCCCTCCAGCTACCCGTCCCAGTGTCTCCCAAAAACTTTTCCTGTCCAACCTTGACCTCTTTCCCACACATAACCCACCCCGTCCGTCTCCTAGGTCATGAACTAGCACCTCAGCCACAACATCTCCGGGACCAGTGGTGCCTGTAGTCACCGGAATCTGGAGTGCACCGGCCACCAGGGCAGCCAATGTGGCACGGAGCCACAGGCCCTTGAAAGGAAAGCTGGTGGAAATCCATGGAATTCGACTTCGGACGACTCCGGACCGACACCGCTGCTGAATCCGGTGACGCCGCCTGCACCCGACGCCGTGACCTGCGCTGGAACGCGACGCTCTTCACAGGCCCGACGCCGCTGCAGCCCCGCTGAAGTCCGTGACTCCATGGAAGTCGCCACCCCACATCATTGACCGACGCCGCTCGAAGTGCGCAGATTCAACGTTTCGCACAGACGCCGCGATCCCCGACTTCGGCATCGACTTGTTTTCACTCATCACCAAAGGTACTGTACTTGGGGATCTACGCGACTCCGTGTCCGGCACCACTGGTGTCGGCTTGTTGGGAACGACTCCGTCACGATGCCGTGTTAACACCTCATCGAAGCATTTTGTGTTTTTAAGCGCTATTTTTGAGTTTATTCTTTAAAAATTAATAACTTGACTTGTGTATGTTGGATTTTTGTCGTTTTGGTCTTGTTTTGTTTATATAAATATTTTCTATTTTTCGAAACTGGTGTTGTGTCATTTTGTAGTGTTTTCATTAAGTTACTGTGTGTGTTGGTACAAATACTTTACACCTAGCACTCTGAAGTAAAGCCTACTGCTCTGCCAAGCTATCAAGGGGGTAAGCAGGCGTTAGCTGAGGGTGATTCTCTTTTACCCTGACTAGAGTGAGGGTCCTTGCTTGAACAGGGGGTAACCTGACTGTCAACCAAAGACCCCATTTCTAACATTGGTGATCAGCGGTAGGGATTTGGACTTGTATTTGTACTTGACATACAGTGATTAAGTGTACACTACTGTTTTGAGTGCAGACCACTATGTGACCACATACTACTTGTTTGGTGATCTTTTGATTTTTCTCTTTGGGACTGTTTTTGTTCTATTCCATTTTTTTTCCGCTGATTCCTTGATTGACTTTCTTTGGATCTTCATTTGGGAACTTGTTTTTCTGCCTTTGGAACTTTGCACTTGTTTTTGAATCTTCATCATGTCCCAAGCTGGAGATGCATCAGTTGGAGCTGACTTTGACCTTGAGAAATTGGAGAGTTATACCAAGGCTCAGTTGAAGCAGTTCTGTAAAAGTTTTGACTGTCCCATTAAGAGCTCATCCAGAAAGGAGGAGCTGCAAAAGGCGCTGGGGGCCTGGGTGACAGCCAAGAGTACTGAAGGGCACACAGAGGACGAGGGAGATGAGGAGGAGGAGGAAGAGTGTTCAGTACACAATGGTATTGTGGGTGGGCCTGTTATGTCCAGGGAGGTGGTCCCCAGGGCAGGTAGCAGTGTCTCATCTAAGGGTCTGACACCTGAAGAGTTACAGGACAGACAGGCAGAAAGGGAGTATCAATTGGAGCAGAGAAGGCTAGCCCTAGATGAGAGGAAGTTAGCGA